>NC_141695.1:1712468604-1713140964 GCF_964263255.1 Lissotriton vulgaris | reverse complement strand
CATAATAAATGGTTTACTTTTAATAAAGCTTTTTAAATTTAAATACAATCTGTGTTTTTTGGTCCTCCAGACTAGTAGAGTGACTGAGCGAAAGGTTTTGCAATTTTTGCAAGCATGAGTCCAGATAGAACACTTCAAAAGACATTATGGACAATCCCAGAGGACTGCACTAAGTTGATAGAGCTATTGCTGACTAGAATCATGGGAGTTTCGCCAACCGTGCAATCTTAGTTAGCTACACAGACAGACTAATAAGAATAATCTAGTAATACCACAGGGAGTCATAGTAGAGGCAGGATAAGAATTTAGATACAGTCTACAAGAAGAGCAAAGACAATTTTGAAAAAATTCAAATGAGGAACGCTAGGAAAAATAGGTACTAGTCTAAAATGAAAACTTACTGGGGCCAGCAGAGGAGCCCTCGCCTGCCCGATCCTGGCCCTGTTGAACAGCATCCGCCGCCTGCTGCTCCTGTGTCCTCCTCTCGCCCCTGGGGGGAGCTGACGTACAACATGAAAGAAAGAACAGAAAACATGGATGATTGTTGCTTGTCAATGTCAACCAAATCAAACATTTCAAAAGAACAATAACAAAATATTTCCGCGAAATTATATTGATTATGGTTACTTTTTATTTATTTGCGGACCTGTGACTTCGAAAGTCACGTAACTCACTAAACAAAGTACTGAAACGTTCACCTAGGACTGGCAGGCAGCAGTCCGCAGGCAAGACGCAAAGTGACAGACAAACTCCATTGTGATTTCAGTCAGATCAGTGACAACACTAACAGTTGCCTGCTACATTACCAGTCATTTAAATAGTCAAACTATCAATCCACCGCCACTATTTTTCTTATTGTCAGGGTTACAAAGGAAGGGGCAGATTTAAGCCCTTGCGGCTCTTTTGCGCCGTTCTTGCGTGACTTTTGTGACGCAGCAGCTAAACAAAAAAGGGCGCCATGGTGCGGCGTATAATATTATAACAACGTGACGCATTTGGGAGATGCATCCCGTTATAAAGCCCTGCGCCATCAGGGGGCGTTCCGGCGCAAGGGAGGGCATTCCTGCGCTGGAACACATCCTAATAGTGGCTGAGGGAAATCTACAAAATATCAATCAGTCACCTTTAGGACAATGATGCGTCACACAAACCCTGCACCTGCTTGAAGCAGACGTACGGCTTGACCCAGCATTGGGGAGATAGGGTACCCCAGAGCATTGATGGAGCTGCGCCATCGTTGCGACGCAACTCCAGCAGTAAAGCTTCGGTGACGTTTTGGGCCCATGGGGCGCCGCATTGCAAATACGGCGCACCATGTTTGGTGGTGGTAGCGGGCCGCACAATTAATGGCGCATCCCTGCTACTTTGCAGGGATGCGACGGTAATTGCAATTCTGCCCCTTAGGGGCATACTTACTTACGCGTTCTGGCGCATCTCCAGAGATGCGCCAGATCAAATGCGTCACGCAAAACTACCCTTGCGACACGGCAGATGTGCCTCATTTACAATGCGGCGCGCCCTGGCGCAAGGGTAGGCACTTGCGTGACGCATCTCGTCACGTAAGAGCGGCGCATCGCTGGAGTCACGTCGCCAACGCAATGCAACTCCAGTAATGCTCAGGGCCACCCAATACTTTACATGCTGTGTCAGTCCTTTCGCCTGCTTCGAGCAGACATAAGGAATTGAATTGACGTAGCAGCGTCGCAGAAGTGCCTGCGTTAAATCTTGTAGATTTCACGCAGGCAATTTTGCGAGGCGCACAGCCGCTGGACCGCCCACCCTGCGTACTAGGAACGCACCCATTGTGGTGCAGGCCCATGGCTTTATAACGTGACGCATCTCCCTAGATGCGTCATGCTGTAAATGACTTGCAGGGATGCGGCACGTTTACGCCGCTGTTGCGTCACGCAAGGCAACGTAAACGTGGCGCAAGGGGCTTGTAAATGTAATCTGCCCCCTAGTGTCTAGCATTACGCAGTTCTGTTAAGTACACTCATACATAATAGTTACTCAGGCCAATGAGACCACGAAATAGAAAACAAATAAGCATAGTAGCAACCCCACTGAGAAGGAGAGCAGTGCACCTGAAATGCACAGAAGATTTTGAAATATAATTTAACTACAATGTAATCGTCATCAGCGGCATTATTGGCTTGCTCCATGTAAAAAACAAATATTTGCAATACAACAACACAGAGCAGGAGAAAACATCATAGTAGTGAGTGATTAAATGCCAATGGCTACTACTACTCACCAAGCCCGGGGATCTCCAAGCCGAGCTGGTCCAGCAGGTCGCGCTCGCGGTCCAGGAGGTCCGTCCAGCGATGGGTGACCTGGCTGTAGGTGCGCTGGACCCCGTAGAGGTGGGATATGGCCCAGCACACCTTCTCCCACCGCTTCCGGCGCTCCCGCATGTTGTAGCCGCCGGCCGCGATCCTGCCGCCTCCCGCGATGGTCCTGGGCAGGCGGCGCTGGACGAAGTAGACCAGCGCGCCCACTTCCTCCGGGCTGAATATCTCCCGGCGCGTCACCTGCTCCCCCCTCGATCTCACGCCTGCTGTCCTGCCACTGGGTCCAGCACTACTCCCCGCCGCCGCTGCGGCCCTCAAGTGCCTGGGCAGCTTCACGGCGCCTGGCTTGACCATGGTCTGGGCAGGTAAGGTAGGAAGAAGTAGAAAATTAAGAAAGAATAGGATAGGGAAGAAGAAAAGAAAAGAGTTTACAAAAGTAGTTTAAAAGTAAAGAAAAATAGCAGAAAAGACAAAAATATACAGCTAGGAAAAGAGAGGGATAGATAAGAAGCAAAATCGTTAAAAAAAAACTGAAAACAAGCAAAGGATGGGAAAGATATCAAGAGGATTAAACACCATGCCCAGACACAGGAAATGAATGAAAAACAAGATGGCCGGCGCCCGTTTCCGAGCGCGAAAGTCAGTTCGCGCGAGATTTTCCTCGCGATCTCGTGCGAACCTCTAGATTTCCCGCGCGATCTCGTGCGAACCTCTACTCGCAATGCGCTTACTGCGCGAGATTATACATAGCGGGCGGAAACGGAAATACGTCACGCAAACAAAATGGCCGCGCCCGTACTCGACCTTGGGGTAAATTCGCGTGTTGCGCTGCAAGCGGCTCGCGAATACTGCAAAAAAACTCGCGAAACAACAAGCCGCAAAAAAATAAAATGCTCATTCGCACGAATTGGCGGCTTCCGCGGTCGGTTTCGCACGACGCCGCGCCCCGCGAATAGCGCGAAAAAAACCGCAAAACGATTTCAGCAAAAGCAAAAGCAATGAGCAGGTGCAAAAGGTCAACCTCATGATTTGTAACGATTCTTTGTATTGCTTCCTGAGGGGGCCCTCCAGAATTCGGTTGCCTGCTTGCAACTATTGTGTGACCCTGCTCTGACCTTAACTGTATGCCACAAAGGTCCTGATTTACAGCTAAAGGAGCAGACAAGCAGGTGCCAGGCTGGAACTTTAAATTCTTTCAGTGACACATTAATTAGCCCCTAATTCATTATTGTCAGTTGGGGCAGGGCAGGTGTTGTAACTAATTTTGCAACAATGAAAGCACTTAGCAAGTGCAAAAGATCACTAATCAGGGCGCACTAAGGAAGCAGGTGCCAGCTAAAAAAATATTCTGTGACACATTAATCAGCCCCAAATTAATTCAGGTCACTTGAGGCAGGGAAGGTGTGCTTTGCTTTGCCGAAAATAATGTACACTGGACAACCAGAGGGTGTGGTGATGAAACAGAGGGTGGCATGGGTGGGCCAGAGGGTGGCATGAGTAGTCAGAGAGTGGCAGTGGTGACAGAGAGTGGCAGTGATGAAGAAGAGTGTCCCAAACAGGCTGGACATGTAGAAACAACAAGTTCGCAAAACTTGCGACCCGACAGGTAAGTTCGCAAATTGCGAAATTGTAAAAACCCTCGCGAACTGGCAGAAACACGGGCGAACACAAAAAAAAAAAAAAATCCGCAAATTCGCGGGAATTCGCGGATTTTGCGGATTGCGAATCCGCAAATCCGCAAAATTCGCGAACGCGAGATCCGCAAAATTCGCCCATGCTTACCGTTCACAAAGAATTCAAAAAGAAACTGGAAACAGATCACACTACTAAAAAGCTGTTCTCTTAACCCCTGCTAATCGAATTAAAAAACCGGGCTTTGAAAGGAAAAGAATATAGAGTCAGATGCCATGACCTACAAGGCTATAACCTCTGCAATCATCTCAACTTTGAATTTATTGCAGAAACCAAAATTCAGCAATAGATGAAAGACCTAAAAAGTGAGTTCTTGAGGGAGCATCTGTTACCTAATGAAGGCAACAAATTATAACTATTGGATAGGAGTACCTGTTGGCATCAGGTTACACTAACTCCCAAAATCATACTCTCAATCAACATTGGTGTATTAGGGAACAGAAGAACCTGCAAATGAATACTGTAGTGCTATACAACAATACATTAGAGAAATGTCTCATATGGACATCAGAGATCGATGCAGCAAGGCGGCTGCACTTCTATCGACAAACACAGCTAGTCATGCTTTCTTATCCTTCTTGAACTATCAGCAGCTTTGTTCATCAATAGACTCTTATATCATCCTCTCAAATGGGACAGAATCTTCATAAAACAGTACTCCAATGGTTCTTCTCATGGTTAACCAATCAATTACAGTAAATCTAGATCTTTCGGACAGGCAGACCTTTCCTTGCGGCCCGCAGACCCCCCCCCCCCCCCCCACCCCCCCCTTAAGAATGAGCAGCAGAGAAACAGGGCTGTTCGATTTACCTTTATGCCTGTTTACCAAGCAAGTTCATTTTCCTGATTTTTTTTTTTAAGGTATTTCAGCTTATTGTATGTTCAGGTCAGCCCTGCTAATAGAACAAGCTGAACTCACTGTAGAAACAAAACCCAAAAATCACAATAAAAGGTAACAATGTCACTAGGATGCATTTCTTTATGCTCTTCTGGCTATGGGCTTTATTTTTACTGCTACTTCTGTTTTTACTGCCAGATTGAGTCCTGCTCATAGGTAAGGGCTTATCTGATTGGTCTGTGGAAGTGTATAGAAATTCTATTGGAACTGTGAACATCAGTATAATAGGCTGGGTTATTAAGTGTAGGGACTGGGTGAGCAGGTAATTAAAAAATATTCTGTGGTACCTTATTGGTGCTTAACCTACGGGAAACCGCATATAAATGTGATGCACATATCTTAATATTTTTTTTAATGCTAGTTAAACTAATTAGTAGAAATTAATTGTTTTGATAGGGAAGCACAGTTTGATCACTACCAAAGGTTTCACAGGTCCAAACATAATCTACTGCTCCAATCCAGGCTTTTTTTAATTCTTGGATTTGTACTCATGTTTTCTATTGGAATAGACAATGCTACAAGCCCCAGAATCCAAAGAAAAAACCTGGTCTTGGGCGGGTACATCACACAGGGACATGGGACACTTAACAGGGTTGTACAGGCTTTAGATCTCTATGTGTGTAACTGTAGGGTCACTGACTTCAATCCTGGTTGGTGCACTGGGGAAGTGCGATGTATATTTATAGTGCTGTTGAGTTCCATCCTGTAAAAGTACGCATTGTGCAAATCATTCATTGACAAAATTAACTACACAAAGCATGACATAGGCTACAAAATGGCAAAAAATGTATAGGCTACACCCAGGATAAGATAGGCTGCTGCAAATTCATGCATTCTACCATTCCCCATGCAGGCCGGAGACTCTCAATTTGTGAAGCTAAAATGGCTTTTGTTTTGGGGCCTCCCCCTAAAATTCCCTCTGTTTCAATATAAGTCAATATGGATTACATTCCCCCAATTAATGTTGTCAGTTTCCTGCTTCCCAGTTTGAAAATGTTGGCATGTATGCAAAATGTGCACACAAAATAAATTGAAATAAAGCATTTTCCAGTAATCTTTTGAAAAAGGTGTGGTTTGTTTCATGACCCGATGATCTCCCATCCCACCCTGTCTCCCTGGAGATGGCCCAGCAACAATGCGGCCCTCGAGCACCCTTCAGACTGCACTTTGTGACCTCTGAGAACATGCGTATGACTGCCCATGATCTAGATGAACCAGTCACACTCTGGGCATTTCCAAGAACGCCAGGACTCCACACTCTCCCCAGACATATACAGTCTGTGCATGAAGGCACTGAGTGCTCCTCACCAACCACAGTACAGAGAATAATTAGACTAATGCTGATATGTAACTTTATAGTAAGAAATTTGAAGGATACAAATGTTATCAGACACTACATATCTGTAATCCAGACATGGTTTGTCAAGTATCTATCGGAAGGTAAACCCCTCGAGGCAAAATATATCCTAATGGGAAATGCCAGCAAACAAGTATGTATGTATGTATTTGAGCTTATATAGCGCACAGCTACCCACAAAGGGTTTCCCGGCGCTTGCTTAGGGAACCCGTCCTGGTATTCCCCTGTGAGATAACCCCGGCAGGGTATCCACAAGGTGAAAGCCAGGCATCCCGCCGCGAGGGGCCATTGTGGAGATTAAGCAAGCTATTGCCCAGAGTCGCAGAGTGTGAACCCATGAGTTGAGAAGGCACCGGAGCGAGAATTATCGAGTCTGTGGAATTTTTGAGCCCAAGACCCGCCGAGGCGGGGAATTGAACCCTGGTCCAGGGCCGATCTCAGCTTCCGGGTCTGCCGCCTCTAACCCCTGAGCCACCCTTCTCCACTTGGCCTAAAATAGGCTCTAAGCCTTGAAAAATTCACATTGAAAAACAATACAGAAAGTATGATATGAACAACCCCCCTCGCGCAAGTTCAGCCCTCATATTCCTTAAGCAAATTTGAAAGCCACCATTCACTCTCATTTGCACCGTGGCAATGTTCTGCTAATGTGAGTCCTATATTTGACTGCATAAGCCATAAAATTAGACTTGTGCAATCTCATCTAATTTTGGTAATTTCACTTTACCCTTACTATAAAAACTTTCCAAAATCACAGTATTACACCACATCATATAATTATGCACCATTTATGTTAGCCCATGAGAACACCATCAACATCCAGAACACTAGTGGCTGCTGCTTGCAGCGCATGAATACTTGCACTATTTTTATAGAAAATGGCGATTTTGCATTTTACTCAATTATGTGTAATTTAGCTTAGTTTTCAGAAATGTCATAGAATTGTCCAAAGCCAAATTACACAATTTTTGGACACCCCAAAATGAAATACATCCTCCAGAGTAAAAAACAAAACAAACATTTGTTCTGCTTTTAATGACAAATCCGCACTGTTCTTTAAGGCAACATCTACTTAAAGTACTTCCACATTACATACAAACCACCAATCCAATGAAGGGCATCTCCACCTCACCTGAGTAAAACAATTAACATCACCTATGGCAAACGTGTCACAAAAATAGTTCATAAAAGAATGGAAAGTGTATGCCTTCAAGAACAATGTAATAAAGTCCACCATCGCCTTAACTTTCAGGATGAATAGGGGATCTCTCCTGCTATGACCCACTTTTGTCTTTGTGAGCCACCTTAAAGTTGATAATAGCTCTCAGTCATGACATGTGAAGATCTTTTTCTTATCCCTCACATTTCATTAGAATATAAAGTGTGTATGTATGTATGTATGTAGGAAAATTTATTCAAGATATTGAAAACTTTGTCTCAATAATTCTAAAGGTCAATCTAAAAATAACTCCATCAATGATGATTTTAGGGAAGATTCCTGATGTGGGCCAAAATAATGAACTTTATTGCTTTCGACATTTTATTTTTTTGATAATGACAGTAGCTCGATTATGTATTGCAGTAGAATGGCTTCACGAAAAACCTCCACTATTTCAACAATGGCAAGCTCGGTTATATAAATTGACCCTCCTTCAGTCCGGTTGCTCCCCCACGCTCCAGCTGTCCTGCACGCTGGTATCGTTGGTCTCCTGGTTTTCTGTTTCCTAGCGCTGCATTGATTCATTTGCTTATTCAACTGATAGCGCTGCAAGGACGCTTTATAGTGCTGAATTGTCTCATTGCTTATTTCACTGATAGCGCTGCAAGGTCGCTTTATAGCGCTGCATTGCCTCATTTGATTATTTCACTGATAGCGCTGCAAGGTCGCTTTATAGCGCTGCATTGCCTCATTTGATTATTTCACTGATAGCGCTGCAAGGTCGCTTTATAGCGCTGCATTGTCGAATTTATTTTTACAATTGCGTTGCACTGTCGCTTTATTCATTAAAATAGCAGCGCAACGCCGCTGTGGCAGTAACTCTGATTTTGGCGACTTTACACCTGGTTTGTGCGTGTAAGGCTCTCTCCCTACAACACGCTGTGCATTTGCTGCCCCTGGGCGTGCTTGCCTTTGACCCTCCATTTTGTGTTGTTGTTTTCCCCTGGTCCGCCCCTCCTCCCGCCACCGCCTCCCAGCTGCTGCCCCTCCCACACTCCGCCCCCTCCACCATCCATTTATGACCAATGACCTAACGCGCAGCGTCCACGCGCAGCGATCGCGCCCCAGTCGTGCCGAAGGTGCGCCAAAGGTAAGCCCGTCTACGCCCGTCCGCGCCTGGACCGCGCCCAGCGCCAGACCCCCTGGTCCTCGTTACGTACACCCCCCCGCATTACTTACGATGCCACCACCCTCCTAGCCCTTAACCCCGGCCGTCCCCCAAACTGCGCCCTAGCCACCCCTGGACTCACCCATGGACCCTTTTCCTGCAACTCCTGCAAGTTCGACGGCACCAAGCACAACTCCTCATCTACGAACACACAACAGATATCCGACCCCAACCACCTACAATGCATCCTGCTCAACACCCGCTCGGTCCACAGGCACGCCATTGACCTCTGGAATCTACTAGACACCATCTCCCCGGACGTCGCCTTCCTAACAGAAACATGGATGAACGCCTCTTCCGCCCCAGACATCACCATTGCCATCCCGGAAGACTATAAGATCATCCGTAAGGACCGCACCGACCAAACAGGAGGAGGCATCGCTATCGTCCATAAGAATTCCATTCGCATCTCAACAAGCTCAGACGTCAATCTCGCCAACTCCGAACACCTGCACTTCCAGATCCACATCGACCCCAAGACCACACTCAGAGGCACCCTCCTTTACAGGCCACCAGGACCCCGCGCACAATTCAGTGAAGACATCTCGGACTTCATCACTCCACACGCGCTCCCCTCCGAGGATTACATCCTCCTGGGAGACCTCAACTTTCACCTTGAGAAGAACAATGACTGCAACACCACCACCCTTTTGGACAACCTCGCCAACCTCGGACTTAAACAACTTGTCACTACCCCCACCCACATCGCAGGTCACACACTCGACCCTATCTTCACCTCCAGCAAACATGTCTCCTTCAGCCACACCACAGCTCTCCTTTGGACTGACCACAGCTGCGTTCACTTTACCTACGACAAGCCCACATCCAACAACCACCCCCAACCCACTCTGCAAAGAAAATGGAACAAAGTCACCATCGACCAGATCTCCTCATCGCTTCTCCAAAACCCCCCAGCCCACTCCTCAAACCCAGACCAAGCAGCCACCAACCTCACCCAATGGCTATCCAACAGCGCTGACATCCTAGCACCACTGAAAAAACGACAAATCAAACTAGGCAGCAAGAAGGCCTCCTGGTTCAACGATGATCTTAAGAAATCCAAGAAACTCTGTCGCTCCCTTGAGAAAGCCTGGAAAAAAGACCCAACCATCAGCACCAAGGACGCCTTCAAAAACGCCACCCGTTTACACCACCAACTGATCCGGAATGCCAAGAAAGCCGCTTTCAAAGACCGACTAGATAACAACGCCCACAACAGCAAGGAACTATTCAACATCGTCAAGGAATTTACCAACCCCTCAGCCAACTCCAACGACATCACCCCCTCTCAAGCCCTCTGCGACTCCCTAGCCTCATTCTTCCACAACAAAATTGCAGACATCCACAACAGCTTCGACAACCGACCCAAAGACCAACCCACCCAACCCCCCGCAGGACCCCCTCCCCCCTGAACATCCTCAATGACTGGAAGCCAATCTCCACCGAGGACACCATCCGTCTGATGAACTCCATCCACTCAGGATCCCCCACAGACCCATGCCCTCACCACATCTTTAACAAAGCAGACTCCATCATAGCACCGCACCTCCGAGACGTTATCAACTGCTCCCTCAACTCCGCAACCTTCCCGGAAAGCTGGAAACATGCCGAACTCAGCGCCCTCCTGAAAAAACCCACAGCTGACCTCACCGAACTCAAAAACTACCGCCCTATCTCACTCCTTCCTTTCCCGGCCAAAGTCATCGAGAAAGCGGTCAACAACCAGCTTGCCGCATTCCTCGAAACCAACAAATCCCTCGACTCCTCACAATCCGGCTTCCGAGCCAAGCACAGCACTGAAACCGCCCTCATCGCAGCAACAGACGACATTCGAACCATAATGGACAATGGAGACACTGTCGCCCTCATCCTCCTCGACCTCTCCGCTGCCTTCGACACGGTCTGCCATAGCACTCTTTTACAACGCCTCAGAAACGTCGGAATCCAAGGAAAAGCACTGGAATGGATCACCTCGTTCCTCACCGGAAGAACACAGAGAGTCCGCCTTCCACCATTCAAGTCAGAGGCCACTGAAGTAATCTGCGGCGTCCCACAAGGATCTTCACTCAGCCCCACCCTCTTCAACGTATACATGAGCCCCCTCGCGACCATCGCACGCCAACACAACCTCAACATCATCTCCTACGCCGACGACACTCAACTGATCCTTTCACTCACCAGAGACCCTAACACTGCCAAAACCAACCTACATGAAGGAATGAAAGAAGTAGCAGAATGGATGAAGCACAGCCGTCTGAAACTGAACTCAGACAAAACAGAAGTCCTCATCCTAGGCACCTCCCCCTCCGCCTGGGATGACTCTTGGTGGCCAGAGGCCCTTGAAAAAGCACCCATCCCGACGGACCACGCACGGAACCTGGGCGTCATCCTGGATTCCTCACTCTCGATGAACAGACAAGTCAACGCCGTTTCGTCATCTTGCTTCAACATTCTTCGCATGCTCAAAAAAACATTTCGCTGGATCCCCACCGAAACCAGAAAAACAGTCACCCACGCTCTGGTCACGAGCCGAATGGACTACGGAAACACCCTCTACGCCAGTACCACCGCAAAACTCCAGAAAAAACTCCAACGCATCCAGAACGCCTCAGCCAGGCTCATATTAGACATCCCGCACAAAGAACACATCTCTGGTCACCTGAAAAACCTCCACTGGCTCCCCGTAAATAAGAGGATTACTTTCCGGCTCCTTACCCACGCACACAAATCACTCTACGAAACCGGACCAGAATGCCTCAACACACGACTGTCCTTCTACTCCCCCCCCCCCGCCAGCTACGATCCTCCAACCAAGCCCTTGCCACTGTACCTCGCATCAACAAAACCACCATGGGAGGTAGATCCTTCTCCTTCCTGGCAGCTAAAACCTGGAACTCACTTCCCACTCACCTTCGCCTGACTCAGAACCACCTAGCATTCAGAAAGCAACTTAAAACGTGGTTATTTGACAAATAATTCCCCATCCCTCTTCAAGCACCTTGAGACCCTCCGGGTATGTAGCGCGCTATATAAATTTCTGACTTGACTTGACTTGTATAAGTTAGAATGGAGTCTCTTTTCATTATCTGAATCAAGAAGGAAAAAAAGATTGGGATGGAAAATATGGGGGACTTTTTCTGATTTTTATGAGACCTAAAGAACCTATGATGTGTGTATCTTCTACTGTATAGTTTTTTTTCCTTTAATTAGTATTGTAGCATGTTCGTATGTATTCTTTATCAAATTTAGGGTTGGAAATTTGTTATGAACTATGAATTATGTCTTGTGTGATGATTATCTTGTGTTTTTTGGTCTTTTTTGTCGTGTTCCAATAAAAAATAAATAAAAAAACAAAAACAAACCACCAATGAAGGGCATCTCCACCTCACCTGAGTAAAACAATTAACATCACCTATGGCAAACGTGTCACAAAAATAGTTCATAAAAGAATGGACAGTGCATGCCTTCAAGAACAATGTAATAAAGTCCACCATTGCCTTACCTTTCAGGATGAATAGGGGATCTCTCCTGCTATGACCCATTTTTGTCTTTGTGAGCCACCTTAAAGTTGATAATAGCTCTCAGTCATGACATGTGAAGATCTTTTTCTTATCCCTCACATTTCATTAGAATATAAAGTGTGTATGTATGTATGTATGTATGTATGTAAGTTTGTATGTATGTATTTATTTATGTATGAATTAATGCATGTTTGCATGTGAATGGTATTTCTATAATGCATAGTTCACCCAAAGGCAGCGGAGAACTGTACAAGGTCAAAGTCAAGCATAAAGTCAACAAGTAAGAGAAGAGGAAGATGGGTTGTGGATGGTTATAGCAATTAGATGTACTGCTTTGTTAAGGAGCTGAGTCTTGAACTCTTTCCTAAATTGGAACAGCACTGGGGCAGATCTGGTGCCTAGATGGAAAATGGCTGCTCTCTTGTTTTTTTCTGTTTTATATTTCTTACACTGCTGTCTGAGGATATCCTGGCTGCACATGTGCCGAGATCCACCGGAGATGGTGCGCTTGTTTGCAAGATAAGCTGGTGGTGCTGGTCAAGATATCTTTCTAAATGATGCAGCTGGTTTTAAAGATGGTTCTGGCCAGCAATGGGAGCCAATAGTGGTCTATCAGGATAGTGTTGATGTGATGATATTTCTTCAGGCCATGGATGAGACGTATTTAAGCATGTAGGATTGCTCTAAGGGCTGCCTCTGTGCAGTCTACAAGGTCATGGAGTGGGGCATTACAGCCATCCAGGTGGAAGCATACAAGGGCTGGAATAGTAGATCTTAAGTCATTTGTTGAAAGAAATAGTTGACCTTCTTTAGAAGCGAGAGCTGGTACCAGGCATTCTTTGTTTTTTGGGAAATTTGCTTCTTGAGAGTTTCGTTCGTTGGTGGTCAGGGTGAATCCAAGTGACTTGGAATTTGGGTAAGGTTAGGGTTTGAAATCATCAAGGTTCATCTCTTTGAGCCAGGTTTGTTCTTTATCTTGTTTGGTGTTCTTAACAAATAACAAGAATTGTGTCTTGGTTCGAATGAGCTTCAAGTCGGCATTGGACATCCAGATCTGGATGATGTGCAAGCAGTGTTTGAGGCATTGGATGTCTGCAGCAGACGTGTAACTCAGGCTAGCATGAGATGCAACTTTTTGTGCCATCCATATAGTATTGATTTCCATTATTGGAGCTCACCCTGCATGAGACCAACACCATGCATCAAACTGTTTTCTCTAGTCATTTCAGCTCAGATACACAGATCAATGGCCACATATCTGGGTTCTTAGGCTCTAATGCACACAGTGACTCAGTTAATTATTGTGTTCTAGGCAGTTTCCTGAAAAAGACTATTTCTTGAAAAATGTGTTCATCACCCCACTGTGTGTAAAGCGTTCATACTGCCAGGACCTGATATACCCTGGTCTTGGCAGTGCAGCCCAGCAGCAGACCAACCTTACATGGCAGTGCTGCATTGCTGCAGAGAGTCTATGAACAATGGTTCCACTCCACTCAGACAGGCATGGGTTGACCTGCCTCTGTTCTTCTCATCTGCACAGGATTCATTGCTTCCTATTGACATGCATAAATGCCTGGGGCCATTGATATTCGTTAAACTGGAGGACCATATAGGGTTGATGCTGCGTGGGGCCATTTATGGATAGTTACTGCTTGCACCATCATTTATCATTCCTGTCTGGGGTCCAGTGAGGCTTACAAGTGCTTAGTGCTTAGGTTGTTAATGTTTTTTTACAGCCTAGAGCAATCAATGTGTATTACTGCCTGGGTTCATTGTTATTCATTGTTGCCTGAGGCCAATGGGGCTTATCACTTCTTTTGGCTATTGTGACTCATTGCTGCCTGGGGCGATCGATGTTCATACTGTCTGGAAGCACATGATTATATCATTGGATGTGCAATTAAGGTCATAACGTCCAGGGGCTATTGAGGGTCACTACTGCCTGGGGCCAGTGATATTGATTGTGGTTGTATGACAGAGGCATGCATGATTAAACCACTAGTGCCTCTACCACGCAGCCCCGAACACAAATGCGTCTTAACCAAGGATTCCTTTACCACGCATGCCTTTACATGCAATTTCATGGCATAGGCATGAATGGTAAAGGGGTACGTGTGGCTAAGGTGGCCACTACCCCGACCCCCGATCCCTGACTGCCCTGCACCTCGCACTGTCCCTAAAACCCTGACCCTTTACAAACACTACCCCGACCCCCAGAACCCCTGTGCAGTCCCTAAAACAAACACATGTACCCATTCCCCTTCTCCTGCCCTAGGGACTAAAAGCTTGCCCTTTTACAAACACTACCCTAACCCCCCATCCCCGACTGCCCCCACACTGTCCCTAAAACCCTGCCCCTTTACAAACCCTACCCGACCCCACCAACCCCTGTGCTGTCCCTAAAACTACCCCATCTACCCATTCCCCTTCCCTTACCCAACGGCCTAAAACCCTGCCCCATTACCTACACTACCCCAATGCCAGCACCCTGCGCTGTCCCTTAAACTATACCAACCCCTTCCTCTGCTCTGAGACCTACCCCGACCCGACAAGCCTAAAAACTATCCTGAATACATATTCATTCTCACTGCCCTAAGGCCTAAAACCCTGCCCCTTTACATACACTACCCCGACCCCCCAACCCCTGTGCTGTCCCTAAAACTACTCCAACCTCTTCCACTGCCCTGAGACCTACCCCAAACCCCAGGCCTAAAAACGACCAGGACTACCCAATGCCCTCCTGCTGCCCTAAGGCGTAAAACCCTGCCCCATTACATACACTACCCAGACCCACCCCCACCGCTACGCTGTCCCTAATACTACCCAGACCCCCCCCCAGCCCTGAAAACTGCCTTCCCGGCCCCTTTTACCTCCAGCAGCTAGACCGTGCACTGCCTAAACCACGCATATGCGTGGTTGAGGCGTAAGCATGGTTAAGGCAAGCGTGGTTGAGCTTGCGTAGTCAGAACAAGTGTGGTTAAGACTGCAGTGTTCTGCCTGTTTCTCATTGATTGCAGCCTGGGCCCTTTGATTCCTTTACTAACTGGAACCATCGATGTTCACTACTGTCTGTGCGGTGAGGTTCATTTCTGTCTGCTTATTTGTGCGAACATATGATGGAAATCAGTGCACAGGAGGATTTTGCCAGCAGCACAGATCGGGAGTCGTGGGGCAGGCCGGGGCTGGGGGGGAGGTCGGGAGGATCTGGGGATGTAAAAAAAAATGAAAAAACGTACCTGCTCGCCGCTCTCCAGCTCTCTCCCGCGTCATCTCAGTCTCTCCTCTCTGGGCCGGAACAGGAAGCGGCCAGGCTCCCTCTCCTAAGCCAATTGGTCAGAGTGCAGTGGATCAGTGCTCAGCGAGGGAATGGGGGCCAGGGCATGTTCTTCATGCAGGCTATAATGCAGCCTGCATGGAGAACATGCAAAGTGCGCATGACTATGACTGTTTGACCGACATGAGAGGGCCGACCAAACAGTCATGCGCACTTAGGAGTGGGCAAACCACTCGTCCTCTGCTCTAAACCACTCCTCCCCTGCTCTGAGAGCTGAGCAGCCCCGCCCGCCCCACAAAGCTGTGCAGCGGGAACAAATACAGTGATAAGAACATTGAGTTATTTATCATTGCATTTGTTCTTTCTTTTACTGCTTTGCAGCAGTGGGGCAACAGCCGCCACTGGTTTATATCTCTATGTGGACGACTAAACAAAAATCATACCTACTGGCTTTATCAATGTGTGTTTCCTTATGGTATGGCGCACGCTTTGTGTGCAGATAGTTAGATCATTCTTATACAAAGCCTGCAGATAAGTCCTGCCATACATATATTCAAGTAAATGGAATGTCTTTCACACCTTATGTGATGCGGATGAATGTGGCATTCAGATGACTGCACTTGTTTACAACACATTAAAGAAAGCAGGAGACCTGGGTGAGAAAATTGATCTAACACAAGAAAGCATGGTTTTCAGGAGTCACAACAAAAGTGTTTTCAGATGTCACCAGCCACCTGTTCCCTTGAACTCCACAAGGGGGTCTTTCTATCGATGCGTCCGCCTAAAAGCTTCAAAGTGTGTAGCAAAATCCGCATCCAACAACACCGTGTGCGGACCCTCATTCACTCCCGAAGGTTCTCTCTGTAATACAGACCACCCACGTCAAAGACAAACCTTCACCTCCCGAGAGCGGCGCTGCCGCAGCCCAACGCAAACACATTACATTCAACCTTGTTCCACTTTATAAAGCAGCCCTATTCATGCAAAACAAAGGCAAAGCTTTTCTGCTCCGCATTTCAGCGGAGATGCCTCTTGAGCTCGTACTCGCTGTCCTATTACAAGACCAGATAATGCTTTGCAGAACAGAGGGTCTTAAACGAGGCGGTTTATTGCTTGAAAGCAGCTCTTTGTTCTTTACCAACCTTAGTTTAAAAAAACAAAGCAACAAAAACAATGTAGAAATATTATTTTCAAAAGGCTGGCGAATGCGTGTTCGTACAGGAAAAATGGGAAAATGTGCATTTGACTGTAATTGTAAGCGGTCACATTGAAAAGAAATGGTTTGAGACATTCTATTCCATTCCCACTACAAAGGGACAGAAGCTACAAAGGCTTCATGTGAAAAAAATGCAGATCAATTTCCAGAACATTATGTACAGAGCAAATGGGCAACTTATGGTTTAGTCTAAATAAAGTAATGAATATATTTTACCTGTGATGAAGGGCTTTAGAATAAAACAAACAAGGGGGCATATTTACAAGGAGCTAGCTCTGCGGCAGCGTCATTTGTTTATGCTGCGGCGGCTTTTGTTTGGCACCATATTTACAAAGTGACAGTAGAGGACTTTAGCATCACTTTTTCAACTCCAGCGCCTATTTTTCACAGTGTAAGATCCGGATGCAGCAGTTAGCGATAATGATATGCAAGGTAGGTGTTCCCCTTAAAATGCCACGCAAAACTGAAGCAGCCATACTTACAACGGTTTGAAAAAATGACGCTACTTTGAAAAAAAGCAGAATCCCAATAGCAGCAGAATTTCACTGCTACGGATAACCAGGCTTAAAAATGGCACATGTCCACTAGTATAAAAGCAGAACTTTACCACTTCGGAACACCAGGCGTAAAAATGGTGCATGTCCACTAATATAAAAGCAGAACTTTACCACTTCGGAACACCAGGCGTAAAAATGGTGCATGTCCACTAGTACAAAAGCAGAACACACCCAAATCAGTTTGGCAAGCCTCACTGCACCATGGACCTACACCTACTGCACCTCGGAGCTCCAAGAAGACCACCACCTCCACCATCACCACCACCATCACCACAGAGGCAGCACAAAGGAAGCAGACATACCATAGGATTAGCCTCATTGACCTCAGGGAGGAGGAGGTCATTGCCTAATACAGGCTCAGAAGAGAGCCCATTGTCCGCCTCCTGCAGTAGATTGCACCAAGGCTGCAAATAACATTGCAGCGGCGCACCAACATCCCTCCTTAGGTCAAGCGACTGGTTGTCCTACACATGCTGGCATCTGGAACTTTCTAGCCCACTACAGCCAGAGTAGCAGGAGTAACCCAGGCAGCCTTCTCTAGATCTCTCTCCTACGTCCTAGATGCCATCATTAGCCTTACACCCCAGTACCTCATTTTCTCCAACACAAATCAGAAGCAACTGGAAAGCAAGCAAGGCTTTCATGCCATTGCAGGATTTCCACATGTTAGGGGTAATGGACTGCACTCATAAGCAACTTGTGCGTCCAGCGGCCACATCAAACCAGTACCGCATTAGGAAGCACACCCATTCCATGAAAGTGCAGGGAGTCATGGACCATCTGGGCCACTTCATCAATGTCCCCGCAAAGTACCCGGGCAGTGCTCTTGATTCCTTTATCTACCGTCATTCCACCATCAATGAGCACTTCCAGAATGGGGCATTTGGGAATGGCCTACTGGTTGGTAACAAATTCTCAAGCACGACAGACCACATGATAGTCAAATATGTTGGAATACATTGCCATGTTAGGTTTGGGCTGAGTGAAGCAGTGCATACGTAGGTGGTGTAGGCCTACATACGTGCACCATACTACATGGCTTGTTTGCACCACAATGCTACAAGTCACAAATGTTGAGACCACCTACGCCACTGTGGGCCACATGTACTGCTGGAGTATCACTGTTCATGCTGCTCTGGTAGAGCAGGTCTCCAACTCATATCAATGAAGTCATCCTGCATGCCTTACATATATGTGCAGCTTCGATTCACCTACATTAAAGATGTGTTCCATGGCTCTTCATTTGCTTTTCCCATGCAACACCAATGAAGATCTCACACATTTCCACATATCCAAGGATCAGAGACCCTGGGACTGTTTCCAAATAGTGTGTCTCCCAAGGGGAGGTGAAATGAGGATACATATTTACAAGTCTGTTTGTCATGTCCAATTGCTATGTGTCCTGCATTCCACAGGACACATAGAATGAGGAAATTGCATAGATTGTTTGCTTTTGGTACAGGAATGTGTCCCTTAAAGCATTACGTTATTTACAGACACATGCACCATGGTGCAAGAGAGGGTGTTGGCGCTAGTCACTTTGGAATAATGTAGCTGTCTTGGAGCAATGCCAATGCAGGCACCAAACCCTGGACACAGAATCATGTGGGAAATATGCCATAAACTGTCTCCAGGCGAGAGGCACTGTAGCGTGGTTAGTCTACCAGTTGCACTGCACATGCAAGACTCCCACATAGCTCAAACCCCTTGCATACTGTAAATATAGTAGACACAATCCACTGTCATGTGAACACTATCATGTCCCAGATTGATATCCACTCACTACCCTCCCATTGCAGTACACATTTAACTACATTGGCCTCAACTCTCACAGCCAAGTATGTGTGATGGAAGTATGCAACATCACCAGCTACAGGTTGTAAAATCAGACATGTATCAGTTCAGAAATGGCAATAGAGTCAATAACAGACACAATAGATGAGCGTGAGAGATCTGTCTACTCAATGGCTATGCATGGCTACTACAGTAGGCAAAGTGTATGAGTCATTCAGGACACGTAACAGAATGTACATGAATGTGGGGCCATCCCTTGTCATGACTCTCAACTATTTGCATCCCTCCTGTCTTTGCAGCTGACCAAGAACATGCTCTTCAGCCGTGAGTGATGACTCCTCTTAAAAAAAAACAGACTGCACAAAAACGGAGGTACAATCATGTATTAAGTGGGACCAGGTCTATAGTAGAGTGGACATTCAGCATACTGAAATCCTGCTTTAGGAGTCTGGCTATGTCTGGGGGCCAATTGCTCTACTCGCCGCCAAAGATCTGCAAAATTGGACTTGTTTGCTGCATATTGCACAATATGTATGTGCTGCCAATGAGGAACAGGAACTGCAGGACGATGAGGAGGGAAAGATGAGGAGCCACATCAACCTGTTCCATCAGTAGCAACAACATGACAGAGGTACCATATTATTCACAAACTTTTCACTGATGTAAGCGTGACTTGCATCGTGTCACAAAATGATGACTACATGAAACTGTGTACATATATATGTAAATAAACCTATGAGCACTATCAGTGTGTATGCATTTTGATTTCATAGTCACAGTAGACATCAAAACATTCACATCACACCTGCTACTAATTTCCGCACAGAAAATGTATGTAGCTATGTGTAACAAAAAGCATAGAACAACTTCTGGTACAAACAAAATAGTGTGCATGCCAACTACCTGTAGCAAATAGTCCTCCTTTGCCAGCCACATATAACATGGTGTGGTAAAGTAGATTGTGTGCTAAGACTTTGTGTGTTTGTCTCTCCTACAGCTAGCGATTTGAATGGGCTCATACTTGTGGACAATTGTAGAGTCAATGCATAGTATTATGACTGTAAAGTCACCCACACATTATGTGCATGGGAACATAGTACCAAACCTACATTCTACATAAGCTACATCAAATACTGCATCCACATATAAAATCCATTATGATATCACACATACAAATGTTATATACTATACTTCTATACTTTGCTAGTGACAGTGTCTACCTAGTGAGAATGTAGCCACACATGTCCCATTAGGTTAAGATGCCAAGGGGACAAGCAGTGAAGTAGCCTACTATGTTGGTGTATTGCACTCAGTAACAAACAATGGTTAAACTCCTATCAGTACAGTCTTAGTGTAACTACGAAGATACAACACCTAGATTCAGAATACATAACAATTAAGCATCAGAAATCACATAAAGTAAGGTCCATCCAAGGTGTCATGCACCAATGCATCCCTAAGATAAGGTGTTCCAATGTGGCTAGAAAATCGCAGGTGAACATCATGTCTGAATGCATAGCCATTACCAAACTTCAAGTAGCCACACAACCTAGACACATATTGTGATGAGTCCCAATGTCAAACATATTCATGATTGTCCTACACCTGACTAGTTGTGGCTAGGAAAGCTGGCCTTGTGATCCACAAATCATAGGCTACACTTGGTGGTAAAGGCTATGTGCAATTGCAGTGTGCATATCCTTTCAGACACAAAGCCCCACTACAACATGATATGGTGTTTTCTCTCAACACTCCTCTGCACACAAAGCATTCATGGAATAGTTGAAAATCAATCAATCAATCATGGCATTTATAACGCAAGCTACTCACCCGTAAGGGTCTCAAGGTGCCGTGGGGGGGGGGGGGGGGGGATGGTGGTGCTGCTACTGCTCGAACAGCCAGGTCTTGAGTAGCCTCCTGAAGGTCAGAAGGTCTTCGGTCTGCCTTCGGAGGATGCGGAGGGCATTCCAGGACTTGGTGGTGAGGTAGGAGAATGATCTGCCAACGCTGGTCGTTGTTTGGATGCGGGGGACGGTGCCTAGGGCAAGGTTGGCAGAGCGGAGCTGGCGGTTTGGGGTGTAGAAGGTGAGTCGACCGTTGAGGTATGTTGGTCCAGTGTTGTGGACTGCCTTGTGTGCGTGGGTGAGGAGCTTGAATGTGATCCTTTTGTTGATGGGAAGCCAGTGCAGGTCTCTCAGGTGGGGTGTGATGTGGCTGTGGCAAGGGATGTCAAGGATCAGGCATGCAGAGGTGTTCTGTAGGTCGTTTCAGCAGTTTGGCTGGGGCTCCTGCTTAGAAGGCGTTTCCATAGTCCAGTCTGCTGCTGACGAGAGCCTGGGTGGCTGTTCTTCTTGTGTCGGTGGGGATCCACCTGTAGATCTTTCAGAGCATGCAGAGGGTGTTGAAACAGGAGGATGAGATGGCATTGACTTGCTTGGTCATGGGGAGTGTTGAGTTGAAGATGAATCCCAGGTTGTGTGCGTGGTCCATGGGTGTTGGTGCTGCACCCAGGGCAGGCGGCCACCAGGAGTCGTCCCAGGCTGAGGGAGTGGAGCCGAGGATAAGGACCTTAATCTTGTCTGAGTTCAGTTTCAGACGGCTGTTCTTCATCCATTCATCTGGGATGGCTATGGCGATGTCATGTGCCGAGGAGTCGTTCATCCAGGTCTCTGTCAGGAAGGAAGTCCCAGAGTTCGACGGCATGTTTGCATGTGGAGCGTGTTTTCAGGAGTATGCAACCGAGGTTGCGGGGTCTTGTCCTGGTTGGCGGATTGGTGGCTCTGGCGCTGGTGAAGCTGCAGTTCCGGCAGGAGAAGGGTCCATGGGTGCCCTTTGGGGTAGCCTGAAAGCAGGTGTGTTTCTCGTCCGGTGTTGAGTGCATGGAGGGCGCTGGCATCGTAGTGGAGTTGAGTGTTGTAGTGTTCGCGGGGGCCAGGGGTTCTGGCACTGGGCACGGTCCAGGCATGGAGGGGCGCAGACTGGCTTGCCTTAGGCACGCCTTTGGCGCGCCATCTGCAGCCAGTAGTAGTGAAGTAGTGTGGCTCACTGGCTAGAGGCGGCAGACCCGAGAGCAGAGGACGGCCCGGGACCAGGGTTCGATTCCCGGCGCGGCAGGTTTCTGGACCAGGGTCAGCGGACTCGATAATTCTCTCGCCTCGGTGCCCACTCTGATCAGCGATCACACTCGGCAACTCTGGGCATTAGCTTGCCTCATCTTCACTAACGGCCCCACCAGACCGCCGGGGATGCCTGGTCTCACCCTGGAGATACCCATTAAGGGACCATCTCTCAGGGAAGCCAGGAAGGGTTTCGCAGCGGTCGAAGCGCCTTGGGACCCTCCGGGTAAGTAGTGCCCTATATAAATGCCTATACATTTACATTTACATTTACATAAGAATGGGAGGTGGGAGGGAGGAGCAGCTGGGAGGGGGAGCGGGGGAGCGGGCGAATGGGTGAGCGGGGGCGGGGCCGCAGGGGACGCAGTGGTGGGAAAATGGGAGAGAGGAACGGCGAAAGGGAAAACAGAAGGCAAAGGGGCACAAAGGAAAGGGAATGAAAAAACGATCACAGAGCCAATTACCAAAATACAGTGCAATTAGCAGAAAAGAACACAAACGAAAGGGAATTAAAGAAACGATCACTGAAACCAAATACCAAAATACAGTGCAATTAGCAGACAGAAAAACAAGAAAACAAAATACAGTGCAGATATCAAAAGCAAACCTGCGGCCTACCACTGGCAACAAGGGATGAGGCACAGGTGGTAGCCTGCGGGTGGAGGCGGGCCTCGAACTTCAGTCAGCAGAAGCGGCAGCTGAGCACAGAGCACGGGCACAGACAGGTGGAGCTGCGCGGCATGGGGAGCGACCTGCCTGAAAACAGGGTTAAGGGTCGCTCCAATGTGAGTAACAGCATGCAGGACACATGCAAACAGATTAGCCAAGGTTACATCAATTGATATATCCTTGTCCTGGCTCTCTTGATGATGTCTGTCAAGTTTTGGACTGTGCCGGGTCAATGTGAGTCTCATCACAAGTGTCAAAATACAGGTGTGTTCCATGTGAATACCCACTGCTATGCACAAGCAACCCCGCCTTGATGCAGAGTCTAGTTATGGTGTGATTTACGCAGACTTACTCTGAGCAATATGCAGGAGGACACGCCAATGCACACATGGTGATCTAGCATAGCATCATCACCTTGTGTGAGAATCATGTGGCCCACAAATGATGACTCTGTTACTTTCCTGTGGGGTATGACCCTTGAATATGAATGGACAATCATATGGTGCCATCCATACACCCCCTTCCAGGTGGTTGAAGCCAATCTCATGGCGCAGATTGGCAATAGGCTGCGCTGTCGTAGATGTGGGTGTACTGACCGCATGGCAGTGCTAGTTTGTGGCGTCCCTGGGGGAAGCTAAATCAATGTAGTTGGATGCTAAAATTAATTTAGCACATGTGCCACCTCTTGTAAGGTGTGCCCTTGCACCACCAGAGGGATTGGGCACTATGCATGCGTAGTATGATCCCTGAAAAGCATGAACACCGCCCTATGTACACTATCAACCCACATATTAAACGCATGCAAAGGCAGTAAGCAGGAAAAACGTCACTATTCACACCCAACACAGCAATCCCCAAAATGATTACATGCTTTGCACACACCAATACACCAAAAACCCACATTTGCACTATTGTGTCAAATAAATGTCGCATTGGCCTAAAGCGTGGATTTTGCACCCACCACCTCAGACGACAATGACACTTCCCAGGCAACATGTCCGAATGACCGCCTGGTGGCTTGTCAAGCCTTGCCTTGTGTGAAATTGATGCACTGACTGGTAGTGTAAAATAAATGATGCACAAACCTAAAGCGTACATTTTTTAACCACCGCATCAGCCGAAAATGACGCATCCCAGCCAACGCGTCTAAATGACTGCCTGGTGGCTTGTCAGACCTTGTGTGAAATCGAGACACTGACTGGTAGCGTTAAAAAAAAAAAGCATTGGCTGAAAACATGACACATTCAACTAGGAAGTGATGTCATAGTTTATGCATGCTGTAAACCAGGATCTGTCAAGTTACTTTCATTTTGACCTTAAGTCACAGTTTTACTCTCTGTGCTTCTGAGTGGTTGTATCTTGGCTATGCTGGAGAGTGTTCTGGTGTGTCTGGAGCTGGTTGGTTGTGTCTGCTGTCCGTGTTGTGTCCTTCTAGTCTTTTTTGTGCTTTCTTGTTGCATATTGTTGTGTATTGTCCTGTGTTCAGTCAGGTGTTTGTCTTCTGGGGTATTGATGCTTTAGGGCTAATTGTGGGTTTTTGGGGGGTTCGGTTTTGTTTGGGCATTTGTTGTGTTTGGGTGGGATCATGCCTGGGAAGGGTAAGGCCATGAGCAACAAGGAGTTTGGGAGCTTCCTGTGGCTAGTGACCTTTTTACCCCTGGTACTCCTGGGCTACCACATGGTGGTGCGGATACACAGGAGGAGAAGATGCAGGCACAGATGCAGAGGCTGTTTGGAATCAATGGGATGGTCCATCAGCTGAAACTTTGCCTGGCAGATGTGGTTGGCAAAGAGTCAGACTTTCTAGACTACATTGACATCCAAGTTGGTGGAGAAGTTGGTAAAGACACATGATTTGTGTGTTTTACTTTGTATCTAGTTTACCCATTGATGAATAGTGGTAATATAGAGTATGGCTCACATAACATTTTGCTAAAAATACCTATGCCACCATGCAAATGAGGTAAATGCCATGGCAATAGTGGTGGCACGATCTGTGACCCAGTGCTATTTGTGACACTGAGTGGGCCACGCAAGTGTTAGTGTCCCTTTAAGTGATACAAATGAGTCCCAGGGAAGCATCGAGCTGGTGCACATGCCCGTAACCCACCCAGACAAATCATATGATGACAAACTAGGTAGTCAAATCAGTTCCAGAGGTGCTTCTTTCACCACACGCAATTGTCAGGTACCGTTGTGATTGGCCATTACAGAACATGCGTTACACATAAAGGGACTTCTTTACAAGTGACTTATGCCACCGGAAGGTCACTGTTCCCCATATTAAAAGTGACGCACCTGCGGCACAAGGGCCCTGCAAATGAGCCCCAAAGGTATCTCCATAACTGTGGGAGTGCAGTTCACGAGTACTGGTGATGTGCAGCTCAAGTAGGATGTGCCCTGTTCTGGCCAGCAAGACTAAGGGGCTTATTATGAGTGTGGCGGTCCTGGGACTGCCGTACTCACTGCGGCAGTCCGACCACCATCCCCCAATGGTACGACTGCCGTATTACAATGGTGGCAGTGGGAACGCCACAAGACCGCCTCCACCAACAGGATCCAGCACAGTGCGGAGAACAGGCTGGATTTGCAGGTGGGTTGATGCCGGCCCAGCCAGCGACTATGACTGCCTTTCCGCCAAGCATTTCATGGCCGTGACCCCACATGAAATGCTTGGTGGAAAGTTAAGGAAAGGGACCCCTAACAGGGCCTCCGGGCAAATCTGCGGCTGGGTGCAGGGGGCACATCATGCGCCCCCCAGAAGTGCATGCTCCTGCACGCACTGTGTGGCAAGTACAACATGATGCATGCCACACAGTGCACCCGATGTGGTAGCGGACCCATGGCGTTGGCATGACTGCTGGCTGTAAGGCTCAGCCAAAGCATGCCACTGCCATTGGACCGCAGCCACTACGCCCGCCCACCCAGGATTCTAGTCATAATCTAGGAAGCACCTTCACTCCAGACTTAATATAATAATACCCTAAGAAAATGCAAATTTTGGCAGAATTCATTGATGAAGGGGCAGTCAGTAGAGTTATAGCTGACCACCTTACCAACAACAGAGTTTTTTTAAAAGCCCCCAGTGAAGCTGGTCTGTCACTTTTCATATGTTGAAAAGTGAGGCCTCAGTAGCGCAAGGGGCTTGCAAATTAGCCCCTTGGTGTTCTTAGCATACACAATCACCCTTGACCTATAGTGCACTAGTGTGTGCATTGGTATTGTACTGGAAGTGACAGCTCACAGCACAACGAAATGCCAAGGCAGAGTATAACACTTTTGTCTGTGTGCATTGCAAAGTAGCAGACATACATTACTGAATGACACATAGTGATATGCCGATGTTCCCCATACTCTATATCATATGAAAATTAGTTTACAAAAGAAATGTAATCTAAAACGTATCCAAAAAATAAGAAACATATTGATAAAGATATAAAATATTTTATAAAGTGAAAAGCAGACCATAAATGTATTGCCTTCTTAAAGATATAACATACCTTTGCCTAGAAAGAGGAAAAGATTAATCAAAAAGCAAGCAAGAAGAAAGCAGAAGAGGATAGAGTGTGACATTTAGGGAATAATAAGACTTGAATTTATGATGTCCCAAGGAAAATTAAAGTTTGGAAAAAAAGTAGAATTATACTAACTTAACTAACAGTTATTTAGATATAGAAAAACTAAGCTCTCTAGACAGTAAAAATAAAAAAAAATACCCAAATGAGACAGAAAAACCATCATCTGATTATGGAGGATACATTGTCTGGAGAACTATATTTGCTTTTTGAGAGATAATTGGAGTTTTTAAAATGATAGTAATATAAGGCCACAACATTTCAAGTTGTATAGCTAGTGGCTCACGTGTTATGCAAGCTCCTTCTAGTCTGTTGTTAAAACATATGCTATATCACCATGCTTTAAAATCAACCTTCAAAGCAGCAGCCGGTAAAATAATATGTATAAATTATCATGCGTACAATTAATCCATTAATCTGATAAGCTACCTAGAAAAAAAAGATTTGTTACTTTAGAAGTGATATTAATATTAAAAATAACATTATTTTGGTTCCAGACTCCCATGCAAACACTATGGGGTGTATTGTCTAACAGTTTGCGGTGGTGTCTGTGTCCCACAATTGACACAAATCAATGTTTATCGGAAGTTTATTTTCCAGAGCAAAATTTGTTTTCAGTACACTAAAACCAAAGGACTGGATCAGCTTGAGCAGAGATGAAACATAAAGATTGAAAAGAGTGAGACTAAGGGACTAGTCCTGTGGCATCTCACAGGGTAGGGAGAGGAGTTTAGTAGTAAACTGTCCACACATTACTGACTGAGTCCTCTTTGAAAGTAAAGAACCTTGTAAACTAAAGGCCTTGGGACAGATTTACAAGCCCCTTGCGACACATTTGCACCGCCGTTGCATCCCTTTTGTGACGCAGAGGTGGTGTGAACAATGCGCCATGTTGCAACACATTTACAACGTGACACATCTAGAGAGATGTGTCATGTTGTGAAGCCCTGCATCACATTAAAACTGCGTCAGGTATAATGTATGTAAGGTGGGAGTTCCGATGCAAGAACGCCTCGTAAAAGTGACGCCGTTAAATCTACAAGATTTAATTGTGCCACTTCTACGACGCCACTGCTTCAAACTCTTACACCTGCTTGAAGAAGGCGTTAGGATTGACACAGTACACTAGATATAGGCGTTCCTGAGCATTGCTGGAGTTGTTTCATGTTATGTTATGTTATGGGGTATTTGTAGAGCGTGCAGCTACTCCAGGGATTGTCCCGGCGCTGTCTTGACCCCAACACAGAGCATATGAGAGACATAACAGCACAACATCTCTTCTACTGTTGGAAAAGCCATGTTTTTAACCCCTTCCATGCTCATGACGGAACGGTTCCGTCATGAGCGTCGGTTGGCCTGTGCTTATGACGGAACCGTTCCGCCATGGTTCCATTTGTTCTTTAGAACCTTCAGCACCGCAGCGGAATTCGTGCAGCGCTGAAGGGGTTAAGGTTCGCCTAAAGCTAAGGAGATCATGTTCTTGTCTAGAAAAGAGTGGCAGACTGTTCCATAGCTTCACAGCTGTCACCTGAAAGGAGTGTCCTCGCTTACGTGAATGACAGAACTTAGGTACGATTGTCAATTCCTGGGTAGATGACTGCACGGTTCTAGACGGTGTGTAGGGCTGAATTTTATTCCTAATATAAGTGGTCCCGATGGTGTGAAGGGCCTTAAACGTCAGCACCAGGGCTTTGAAACGTACCCTTTTTTTCACTGAAGCCAGTGCAGAGACTTTAGGTGAGGGCCATGTGTGACCTGTGTCCGACCATGAGTACGGCCATTGCTGCCACATTTTGAACCACCTGGAGGTGGCTCAATAAGTAGTCAGGAAGGCCCAAGTTAAAAACATTGACATAGTCCTGCCTTGACGTAATCAGTGCTTGGACCACAGTTTTCCTGTGTGTGATAGGGAGCATGGGGAGGAAATTCCTCATCATTTTTAATAGCACAAATTAGGTGCCAGCCAAAGATTGGAGCTGGGATTTCATGGACAAATCAGAGTCCAGCTTCACCCCTAGGTTTATTACGGTGGTCACTTGGCTTACAGGGTGGGAAAAATGTTGTGGCCACCATTGGTGCCATTCGTCGCCTGCAGTATGTCCAAAGAAAATGATTTCAGACTTGTCTGAATTGCATAGTAATTGATTTTGCCTGAACCAGGCAAACACCTTAGTCAAGCAAGCATTGCTTAAACAAAAACTGAGTGTCGTCAGCATAAAATATAATTTTTGCCCCATGTTGTTCTGCTAGTGGTGCAAGGAGGCCATGTATATAATAAACAGGGTTGGGCTCAAAACATTACCCTGTGGGACTCCTACATTCATGCTTGAGACACAACTCTAGCAATGTGTGACCGTTGCACCAACAGATGCGTGACGCATCTGTCAATCCTTGCACCATGGTGCGCTGCTTTGTAAATTTGCCAATGTTTCTCTGATTCCCTCTTGGCCCATTCGGTCACCACCCGCAGCTGAGCTGCTTTATCATAGAGACGAAAGTCTGGTCTCCTCCCCTCTCAGCCTCCTCAGGACTGAGAAGGAGAAGCATGCCCGCAACCCCCCTTGCCACATGAAGCATAGAATCATGGATCTTATTTAAGGGAGAAAATCATTGTCGAGATCAATGGGGAGTGCCTGGAAGAGGTACAAGAGTTGAGGAAGCACTGTCATTTTAACCGCATGTATGCGGCCTAGCCAAGATATGAAGAGTGGTTTCCAACGGACAAGGTCAGCGTGTAGTCGCAAGAGGGAGGGTGGGAAGTTTGCTCTATACAACCCCTCCACCCATGGCGTCAGGTGAACCCCCAAGTATTGGAGAGGGCGGGAAGCCTACTGTAGTTGAGTACGTGTCTGAAGTTTCCTGACTTCTGTATCTGGGATTGTAAGATTAAGTATGTAGGATTTATCTGTGTAAACCTTGAAGCCTGCTACCACTTCGAAGGGTGTGAGCTCTGTTTGTAGTGCTGGAAGAGAAATGGCCGGGTCAGTGAGCGATAAGAGCACATCATCCGCAAAAAGCGATTTATCTTATGCATATCCCCACTAAAAGGAATGCCCTTTATCTCTGGAGCCGCGCGAATGGCCATGGCCATGATGGTGAACAATAGAGGTGATAAAGGGCACCCCTGGCGGGTCCCCCTAGTCAGGGGGAAGGGGGTCGGTAAAATCCCATTCACCTGTACACAGGACCGAGGTTGGACATAGTTAGCTCGGATCACATTAATTTATTAAATTTGTCAGCAAACCCAAAGTGCATGAGTGTGTTAAAAAGAAAAAAGTTCATTCACCCTATCGAATGCCTTTTCGGCATCCAACCCCACCAAGACTGCCGGTATGTGCCTCTTATTAGCTTTCTCAATGAGGTGGATTATGCGTCTAGTATTACCATGAGTCTGACAGCCTTTAATAAATCCAGACTGATCTGGGTGGATGAGATTCGGCATAAGGTCATTTAGTCGCGTCCTAAGAATAGCCAAGTATAATTTCGCATCGAGATTGAGCAGGGCGACAGGCCGATACGAGGCGCACATTTGCAGATTCTTCCCTTGCTTCAGAATAACTGTGATCACAGCTTCCGCCTTAAAAAGATGAGTGAGATGGGGTAAGAGATCAGGTTTTGTAGAATTGGGCCATTAACCCGTCGGGCTAGGAGCTTACTGTGACTTCCCCTGATATTATGGGAACGGTAAGTTTGTCATTCCAGTCTTGCGATACTCGCGAGAACTGTAGGGTCCTTATGTAGCTACATTGCTCCTCGGTGTCCTGTGATTCCTCCGCATAGAGGGTTCCTTAAAAGGTGCCAAAAATATCGGCCTTTTCTGTCTCTTTATGAGTCAGCCCTCCCCGCCAGTCTTGTACGCTACCTATGCATTCCCATTCCCTCTTCTCCTACAGCTGACAAGCTTGGTGTTTAGCAATCTAATTCCCCTGGGATTAGGAAAGTTGGTGAAGCTTAAGTGAGTGTGTTCCGCCCTATTGTTGTATATGGCTCTGAGTTTCCCCCTAAATGCGGGTGAGCATGCGGAGAGAGTCTCTAGTAGGTTTGTTTTTATGGATCGTTTCCGCTAGTGTCAATTCGGCTTCCAACTCTACCCATTCCATATTCCGTTGTTTGTTCAAAGCGGAGTTAAGAGCAATACACCATCCTCTAAAAACTGTTTAAAAGCTTCCCACTTATTGAATGCAGGGGTGTCTGAAGGTACATTTCTGGTGCAAAAATCTGTGATTGTGTCTCTCAGTTCTGGACAAAGTACCCTGTCTCTCATAAGGGAGGCTGGGAAGTACCATTTGAGAGATGTAGATGCCAGATTACCCCAGAATGAGCAGATTGAGACCAGACAATGGTCCGACACAGAGAGCGGGAACATCTTAGCCTCTCGGAGAGCTCCCATTAAATTTTGGCTGATAAATATATTGTTGAGTCTAGAGTACGTGCGGTGCACATGTGAATGAAAAGTATAGTCTTGCATCTGGGGGTAGAGGGGCTGCCAAGCATCTCTAAGGCCCATGTCATGAATTTGGTGTTTAGCCTCTGTGAAAAAGTAGCCAGAGTGCAGTCTATGGGAATTAGTGCTATCGAGATCTGCCTGCCAAGTTAGTTTAAAATCCCCTAGTAGGAGTGTCGAGTTATCCTCAAAATTCTGTATCTTCTCTAGGAGTGTCTGGAGGTTGCCTGCCCTCTATTGGGTGAGTATGTTGAAATGAATGTGCAAAGTCCACCCCTCAGAACACCTTTAACCATCATCCAGCATCCCTCCTTTTCCGATCTATTGTCGGTGGGCTGAAATTTCGTTGAGATGTGGAAAAGTATTGCGGTCCCTCAGTGTTTAGTGAGTGCGGAGGGCCTGTAGATCAAGGGGTAGTGTTTGTGACGGAGGTGGGATTCCTCTGCTCGGGGTAGATGTGTCTCTTGTAGTGCTACTATACCCATGTGGTGATCTGAAATATTTTTCCAGACTTTTTGAGGGAAATTAAGGCATTTCACATTCCAGGAGCCTACATTAAATGTCATTTGTACCTTGCTGACCCTCTCTGCCCTCTCATGAACCTGTATGTCAATCTCCTGTTCTCTGCAGTAAAGCCTCTACTTGGCATTGAGCCGGGGTATGTCGGTTGTGTAGGTTGCATCGTAAACAAAGCGCATCTGTGTGGAAAATCTTTAATAAGTCACAACCAGTACCCTCCCCCACCCAACAAACCCAAAATCCCAAAACAACATAAGAATATCAAGCGCAGATCGGTGGTAATTGTCCAATAGTGGGCTCAGGAACCCACGTCATCTTGACAGAGGGACGTTGTGGCCAAGGACCCGGCTTGCTCCCCCACTGGACATTCTAAACAATTCAAGGCACCATACATGCTCAGTCTGGCGGAACCACCAAGATTTTGTGTTTGAGTTCCCCCTATATGAAAAGTGAGATCAAGTTTAGCTGTTTTTACCTCTAGCTTGCTATCGTGATGTAGTAGAAGTTCTGTCCTTTTGCAACCTCATCACACAGTAGGCCCCGCCCTTGTCTGTAGACCTAGAGTGAGTCTCTTTCTCCCAGTGGCAAGAGTCTAAAGAACCAATTTACAGTATCATGGTTCCTGGGGCAGTGCGGAACGGAGAGGCGCATCTCCGCCTTGAAGCTTGCAGTCATGTCCCATCTGAAGCCCTCCTACAGTCGAGCCAGGGCTGTACCCAATGGCCGGCATCCTGGACAATGGACATGGCTGGTGCGTGTGATCAGGTTGAATCATTTGTGATTTCCTCATGAGATTGTGGACCACCGTGATGTAGAGGAGCCAATGCTCCGTGAACCCTGCGCCTTGCTCTGTGGGAGTTCGGTGTCCTCTACGAAGAGACCCAGAAGTTCCAGCCCCTCCTTTAGACCTATCACATGTCTCTGTTTGATATGGTACTCAAAGCTCAAGCCAAATGGATAGGTCCAACGGTATCTGATCTTGTCATCACGTAGCTTGGGGGTGATAGGCCGGAACTGTTGCGGTTGCAGGTGCTAGGTCTTGGTAAATGGTGCAGGAGTGTTCCTGGAAGGAGACAGAGCCTTTCTTTCGAGCTGCCTGGAGTACTGCCTCTTTCACCTTGTAGGAGTGGAATTTCGCAAGGACATCCCTAGGCCTCTGTTGTCCTCCAACCGGGATGCTTCCAACTCGGTGTACCCATGCAAGCTTGATCTTGAGCATCTGTGGGCTGATGATCTCTGCAAGAAGACCCTCAGGGTCCGGCCCCTCTGCCCCTTCCTCTAGGTCTCGGATCCGTAGGTTCTCCCACCGTGCTCTGTTTTCTAAGTCTTCCACTATTAACTGAGTTTTGTGGAGCTGCTCTTGGAGAGTGAGCAGTGTTGTGCGTCTCGGATGTGCGTTTGTCCACTACATAGGTGTGTGCCTCTAAATCTACCACTCTAGTGACCGCTGAGTCCACATCGCATTGGAGGTTAGTCAACCATGTATTGAGGTCGGACTTCAGTTGGTCGATTGAGGTTTGGATGTCTTGGCTTAGCTCCCTCCTCAATCCCGCCTTAAAGTCTTGTAGGAATGACATAATATCTTCCTTGGTGAGCGCCAGGGCGGTCGTCCCTTCGATGTGGTCCAAAGACCGGTGTTTGTCTGCTGGCACAAAAAAGCTCAAGACTTTATTCGACGCTCTAGTTACTGTCTTCTTCAGCGGCATAGAGGCTGACCTAGCCAGCTCTCCACTGTGTTGGTACTGGAAGGCTTGAGTGGGGGGACTGGACTGTAGTGTATCCCTTGCTTGTAGGCCTTGGAAGGAGCTTGGCAGCTGTGGCAGACCCGGGTCCTTGCTAAATCAAACCTCACGGAGCAATGACATCACAGTAAACTATTGGGAGGCATGCAGCGAGATATATGTGTTAGGCCCCCACTGCATATTCTAGACTCCCAGAGGCTGCGTGAGCCGGGTATCCCACCTGCCCAAATGGTCTGCCTGGTTGCCCGGATGGTGGGGCTAGCTAAAGCTCTTCAGTGCTCTGTGCATGATCAGACCTGTGAGAGGTTAAGGCTACATCAGAGAGGTGATAAGCAATGCAGTAGCGAGGGTGGGCAGTGTTCCCAGTGGGAGTCAGAGCCTCTCCTATACCGCCAGACGCCTCCACGGTGGTCTCCAAATTCACCCCAATTGTCAGCTTCTGGGGTTCAATAGTAAGTCCTCCTCAGTACATCATCTTTGGGGTAAGCATTGCCAGTAGGGAGTTGTTGGCTGGAGAGGCAGGTGATGGAATTGCGCCGTGCTGAGTCCGGCCGCCATCTTAGGGTCAGGCGTGTCGGTCTAAGATGTCAGGAGGAGGAGCAGAGAGCGCTTGCCCTTCACATGGGGCACATTCAGGGTTTGTCACCTTATTTCATGTGTGTGCCTTTCTGGAGGATGCTCCGGTCTCCCGACCTGCCCTGCCCGCCCGCACGGCTTCTCATGGGACAGAGGCTGTTGTATCGCCTCACCGCCTGTTATTCTCCATGGCACTTCCTTGTGACACATCTGTTTCAATGACCTAAGATTATCCAAAAACCATGAAGCAGAGGGTTCAACCTGGTGCTCATTCACCATTTTAAGAAGAGCAATGATATCCAAGCCTTTACAAAGCAAGTCAAGGTATTCTTCTGCAGCCAAATTAGCATTCTGATTGAGAGTTAATAAGGTGGTTGTTAAAGCCTGACTAAGATTTTTTTCCACTTTGTGCTTTTGAATTCCAGGTCTTACGGCCAGATTCTGACAATCTGGCCCTTTGCGAGCGCAATTTTTGCATTTGGGATTCATCATCCCAAATGCAAAAATCGCTATTATAGAATTCGCAATTTTGCAAGGAATTGCATTTAAGGAATCTCTATTTGAGATTCCTTAAATGCAATTCATGAAACATTTAAAAATTGCGAATTCGCAATTTTGGGCCGCTATTTACCGCAAAGTCAAACCTTGTGGTAAATAGCAGAAACTCTAAGTTGTATGTTACACACACACATGTCCTTGGGACATGTGTGTGCGTAACACCAGCGTCCAATATCATTTCAGGGGTGCAGCAGGGTGTCCTTTGGACACCCCTGCACCCTTGAAATCGCAAACTCAAAATGCGAATCGCTAATAGCGATTCGCACATTGATATGTCTTCCCATTCATTCCTATGTGCCTTTAGGCCCATAGGAAGGAATGGGGAGTTATTCCTTATTTGCGATTAGCAATTAGCTAATCGCAAATAAGGAAGCTGTAGGAATGGCAAAATAAATTGCGATTTGTACATGAATCCCGTTCTGCGAGTCTGTAATAGCGATTCCTTAATATTCGCTATTACTGACTCGCAAAACGGGACTTTGACAAATCTAAGGGTTGATCCTCAGATAAGTCAACTAAACTGCACTGTTATCAGACCTAATAAAAGGAAGCATTTCACCAGCATGAAGGGAGGGATTATTCATAAAAATACCATCAAGAGTGTGGCCAGCAGCCAAATGAGCAGGAGAATTAACAATTTGTAGAAGACCAAAGCTATTCACGATGTTGATAAGCAATCAAGTGTCTCTTCTAGAAGATGTTTCAAGATGGAAATTGAAATCCCCTAAGATCGCAAAATTCAGTTTATGTAAAAAAGGTTCTAAAAAGGTGCACAGTGACAAAAGCAAGTCTGCGCTTAGCCCCGGTGAATGATAAATAAGTGAGCTTGAAAAGGTGAAAGTATAGTGAATTTTCAGGTCCAAATTAAGAGCCTCGCATGAAGAGGATCACTGACATAATATCGAATACACAAATATAGAATTACTAAAATATCGAAGAAAAAATATAGAATGCAAAAATATCGAATTCCTATCTACAAACAGGTAAGTACAAAACTATTGAATGAAAAATATTGTTAAAAAAAATATAGTTAGTCAAAATATAGAATTATTTTAAATGTCTTAAAAGTAATTTAAAATTAATGAAATAAAAAATATAACATTTACTATTACCAGTCCAGTGAGTGCAACAGTAGGGAAAGCGTTGGATAGGGTAGGGGTAAAAATGACTATTCCCACTCCAGAGAGTGCAACAGTAGGGAAAGCGTTGAATAGCGTAGGGCTTAAAATTACTATTCCCACTCCAGAGAGTGCAACAGTAGGTAAAGCGTTGGATAGCGTAGGGGTAAAAATTACTATTCCCACTCCAGAGAGCTATTGATTTTATTGGCGAGAAGAGAGATCTGTATTAAGTGGGTAAGCCCAGTCCCACCTCTACATAGAGAATGGCTAACTTTGATTTTGAGAATCTACAACATAGATAAAAAAAGGATACCTAGTAAAAAATATACATTTTGGGAGATATGGGAAGACTATCATGCTGGCTAAAACGCTTTCAAGCTTCTTTGAATAATATAGTCTACTGATCATGGTTTGCTCCTTATGTCAAGGTCCGATGATTATGCGATGGCAATAATAGACCAGGCAAAATCCTGGTACAGTTGCCAGGATGGCTAGCTCAACACCCTCCGGGGAAAGTTATTGAAATAGTATTGGAAATAAAGGGACTCCATCTTCTCTCAAACCAGTAGGGAAACTGCCCAGACAAGGTACGTGAAATTTAGGAGGTGAAGGACCAGGACAAAGAGAGAAGGGGCCCGACAACTCCTTACTAACACTATTGCACAATGAGGACTAAAAAACAAAAAAAACAGAAAGCGTTGGATAGCGTAGGGGTATAAATTACTATTCCCACTCCGGAGAGTGCAATAGTAGGAAAAGCGTTGGATAGCGTAGGGGTAAATTTACTATTCAATATTAAATTATATACCTTCAATTCGATATTTTTCACCACTATATTCTGTCCATTCGATATTTTGTCCATTCTATATTTTTACTTCGATATTTTGGTAATTCTATATTTTGAATTCGAAATTTTGTCTTGTTACCCATGAGGAAGGAGTGAGAGGCATAATTGTGCAATGAAATTTGCCCCAGAAGACTGCCACCAGTGCCTCACCTAATGGAATGGTCACAAGCCCATGTTTCAGTTATGAATACGCAGTCAGGTTCATAGGGCTGAATAAATCCATGAATTCAATTTCATTTCTAATGAAAGAATGAGACAACTAACAACATGATTACGTAAATATCAAATCTCAATCTGTAGACAACCCTGGTGTTTGCAAATCAAGGAGCCTCAAAGAGATGTCACTTTTAGGGAGTTTCAGACTCGTGGAAATGACATGCTGCACAGTCAAAGTTGCTACTTGAATCTAGAGTAGCTAAATTAAAAAGAGGACATGGTCAGCCATTAATGCTGTCTCGGTAGTCCAAGAGGTGACCACAGGAGTAAGTAATGTTCAAATCTGGTTCCACCTTATAACGTCCAGTGGGTTCTGGCGAATGGCACAATCCAACCACTGGTAAGCTTGACTTTGATGCTCCTGCAGCATGCCAACCACATGCCTACCACACTGAAATGTGATTTAAAAAGCTCACCATGAGAAGGGGGCGGGGATGGGGCGGGGGTATGCCATGATACCTCGCTTTGGTCGAAAAGCAAACTGGAGTCCAGCAACTCCAACTTGTGTTCAAAGGCCCCCCTTTGAGGCAAGTTTATGTGGAAATAAAATCAAACTAAAATCAATGTGAGAAACAACAAACCATAAACACAATGGTAATGCCTGATTCCTCAAAACATGTTGCTTGCTAAAGTAGGAGACAGGCATCTCCAAAGGCCAGAATCAAAGTGCTATTCAAGGGAGTAAAAGAAGGTGCAACTCCTTGTGTAAAATTTGGGAAATGAAGAGCACTCTGAGAACGCTGTCAGTTACCCCAGAGTCGGTTAAGGGCTGCTCCAATGCACTGATGTGTGATTTAAAAAGCCCATCATTAGAATGAGCTCGAAAGAAAATTAGATACAGCTTCAACTAAAATGTTGTAATTCTTTTCAAACTACTTTGGAAATCAGAATGTGTTTTGAATTTCTACAAGAAGATTCATGACATAATTCGATACTAGTTGAATGCCCTCATGACATACTTTTCAATATATATACTCCTGGGGCCTGAATCATAAAGGTTAGCTTGAACTTTTGTGTAAGTTAATTCTTTTTCGGTATTAACAAAACTACAATTTAATATTAACTGTATGACTCTGCAGTCAGAGCAAGGACCTCTGCAAATAAAAAGATAGGCCAGTCTAATTGTTGTATGTGTGCAATGCTCTACCCCACCTGCAGAATCTATGCAGTTGTAAATTCACTATTAAATTGCAGAGTTGTGAATTCCAAAAAAGAGAATATTCACACAAACATATGTTTCCCTTTGTGAATCTAGGCCTATATATTAACCTTGAGATTTTTGTTGTAGTTGTACTAAACATATGAATAAATAAAATCATCTTTCTTTAAAATGTCAGAAAACAAGAAGGGTCTCAAAACTTTACATAAAAAAATATATTGGTAGAGAAAAGTAGGACGACTTACTAGAAAAACATGAATTTTTTTAAAGTAAAATGAGGGCATCAATGAATATTTAACATCTATTCAAGAGGGTTTCCAAGATTTTTCGTCATCTGACATCCAATGTGCTACAAGTGAAAATTTGGAAAATGTACACCACCTTCCAGTTTGCTCAATCTTAAACTGGATAAACTAAGGATGTTTTTTCCTATTCCATTAAAACATGATCAAAGTTGGATCTATTTTTTTGAGATACTAGCAGCCTGTCCCGACGTTGTCCGGGTATGAATTGCTGCCGGCCAGTAGTATATTGTTTTGTAGGATTTCGTTTTGATAGAATTTCTTATCTGTGACAGGCCTGTAAAACGCTCCGATTCACAGTGCACTGCTGATGCACTTAAGAGTGCGCGTTTAGTAGTGTGTGAACTCGAGTTTCCCTACTTAATTTTTCCTTGCAATATTATATAGCGCGAACTCGACAACATGGCATGAGCACAATTTACATTACAGAAGAACACATTCATTTGTGGTAGGCACGGAGAGACAAAGCGATTTGCCTGGAATCACAGGATGTTGAGCTGATGCCGAGATTCAAACGTAGATCCCCAGCTCTAGAGTTCGCAATTCTAGAACTTGTGACGGAAGTCATGTCTAAAAGTGTATGTTGGTGCTGGCCATCAATGAGAGAGACCTGTGCATTTTTCAAATGGGCGGTGAAAAAATATGAGTATGTTGCTGGAGATGTGGGCCGCCGTGCCACCAATGTACTTACTGGGGGAGGGTAAACACCCATTATTCCGCAACTTTCTTTCTGCATACCATCACTCCGCATACTTTCATTACGAAAGTACCATGACTCCGCAATGCCATTATAACGCATGGCATTACATTTTATATGCTTTTACCATGCATACATTTACAACGAAATTCGTTGTAAATGCATGAATGGTAAAAGCATGTTTTTTTAATGTTTGGATAAGGTAAGTATGGGTATAGGGGTATATGTTTTGGGGTACTGAAGTATATGTTTTGGGGTGTTTGGGTATTTTAAGGGTTCAGATATAGTTTTGGGTTATGGGGCACAGGGGTAGTTTTAGGGTTTAGGGATAGGTATGGGTTTTGGGGTACAGGGGTATTTTTAGGGTTCAGGGCTAGGTATGGGTTTTGGGGTACAGGGGTATTTTAAGGGTTCAGGGCAAGGTTTGGGTTTTGGGGTACAGGGGTATTTTAAGGGTTCGGGGGTAGGTTTGAGTTTTGGGGTACAGGGTTATTATTAGGGTTCAGGGCTAGGTTTGGGTTTTGGGGTACAGGGGTATTTTTAGGGTTCAAGCGTAGATTGGGTTTGGGGTACAGGGGTATTTTAAGGGTTCAGGGCTAGGTTTGGGTTTTGGGGTACAGGGGTATTTTAGGGTTCGGGGGTAGGTTTGGGTTTTGGGGTACAGGGGTATTTTTAGGGTTCAGGGCTAGGTTTGGGTTTTGGGGTACAGGGGTATTTTTAGGGTTCAGGGGTAGGTTTGGGTTTTGGGATACAGGGGTATTTTTAGGGTTCAGGGCTATGTTTGGGTTTTGGGGTACAGGGTATTTTAGGTTCAGGGTAGGTTTGGGTTTGAGGTACAGGGTTATTTTTAGGGTTCATGGCTAGGTTTGGGTTTTGGGGTACAGGGGTATTTTAAGGGTTCAGGGGTAGGTTTGGGTTTTGGGGTACAGTGGTATTCTTAGGGTTCGGGCTAATTTTGGGTTTTGGGGTACAGGGGTGTTTTTAGGGTTCAGGGGAAGGTTTTGAGGTACAGGGGTATTTTAGGGTTCAGGGGTAGGTTTGGGTTTTGGGGTACAGTGGTATTTTTAGGGTTCAGGGTTAAATGTGTATGTGTCTTGTAAAGCGCACTGCTACCCGGAGGCGTCCTGGCGCTATAGACCGCTGGGGAACCCGTCCTGACTTTCCCTGTGAGATGTTCCCTCCTGGGTACCTCCAAGGTGAAACCAGGCATCCCCGGCGTTTGTGGGGGGCCGTTGTGGAGATGAGGCAAGCTAATGCCCAGAGTTGCCGAGTGTGATCCCTGGTTAGAGTATGCACCGAGGCGAGAATTATCAAGTCCGTTGCCCCTGGTTCACGACCCTGTTGGGTCGGGAAGTGAACCCTGGTCCCGGGCCGTCCTCTGCTTCAGGGTCTGCCGCCTCTAACCAGTGAGCCACCCCACTCCACTGGGTAGGTTTGGGTTTTGAGGTACAGGGGTATTTTTAGGGTTTAGGAATAGGTTTGGGTTTTCGGGTACAGGGTATATTTATAGGGTTAAGATGGGTTTGTGTTTAAGGGTGTTGGGGTATTTTAAGGAGTAAGGGTGGGTTATGATTATGGGGTGCAGGGAGCAGGGTTGGATTAGCACACGATATGAGACATGGCATGAAGTGCGGAACGTACCACACGCCCCCAGCGTTTGTCACGCCCACAGCACAACGCAGACATGCCCACAAGGGACTACTTTGCTGGCACGGTTCTTTTACCTTTTAAATGTATATGTGGGCGTCTGCATAGCCTATGTCCTTCTGCTGCAACTGCCCTTTCCAACGCTGTATTGGGTGTTGTGATTGGTGCTCTGGTTCCTGAGATTACATGCCTCAAAGGTTTGGGTTCTCTCTTTATTATATTAGTATGGATGACAGAGGGATTTTAGAAATGCCTTATTATTTCTTAGGAGCTAGTATCATTTTGATGGGATATAGTCTTCCCCAGAAGAGCTTTCTAGCATGTTTAAAAACATAAACTTTTGTCAAACTCTAGACAGAAAGGATACACAGAAATAGTAAACAAGAGAGGAGATAATGAACAACACTGTCTGACAACTCTGTGCAAAGGAGATTAAGCATACATGCTCTAGGGGAAGAATGCAATAAAGAAACAAGAGCTATCAGTTTAGGACCACATTGATTCCATTTTAAGATGTTGACAAGAAAGTCCTATCCCATCCTGTCAAAAGCTTTTCCAGAATCTAGAGTAATAGCTATTAATGGGTATGTAAATTAAGATACATCACAGATTTCATTACGGAAGGTTCTGAAATCATAAGAAGATAAGCTGACTATATCACTGCCAGATTGCTCCTGTCCTGCCCAATGAGAATAGGTAGAATAAGGTCCAAACATATTACCAGTATTCAAACAAAAATCCTAATTTACCAAGGACATTAGCCCTAATCACAAAATTCTGAATAGTAAATCTCTTTACAGATAAAACATATCATTGCTCGATGTAAAGATTGGTGAGCAGAGTTAGAAAAGGTAAACTAATTTAGGAATCAAAACAAAATGGGAATAGGACTCAATCAAAAAGCCATCAGGTGCCCAAACCTTTCCGCTTTGTTAATAGATTTACAGCTTTAGTTATCTCATCCACTAAATTATCTTTTGCCAATGGGGAAAAAACGATCCCAGGCAATTGGGTCTTTTCAAATCTATTCCAAATAATCTTTGTTCTCTAATGGATAGTTATCCAGTGAATATATATATTTAAGGAAGTCTACAATGTTGTCCATATATCTTTATTTCTACATATGTGTGTGCACCATCACTATTCACCATAGCTTCTATTTTAGTTTGTTCTTTATTTATTTTCAGATAACTTGCTAATAGTTTCCCAGAATTGATCTGAGCCCCATCTCTCCATCTTGGAAGATATGTTAAGATATTTTCAGTTGATATTTTTATCTTTTCAAGTGTAGAAAAGATTTATAATTGTATGTAAAGTAATTTTGTTTCCCTCCGACTTTCCTTTTTTTTTTAGAATATACTTAAAAAATAAATAATGATACAGCTTTAAACTAACCCCATATAATTGGCAATAGTGTGTGAGAGAAAATGTTGAATGTAAAAAATGTATCATGAAATATAGAGGTGAATAATGGGCACATTATTAATGTATTATTAAACCTCCATCTTCCTGAAGGTTTTCCGATAAGGGATTAAATCAAGGCCAGTTATTACTCAAGTTAAATCAGAAAATTGAATATCTCCAATCTCTGCCTTCAATATCAACTGAGTGAGAAGTTTGATCACAAATATATATCGTCTATTCAAGATTGTGAGTCATACACCAGAGCATAAACATAAGGTCAGCTCTAATTTTCATAAAGCCAGTTTACTTTGCATAATCTCAGTAATTTAATATTAAAAAATGTAAGCCTAATGCCCAAGATTAAGCAATCATGCTTTCTTGTGTACAAGAATTCTACTTGGGGACAAACCAGAAACAATATGAGCAGTATTTTCCGAACATGAGTGGCTGTTCTTTAAAATGGGTGGTCAACATTTATTTCAGGTTCATTTTTAACAGGTTGCAGACGTTACAAGAAATATGTTGAGCATGAAAATACAGTTTCAAACAAGAGTAGCAATTCTTTTAATGTGAGTGTAGAATTGTGTATATTTTGTTGTTTTGTTGAAATGCTTCACTATATTTATTTATTTATTTTAAAAGTTTTATATAGCGCTGGCTAGACCCAGAGATATCAGTGCGCTTTACATGAGCATTAGATCATAGTTACAGGTTACATCGTTACAAAGTTACACAGTTCTTAGAGCATTGGCAACATAGTTACTTGTAAGGTTGAGATAAACAGTAAGCACAAATACTTAAGGGAAAAGAAGGCAAGGTGAGATATTCAGGGGGGGTTGGAGTAGGGGAAATAGACAGATAATGAAGGTGGGAAAGAGGAGGGGACGGGAGGGTGAGAGTCACATCATGGGGAGAAGAGGGGAAGGGTGACGGGGACAAAAACCGGTAGACAAGTCAAGGCAACGTCCCAAGTCCAGTAATCTGTGATTCCAGGGGAAGTGGTATCCCTTTCCTATCTCTATTTCGAGAGGCTCTCTTTACGCAGTGGACTCTCTGAGAGGGGTCTCTGAGACTCCAAGGTCTACATACTGGATCCTTACCCAAAAAGGGGAGAGGGAGTGCTTTGGCAAGGGGTGCCATACTATACCTCAAGTGTGAATGGCTCCCTTGGCGCAGTGGACTCACTCAGCGGGTTCGCTGAGACTCCAGAGTATAAATATTGGATCTTTCCCCAACAAGGGGAGAAGGAGTGCTTAGTCAAAGGGCACAAAGGACAGGGGGGAGGCAGAGTAGCAGGCAAAGGGAGAGAGGATAGGAGCTAGGGAAGAGACAATAAGGAGAGATGAAAAGAAGTCTGCCTAAACACCGACTGGGTAGGTGACGACCAAGGAGGGAGTCCAAGGCCCATCTCCCCTGTAGCTAAACCAAGTAGCTCCATCGGGCATCAGACAAAATAGTTCAGTCTCAAAACATTGAGAGGGGAGGGAGGGAGAGACATAAATCGAGGGAGGATGCGGTAGGAGACAATAGGAGAGGCGACAGGAAGTGCAACAATGTGGTTCAACAATATACTAGAAGAGAATCAACAAGTAAACATTAAATAAAACAATCAGCAATACAGTTAGGGGAGGAGTGAAAGGCGAGAGAAAGTAGTGGGGGGTAGGGGACACGAGGGAGTGAGGATAAGGGAAGAGACAACCATAGAGACGAAAGGAAGTCTGTCTAAGGTTCACAGAAAAACAGGATGGGGAACAAAGGGCAAGGGCATGTGAGGGCTGAGGACAGAGGACAGAAGCTGGAAAGAATAGGAGCGGAGAGGGGGGAAGGTTGCATTAGGTGCATAAGGTTTGAACAGAGGCACGTATCTCCTGCCTGGGGGGCTGTATTGTTGGGACCATGTTTAGATAGAGAAAGGTGCAGGGTGGGGGAAGGGAAATTTAGAGGAGGCGTATTGGTTAAAGAAAGAGAGGTAAATCAGATAGTCATGTGAGAAGTCAACGGAGGGCAGTGTGTTGAAGCTGTAGAGGGAGAGACGTGGAAAGGGAGGAGTGGAAGGACGCGGTGTTGGGAAAGGGTAAGGGGAGGATTAGGCAGAGGAGAAGAAAAAAGAGAGGGAATGTGGTCACACGATGATATGAGAGAAAGAGGCCAGAGACATGAGAATATGAGTCATGTAGATAGGTACGAAGGAAGCGGTAGTTAGACAAAGTTAAGAGGTAGTGGGAGAGACAATAGTTGGGAGGTAGAAGGCAAAAGTTATCGGACGTGCGTTAGATTTGTCAAACATTTTTGTAGGGCCCGTATTTTACCACTTTCATTACAAGGTGCTTGACTTCATTTTTTTAACATTTAAACTTCCGCCAGGCCTGCACTGCTTTTGGCTCCTCTGCTGTTTACTTTTAAAAAGTCTCCAATGCTCTTTGGAACCCTTCGACTGCCCGAGCCTGCTGCCTCGTAATTGTTTCAGCCGCTTGAGAGACTCTATTGTCCTTGCTTGAGCCTGCTGCCTTGCGAGTCTCTCGAGCGCATTCTGCTGCAGTCACCGGCCTCACAAGCCTCTTGAGCGCTCCGCGCTCCACCGACCTGCTTCGCTGGCTCACTGCTCATGCTGATGGCTCTTCTCTTCTGCTCCTCAGGCCATTCTTCAACCGGCATGCGACGAATCTCACTGATTGGGACCGCTGCTGCGCGTCTGTCTCGCCAGTCGCTTCTCAATGCGCATGCCCTGCCTTCTACTTCCTGCTTGATTTTATTGGCTCTGGCTTCCTGTGCTTATTGGATAAAGAGAAGCCACAGCCAGACCTTCATTATTGGCTTTGCCCAGGTTGAATTCTGGGTAAAGAGGTATGCTGCATCTTGCTGTGGGAGCTTGGGTCTGATTTTTTTCAGCAGTCTTGCTCCAGCCAAGATATTTCAACTCAATTTTCTTTTTGCTCCCAGCTTTATTCTCTATGTAAATTACTAGCAGCCCGCCCCGGCTTTGCCGGGGCAGAAGGGGGCTGGGGGCTGCATTTTTAGCCTCTGTGCACCCCCCCCGACATTGGCCAGACTGCATCCCTCCCGCCTCCCGCCCCGACATTGGCCATGCAACCTCCCGCCTTCAGCCTTCAGCCTTACTGCATCCCTCCCGCCTCCCGCCCCGACATTGGCCATGCCGCCACCCGCCTCCCGCCTTGAGCCTTGAGCCACCCGCTCGCCCCGACATTGGCCATGCCGCCTCCCGCCTTTATTTATTTATGCATTTTTATATAGTGCGGACTTTACCTCCCGCCCGCCGCCCGCCCCGACAATGGCCATACCGCCTACCGCCTTGAGCCTCCCGCCCGCCTCCCGCCTCCCGCCTCTCGCCTGCATTTGCCTTACCGCCACTCCTCGCCGCAAGTCCACTCCTTGCCGCAAGTCACTGCTCCTCCCCGCATATCGTCATTACGTTACGTGTCGGTTGCGATCAGCGCTACGTCGCGGCCGGCGCTTGTTTTAGGGGACTACTTTGTTTACAAATTTAATTTTTTTAATTTACGTTTCTTTTTAATTTAATGTCGCCTATGTCCATCTACACACCCTGACATTTTCATAGATGTATCAGGTGTGTAGATTGGCGCTGTGGTTCCCGAGTTTACCTGGCCAAAAGGTGCAAGTTCTCTCTTTATAATAGTAGTATAGATTTGACTTGACTTGACTTGGATAGGGCAGCAAAAAGATTGCAACTCCGGGGTTACCAGCAATAAAGATGGGCTTGCTCGTCCTGGTGCACAGCACTTTGCAAACCAACATCAGTCAGGCTCTGTGCCCATTTTCACAATAACCACAGATCTTTTTTTTAAAGAAGGAAAATGAGAAAGAATGAAGGGCAATATTAACCAATAGTCTGCAACGCACAGCATAGCAACAAAACTGCCACTGTGCCTTTGAGGGCATTACAGTACACCGTGTATCCCATCATGCCCCACAGGTGACATGTCAGATCATTTTTACAGAAAATCTAAGATCTGGGTTAAAGTTGAAGATATCGGTCAGTATTCGTGTCCGGGTTAGGTAGGGTTAAATAATTATGACTGTGATGAGGAGTCCCTGGAAGAGCACTAGAATTACTTGTAAGTACCTTTCCTTCTCCTTTAGGGGATCCTTAGCAATAGTCATAAGCACTTAAGAGTATAACATGCTCATCCCACAAATGAAGAGCATAAAAAATTAAAACAGCTTGAACAGTCACCCGAAAAGGTTCCTCAAAAAAGCCTGGCCTACTTGAATATCTGGTCTGGAGTCTGACTCCAGACAGTAGTCTTTAGTGAAAGTGTGTACATATCTCAAGGTAGCAACCTTGCAAATCTCTGAAACGGGTACATTTCTAAAATAAACAAGCATTTGCAATGCAATAGGTCTTGCATTATTAAAGTTTGAGGTATTGGCATTGGTAATAATAATGCAACACCAATCTTAAGTAGCAACACAGTCAAAACTTACAGGACAAACCGAACCAGTGTCCCCTTGACGATTCTTGTCTGCCCTCCAGGTACCGGATTCTAGTAAAGGAAATCCAATGTAATGAGCATGGCCTGGAAAAGAAAGTGCCAGATTGCTTTTCCGTTTTTTAATGGAAACCATAAAATCTTGCAAATATATTCTTCAGTCTTCCACATTGCACTTGTAAATACTTCACTCTTTTACTCGCTAGTGTCCAGGAGCGGGCGGTGCTGCCGAAAGCTCATATATGGATCATTTCTGCTACCTGCCTCAAGAGGAGCCCCGCGCGCTGCTCTGGTCCGGCACTGCTGTTGTGGGAGCTGCTGTATCCAGGCGGGAGCTTCCACGGTGCCAAGAGCAAGTACCGTGCTGGGATGGTTCACACATTCATGCTTACAGTGTGGGAAATATCCTGAGTCGCCTTTTTCTTGAGTCTTAAAACGGTGACGTAAGAGGGAAACATTTTCAGTTTTTTATCTCTGATGCATAAATCTGTAATGATGGATGTCCCAGAGAGAGACGACTGTGCTCAGACACCAAAGTACAAACGATGAATAAACAAAAATAAATGTGTTGCAGCACGTAACTGTCTATGCATGAATTACAGTGCATGTGTTCGCTATTTTGACATTTCGTTCTGACACTAGTAATCATATGTTCACACAAAGGAAAGTTTTAAGCAGTGTGCGTCATGTCTACGTGTCTCTCAAGTTTCCATTCTCCGTTTACATACAGTGTGCGCGATGACATAATAAACTGCATATCAAGTCTCTGACCGGATAAACATAAAAAACTGCGTAGATGCCAGTACATTTTCGAAAAGTATGTTTTGTTTAGAGCCTCATTTTGTTTATTGCTTATGTCTGAATGAAACTCAACATGGTGCGGTCACTGGGAACTCAGTTGGCGGATATGCATGGCTGCTCACTTCAGCTGGCCCTGGATTCTTTAAGACATCGCATGGTTCAAGATAAAGCGCAAAGACACTAGACTGTTTGTTGTTCCTTTACCCTGGAACACAGCGCTGCCCCCGAGTGTCACGGGGTGTCAGCACACCATAGTGTGGGTGAGCATGTGAGGATACGGGTCTCCAGAGCAGTGGTTTACTGTCTCTGTGCGGGAAGCAGTCGACCTTAAGCAGGAGGTGCCTTTTAAGGGAAAGGCTCGCCTCCCGCCGCTCGCCTCCCGCCTCTCGCCTGCATTTGCATTGCAAGTCCACTCCTCGCCGCAAGTCACCGCTCCTCCCTGCATATCGTCATTACGTTACGTGTCGGTTGCGATCAGCGCTACGTCGCGGCTGGCACTTGTTTTAGGGGACTACTTTGTTTACTAATTTAATTTTTTTAATTTACGTTTTTTTAAAATTTAATGTCGCCTATGTCCATCTACACACCCTGACATTTTCATAGATGTATCGGGTGTGTAGATTGGCACTGCGGTTCCCGAGTTTACCTGGCCAAAAGGTGCAAGTTCTCTCTTTATAATAGTAGTATAGATTTGGTGTGGGAGTTTTGATCTGCATTGTCGGCATACTTAATCCAACCACAAAATATTTTTATGTACTAACTTTTTCTTTTATTATCCTGGAATTTTATTCAACATCATTTCATCTGTTGAAAGAACACCTCACTTTGCATCGTTTTAATTTTATTGGATTTGTCATTACATTACTTTAACTGTGTAATACTGTTTCTGCATTTTTTCTTCTACTTTTATATTTTCTTCTCTTTGCTTCTTTTCTCCCTCATTCTCTCACCTTGGCATCTTCTAACAATTTTTTACATCCTCCTCCCTTTTTACAGAAACCTGGCAAACCTGAAATAAAGTGGAAACAATGGCTTCGGTGCTTTGAAGGTTATTTAGTAGCGATTGATGGGCTTGACCACACGCCTGCTAGGAAACTTGGTTTATTTTTGAGCAATTTAGGGTTTGTAGGTCAAACTATTTTAGATAATCTTCCTGTTTTTCTGCGCCCATCTGGGGATTCTGTTTGGAATGTTTATATTGAAGCTAAGGAGAGGCTTAAAAAACTTTCTCTGAGGAACCAAATGTCTTATTAGAAAGACACAGCTTCGTTATGCGTAAACAAGCCAGAGATGAAACTGGGGAAGACTATATATCTGTTTTACGCGTATTAGCTTCCAGTTGTGAATTTGAAAATTCTGTTGATTTCTACATCAGGGATCAATATGTTTTCAATTGTTTTTCCAAACAGATGCACGTGTGTCTGCTTACCTGCCATTATCCCTCACTGTCTGAAGTCATAGACATCGCTAAGAACATTGAAGGCTCCATTTTATCCACTCAAGCTCTTGCTTCTCAACAGGTTAAACCTTCTCTTTCTATGGTTAATGATGACTCCACTATTGCGGCAGTCAAATTTACCAATGAGACTAAAGACAAGAAAAGATAAACCTTCTGTTATCGATGTGGCTCTAAAACACACATTGGCAATAATCCCAAATGTCCAGGCATTAGGAAGAAATGCATTAAATGTCAGAAATTGGGGCACTCTCACACTGTTTGTAGATCAAAAGAGTCTGCTTAGCAGATCTACCATTCAGGCTTTTGATTTACAACCTGAAGGTCCTTCACAGAATTTTGATACCAATGTCACAGATTGTGGAAACAGTCAGTCTAATATGTTACTTACACTTGATGATTGTCAAATCTTAAACAAAATAGAAGATCCTTATTGTCAAGTTTATATTGGTGACAAATGTTTACAGGTCATGGCAGATTTAGGCGCTTCTATAAAAGTTTTAGCAGATAAAACGTTTCGTGATTTGTGGCCTTCGTTTGTCCAACTTGTTCCTCCTGATAGATGTCCCAAGGCTTTTGGTGATAAAGAGATTGACCTCTTGGGGTTTTCTTTGAAGATTTAAAAACTGTAGGCAGAACTGTACAAACAAAGATTCATGTCGCTGTTAATGGCAAAGACCTTGTTGGCTGGATATATTTAGCCAAATTAGGCATTTATCTCAAACCTGGTCACAAAAATCCCATCGTTTTAGGAGAGGTACCCATTTTATCCCTGGCTGATGTTTCTAATGGAATTGTTGTTGATCATGCACAACATTCCTAAAGTTTTTAAGGACGGTATTGGTACTTTTCAAGGGTTTGAGCATGATATCAAACTTAAAAGTCATGCTACTCCCATAATACACAAAGTCAGACCAGTCCCTATCACTGTTTGTTCGGAATTGAAAACTTTGATGGACAAACTCACTGTGGAAGGTGTCATTACACCAACTGACTCCACAGAATGGGTTTCTCCCATTGTTTTAGCCAAGAAAAAGAATGGTAGTCTTCGCGTTTGTGTGGACTTACGGTCCCTTAATCTCAACATTTTGGTTGACTGCCCCCCCGCCACACATTGAAGAAATGTTGGTTAATATTGGTCAGGCCAAATACTTTTCCACTTTAGACCTCCATTCAGTCTACCACCAAATACCCATAACCACTGATTCACAAGATCTTACCACATTTATGACACCGATTGGGGCCTTCAAATATATCAGACTTCCATTTGGCCTCGCTTCTGCGCGAGCATCTTCCAGAAAGCCATGGACACTTTTTTTAAAGATCTCAAAAATATCCAGGCTTTCCAAGATGACATTCTTGTTTTCACAGAAACTAAAGAAGAGCATTTGTTAGTTCTTGACAGAGTCTTAAATATTCCCACTACTAGGGGGATAACTATTCAGTATGAGAAATGCAAGTTTGTAGTACAAAACTTGGACTATCTTAGTCATTCCATCACACCAAGTGGTATTGAACTGAAATTTAGCAACATTGAAGCGATTCTCAAAGCGCCTGTCCCCACTGATAGAGTTTCACTGAGTTCTCTTCTTGGTCTCTCTGAATTTTATGCCCGCTTTGTTACCTCCTACGCTACTGCTGTTCAACCTTTGAGGCATCTTTAAAAGAAAAGGGGTGGAGTTCCTCTGGAATGATGAAATTGACCATGCCTTCACTGATATCAAGCTATTGGTTTCTACTACTCCAGCTCTCAGCTCTTTTGTTCCTGGTAATGAGTGTGTCATTTATGATGATGCCAGCATGAAAGGTATTGGTACAGTTTTTGGACAGAAAATTAAAGGTAAATAAGTCACTATAGCATTTGCTTCTAGAGCTCTTCTGCAGTTGGAATCACATTACAGAACCATAAGGGAGGCTCTAGCTTGTGTCTGAGCTGTCTAGAAATGTAAAACCTTTCTGTGGGTCTGTTCTTTTGAAATTTTAACAGATCATAAACCCCTTGTTTTACTTCAAGGGAATGGTCTTGGCAAAGCATCCTCTATATTAGTGTGATTGCTCTCCAAATTACAGGAATATAATTTTCTATCAATTACATACAAGGTGGGAACATGTTTCATGCAGATCGTCTGTCTCACATGCACTTATCTTCGGATTTTGAATTCAACTATATGTGTGGGTCTGTATGGTTGATTCAGTGAGTGTGTGTATGGCTGTGTCGGTGAGTGAGTGCATGTGTCAGTGGTGTTTGGGTGAGTAACTGGGTATGTGAAAGCATCATAGGTGAGTGATGGGGTTTGTGAGTGACTGTATGGGTGAGTGAGTGAATGTGAGAGTCGCTGTTTGGGTGAGAGTGTGCTTGTGTCACTGACTGTCTAGATCAGTGAGTATGCATAAGTATCCGTATGAGTAAGTGAGTGAAGGTGTGTGTGTGTAGTGTGTAACTGTATGGGTGAGTAAGTGGCTGTGTGATTGACTGAGATAAAAGAGTAGATGTGTGAGTAGCTCCATCAGTGCTTGAGTGGCTGTATGGGTGTATGAGTGGATATGTCAGTGGTTGTATTAGTCAGTAAGTGGGTGTGTGAGTAGCTGTATGGGTCAATGAGGACCCGTTTAAGTACTGATGTGTGTGTGTGAGTGGTAATTGGAGTGGGTGTAAGAAAGACCATACGGGATGTGAGTGGGTATAGCAGAGATTCAGTGATGTCATCAGTGATGTAATTTCAGATGTCATCAGCGATGTCTTCAGTGATGTAACTGACTATGTCATGAGTGATGCAATATGCAAGGTCATAAATATATATATATATATATATGTATGTATCTATATATACACACACACATATATATATATATATATATATATATATATATATATATATATATATATATATATATATATATATATATATATATATATATATATATATATATATATATATATATATATATATATATATATATATATATAGTCACTGAAAAACACATAGGTTTCAGGGATGTCATAGTTAGAAATTTTCATTAAAAAACCTTTAAAATTCACTGAAAAAGCCATAAGTTTCAGGGACGCTGTAGTTAGAAATTAGCATTTAAAAAACCTTAGAAATTCACTGAAAAAAACATGGGTTTCAGGGACGTCATAATTAGTTGGAGATTTCACTCGTACAAAACCATAGATATTCGGCCGTTATTGTTAGTAGACCTAACTATAACTCGCGCCCCCGCAATGCACTGCAGATGACGTCATATATTACATCACTCATGACATGCTCAGTGACATTACTGAGGACATCACTGATGACATCTCAAATGACATCACTGATAGGTAGTCCGCAATGGATTGCAACTGTGCATGTGTTAGTGACTGGGTCATTGCATGAGTACATGGGTAGTGACTGGATGATTAGAGTGCTGCAAGGATAGTGCCTGGTGATTTTATAACTGCTTGGGTTTTGGCAGAGTGATTGGATGAGGACATAGTGCTGGCTGGGTGATTGGAGGAGTGCATGGGTAGTGACCAAGGGATTTCTGGAGTGCATGGGTACTACCTTGGTATTTGGAGGAGTGTGTCATAGTGTGTAGGTGGTTAGAGGTCTGCATGGGAAGTGCTTATGGGATTGTAGCAGTGCATGTGTTAGTGCCTGGGCCATTCCATGAGTACATGCGTACTGACTGGAAGATTAGAGTACTGCACGGAGAGTGCATAGTGAATTTATAAGTGCTTGGGTTCTGGTGGAGTGATTGCATAAGTACATGGTGCTGGCTGGGTGACTGAAGGAGTGCATGGATACTGACAGGGCAATGGCTGGACTGCATGGGTAGTGCTCAGGGTATTGTAGCAGTGCATGTGTTAGTGCATGGGTCATTGCATGAGTGCATGGGTACTGACTGGATGATTAGAGTACTGCAAGGAGAGTACATGGTGAATTTATAAGTGCTTGGGTTTTGGCGGAGTACTTAGATAAGTACACACATGTCACAACAGTCCCACCCCCTCCCTTCGCCACTGTGCAAACGCACCCCCTGGCAGCTTTTAAGTTGCGGGATTAATTCCCCTTAAATCCTGAGGGTCCCTGGGGGCCAAATAGCCCACCAGGTACCTCCAGTAAGTGCCATAGCACTGCGTTGCAGAGAGGTGGTCCAAGGCCATGTCCCTTTTTGCACCTCTATGCAACGCAGCTCTGTGGCGCTTACTGGAGGGACCTGGTGGGCTAGTTGGACCCAAGGGACCCACAGCATTCAAGGGGACTTAATCCCCAAATTTACAACATGACAGAGGGCCCGTTTGCGCAGTGGTGAAGGGAGGGGGTGGGGCCTGATGTGACAAGTGTGCAAAGGCGCCCGTGAAAACTTTTTAGAGCAGGTAGTCTGATGGTCTTCTGATTCCTAGCCATCAATCTGGGATTCATGAACAGTAAAAAAAACATAGATGGCCCCCAGCAGCTTGTCTCTGAAAAACAAATGACAGATACGCACCAGGACCAGTGGTTATCTGTACAGGAAGGAATTCGACCAGTAAACAGATTTAAAAATCCTCCAACACACTGATGGATGGAGGCCTGCCCACCATATCTTGAATCAGGTGCCAAGTCTCCTAAACACAATTTGAATTCTAGGAAACTAGATAATTGTTGCTAATGCATCCTAATCCACTCGAGATATGCAATATTCAATTCAATTCGACCAAATTTAATATAGGAGCTTTACTCAAAACATCAAATGATGAGCTTCTCATTACCATTACATCCTCTTTTCTTGTGACTATAATGATTGAAACCAGATCATTTCAAAGTGAGTAGTTGGTACTGCCTCCTGGCAGAGTACTGCAAATGCCCCCAATTCAAGAAAGTGATCATGAACTATAACTATGTAAATGAGAAACAAAATAGGCGAGGGAACGAACAAGAAGTTCTACCCTCTTTTTAAATTTAGCATGTGATTTATACATTTTGCAGAAGGCGTTGTTAACATCTTCTGTGATCTCTAAGGAGTTAATTATGCTTCACTGTGTTTTAGCTGAGCTGCAAATCCTAATGTTAGTAAGGCTTGTAATTAGATGAGGGTTGGCTGCTTTATTGGGGCAAAAGGGCTGCACCCCCTCCCCCTCTCCCTGCCTCAATTCATATTGGTTCACTGATACAATATAAAAACTATAAATATTGTGATAACAAAATATTGTGTCACATATATCAATCACAAAAATATGGTGTTCTATACATATACTGGAAAGCACAAAAATATCGAAAAACAATATTGATTTGCACGAATAGTGAATTAATTTATACAAAAAATCTCTTTTTTAATATATATGTAGTTTAAATAAGTAAAACCTAAGTATTGTAACATATAACATTAATAGAATGTAAAATAAATGTTTAAAAAATATATTTAAAAAAAAAAAAATATATATATATATATATATATATATATATATATATATATATATATATATATATATATATATATATATACATATATACATAGATACATATTTGGTAATTTAAACAAGCACACACGAATATATATCAAAATATGTAGGTTTAAATGCACATATATAATGTATTAATTTTACCATATAATATAATTTTATAAATGTTACAAAATTTACCACTAAAAAGTTTTAAAGAACAACATATAAGCTGCAACCTTTTTTGAAATATTTCCATTTTAATTATACATAAAAAGTAAACAATATATAAAAATAGGTTTTACTAAAAATATCCTAAACATTACATACATTTATATATATAAATATTATGCATGTAAATACACAAGCAAATAATAATATATATTTAAATAATATTAGTAAAAAATAAACTATATAAATATTAAATATACAATTCCCACTCCAATATATAAAACAGAAGAGAAAGCGTTTATATCAGGTCAGGTTAAAATTTACTATTGCCACACCAGTCTGTGCAACAGTAGGGAAAGCGTTGGACTGAGGAGGGGTTAAAGTTACTATTCCCACTCTAGTCTGTGCAGAAGTAGGGAAAATGTTGGACTGAGGAGGGGTTACATTTACTATTCCTACTCCAGTCTGTGCAACAGTAGGGAAAGCGTTAAACTCTGGAGGGGTAACATTTACCATTCCCACTGAAGTCTGTGCAGCATTAGGGAAAGTGTTGGACTGAGGAGTAGTTTAATTTACTATTCCCACTCCAATTTGTGCAACAGTAGGAAAAGCATTGGACACAGGAGTGGTTATATTTACTATTCCCAATCCGGTCTGTGCAACTGTAGGGAAAGCATTGGACTGAGGAGTGGTAACATTTACTATTCCCACTCCAATATGTGCAACAGTAGGGAGAGTGTTAGACTCAAGGGGAGTACATTTACTTTTCCATCTCCAGTGGGTGAAACAGTAGGGAAAGCATTGGACTCAGGAGGGGAAACCTTTTCTATTCCCACTCAAATCAGTGCAACAGTAGTGAAAGTGTTGGACTCAGAAGGGGTGAAATGCACTATTACCACTCCATATGTGCACAATTAGGGAAAGTAGTAAACTCGGGAGGGGTTAGGTTTTTTACTCTCACTCCAGTTGGCGAAACAGTAGGGGAAGCATTGGAATCAGGAGGGGTCAAATTTACTATTCCCACTACAGTCTGTCTAACAGTAAGGGAAGTTTGAACTTGTGTGGAGTTAAACCTACTATTCCAACCCCAGTCTGTGCAGCAGTAGGGAAAGTGATTGAAAAGAAGGGATAACATTTACTATTCCCAGTCCAGTAGGAGCAACAGCAGAGAGAGCATAGCTCATTCCAAACAAATAACATATTTTAACAACTTTATTAAAAAAAATATATAAATATTTACATTGCAAAATTAAATGTCTACATTTTAACAAACACTAAACAAATGACATAAATATTACTTTTTTTAATAATTAGTAGCAATGAAAACAAACAATATTAATTTCATTAAAATACCACACTTTATTTTTATAATCATAACAGCCAACAATTAAAATGTATTTGAAATTAAAAAGCATAACACAATTAATATATTCCAAAATAAATAACACAATTTGTAATAAATGAATACATGATTTTAAATGTATTATTACTTAAAAACCTGCCCAACCTATACCTCTACAAGCTAACACAAGTCCCTAAAATATCCCCTATATAAATATGATAATTTCATAATTTACATTTTTTTTTTTGCGGTAGGCGGCAAGTTGGTATCGGGGGCGGGACCCTCTCCCATTGCTTTTTTAGTTCTACTGGGTTGTGATTGGATAGCGTCCTTCCCATATGTATGGCGGAATCAATGGACCCCAGTAATGTGTTAGAGCAGAAAAAGCAGTCTATTCTGGTATGTAACTTGTGTGGCGGCGAGTAGAATGTGTAGTCCCTATGTTCCGCGTGTTTAATTCTCCACGCATCGGACATGCCCCAGTTTCTGCCCAGTGCGCTAGCGCCTCTGTCTGCTTTCTGCTATCAGCTGAGTGTAGTGGGGGATGGGATCTATCAAGGGAGAGATCCAGGACACCGCATTGTAGTCCCCTCCTATTACCCATCCGTAGTCAGACCAGTTTGATAGTACTCCGCTAATGGTGGTGAGGAACTTCAACTGGTCCGTGTTGGGGACGTAGACGCATCCCAGCACTACAAGGGAGCCATCCAAGACCCCATGTACAAAAACATATCATCCCTCTTTGTCCACCCGCTGCTCCAGTAATTTAAAACATGACTGAATTTCTGAACCATATGGCAGCCCCTCTAGAGAAGGCTGAGTAGGAGGTGGCAAACAATTGGCCGTTCCATTTTCGGTGTAATTTGGAGCCTTCTGTCCCATTTAGATGGGTTTCTTGCAGAAAAGCTATTGCGATCTTTCTTCTGTGCAATTGTGCCAGTATTCTGTGCCTCATGTGTACTGATCCCATTCCACGCATATTCCAGGTCCAGAGCGTATGTGTGTTAGGTGTCATCATAGTGAGGAGAATGTACGGTAAATGCTATATCCAGTGCAACAGGTGTGGTAGACATAGTAAGTGTCGATCCGAGTGTATTAATTGTGCTAAACTTCCCACCTTAGGGTCCTCATTCATAACCATCTGGGGCCCAAACATCTGTTACCCAACTTGGGCAATACAAATAAACTCAACTGTGCCTTTGGTGGGTCCAGTTTGCTCTCCCGGTAGTTAACCACTGAAAGTTTCTGCGTTACACCCTGTTATGACATGGAACCCCCTACCACATGTGCCCACCTCCTCTTGGTCAAATTATACATTGTCATACATTACCAAATGGCATCTTCAACACGGGCAGTCAAAATTCGTTTTCCATTTGTGCTGTGATACGCGGAAACAATTGCATGCTAGTGTCCGAGTCCGAACCTTCCATGTATGTGCCAGATTGATGGACTGTGCCTGACTGGTCCTGGACGTCGTGGGCCGCCGACAGCCGTCGTTGTTAGGAGTGCTACTTCTCCAACTGTCTCATCTACAGCCGACGCCTGGGCCGAGCCTGTGCTTGTCATGCCATGTGTGTGTTCTGTCTGGTACATGTGCATTTCCATCAGGCGAGAAGGGGGATCTCCTGGCGCCTCGGTCAGGGGGTCCTGTGAGGCATTTGGCGTGAGTGTTACCTCCATCCATTCTGATGCCTCCTCCGGGGTGTCGAAGAAATAAGTCTTGTGACCATGCATAACTTTTAGGTGCGTCGAGAAGAGGAGGGCGTACTTTAGGTTGCGATCACGTAGCGCACGTTTCACTCCCATGAAGGTCGATCTAGCTTTCTGGACTGCTGGTGTGAAATACAGGTACTGCGATACTGTCCTGTTTTCATATTTCACCGGGGCACTTTCTCTGGCAGCTTTAAGGATCGTATCTCTATCCTTGTAATGGAGTAGGCGTGCAATCAAGGGGCGGGGGGGCGCGCCCAATCTGGGAGGCTGCGGAGGCACCCTGTGTGCTCGCTCCACACTGTGGAGTGGGGTGAGGCCCGTCAGCGCTACCACCTTTTTGAGCCAGTCTTCCACAAACTGGGCGGGGTTCGTCCCCTCGCTGGGTTCCGGAATGCCCAGGATGAGGACATTATTGCGGCATGAGCGCCCTTCCGCATCATCCACTCTGTCCCGCAATCCTCTGAGTTGATGCTCCAGCTCCTCTAGACGTGTGGAATGTTCTGTCTGCTGCGGGATCAAGTCATCGAGTGCCAGTTTATGCTCGGTTACTTTCTCTGCAAGTTTGTTGTGGTCCGCCTTCAGCAGGATAGTCCTGTGGACATCGCGTCCATGCGCGTTTCTAGCTCCTCTCTACATGCCCTGATTTTGGACAGTATTAAGTCCAGTTTGGCCTCCTGCGAGCCCATTCAAGTTGGTGGTATCACTTCAATATTGGATGAGGCTAAGGGGTCCTCTGACCCGGTAGACTGCGTTGTAGCGCCCATCACTGGATCCGGCAGCTTGGTTCTGCGCCCCATAATAGTTCTCCCTGATGTAGCGAGTCAGTCTCTCCCGCTGCTGGCGGCGCACCCCTCTCTCGCACCCCTGGATCCCTACGGGTGCGCCAATGCAGCCAAGGGAAGGTTCTCAATGGATGCCAGACACCGCCCAGGTCGGGGGCGCCGATATGCGCCCCTCTCCATTCTCCCCGTTGCACAATTTATGGCCAGGTGCCGACTTTCGCTGTTACTCTGATGTCAAAGGCCACCCTGGGAGGGGGGGCCTGTATGCGCCGCCAGGCGTCTCCAAGATCGCGCCGTCACTTCAGTGCGTGCTGCTTATCAGTATACTCGTGGCACTGACAATGCCCCCTCATTCGCTTATGTAACGGTCACACTGATCTTGTGCCTAGGGACGGAGCTCCTCGCTATTCCCGGATGTCATCCCCCATCCCGAGGTCGTGTCATTCCCTCTTGCCTCACAGCGCCATTTTGTTCTCTGTCTCTGTGCTGAAGCAAGTTGTAAGAATTACGCCCATGGATCACTGCTCCTGGGGATGGGGAGGGGTTCTCTCTCAGCAAGTGGCAGGCAGCCTCGATTTTAGCGCTTTCCAGTAACCCTGGGCGGAGTGGGGCTTCGCGGAGCTACGCGAAGTGGGCGAGAAACTACGCCCACCTCCGCACTCCGCGTAGACCCACTCCGCAAACACCACTGGCCGCCAGCCCCGCCACCCGCCTCCCTCCCGCCCTCCCTAAATACTTTAAATTAAAGGAATCAATTAATTTAAAACGCACTTACCTTGCCCGCCGCTGCCCGCCGCGTCCCCGGGGCTCGCTATCTTCCGTCTTCCGTCTTTTTTACTAATGCGCATGCGCGGGCGGCCGCGCATGCGCATTTCTCACGAGAAAATGCGCATGCGCGGCCGCCCGCGCATGCGCATTAGTAAAGAAGACGGAAGATAGCGAGCCCCGGGGACGCGGCGGGCAGCGGCGGGCAAGGTAAGTGCGTTTTAAATTAATTGATTCCTTTAATTTAAAGTATTTAGGGAGGGCGGGAGGGAGGCGGGTGGCGGGGCTGGCGGCCAGTGGTGTTTGCGTGTTGGCCAGTGCCTGTGCCTGTTCTTAAAATGGCGGCGGTGAGCCATACGGGGGACTTACACTGGCATCACCCATCTCCCAGGGCTGATATCCAGTGTCAACAGTAACAAGCCCCAAACACTTGAAGGTACTGGGGAATATCGGCCATGACACTTCTGCTGGGAAGCCAAATTCATGCAAAAGATGCCTGACTTTAAGATGGGTACCGTGGTCTGAGCCTCCATTAGCCATCCTGCACACAACCAGAATACAAGAGCTGACTGCGAGCTTGGTGACCCGGGTTTCCACCCCAACGACTTAGGCGTCAAGGGCTTTGAGAATAGAACATGCCCGCACTTTGTAGCAGCACAGGCCCACAGCAGTGTCGCACCTATGCCACCCAAGAAGACAGCATCTAAAGTGACCAGTTATTTTACAACGGCGGAGAAACCACATCCACAAGAGAAGGAGATCCCTGACGCAACCATGGCCCTGACCAAGGAAGACCTGCTCAGCTCCTTGAAAGACTTTAAAACTGAACTGCGCACCGTACTGAAGGGAGACCTCCAAGCCTCCATAGCCCAACTGCAAGCTGATCTTTCAGAAAAGATAACTTCCCTACAGCATGATGTAGACTCCATCGGTACAAGACTGTTGGACATGGAGACGCAAACGCAGGAATTATACAGATGCACAAAAGAAACGAATGACAAGGTGCACCTTCTACACTTGCATCTCCAAACAGCTCTGTTGAAGAATGAATATCTTGAAAACAGGTCCTGATGGGAAAACGTACGCATTAGGGACCTGGAGGAGGGGGTGGAAGGTCCTGATCTAGAGGCATTTGTGGAGGGCCTCTTTGCAGAGATCCTGGGGCCCAGACAACTCAAGATCAAAATTGACAGAGTGCACAGAGTAGGACCGGCGCTGCTCAGGGAAAGACGTCGCACCCGACAGGTCCTGGTCAAGTTGCACTTCTATAAATTCAAGGACGCTATTCTGCAAGAATCCAGAAAGAAAGACTCCATCTCTCTTCAAGGCTATCGCTGTGTAATATTCCAGGTCCTGGCACAGGCGACCCTTCAGAGGAGACAATCCTTTAGACCTCTCACAGAACACCTTCGCAAAGATCAAATCAGATATCGCTGGATGTATCCCTTTGGAATACCGTTTGTGTATAAAAATGAACAGCGCCACCTCACAGACCTCAAAGAAAGTATGGAGCTGCTTGGGATCCCCCTGAAGGGATTGCAAGGCTTCTGGGGCCCAGTTGGGGCAATGAGATCAGTCACGGTCCAGCACTGCACAGTGGGAAACAATTACCAGGGGTCAATCCTCAAGGACCTGAGGAATAGCTATCGGCTGGCAAAGATGGCTCACCTAGATTGGTCGCACAGGACAAGTCATGAAGGTGTACAAGGACACATGGATTGACGCCCATACCGAGCGATAACATACAACCACAAAAAAATTTAAAAATAATTTGCGATCCTCCCAACATTAAATCAGCAATTCCCATAATTCACACAATGTGATCTGCCCTGTGGAAAGGCACTAGAGATTAGAATGGAAATATTTTCATTGATTAATTAACAGTCTATCAGACAGTTGTCATAAACTTAGAGTACATCTTGTGAAACGCACAGACAACAGATAGCTATTAAATGTGATTTTAGAGAAAAATATCATACTTACTACAAACTGAAAAACATGCAACCGTTTAACTTAGAGAAAAGTTAAGTTCCAAATAATTATCTATCCCTCAAGTGGAGTCACATATTATTAAGGAGGCTCTTGATGACGTAAAAGTGAATTTGTATAAATATGCGTTTAAAGAATCTTGTTGTAAAATCACAGATTTAATTTCTCGGAATGCAGTAATATTAACATAAGTGGAACACACACCCACATGCAGAAGGGTTGTGTTCATGGAAAATGTAAATTGTGGTGTTTACACTGTCAGGGCGGGGTGCACAGCTAATGTTTTGTTCAAGACCCATGGGGGACAGAAGAGAAAATTTCTTGTTAAAAGAGCTCCATGGATCATACTAAACTGGCAGGTTTGTGCTATAACTCTTGTTGTTGTATTATATTAAAGCAAACTCTCTGCTCAAACCAAAGGAACTGATCCGAGGAAAACTTACACTTGAAAAAAAGTATTTTTTCTTAATCTAATCTGCATTATTTCAGATGTGTGTGGGTTATGCACATTATATGTATCCTGCAAGATTACTTCTCATGCCCCACCCAGTCCAGTGAATGGCAGACTAATTTAATGCAGCGTGTGATAGACATGTCCAATGGTTTACAGTGAGATAGCTGAAGACAGTGACATTGACAAAGATGGCTCACTCCTTCTGCATCAGACTTTGCCTACACTGACCGAGCTGTCAGTTACCATCCTCAGTGGGGTGGTCAAACAGAGCTAACTAATCAGACACTGCTCTCAACATTGATCATGGGCCTGCCCCGCCCCTTGAGCTGATACATGGGTCCAATGTAGATTCCTAGTGAGCGCTCGCTCTCCAACATTGTTGTGACTGGTCCTCATGGTTGACCATTCCTGAGTAGTTCATTAGTGGTCCAGGTGCACTCCAGCACACTTACGCCTAAAACAGAGGTGGGGAAGGGGAATATTGTTCCTGTGATACATCATAGAAGCTCTATTTCTTCTGACACACCTTCTGTTACTTTTGCCTGGAATAAAGCTTTGGGAAGATTCAGAGACCTAGTTAGGCAGAATTCCCATTCTCTCCATTTCAGACCAACTGTGTGTGTCACTGGGATTCAAGCTTGCCCAGGCTCAACAGTATTTACAGCTTACAGCCACATCAGCCAGGCTGCTGGTCAAAACAAGACGCTAACTTGACCTCTGATAAGGAAGATGTGTGATGGAGGTGAGCTGGGGTGGGCATGAGAAGGGAAGTTCCCTATCAAAGGAGACCATGGATACCAGAGGCCCCTAACATCTCTCTTCCTTTCTGTTGCTTTACAATACTCAGTGCACTGAAAGGCAAACTATGGGTACTTAGGAAACCCACTGCTTCATCACTTGGAGACAAATCCAACTGTAGAAGACAGCCCAAACCCTTGATATTAAGAAACAGGGCTCCTAAAAACACACAGTGGGTTTCGTTACGAAAATACACTGATCAACGTTGTAACTCATTCTGCGACAACTATTAAGAATTTTTAATATAAGGGTGCAGATCCCCACTGACCCCGGCCTACAAAGAATCCCTAATCTACTGCAGGAGAACATTCAATGTTATGTTCAAATTCAGTACTAAGGTGAATGTACTCTGTAGAGAACACTCCTTGCAATGTATGAATGACCAGCTGATGTTAATGAAAATTACTTTCAGGAAATCTGAATTAGCTCGTGCTCTGTCTAGATGAGAGGCATGAATTTGCCTCTGTCCAAATTGGACATCTGCCTAAAGTTTACTGCAGAAGGAGGGGTTGTGCGGTGACTTGAGTACAGTTTAATTTCAGGAGAAAGGACCTATTATTTTCAAAACTGTTCCAATCTGCTAACAGTTGCACCTGCTAACAATCCTGGCAACCTTTCTTTAGCTCAAAATTGAATTAACTACCTAATTCCTAATAGACTGTAAGACAATGTACCTGTCAACAAGACACTCACTATGTAGAGTTATGTTATTCCATAATATCAGAGGGGCTTATTTATAAGCCCCGTGCGCAGCCGGTTCGTCACTTTTTGTGACGATGCTGTGGCGCAGGACCCTGCTCTATATTTACCAGGAAGCACTGAGCCACTTTTTAGCTTAATGCTGCCTTGAAAATATTGTTTGCTTTATCGCACTTTTCTGCATTAAAGGGGCGTGCAATGGGTGTTGCTCGGGGTGTCCCAAGCAACATCCAAGGGTTTTTGACACTGCCCCAGATTTACGAATAAGGGAGGCACAACGAGGAGAAATATCTTTATTTCTCCTTGTTTTCCATTTGTCTATATGTGCTGCATTCTGCAGCACACATAGAACGAGGAAAAAGCCTTTTGTGATTGTCTTGTAAGGGAAACCTTTCTGCACAAAAATAATCATCCGTGCAACACAGGCACCCTTGCACCATGGTGCAAAGGTGCCTGCGTTGGTGCACGGCAGACCATTGTGCGACAGTGCAGGGGAAATGGAAAGGAATGCACCGTATATGAAAGATGTGCCACATGCCTTGCCTTTTCTGTTGCCCCAGGGTAGCCCGCAGGAAGGCCTGCAGCACTGCCCTATGGCAAAAACTCATAAAAGAGGCCCTGAGTCTTTAGTTCCTTAGCCGACACTGCACCAGGACATGGCTACAAGTGCCCATCTATTAATGCAAGGCTTGCCCTTTCCACATGAGGCTAGCCAACAAGGAAGTCCAGAGACAGATAATTATTTCTCATTTACATCCCATTGAGGGTCAAAGGCATGCATGGTGGATTTCCAATCATTGGATATCAAAAAGATTTAGAAACACAATGTGGCATGGTGACTGGAGCATTCCTTCCTACTGCTGCTGTGAAGCATTGCATACTCAGAGGTGTGTTACCTTTACCAAACAAGAGGTCTCAGGCCCCTGGCAATCTCCTATCAATGAGTTCATTATTCCAGTTTCTATTGAACGTACAACAAATACTGCTAAAGCCCTTATGGTGGAAACATAAAACACCCTAAATATGGTCTACCACCCCACAAATCCAAGCAGTTATATGCTACCGGAGGCAATCTCATGCCCCTGACAGAGTACCAGTAACACGCCACCAGTAACATTCTTAAATCTCTCATACAACAGCAAATTCACTCAAACTCACACCACTGACAGCACTTTCAAACCCCTCAATCGGTAAGTTTTAATGCCAACGAAAACAATTTCACATCCCTCCCAAACTAGAAGTCACAAACTACCAGAGGCACTCTCACACCCCTCAAGAACTAACAACAAAGCCAGTCCCTCTGGCTGAAAACATGAAAGGGCATCTGCGTTGATTGGTGAAACTATGTGTGTAGTACTGTGGATAGGCAAGGGGGGGATTTACTATTGAATCAATGGGTTAATGAATAGATGTATGTGTGTTTGCGTGTGTGTGTGTGTGTGTGTGTGTGTGTAAGAATTAGTGACTCAGATCACGGATGAGTGACTAGGTGCACGGATGGAAGCATCTAGATACTTTCAGTTATGAGCCACACCTATTAGCTTTGCCATTGCACGTTTTTGAATTAGTTTGCAGTTAATGAATGCATTTACCTGCCACGTATGCATGCTGTTTTTATTTGTTCTATGTTTGATGAGTGAATAGGGTGTGCATCCCTCCTGGTGAGTGGGGTGAATGCGCTGCAAGGGTAATTCACATTTGTAACTTGTTTCAACATATTTGTGCTAAAGTGGTTCAAGATTATGAGGCGCGATTGTTTTTGTTGCTTCATTTGTGAAGACATGGTCGTACTCAGTGCTTGAAATGGAAAAATAGAGGTGCAGGTACCCTGTACCAGAGTGCCTGTTAGCTCCAAAAATGTGCTGGTACCCTCCAATTAAAAGTATTGCACATCTGCTGAGAAGTGCAGGCACTCTCTGTCTCAAAAAAAAAAGTGCAGGTACTCAGTACCAGAGAGTACCGGTCCACTTAAAACACTGATTTTCCATACAAATCTCCAAACTGGTAGCCCGTCTTCCTCCAAGCCCATAAATCACTTCTTACTCCTGCCTGGTGCATCCATGTATGTTCATATATGTGGTTGGTCCTCCGCAGGGAAAACACACAAGGAATCCAACGTGCACAGAAAAAAATTCTTTTCATCTCAGGGCCATTGATTTTCTTTTCTGAAAACAAACTCCCACTTTGGGAGCTTGTTTTCAGAAAACAAAGGGGCATATTATCAAGGGTGTTTATCTCCGCTTTTTTGGCTTTAAAGCCAAGAAAGCGGAGATAAAATGATCTCCCTATTACCTAGCTGTCGCTAACACCAGTTAGCGACAGCTAGTAGGAGATAGCGACCACCTTGGGCCCCGCTTTGCATGTCAGTGATATTTATCACTAATGACATGCAAAGTGGGCGTCCCAAGATGTTAGCGACTCGAAACAGTCGCTAACATCGCTATCTCCTATTACCAACTTTTGGAGATATTCGCGCTAAGCGTGATTATCTCCAAAAGCTAACAGCTGCCCCTGAGCAGTTCTTAGCCATGTTATCCAATGGGAGGTGGATAACATGGCTAAGAGCATTAGCTCGGTAATTCATGAATATCGCTTACTTTTCGGCGATATTCATGCACTTCAGCCGATTTTTATCGCTTAGGAGATAAAACTTGATAATAGCAAGGTTCCTAAGCGATAAAAATCGCCGCAGCACGGCGATAAAAATATTGCCGCTAAGCCAACATATCGATAATTATCGCTAGTTGTTGGTAATATGCCCCAAAAAAATATTTTGTAGAGAGAGTAAAACCAACATGATGGCGGCTTGGCAATTTCCTGTGCCTTTGGTGGAGCACTAGAGGGGATCTTTCGTTAAGGTATGTGATCCTCTGCCCGGCGTTGGGTGACCACCTTCTTCCAGATCATTGTGACACTGGGCCTGATTCGCAAAAGTAAACTTACACTTTTGTGGAAGTTGACCTTTTTTTGCTATTCACAAACGACAAGATAATAGTAAGTTTATGACAGCGAAGAATCAGCAGTCAGGGTGGAGAACTCTCACATAAAAGATATGCCTGTTCTATATTTTTATGTGTTGAGTTCTCTGCTCGAACTGAGGAGTCTCCTAAATTATAAACTTAATATTAACTCGTAGTTTGTGAATACCAAAAATAGACAATTTAAACAAAAGTTTTACCTTTGTGAATCAGGCCCACTATCTCCAGTCCTGAACCTTTCCCCTGCAAATGATTGATTTCAAGTCTATTATCCTAATGAGTTCAATACAGGCAAAACAAGACTACAACACCCAGAATGCATTAGGCTATCACAGAAAAATTCAGCACAGGAAACAATGGCTATAATTACTTGGAGGGAGGTGGCCTCCGTGGGCATTAGAGCCTTGTCCACAGCCTTCAATCATTCCCGTACTCTTGGAATACTTTGTAAAAATGAAACGTGTCACCTGCGCGATACTTTTAACAAGAACTTGGATAAAAATTCTAAATGATTCGGCAGCTCTGGATATTAGGCCACATCTCGCCCTCAGGCTTTCTCTCTCGACTAACATTCTGAGATTTTGCTGCTTATTTTTATCGCTGGACCGAACATTCTTTATATTAGAATCAAATTAAAAGATAGGTGTTCCCCAGAAAACTTGTTTCTTGGTCCAATCACCTAAGTCCGGCTTTCGGCCTCTGCTGTTTGCGGTCTTAAGATAAGTAACAGTGATAACAGTTTTCTGCAAATACAAAATGTCTTTAAAAAAAGCAGAGAAGCACAGTTACAGATGCACATCGAATATTGTTTTCTGTTTTTTTTATTTTTTTATTAAATAACATTTAACGCGCCTTTTCTGAAAATGGTAAAGAATCTGTGACCTTTTCGATTCTCCTATTTGCTGCACTTTAACAGAGCAGCACAAAGGCCAACGGAAAACACTCGCATTCAAACAAATTAAACCTGGATACATGTAGGAAAGACAATCCGAGGAGAGAGGCAAAAGTTCTCATCTTCGCTTATTGCATTACTGTTCTATCAAATGTCTGACATTCAGAATATTCAAGACATATGACTGCCCTTTCAAACTCCAAAACCTAAATTTAGTTTATCCTCCGGGAAAACTACCACAAATCATCTGCGGAGACCGACACAGCAGAGACCTGAATAATGCTTGACTGTATTGTATGATCAAAATACATCGGATGGCACCGACCATGCTGCCAGCCATGGTGGGCAGAAGTGTACAAAAAGAGAATGGATGGAATGGTTGTCAATCAAAGCCAATGGCAATTACTCGGGCATGCATCCCAGTCCACCTTTATTTTGCACACTACGCCACCTCAGTTTGGACCCAGCAACATGCGAAACAGTCTTGACTCTGATCCAATGGGAAAAGTCCAGCCCAAACTGTCAGTCAAGTCCGCCCTGAACCAAACACAAGCAACGCAAGCCCGGTCTCACCCTTATGAGGGCCCATCAGTCACGTATAGCATGGTTCCAGTGACCTACAGGTACATGCATCAAAGGATTTTGCGATCGCAAATGGTGCTAATCGCAAAAAAAGGCCGTTTGCGATCGCAAAATCTGATTTTGGAATGCATGAAGGGTGAAGGCCCTCGCAATTTGAGAATTCGCAAATATATGCGAATTCTCAAATTGCTATTGCATTTAAGGAATCGCATTTTGCGATTCCTTAAATGCAATGCATGACACTTAAAAAAATTGCGATTTCGCAATTAGGGGGAGCAAATTACCATGAGGTTGAACCTCATGGTAATTTGCGAAAACTTTGAAAAATGCACTTTTGTGCATTTTTCAAAGTTCCATTTTACACACACACATGCCCTTGCGGCATGTGAGTGTGCAAAATGTACTTCTAAGCAGGTTTCAGGGGTGCAACAGGGTTTCCTTTGGACACCCCTGCACCCTTGAAATTGCATTAAGAATGTCTTTCCATTCATTCCTATGGGCCTCTAGGCCCATAGGAAGGAATGGGGAGGGATTCCTTAATTGCGATTCTCAATTAGAGAATCGCAATTAAGGAATTTTAAGAAATCGCTATTTTTATAGTGATTTCTTGATGCATTGCAGTTTGCAATTCCTTAATTGCGATTCCTTAATTTTCGCAATTAAGGAATTGCAAAATGCAATATTGATGCATGTGCCCGATAGTCTGCGCATGCCCGTGTTTAGGCATACCCGTCCCACACAGGGCATTGGACTGAAGTTTACAAGAAAGTGGTGCATGAAATGCTTGAATTAAGTTGAGCCACTGATAATTACTCGGGCCGCATCCCAGTTCATCGTTATTTTGCACATCATGCCACCTCAGTTTGGACCCCGTTATATGCAAATAAGTCTTGCCCCTGCTCCAATGGGAACAGTCCAGCTCAAACTGCTAGGCCAGATCCTCTCTGAACCGGAACACAAGCAATCCAAGACTGGTGTCACTCTTTTTAGGCAGAACCCCTGGCATTTTGTGGCTTTGGGTGGCACATTTTGCGGCCAAAAAAAGCAACATTTGTGTGCCCAAAACCTCAAAATTTGAGGTATTTTTGTGGTGGGAAATTATATTTGCCCACCTCAAAAATAGTGAAGGCCTGTGTTCTGTGACTGCTGGAGACTGTGCTGTCAAAGTCTGTAATCTTTCAGAGTCTCCAGTAGCACAACACCTGGGCCCTTATTTATGAGGCCTTGCGTCAGTTTTGCGCCGCCGGTGCGTCACTTTTTGTGACGCACCAGCGGCGTAAAAAATGCGCCTTGTTGAGCCATATTTAAAAAGTGACGCATCTAGGTAGATGCGTCACTTTTTAAACCCCTGCGCCACACTATACCTGCGTCAGGTATAATGTATGCAGAGGGGGCGTTCCCCCGCGAAAAGCCTCGTAATAGTGACGCAGTGAAATCTATGAGATTTCACTGCGTCACTTTTAGGATGCTGTTGCGTCAAAATCTTGCGCCTGCCTCACAGCAGGCGTAGGACTGACGCAAGCCCTTTCACATGGGGCTTTCCCCATGTGAAAGGACGCATTGCTGGAGGTGCGTCACTTTTGTGACACACTCCAGCAATGCGTCACTTTTGCGCTTACAGATACGTCAGAAATACTGACGTATCTGTAAGTCCTTGCGACATGATGCGTCATACATTAAATATGACGCATCATTGGTGTCGCAAGGAGTGCGCAGTGAAAAGTGACGCATCGCTGTTTTCACGCAGCGATGCGTCACTTTTCATAAATGAGGCCCCTGGAATAGGAGGGTGTCTGATGCCAAAGAGAGTAGATTACAATACGAAAACTACTCTTTTGTGGCATCAGACAACCAGTGTGTGCAGGACAGCAGGGGACTGCAGAGTCTGTTTAGGGGCACACAAATGTGTGGGGCGGGCTCATCGCACAGTAGGTTGCAATTAGCATTTCAAAGGCAGGAGACAGAAATTGAACACCTCTGCTGCCTGCTGGCCTGTTACTCACCCTCCCTTTAATGGCTCAGTGGCAGGAAAGAGCCACTAAAGAGGGGGTGAACTGCAGTTTGTTTGTTTTTTACATATTTTCTGGCTATTTTTGTGAAATTTGCTGGATTTTTTCAAAAGTGCTGATTTCGCGATTTCTTTTTGCAAATCGTGAAATTCTGGAGGAGTTTGGTTGGGGCTCATCAGTCAGTTATAGCTTGGTTGCCATTAAAATCTTTCCTACATCTCATGTTTTTTGCAAAACAAAAAACCTACAAATGCTCCTTCTCTCTATGGTAAAAACTGTTGCCCTGGCAGCAGTTGCACAAAAGATAAAGTCACTGGACAAAAATGTAGCTAACCAGAAAACCCTTATCACTGTGCAATCTTAATATCTACTCGGTACCTAATTTTTGTTCAATGCAAGCTTTGCCTTTGCTGTGCACAACTGTGTTACTTTTTCTTGAAGGAGGATTTTATGTAAAATCAGGGACACATGGACTGTTATGTTGTCTAGTCATGGAGGAAGTACTTGTACAAGGTAAGATGTAAATATTCTTTGACAACGCTTTCTTTGAGAATTTGTTATTTTACAAGTTCAGGTTACATATTTCACTGTTCAAAGTGTGCATAATCTAGGTTTTTTCTTTGTGTTCAGGACTTGTGGTCCTGTTTTTGTCTATAACATTATCTGCACTTCTGATTCCAGAATACTAAGCAAAGAAAACCTGAACTGGCTAAATTATTCATGGATAGACTTAGGAAATCTAAGAGCTCTGTGTTTTATACCTAGATATCCAGTTGCAAACTGTTTTCATGTTTTTAGAAATCAATGCACCAAAAATGTTAAGTGGTGGTGCGAGTGACACCAAGCACCCTCTGATTGCTGATGAGATCACAGGGATGAGAGGATCCTATATGCTGATAATGGGTTTATTATAGGAGAAATATTGTGTGGTGCTATGGATTTATTGAATAGACAATTGCACAATATGACAATTGATCTGATGGGACCATTTCATATCCTTCCTAAGAAAGAGTCATATGCCCTTGTCCCTGTTAATTACTGTTCCAAGCCGCCACAAGTCCGGATGGATGTTTTGAAGAAGTTTTTGTTGAGTAGGGTTACCAGAAGAAATTATTTCTCTGATAATGATGTTTAAAGTACTTCAGAGAAAAATGCAGAACTTCTTGAAGAGTTGTGGTGTTAAACATTCTAGAATAACTTCATGTCACCCAGAGGCAAGTGGTCAGGTGGAATGATTGAAAAGAGTAGTAAACAATTAAAAAGTCAACTTAAATAGCCCTTAAATCAGGAATATGTGATGGATAAGACACCATTTGAATAATTGAGGGAACACAGACCAGTGACCAAATTGATTCTATGGAGGCTCATTGCTAGACAGAAACAGAAGCATTGGGGATCATTAAAAGAAGATGTGAAAAGGAGAGAGAATTAAAAAATACCAGGACAAAATGAATTATTGTTTGAATTGTAAACAATGAGGTGTAGGAAGTGGGTCCAGTATTATTGTTGAACAATATGAAAGAGAGAAGTAGCCACGTTTTGTCCAGAAAGGAGTACCCCATTGATCTGAACCACAGAGAGTGGTAGAGAACAGAGAATATCTAATCAGGCTGGATGTTGGCAAGATACAATATTTACACAAGATATCATTTGGCATAGTTTTAATGGAAAGGGAAGAATGTGGTAGGAGACAGAGCTGAAGTTCAGTCAGAGGATAGAGAGGATAATGGGATGATGGTCAAGAAAGAATAGAGTTGTCATCAGATTAGGCAAAAACAACAGTTGATGGACAGAATGCAGAACAATGTCATACATTCACCCCAGAACAGAGATCTGGGCCCAAATCCATCATTTTTTTGCTCACCACACCACCCCAGTTCAGACATGGCCATATGCAAATCAGCCTTGACCCTGTGCCTCATGGGAACAGTCCAGCCCGAACTGCCAAGCCATGTCTTCCCTGGACCGGAATCAAGCATCCTAGGACTGGTTTCTGACTATCAGCCGTCATCAGCCAGGATAGCTTGACTCCAGTGGTGTGGAGAGCACGCGACTCATGCCTGAGCATACCCGTCCTATTTGGGGTGACAAATGCAAAAACAACAGTTGATGGACAGAATGCAGAACAATGTCCCTTGCTCACTCTATCACTGGATTCAAGATAGCCTGGCTGATGAGGATTATGAATCTGAAACTGGTCCCAGGATGCTTGTTTCCCATCCAGGGAAGACATGGCTTGGCAGTTTGGGCTGGACTGTTCCCTGGTCCCATGAGGCACAGGGTCGGACTGATTTTCATATGGCCAAGTCTGAACTGGGGTGGTGGAATGAGCTAAAGAATGGTGATTGATTAAACCCAGATCAGTTGACTGGGGGTGAGTGTTTGATTTGCTCAAACGCTCCGTCCATAATCCCCTTTGGTATCGATCAGATTAGGCAGAATTCCATAGAGAAAGAGTAGATGTATCTTTAGGAACTTTAACTTGTGCAAAGGATTGTCAAGATAATATCCATGTCCTGGGTCTTTTGCGAGAATGTAAAGTACCTAAGAGATCTGATGATTTTGTTTAAGGTTAGCGTTTGGTGATTCCAATTTAGTAATGTTCGCTTTTTTATGTTGTGTAAGCCCAATTGTCATCTACTGTGTTTTGGAAGGGAGGTGTGCGGTTCTCTGGATGCAGGAAGTTCAGAGAAAAGGATGTGGTGAGTGGATGGAACAGTAAAGTGGAATGTTCTGCATTGCTCTACTGTTGTAATTCACCTTTTCACTTCAATAAACTTACAGTGAAATTCACTTTGTACAGTCTCTATGGGCCAGATGTAGGTAAATGGCATTTACCGATTCGTAAATACCGAATTTTACCGATTCAGTATTTACAAATCGGTAAATGCTATGTAGGTATTTTTTCCGATTAATTTACCGAATCTGTAGAATTCGGTAATTACCGAATCAGTATTTTCCAGAATCGGTAAATTTACTGAATCGGTAAATTTACCGATTCTGTAAAATTTAGTTCCCCTACATCTCAATCACCAAATACCGGTCGGTAACGGCCGAAATCGCCGTTAACGACCGGTATTTGGTGACCTACATCAGGCCCATAGGGCCAGATGTAGGTAAATGGCATTTACCGATTCGTAAATACCACATTTTACCGATTCGGTATTTATAAATCGGTAAATGCTATGTAGGTATTTTTACCGATTAATTTACAGAATCTGTAGAATTCGGTAATTACCGAATCAGTATTTTACAGAATCGGTAAATTTACTGAATCAGTAAATTTACTGATTCTGTAAAATTTAGGCCCCCTACATCTCAATCACCAAATACCAGTTGGTAACGGCAGAAATCGGCCGTTTCCGACCGGTATTTGGTGACCTACATCTGGCCCTATGTTCCTTGTTGGTCCAGACAGATTCTACATTACATATTGTAAACAAGCCTTTTGATCCATGTTTACTTTGTTTTGCTGCTGATGTCTTCATGACTCCTGATACCAGAGGTAGCAAGGACAGTCTAGGTGTACAAGTACAAGTATGTTTCCTTCATATCGCTATTGTAAGTGGTGTTTTAGAAATGGCTCCAAAAATCTTAGAAAACCCTGGGGCCATATTATCAAGAAAGGGCGATACATTATCGCCTCTTTTATCAGCAGGTAACTGTCGCTAAAGCGGCGATAATAGGCTTGAAAATATGCCCTTGTGAATTCCCATAGAAGCCCAGGTTCTGGTGTTAACCTGGGCTTCTATGGGAATTCACAAGGGCTATTTTCAAGCTGATTATCGCCGCTTTAGCAGCAGTTTCCTGCAGATAAAAGCGGCGATACTGAAGGGCAAATAGTGCGGTATGCAAAACAGATGTAACATAACAGCTGAGAAGAGAGTAATTTAACATAATTTAAGCTAACTCAAGAGGTACATGGATAAGAAGACAGCATGAGAAGTCATTTTCCCTGAGTTATAAAAAAAAAAAACACTGAGGGCCCGATGTAGGTGGCCCATTACCAGTCGGTTAACCCGAAAATCAGTAAATTTCAGGTTTACCTACCGGTATTGAGCCATTTGCTATGTAGGGGAGATTTGGTAATTCACATTCATTCCTATGGGCCTACCGAATTTTTCCCTACATAGCATGTACCGATTCTAAAATACCGAATCGGTAAAATTCTGTATTTTAGAATCGGTAAATGTCCTTCACCTAGTATGGCCCTGAGTCAGTAAAACAGCCATTCAGTAACAGTGTCATGCAGCTACACAGCATAGTCATCTTGCTTGGTTCTTCTGTCCACAATATCAATGACAGGTTTTCAGTATGCTTGTAGTGTTACTGTCTTTTTCGGTCACTCATTAAATTACCTAATAGTCTTGCACGTCTTACTATTAATTTTAGATCAGTGCATAATTATTTGTATATAGTTTGTAGAATGCTATCTGGTGAAGGAGGTCACTCATTGCGAATGTCTCAGCAGATGCAGTTCTTGAGTGACTCATTACCACCATGCAAATGAAACAACCTCGGGGCATATTACCAACAAGTAGCGATATTTATCGCTAAATAGGCTTAGCGATGATTTTTTTATCGCTGAGCATCGCCGGAATTTATCGCTGAGATAACGTGCTATTAGCAACGTTTATCTCCAAAGCGATAAATTTTCCGGCGATAGTGGCAAAATGAGTGAATATCGCTGAGAATACAGCGATATTCAGGCATTAGCGACGAAATGCTCTTAGCCATGTTATCCACCTCCCATTGGATAACATGGCTAAGAACTGGTCTGGGCAGGTGTTAGTATTTGGAGATATTCGCGCTTAGCGCAAATATTTCCATCGCTACGCCTGCCTTGCTAATAGGCGATAGCGATATTAGCGATTGTTTTCAGTCGCTAACAGTTTGGGTACGCCCACTTTGCATGTCATTAGCGATAAATACCGCTAACATGCAAAGCGGGCCCTAAACCGCTCGCTATCACCTAAAAGCTGTCGCTAACTGCTGTTAGCGATAGCTTGCTAATAGGGCAATAGAATTACCGCCGCTTAGCGGCCGAAAATGGCCGCTAAAGCGGCGAAAATTCCCTATCGCCACCCTTGATAATATGCCCCTTCGTGCCTTGAATTTACTAGAAGAGGAAGACAAGGAGATGTACTGAAAGCATGTGGAACTGGCTAGAGCAGCACTTGGACAGCTGAAAAGCATGTCACAAACCCGGTATGCCACTTAACCATGAAGGACACCGAAAGGACAGTGCACCATGGATATTAATTGAAGCATTGTAGGCTGGAACTATGCACTTACTTCTAAGTTTACCTTAATGGTGGGGCTTTTCCTGACCTGCTTCCCTCCTTCCCTTGTGCCCGAGTTTCAGTATAGTCCATCTTGTGGTTGACACTGTTCTGTACTTTTTCATACACTATTCAATTCCATTCTTAAAATCTTTGAACTTCTTACAATGCAGACCAGACTTCTTCTTTTCACAAATGCTCTCTGGTGAGTCCACATACATTTTCATGACAAGTTATATGAAATATGTAATTAAACAAAGGAAAAGTATGATGCTTTAATGAATGTTTTTAAGTATTTGGAATAATGTAGATGTTGTTTACAGTGTCTGAACAAATTCTAGAATATATTTTCCTTTGATGATTTTTGTAAATGTTTTATGAATATGATTGTAATTAGATATATTGCTTGATTGAAAGCCTGTGTAGATCTTCGAAATAGATAACCCTCCTGGACAAACGTTGGTCACGACATGCTCAACCCTCAATTCAATATGGCAGCGGTGTCTAGGCCTACACAAATGTTATACAACTTCAAAGTGGACATTCTAAAAACAGAAAGGCTGGACTATCTGGAGGTGTGACATATGACATAGAGCCAAAAGTAGGTATGAGGAAGTCAAACAGATGTGGGTAACGAACATGAAAGGGGGTGCCAGACCACGATTGGTATGGAGTGGAAGTTTGGTCAAAGTCTTGCTGTTACGTCCTCTCCACTTACCCTTCACTCCAAAACAGACTTCCCAGTTATAGGTACGGTACACCTTACAACTCCACTACTTTATAGATAGCTAGCTGAAGATTCAAACCAAATTTAAAACAAAGGGGACACAGACCCCTCTCCAACAACACAACATCAACTGCATTCAGCTCTGCACTTTTTGCCTTTTGAAGACTGTGCTTCTTTTTTGGCCTCGCCTTGCATTGTGGACCTTGTAGTTATATATAGACCTGTGTTTGGAACACACCTGGTTTAAACACAATAGTATTAAGAAATATAAATGTGCATTTCAAAGGGATTTAAGAAACTGAAGGCACTCCGGCTTGTAGAGGAAGGTTCTGAGGAGACAAGGGTGCCAAGGACTGTTCTTTTACTCATATTACAGAGGTAGAGACATTCTTCCCCACAGTGACTGTCATCAAATTATTAAAGTGATATTAGGTGGATAAAGCATGAAAATGAAAGTATTCATTATTTCATCAAAACAATTCTGTCTTATTTGTCAGAAAAATTAACAGTGTTTATTTACTACTGGACAGACATGACTTTCATTCCTGGCCTGTTTTAACATATCGACATAGACTGCTGGAGTTAAAATGAATGCACATTTAGCTGGTTCTGAAAGTAGCCTTTGCTTTATTGTCTTACCTGTCTGTCCCCTTCTATTTTAAAGCCGCCTGGGCCTGCTGCTCTGACTCATCCCTGGCTGGGACACATGTCCTAATCACTGCTGGCATGGCGAGCGACAATATGCAGGCGTGAGTTGAACCAGTGCCCCCTGGTGCTTGACCCAGAATGCACTTTGCAGCTGTGCTGCTGTCCCGTCCAATGTGCGCTGGGAATAACCAGCATTGTGCGGAATAGAATGGAGAGCATGCCGAGAAGCCACGCGCAGCTTCACTGCCCTGTCCATTACATCCTGACAGCAGGTGCGGCGCCAGGCTAACGACATAGACACAGACAAAAGACTCGCCGGCCCTAATTATGTGTGGTTCACTGTTTTCTGAGCCCCGTGCAAGACCCACTCCGTGCAGGGATGGAATTCCAATTTATGTGATATTTACACACAATGGGCCATATGAAGGTAAATGGCATTTACCGAATTGTAAATACCGAATTTTACCGATTCGGTATTTACAATTCGGTAAATGCCATGTAGGTAATAATTATTTAAATATTACAGAATCGGTAATATTTGGTAATTACCGAATCGGTATTTACCGATTCGGTAATTGCCATTGATTCCTATGGGCCTTGAGGCCCATAGGAATCAATGGCAATTACCGAATCGGTAAATACCGATTCGGTAATTTTACTGATTTGTCAAGGGGGACAGGGTGTCACTTTGACACCCTGTTGCACCCCTGATTCTGGCTTGTGTGCAATGTGACACATCCCAAATTACCGATTCTGTACATTTACCGATTCGGTAATTTACCGATTCGGTAAAATTACCGATTCGGTAAATATACAGAATCGGTAATTTTCAGGCCACCTACATCTGGAATTACAAATACCAGTCAGTAACGGCCGAAATCGGCCGTTACCAACCTGTATTTTGCCACCTACATATGGCCCAATGCGATTTAACTCTTCTGAAGAATTAGTTTGATGGAGCACAGAGGTACTGAATCCTGTGAACAATAAAAACCTGACTTGGCATTTGGCAAAAAAAGCCCTGTTCGGACGCAGCACTGCTTTATCTGAAAATAAATACTAATAAAGGGATCATGCCAAACTAAAGCCTCTATATTGCCTAGGCAATGCCCAGGAGAAATGACAACTAGATATGCACCTTAGTTGTCATAAATGTAAGGTGTACCTTTTCCAGGACTTCAAAGTGACTTCCCTGGAGGCTCTGCACAGCTAACAGGATGCCTCAAGGGGAGACAGGGTACTATGTGGGTGGATGTCGATTAAATATACTCTTTAAAAGGTTGGACAATAAAGAGGCCGCAGTATGAAACTCTGACCCCCTTAAAGCATGAATCACGTCCCATTGGCTGTGATGAGTGGACAGTGCCCAACCTAAGAAAAACCCATCACTTAAAAAGTCCAGGATATTGGTAGATTTGCAAGGGGAGATTGCTGAGGTAGGAGGCCACTTTTAAAGGAACAACTTTTAGCTTGAAGATCTATCCTCTCAAGTTGCAGAGATCCAATAAAAGATGATAAAGAGATGCCGAAAAATAGAGGAGCTCTAAGTGGAGAGGGGGATACTGGCTGGAACTATCCAGGGATGATATTCTGCTAAGTGTGTGTGTGTGTGTGTGTGTGGGTGGGGATGTGTGGGTGTGTGTGTGTGTGTTGAAACTTACCTGTAGCACATCAGGGAACATGTTGTAGCTTCTCTGAGACAGGAAAACACAGGAAACGGTTAGAGGGTGTGTTAGAACTGGGGTGTTTGTTTGGCAGAAGTATGCCCACTGTACAAGCAGGAACTACTAATCTAGCCAAGGTGAGCTATATACACACTAAAAGATAACTTGTGCTTACCCTCTGGTAGCTCGGCACAGAGCAGTCAGGCTTATCTAAAGAGGCAATCTGTAAAGTATTTGTGCAACACACACAAGCAGTAACACAATGAAAACACAACAAAAATACTCCACAAAGAGTTAGATAAAATAGATGATATATTGTTATGAGTAAAACAAGACTGAAATGACAAACATTCAATAAATAGATCTGGAGTTATGAATTTTTACAGAATAAATCAAAAAAGTAGTGCTTAGAAGCAAATAGCACTTAGGGGTTACTTGAGGTTGCGCTGTACCGGGGAAGTTCAGGCTGATTGTGATAGAGGACAGGCTGGCTACAGGACTCATGCAGGTCCTGCTGAAAAAGTACCCTGGATGGAGCAATTGTCAACGTTGAAGTCTGGATTGCATCGGTTCTGATCCACGCAGGTGACGAAAACTTTGTCAACGAACCCCATTGCAATACAGGCACTGCATCATCATCAAACCATCCTGATGTTCGTCATCAAGCCACATAGTCCATCAAAGCAATGTCAAAGATCGGCTCCTGCGTTGGCATTGAAGGGCAATGAGTCGGTTCCGATCAGCGCAAAGTTGTCACTGCTTTGATTTTGATGGTTCTGGACTGCAGAAATAACCTTTCAAGGGCCCAGGACTGGATTGGCACCACGTGGCAGAGCAGGACTCACAAATGGCAGAGTCCAGGTGCTGTTTCAGAGTTGAAAGAAGTCTTTAAACGCCCTGAGACTTCAGAACAGAGGGCAAGACAGAAAGCTCTTGGAGTCACTCTGGATTCAAGCGAGATGGTTCCAGTCTTGTCCTCAGCATGGCAGAGGTCAACAGGCAGTACGACGAAGCAGAAAAGCAGTTTTTCCAGAGCAGCAGCCAAGCAGAGTGGTAATCCTAGTAGCACAGCAGTCTTTACTCCTGGCCGAGTTCTTCACAGGTCCAGTAGTGCACTATCTTGGTAGGGTCAGAGGCCCAGTACTTATACCTAGTTGTGCCTTTGAAGAGTGGGTGACTTCAAAGCAGGTTCTTGAGGCGCATAGTTCCCTCTTCCTGGCTCCAGACTATCAGTAGGGGGTAATCAGCCCTTCATACGGGAATCAGGACACTGTCCATTCAGGTGTGTCAGCCCCCCCCCCCACTCTTCCTGCTCGAGAAAACGTATCAGAATGCAGATGAATGCAGATGAGTTCTCTGTCACACCCACCCTTCCTGTGTTTATGGCTGTTTAAAGGGAATGCATTGGATTCCCTTTAAACAGCCACAAACACAGGAACAGGCTGGAGATAGGCTGCAAGGCACACAGAGCAGTAAGACCAGAGAAATGTTCACTTTCAACAAGTGCCATTTCTAAAACAGAAATGTTAAATGCAACTTTAGATTAGATTAATATTTATAAAGTGCGACAAATGCCTAAAGGCGTCTTGGCACTAGTGGCTGTAGTACAATATAAATGAGAGTGAAAACAAATCAAGGCTTCAACATTAGAATAGCCTTGTGTTCTAAAACTCTTCATGTTCATCTGGGACCTACAATGCAAAGGCATTTGGGGCCAGATGTAGGTGTCCATTTACCGACCGGTAACAGCCGATTTCAGCCGTTACCGACCGGTAAATGGACATTCCTGATGTAGGTGACCTATTTTACCGATTCGGTAAATTTACCGAACTGGTAAAATACCGAATCGGTATTTATACCAATTCGGTAACCTCCTAATGTAGGTGGGACTCTTCTGAGTCCCACAGGCCTCACAGATTCGGTATTTTACCACCCAATCCAATTGGGTGGTAAAGTACGGAATCCAGGTGTGCATGCACATGTGTGCATGCACACCAGTGCAATGTGACACATAGACATGCCCTTAGGGCATGTCTGTGTGCCACATGGCACACGTGCCTGAATTCAGGGTGCTAGAGGGTGTCAAAGTGACACCCCCTGCACCCTTGCAAAAATCGGTATTTACCGAATCGGTAAATACCGATTCGGTAATGACCATTGATTCCTATGGGCTGCAATGCCCATAGGAATCAATGGGCTTTACCGATTCGGTATTTACAGAATCGGTAAATCCGAATCTTAACGATTCGGTATTTACCAAATCTGAAATACCTACATTTCCCCCCTTCTAATTTACCACTTCTTAAATACCGAATTGGTATGATTCGGTATTTTAGAAGTGGTAATTTAGAATTACCTACATCGGGCCCTTGATTTCTTAACAAGGAAGTAGCATGTACAAACCTTCTGCGACCCCAAGAAGCATTACGAATATTGGGTATTAGCATAGTTTTAGCAGAAGCTGATTGCAGACATCTACTGGGACTATACCATAACGTTAGATAATCTGGGCCACTTCCATGCAGGGCTTTATGAACCAGGCAGAGCACTTTAAAAGCAACTCTGCTCTTCATAGGCAAAAAATTGAGCTCTTGAGTCCTTTGCTGGCAGATTTGTATTTCCCAAAATGTTTCAGGAGCCAGACTGCAGAAAACTGCTGCCTATGAAGCTTTGTCAACAGTCCTTTTTGAATACCCAGATAGAAGGCGTTACAGTAGTCCTTCCGAGATAATACCAATGAGACCACAACTGTTGTCTGAAGATCCGTGGAAATGAATGCTAACACTTTCTTTAACATTTCCAGAAGATAGAAACATGAAGAAATAAATTGATTTATATGATCTTTAAACATTGATTTGAAATCAGAAATCACACCAAGATATTTGACTTTGGTGGCTGGTGAGGGTAGAGGACCCAACATAGAAGGCCCCCAAGAAGAGTTCCAGAACAACAAGTCAGATCCAAAGAGAAGCACCTCCGTCTTGTGGGAGTTCAATTTCAAACATTGGCTTTCCATCCAATTGACAATAGCCACCACAAAGTTATTATATGTACTGGCTACCTCATCTACCTTTGAATGGATGGGGACTGCAATTTGCGTGTCATCTGCATAAGATATTGTACTGAAGCCAAAAGATCTAATCAGTACAACCAAAGGGACTACATAGATATTGAACGATGTGGGGCTTAATGAGGAACCTTGTGGGCCCCCATATGGCAAAGGAAAGGGGCTAGAAGTGAAATCTCCAAATGTGACTGACTATATTCTGTTACTAAGAAATGATGTCAGAAGCTTGATTGCAGGTCCTTCAGTCCCGATCTCCCTTAATCATTGGATGAGGACCTGATGACTCACAGTGCCAAAGGAAGCAGATACATCCAAAAGGATGACGGCAGACTTTCCGCCGCTATCAAGGATTCCACAAGTCTCCTCTTTTGTCAGCAACAGAGCAAATTCCGTGCTATGTGATTTCCTGAAGCTGAATTGGGTTCTATTGAGCATCCCATTCTGCTCGAGTAAATTAGAAAGAGCCACATTGATGTGCATTTGCTAAATATTTACTAGGAACTAAAATTCTTGAGATAGGGCACTAATTATTTTCTTCTGCTGGATCTAAAGTGGATTTTACCAGTCAATGCGATTTATCATTACCATTCTACAAATATGCAACATGATGCAGGTACTCCTTTCTAATCAGGAATTACACCTTAAAAGAGTATTAAGGAATTCTCAATTCTAGCCTATGACAGAAGTAGGCATCACAGTAGTGAAAAATGAATTTAGCTGGTTGTTAGTACTAAACTTATCAGTATATCTCCTACCTTTTACTTACATAGCACCCTGCCATTGGGGCTACATAGGGCCTACCTTATGGTGACATATGTGTAATGAAAGGGGAGTTTACGTAATGGCAAGTAATTTTAAATGTCTATCAAAATTAGGGAGAAGGAATATGTGTCCAGTCGTTTCCCCATATACGATATACACTATCAAGAATTAGACTAGGACACTTGTAAGTACGTTACATGGAGTGGTATAGAGAACCCTCATAAACGCTATGATTTATCGTTAGTGCGGTATGTTTTGATTCTCCGCCCCTCATAGACGTTTGGCATTCGTCATCGGGTAATCTATTCGTGCAGCATGCCAGCCTCAAGTCTGAGGACCACTCTGGAGCAGCGTAGCAGTGTCCAGAAATGAGTTTGGCCGTTACCACTTAGGTGAATGTTGAAGGTAGAATTTTAATAAAAAGCAAGTCATCACCTGTGCTACCATTTTATTCAAAAGAGGTGTGATTTGTTTTAACATTGTTGGGGGTATACTATCAGATCAAGTTACTAGATCTTGGTATATCACTTAAAACATACAGTCGACATGTTTCAGCTCCGTATTACCCAGCCGGGTCTGTGGAGCTTTCGTCAGAACAAAACAGAGATAAAAATATGTATACTTACACTACTTGTGTAGTATAAAGGTGGATTGTATTGTACCTACCGTGTTAGATAAACAAGAATTGATTTTCCTGCAATAAAAATCACAAATTTTAATGTTTTGTGAAATTATTTTTGGCATGCTAATTAACCAACCACATTTGTTGAAGTAACATTATTACTCAGTATCAGAAATTTTTTCGATATATAGAACATATTGAACAGAACATTTGGCGAATTACATAATGGAAATGAAAAAGTGAGTAATGGCACTAGTCTTAGTTGTCTGTTAAATCAATTGTGAGTGAGAATTAAAATTAAAGTTAACGGCCAGGCTCTTTGTAGTTAACTTTAAAGGTAAGAAATGTACACATTCAAACACGTAGAATCCGTGTTGAAGCACACAGATTAAATTACCTTATTGTTCACAAAATCAGGTCTCCTCGGGGTTATTTAAACAGGCTATAGTAAAAAGGAAAAGCGAGTGCTTAGTCAAAAACAAGTTATGAGTCAGTCGGGTCGAATCAGATATAAACACTGCCTCGACGTTCTCTTACCCGCAGTCTGGAGAGTCTCCAACGTCTTGTGATGGCGCTGCCCCCGGACACGAAAATGTGTCTGTTTCCCGGTTTTTCTGTATTAGGGAGGGCATAGATATAGACAAGAGACTACGTTCGACTTAAAGAAATGGTGCAGAGACGGACCAAAAGTCGAAGAACACTGACAAGGGACTACAGTAAAGTTCTTCTTATTAGAATCATGGACAAAAGGCCAATATTGTTGTCAGTTGTCCCAAAGTGTGTGAATATTAGAAATCTTGAGCTTGTAATTGTGAACATCATTTTAACAAACGTGACAAGGATAGAGACAGTACATGATGGAAATTTGTTTTAATGATAGTATAGATATGGTGGACTATCTGAATTTTGTACGGTCAATTTCAGAAATAAGGGGGGTACATTATTCATGCAAAATGATGCCATGGGACAGTATCATTGAGCCCTGTTAGATGAGTTTGAAGACGGTTCACCCATCGTTGCTCTCTTTCATATAGGACTTTCTCCGCATTGCCTGTTTTGTCCTTCAGCATTTCAAGAATAGTCTATCTTATGTCTTCCACTGTGTGGCCTGATTCAACAAAATGCGAGCAGAGTTTTGTGTTATTTTTCTTTAGCCTGATGTTGCTTTTGTGCTCACCAATTCTCAATTTTATTTTCCTGCAGGTCATTCCTATGTATTTCTTTTCACAAGGACACATGATCATATATATCACATGTGATGAGTTACAATTGGTATGTTGTTTTTGGGTCCAAAGCAGTGTTTCTGTTAGTTGCAATGTTTTGGTTGTAGTTGTAGAATTACAGACTTGGCAGGTTCCACATGGATAGTGTCCTGTGACGATGGTCATATCTGTGTTTCTGTGCTGCCCACTCAGGATTCGTTTTTGGGGGCGGGTATGGACCAATAAGTCTTTCAGGTTTCTGGTACGTCGGTTAGCAAACCGCGGTTTGGGCCAGTTGAGGTTGCCTGAAGTTAAGATCCAGGACGCCCGATTGTTTCGGGGATAGGCTCGATACTGGAGCCCCTATCTCAATTTGCGGACCAATTTCTAAAACCTCTAGTGCAGAGTACTTCCACTTATTTAAAAGACACAAGAGACCTTTTGAATCAGATACAAGAGATGCCATTTGATCAAACCACCATGCTATTGGTGGGCTTAGATGTCGAATCTCTATATACAAGCCTACCACAAAGAAAAACATTGCAAATGCTTGAAGACACACTTTTCATGGAAGAATGGTCATATCAAACGCCACGTCACTTTGTCCTCGAATGTTGCCGGATGGCACTTACTGAAAATTATTTTGAATATGAGGGACAATTATATTTACAGAAAATTGGAACTTCCATGGGAAGTGCATTCGCTCCTTCAGTGGCAGGTTTGTATGTCAGCAATTTCGAGACCACCAACGTATTCTCTACTGACAATCCCTTCGCTTCCAGTATTATTTACTGGAAGCGATACATTGATGACGTCCTTATGATTTGGAGAAAAGACACAGACCTGAATCTCTTCATAGAATGGCTGAATACAAGAGATGAATGTCTAAAGTTCACATTTACATCAGGCGAGACCAGTATCGACTTCTTGGATCTCACTATCTTCATTAAGGACGGACAGATAGAAACTAAAACATTCACAAAACCTACAGCGAAAAACAGCTTGTTGTCATATAACAGTTTTCACCCTAAACCCCTCCGAGATAATCTACCTTACAGCCAATTCTTACGATTAAAAAGAAATTGTAGCCAGAAAAGTGACTACAGGTAACAGGCCCAAGAATTGAGTCAAAAACTTGAATATCGCAATTACAAACCACAAACAATCTCCAAATGCCGGAAAAGAGCTAACAATCAGCCAAGGTCATCCTTGCTGGAAACCAGAAAAAAGGAACCAACCCCCAACCTAGTCACCTGTGTAACAACATACTGCCCGGCCACTTACAAGGTTCAGAAAATAATAAACAAAAACTGGAGGATCTTAACTTCAGGCAACCTCAACTGGCCCAAACCGCGGTTTGCTAACCGACGTACCAGAAACCTGAAAGACTTATTGGTCCATACCCGCTCCCAAAAACAAATCCTGAGTGGGCAGCACAGAAACACAGATGTGACCATCGTCACAGGACACTATCCATGTGGAACCTGCCAAGTCTGTAATTCTACAACTACAACCAAAACATTGCAACTAACAGAAACACTACTTTGGACCCAAAAACAACATACCAATTGTAACTCATCACATGTGATATATATAATCATGTGTCCTTGTGAAAAGAAATACATAGGAATGACCTGCAGGAAAATAAAATTGAGAATTGGTGAGCACAAAAGCAACATCAGGCTAAAGAAAAATAACACAAAACTCTGCTCGCATTTTGTTGAATCAGGCCACACAGTGGAAGACATAAGATGGACTATTCTTGAAATGCTGAAGGACAAAACAGGCAATGCGGAGAAAGTCCTATATGAAAGAGAGCAACGATGGGTGAACCGTCTTCAAACTCATCTAACAGGGCTCAATGATACTGTCCCATGGCATCATTTTGCGTGAATAATGTACCCCCCTTTTTTCTGAAATTGACCGTACAAAATTCAGATAGTCCACCATATCTATACTATCATTGAAACAAATTTCCATCATGTACTGTCTCTATCCTTGTCACGTTTGTTAAAATGATGTTCACGATTACAAGCTCAAGATTTCTAATATTCACACACTTTGGGACAACTGACAACAATATTGGCCTTTTGTCCATGACTCTAATAAGAAGAACTTTCCTGTAGTCCCTTGTCAGTGTTCTTCGACTTTTGGTCCGTCACTGCACCATTTCTTTAAGTCGAACGTAGTCTCTTGTCTACATCTATGCCCTCCCTAATACAGAAAAACCGGGAAACAGACACATTTCCGTGTCCGGGGGCAGCGCCAGCACAAGACGTTGGAGACTCTCCAGACTGCGGGTAAGAGAACGTCGAGGCAGTGTTTATATCTGAATCGACCCAACTGACTCATAACTTGTTTTTGACTAAGCACTCGCTTTTCCTTTTTACTATAGCCTGTTTAAATAACCCCAAGGAGACCTGATTTTGTGAAGAATAAGGTAATTTAATCTGTGTGCTTCAACACGGATTCTGCGTGTTTGAATGTGTACATTTCTTACCTTTAAAGTTAACTACAAAGAGCCTGGCCGTTAACTTTAATTTTAATTCTCACTCACAATTGATTTAACAGAAAACTAAGACTAGTGCCATTCCTCACTTTTTCATTTCCCTTATGTAATTCGCCAAATGTTCTGTTCAATATGTTCTATATATCGAAAAAATTTCTGACACTGAGTAATAATGTTTACTTCAACAAATGTGGTTGGTTAATTAGCAAGCCAAAAATAATTTCACAAAACATTACAATTTGTGATTTTTATTGCAGGTAAATCAATTCTTGTTTATCTAACACGGTGGGTACAATACAATCCACCTTTATACTACACAAGTAGTGTAAGTATACATATTTTTATCACTGTTTTGTCCAGACGAAAGCTCCACAGACCCGGCTGGGTAATACGGAGCTGAAACATGTCGACTGTATGTTTTAAGTGATATACCAAGATCTAGTAACTTGATCTGATAGTATACCCCCAAAAATTTTAAAACAAATCACACCTCTTTTGAATAAAATGGTAGCACAGGTGATGACTTGCTTTTTATTAAAATTCTACCCTCAGCATTCACCTAAGTGGTAACGGCCAAACTCATTTCTGGACACTGCTACGCTGCTCCAGAGTGGTCCTCAGGCTTGAGGCTGGCATGCTGCACGAATAGATTACCCGATGACGAATGCCAAACGTCTATGAGGGGCGGAGAATCAAAACATACTGCACTAACGATAAATCATAGCGTTTATGAGGGTTCTCTATACCACTCCATGTAACGTAGTTACAAGTGTCCTAGTCTAATTCTTGATAGTGTATAAGTAATTTTAAATGCCAGGTCAAAGTGGCAGTAAACTGCACATGCAGGCCGTGCTACGGCAGGCCTGAGACAGGTATGAAAGGCTACGTGTAGATTTCAGGCCCTGAATACATTGTATTGTATTGTTTTTTGTATTGTAATTGCAACTATATAGCGCTTACTACCCCTGACGAGGCATCAAAGTGCTTTTTTGATCAGTAGCATGCTACTCAGGGAGCCCATAAAGGATTAATGGTGAATTAGTATAGTGAAATATGAAAGTAATTTGAGTGGCAGATATGTTAGTCAGATATTTGGATTGAGGAGGATAGTGGAGGGATAGAAGAGGAAAAATGTTTGCATTTATATAGTGCTTGCTACCCCTGATGATGTAGTGAAGCGCTTCGTTCGGCGAGTAGCTCACTCCTCTGGAACCCCTAATGGATTAGTGGTGAATTAGTACAGTAAAATATGAAAGACATTTGAGTGGTGGCTATGGTCGTGGGTTATTTGGATTGATAAAGATAGAGGAGGGCTAACATTGGGAAAAGGTTTCCATTTATTATTACTTATTATATATTATAAATTATTCATTTATATAGCACTTTCTACCCCTGCTGAGATGTTGAAGCGACTTATCGGAGAGTAGCATGCTACTTCGGAACCCATAAAAGATTAGTGGTGAATTAGTATAGTGAAATATAAAAGTAATGTGAGCGGTGGATATGCTAGTCTGTTATTTGGATTGAGAAGGATATTGAAGGGATAGAAGACGGGAAAGGTTTGCATTGAAATAGTTCTTGCTACCCCTGATGAGGCATTGAGGTGTATTTTTGGCATTTAGCATGCTACTCTGGAACCCATAAAGGATTAGAATTAGTATAGTAAAATATGAAACAAATTTGAGTGGTGGATAGACTAGTGGGTTATTTGGATTGAGATGGATAGTGGAGGGCTAAAAGTGGGTAAAGGTTTCCAATTGTATAGCATTTACTACCCATGCTGAGGCGTTGAATCAATGTTTCGGCGAGTAGAATGCTACTTCGGAACCCATAAAGGATTAGTGGCAAATTAGTATAGTGAAATATAACAGTAATGCGACTGGTGGATATGCTGGTCTGTTCTTTGGATTGAAAAGGATAGCGGAGTCATAGAAGAGGGAAAAGGTTTGCATTTAAATAGTACTTGCTACCCCTGATGAGGCGTTGAAGCGCATTTTTAGCATGTAGCATGTGACTCTGGAACCCATAAAGGATTAGTGGTGAATTAGTATAGTGAAATATGAAGTAATTTTAGAGGTGGATATGTTTGTCTGTTATTTGGATAAAGAAGGATAGTGGAAGAGAGAAAAGGTTTGCATTTATATCACGTTTGCTAGCCTTGGTGAGTTGTTGAAATGCATTTCGGTGGGAAGCACGCTACTCCGCAATCCAAACAGGATTAGTGGGAATTAGTATAGTGAAAAATGCAATTAGTTTGAGTGATAGACATATTACACCGTTATTTGAATTGAAAAGGAATAGTTGAGGGATAAAAGAAGGAAGGGTCTAGAATTCGTTTTTCTTTTTTTTTGGTTTATAGCCGTAGTACAGGTTATGAGATGATGCAAGGATGGGTAAAGGAGGGAAGAGTCTAGAATGGAATATTTTGTGGATTGTAGTAGTGGTATGAGGTTTGGAATGAATGAGAGAGTGGAGGTGGAGGATATATTGATAGAGGTATATGGTGAGAAACATGGTAGTGCATTGGAAAAAGTAGCAAAGACAAAGGCAAAGGCTGGGAGATCGGTGCACTCAACCACAATGTCTCAATAACGTATTGTGAAAAGAACAGTTTTTTAGAACAAATGTCTATATATTAGCTCGTGCTCTGGAGTAGAAAGAACCATCCATTCTTCCCAATGGAATAGTTCCAAGACTTATTGTTGTTGTTCTCTAGGCAGACTGGGCCTATCACTTCAGGTTTAACTAACTGCAAGGATATATCCATCTACGCTGGTTCCCAATCTCTGTTAGGTAAGTAAGCGATGGCTTAGATCATATCTCGTCTTTAAAGGATAAATAACTGGGATCCTGCCCAAATCGGAAACCAATTTCATTTAGTTTGGCCTTATCTATTATTGTTGTTCTGATTTTCCTCCCCCTTTTTATTTTTGTATGTGTCATTTAGTAATTAATTATTTGTTGTTTGTTGTTTTCTTTATTTGATATTATTGGAAATGTGTAAAATGTGTGCAGAATGTATAATTTAGGTAATTTATCATGCATCGTTCTTGATTTCCTCAGGCTACACCATGTTTGCTCTTTAAACAGATGGACGACAACAATTGTTTTTGTATATTATAAGATGTAATAAATTAAAAATCGCTTTGTAAAATGAATTATTTGATTTTTGACATTTCTCAATTATTCAACAGGCCCATGGACCCCTGAAACGAATGTTCCTCATGCCCTGAAGAAGGTGACACCTCGGATAGGGATGATAACACCAAAACGCTCGTCTGCGTGTCTCTTTCTCTTTGTCCCTTATTTTTGCAAAACCTATTAGTGCTAAATCAGTTTATGTTCATAAATTAGTTTCATCAAGATATATTTCAATTGTTTTGACACTTAATCCATCTAACAGTGGACTGGATATGATTAATTAGATTGCCACTCTTAGGGATATTAGCTCTGTCTTTGCATATGTTTTGGGACATTTTATCTGGCCCAGACAGAATTATTGGTGATGAGTGCTTAGTGTGGACTCACAGTGTGAATTCGATTTTTTGAATGTTTGCCTGTATGAATGTGGTATGTCAGGCTGTCCATGGAAATTGTCATTACTAAGGGCCGTTGTTGGGTTTGTATATATTTTGGTATGTAACAAAGATTGCTTTTGGTATTGATTTGTCGTCGTTGAATACCAGCCAGACAAAAATAAAATGTTGTCGCAATAATTGATTCATTCATCTTCTTGTGTCAATACATGATCTAGCCTGAGTGGAGTGATTTATGAGTGATTTATTAATCTAATGACTTAATAGCGTTTATATAAATAGATAGGTAGAGTAGCTTGTTAGACTTTCTGATAGCTTGATTTATCCCTATTGCTCTACCTTCATCGTTCCAGCGGTTACCCTAATTCTTAGTGGTGATAATGAATCAAACCAACTACAACAGTGAGATCTACACACAGCTGAACAACACACAATGTTATCACCCATTACAGTCGACATTAACAGACACATACAGACCTGGCAACAACAAGAGCTAATCTCGGATGAGGAATATTCTTTTCTGAAAGTAGACAGACCCAGGTTCCCCTGCTTGTACACTTTACCAAAGATACATAAGACAGTAGCCTTTTTACCTGGTCGGCCAATTGTATCCAGAATAGGGGGCCAACAGAACAACTATCACAATTTGAGGACACATACTTACAACCGTTCGTCACCAATCTACCATCTCATATTAACTATACAAAACATGTACTGTCAGGTACACTGACAGGTGTCAGGTGTCAGTGTCAAGAGTCAGGACCCAGGCCATCCAGGGCTCTCTGTCCTCTGTTGTTTCTCAGAGTGGGAGCCAATAGCCCCAGGTGGCTTGCACCCTTTGTCCACTCTACTTCCCACCAGTTCAGGGGTGGTATCCTGCAACTGCTCCTCCAACCTAGGGTCTGGACCCTTGCTCTGGACAGGAGTGAGGGGTGAGTCCTACTTTCCCCTGCCCCTCCACCTGGGGTTTTGTACCCTCTGTTTGGGAGTGGTACACCCAGAAAACTGAACTGAAGTTCTCCTGACACTGGGGGCAACTCAGTCCCTAGATTGCAGTCAATAGGCATTTTAGGGACTAACTATGACCCTTCTCTGGGTCCCCTCCCCACCCAAATCTAGGGACACTAGGGACATAGGGTGGAAACATGTTTGCCCATGGGTTGGAGACACTCTATATACCTCGCCATTGTACTGCTCAAGGGAGCCTAGCTCTTCCACTGCCATGGTCCTGCTATCCCCAGTATCCCTCAGAGCAGTGGTTGGGATCCCATTCACTCCCACCTGGTGTAAGTGATGACTCCCACCCTTAAGGATCATCAGTTCACCCTCTCAGTATATCTCCCAGCTGGGGTGATCATGGCATGTTCTATTTCCTGTCTCTGGGGACTACTTTACCCTAAGGCCACATTGGCCACCTGTGTAGAATACCCACAAGTGGGTGGTTTCCTTGGACTGACAGAGTCCCCCTGCTTGTGTCTTAATTGGGAACACTCAAAACAGCGGGGTTGGAAAGGGTACGCCCTGGGCCACTGGCGAATGGAACCTCCCTCCCTCTTCTCAGAAGGGACATGGAAACACTTTCCTTACCCCTTTCCCTGGACCTGTCTGAGTGTCTCTGGACCTCCCCCTCACTCTGTTCAGAGGAACCTGACCCAATCTTCTAGGGGTCAACTCCAGCTACCTTGCTGGACACTCTGGTGCTGACCCAGATGTCAGCCATTTGGGGTGACCCTTCAGAGAGGACCTTTTTCCAACCAGGTTTTTTTTCTTTCTCAGGATGGATATTGTTCTTCCTTCTATACTACAAAATTCATTTATTTATTTATGTATTTAGCTTTATGATTTCTTATAGCATAAACTTGGCCCAGGGGCTTCAGTGCACTTTACAAGAGAACATGTATCACATAAAATCACATGAAGAACACATTAAAGATGCAAACCAGGAGGAATAAAAAGCTGGATATCAGGAGCAAGTGGGAGATAATCTATACCTACGTAAAATGACCCTACAGTCAGGGCATGGGTAATTTTCAGATGCAACATGAGACAAATTAAAGCATACATGGTAGAGTGAGTGTTGGAAGACCGATAAGGAGAGTTTTGAGATCCTTTTAAAGGTAGCATGGCAAGTGGTCACCCGGAGCAGGGTCGTGGGCAGGGAGTTCCAAATTTTTGTGGCACTTCTGGAGAATGATTGGTTAATGAATAACTCTTGATTCAAGGTGATCAGCTCAAGGAGAGGGATTGAGTGTTTCTTGACCATGGTTTGGGGCCTAAAACATACAGCTTCTCAGTTATGTACATGGGTGAGGAAGGGTGCAGTGCTTTGTGAGTGGTGCAGATGATTTTGAATTGGTCTTTCACCCCTATATGACATCACTGGAGGATTAGCAGGATAGAGCTGATGTGGTCACATTTTTTGTGACCTATCACATAGCGTGATGCAGCATGTAGAACTCCTCTAAGCGGACAGAGGTCAACATTGGGGATGCCTGAAAGGAGTGCTATCCTGTAGTCAAGTCTGGGGAGAACAAACTTCTGTTCAACTGATTTTTGGTCTTGTTCTGGGGTGAGTTGGCTGATTCCCCATAGCAACCTTAGCGGGAACCGGGCTCTCTGTCCATGGTTGTGATATGAGTTTGGAGGTTATGTTGGCTGTCAAGGGTAAATCAATGTCACTTGGCAAGCTGAACTATAGAAGGATGTCTCTCCAAGGTAGGGCATTGATCCATCCAGTCTATGATAGAAGGATTTGCTTTTTTGGGAGATATAAGAAGAAATGTTGTTGTTGCAGGAATTAGTTTAAGGTGGCGGTTTGACATCCATGATTTATTTCTGGTCATGGTGTTGGAAAGGAGGGTGTGGTCATCAGGAGAGGCAAACTTGAGGTAGATTTGGATATCATCTGCGTACAGGTAAAAGAGAATGCCAGAGTTCCTAAGGATCACACAGTGGAGTTTGAGATAGATAATAAAAAGGTTTGGGGAGATTATCAAGCCTAGGGGTACCTTTGGCTGAAGGCTAAGTGGTTTCTTAACAGAGTTCCCGGTTTTCATTCTTTGAGACCCGTACATTAGACAGAAGGTGAACCAGTTGATCACTCCACCTACAAATCCCATTTGATGCCTCAGGATGTTAATCAGAGATTGGTGGTTGAGTGTGTCAAATGGAGTGAAGAGGTCAAGGAGGCCCCTGAGAAAAGAGTTTCCTGAGTCGAGAATGCAAAGGGGGTCATCCACAGTCTGCAGAATTGTAGCCTCTATACTGCGGTTCTAATAGAAACCTGATTGGAGATTGTCAAGGAAGTTGTTTATGTGGATATGAGATGACAATTGAGAAGCTACACAGAATTTAGTCACCTTACTTAGGAATAGGAGGGTATAGACAGGGTGCAAGTTGTTCGAGTCACTGGGATCCAATTACTGTTTTTTAAGAAGAGGAGAGATGTGACCCTCTTTTAGATGGCCAAGGAACAAACCATATTCAAGGAAGCAATTGCCTAGGGTGGTCCACATGGGGAATAGGTGTTTGGTGAGGATTTTTCTGATGTAGCAAGTTATGGTGTCACATAGATGGTTTGAGGATTTCACCTTGGATATAGTCAACGTAGACTTGCATCTGAGATTGGGTAGAATGAGAACCACTACTGCAGTGTCTTGAAGGGTAGATTCTCCCTTCCGACAAGGAGATCATCATCATTTCCTTTATAGAGCGCCTGGCTACACCGACTGGTGTGTCCCCACGCTACTGAAACAGCTACATGCAGAGTCAGGCAGGCTGATGAGACTCCAGATTAGTAAAACCTCTTTTTCAGGCCTCTATGGAAGACACTTTCATATTTGTCTGCGCACAACTAAGGCGGAAGTGTGTTACAATTTTTAGCTGCCAAGTAATCAGATGAGCGATTCAGAAAAGGGGGTGGTGATGAACAGAGTGTCTGAATTAAGCAGACCACTCTTACCCAGTCCAAAGATAGGGCTTGATCCATCACCGTTATTTATCTCACTGCACCATCCCAGCTCAGAACCTGGCTATATGCAAATCAGTCTGTCCCTGGCCCAGTGCATCATGGGAACAGGGCAGACTAAACTACCAAGCCAATTCTTCACCAGAAAGGAGACAAGCTACCGGGGACCGGTTTCTGGCATTTCAGCCGTCTTCGGCCCGGCTTGCTTGAATCCTGATGGTGCAGTGAGAAAGGGACTCATGTCTGAGTATACCCTGCCACACCTATAGTGGCCAAAAACGATTTAGAAAAGGGGGTGGTGATGAACAGAGTGTCTGAATTAAGCAGACCACTCTTACCCAGTCCAAAGATCAGGGCTTGATCCATCACCGTTATTTATCTCACTGCACCATCCCAGCTCAGAACCTGGCTATATGCAAATCAGTCTGTCAATGGCACAGTGCATCATGGGAACAGGGCAGACTAAACTACCAAGCCAATTCTTCACCAGAAAGGAGACAAGCTACCGGGGACCGGTTTCTGGCATTTCAGCCGTCTTCGGCCCGGCTTGCTTGAATCCTGATGGTGCAGTGAGAAAGGGACTCATGTCTGAGTATACCCTGCCACACCTATAGTGGCCAAAAACGATTCAGAAAAGGGGGTGGTGATGAACAGAGTGTCTGAATTAAGCAGACCACTCTTACCCAGTCCAAAGATCAGGGCTTGATCCATCACCGTTATTTATCTCACTGCACCATCCCAGTTCAGAACCTGGCTATATGCAAATCAGTCTGTCCCGGGCCCAGTGCATCATGGGAACAGGGCAGACTAAACTACCAAGCCAATTCTTCACCAGAAAGGAGACAAGCTACCGGGGACCGGTTTCTGGCATTTCAGCCGTCTTCGGCCCGGCTTGCTTGAATCCTGATGGTGCAGTGAGAAAGGGACTCATGTCTGAGTATACCCTGCCACACCTATAGTGGCCAAAAACGATTCAGAAAAGGGGGTGGTGATGAACAGAGTGTCTGAATTAAGCAGACCACTCTTACCCAGTCGAAAGATCAGGGCTTGATCCATCACCGTTATTTATCTCACTGCACCATCCCAGCTCAGAACCTGGCTATATGCAAATCAGTCTGTCCCTGGCCCAGTGCATCATGGGAACAGGGCTGACTAAACTACCAAGCCAATTCTTCACCAGAAAGGAGACAAGCTACCGGGGACCGGTTTCTGACATTTCAGCCGTCTTCGGCCCGGCTTGCTTGAATCCTGATGGTGCAGTGAGAAAGGGACTCATGTCTGAGTATACCCTGCCACACCTATAGTGGCCAAAAACGATTCAGAAAAGGGGGTGGTGATGAACAGAGTGTCTGAATTAAGCAGACCACTCTTACCCAGTCCAAAGATCAGGGCTTGATCCATCACCGTTATTTATCTCACTGCACCATCCCCGCTAAGAACCTGGCTATATGCAAATCAGTCTGTCCCTGGCCCAGTGCATCATGGGAACAGGGCAGACTAAACTACCAAGCCAATTCTTCACCAGAAAGGAGACAAGCTACCGGGGACCGGTTTCTGGCATTTCAGCCGTCTTCGGCCCAGCTTGCTTGAATCCTGATGGTGCAATGAGAAAGGGACTCATGTCAGAGTATACCCTGCCACACCTATAGTGGCCAAAAACGATTCAGAAAAGGGGGTGGTGCTGAACAGAGTGTCTGAATTAAGCAGACCACTCTTACCCAGTCCAAAGATCAGGGCTTGATCCATCACCGTAAAAAACGGTGATGGATCAAGCCCTGATCTTTGGACTGGGTAAGAGTGGTCTGCTTAATTCAGACACTCTGTTCATCACCACCCCCTTTTCTGAATCATTTTTGTCCACCATAAGCGTGGAAGGGTGTACTCGGATGTGAGTCCCTTGCTCATTGCACCATCAGGATTCAAGCAAGCCTGGCCGAAGACAGCTGAAATGCCAGAAACCGGTCCCCGGTAGCTTGTTTCCTTCCCAGTATAAGAATTGGCTTGGTAGTTTGGTCTGCCCTGTTCCCATGATGCACTGGGCCAGGGTCAGACTAATTTGCATATAGCCAAGTTCTGAGCTGGGATGGTGCAGTGAGCTAAAAAACGGTGGTGGATCAAGCCCTGATTTTTGGACTGGGTAAGAGTGGTCTGCTTAATTCAGACACTCTGTTCATCACCACCCCCTTTTCTGAATCATTTTTGTCCACCATAAGCGTGGAAGGGTATACTCAGATGTGAGTCCCTTGCTCATTGCACCATCAGGATTCAAGCAAGACGGGCCGAAGACGGCTGAAATGCCAGAAACCGGTCCCCGGTAGCTTGTTTCCTTCCCAGAATAAGAATTGGCTTGGTAGTTTTGTCTGCCCTGTTCCCATGATGCACTGGGCCAGGGTCAGACTAATTTGCATATAGCCAAGTTCTGAGCTGGGATGGTGCAGTGAGCTAAAAAACGGTGATGGATCAAGCCCTGATCTTTGGACTGGGTAAGAATGGTCTGCTTAATTCAGACACTCTGTTCATCACCACCCCCTTTTCTGAATCATTTTTGTCCACCATAAGCGTGGAAGGGTATACTCAGATGTGAGTCCCTTGCTCATTGCACCATCAGGATTCAAGCAAGCCGGGCCGAAGATGGCTGAAATGCCAGAAACCGGTCCTCGGTAGCTTGTTTCCTTCCCAGTATAAGAATTGGCTTGGTAGTTTGGTCTGCCCTGTTCCCATGATGCACTGGGCCAGGGTCAGACTAATTTGCATATAGCCAAGTTCTGAGCTGGGATGGTGCAGTGAGCTAAAAAACGGTGATGGATCAAGCCCTGATCTTTGGACTGGGTAAGAGTGGTCTGCTTAATTCAGACACTCTGTTCATCACCACCCCCTTTTCTGAATCATTTTTGTCCACCATAAGCGTGGAAGGGTATACTCAGATGTGAGTCCCTTGCTCATTGCACCATCAGGATTCAAGCAAGCCGGGCCGAAGACGGCTGAAGTGCCAGAAAGCGGTTCCCGGTAGCTTGTTTCCTTCCCAGTATAATAATTGGCTTGGTAGTTTGGTCTGCCCTGTTCCCATGATGCACTGGGCCAGGGTCAGACTAATTTGCATATAGCCAAGTTCTGAGCTGGGATGGTGCAGTGAGCTAAAAAACGGTGATGGATCAAGCCCTGATTTTTTGACTGGGTAAGAGTGGTCTGCTTAATTCAGACACTCTGTTCATCACCACCCCCTTTTCTGAATCATTTTTGTCCACCATAAGCGTGGAAGGGTATACTCAGATGTGAGTCCCTTGCTCATTGCACCATCAGGATTCAAGCAAGACGGGCCGAAGACGGCTGAAATGCCAGAAACCGGTCCCCGGTAGCTTGTTTCCTTCCCAGTATAAGAATTGGCTTCTTAGTTTTGTCTGCCCTGTTCCCATGATGCACTGGGCCAGGGTCAGACTAATTTGCATATAGCCAAGTTCTGAGCTGGGATGGTGCAGTGAGCTAAAAAACGGTGATGGATCAAGCCCTGATCTTTGGACTGGGTAAGAATGGTCTGCTTAATTCAGACACTCTGTTCATCACCACCCCCTTTTCTGAATCATTTTTGTCCACCATAAGCGTGGAAGGGTATACTCAGATGTGAGTCCCTTGCTCATTGCACCATCAGGATTCAAGCAAGCCGGGCCGAAGACGGCTGAAATGCCAGAAACCGGTCCCCGGTAGCTTGTTTCCTTCCCAGTATACGAATTGGCTTGGTAGTTTGGTCTGCCCTGTTCCCATGATGCACTGGGCCAGGGTCAGACTAATTTGCATATAGCCCAGTTCTGAGCTGGGATGGTGCAGTGAGCTAAAAAACGGTGATGGATCAAGCCCTGATCTTTGGACTGGGTAAGAGTGGTCTGCTTAATTCAGACACTCTGTTCATCACCACCCCCTTTTCTGAATCATTTTTGTCCACCATAAGCGTGGAAGGGTATACTCAGATGTGAGTCCCTTGCTCATTGCACCATCAGGATTCAAGCAAGCGGGCGGAAGACGGCTGAAATGCCAGAAACCGGTCCCCGGTAGCTTGTTTCCTTCCCAGTATAAGAATTAGCTTGGTAGTTTGGTCTGCCCTGTTCCCATGATGCACTGGGCCAGGGTCAGACTAATTTGCATATAGCCAAGTTCTGAGCTGGGATGGTGCAGTGAGCTAAAAAACGGTGATGGATCAAGCCCTGATCTTTGGACTGGGTAAGAGTGGTCTGCTTAATTCAGACACTCTGTTCATCACCACCCCCTTTTCTGAATCATTTTTGTCCACCATAAGCGTGGAAGGGTATACTCAGATGTGAGTCCCTTGCTCATTGCACCATCAGGATTCAAGCAAGCCGGGCCGAAGACGGCTGAAGTGCCAGAAAGCGGTTCCCGGTAGCTTGTTTCCTTCCCAGTATAATAATTGGCTTGGTAGTTTGGTCTGCCCTGTTCCCATGATGCACTGGGCCAGGGTCAGACTAATTTGCATATAGCCAAGTTCTGAGCTGGGATGGTGCAGTGAGCTAAAAAACGGTGATGGATCAAGCCCTGATCTTTGGACTGGGTAAGAGTGGTCTGCTTAATTCAGACACTCTGTTCATCACCACCCCCTTTTCTGAATCATTTTTGTCCACCATAAGCGTGGAACGGTATACTCAGATGTGAGTCCCTTGCTCATTGCACCATCAGGATTCAAGCAAGCCGGGCCGAAGACGGCTGCAATGCCAGAAACCGGGCCCCGGTAGCTTGTTTCCTTCCCAGTATAAGAATTGGCTTGGTAGTTTGGTCTGCCCTGTTCCCATGATGCACTGGGCCAGGGTCAGACTAATTTGCATATAGCCAAGTTCTGAGCTGGGATGGTGCAGTGAGCTAAAAAACGGTGATGGATCAAGCCCTGATCTTTGGACTGGGTAAGAGTGGTCTGCTTAATTCAGACACTCTGTTCATCACCACCCCCTTTTCTGAATCATTTTTGTCCACCATAAGCGTGGAAGGGTATACTCAGATGTGAGTCCCTTGCTCATTGCACCATCAGGATTCAAGCAAGCCGGGCCGAAGACGGCTGAAGTGCCAGAAAGCGGTTCCCGGTAGCTTGTTTCCTTCCCAGTATAATAATTGGCTTGGTAGTTTGGTCTGCCCTGTTCCCATGATGCACTGGGCCAGGGTCAGACTAATTTGCATATAGCCAAGTTCTGAGCTGGGATGGTGCAGTGAGCTAAAAAACGGTGATGGATCAAGCCCTGATCTTTGGACTGGGTAAGAGTGGTCTGCTTAATTTAGACACTTTGTTCATCACCACCCCCTTTTCTGAATCATTTTTGTCCACCATAAGCGTGGAACGGTATACTCAGATGTGAGTCCCTTGCTCATTGCACCATCAGGATTCAAGCAAGCCGGGCCGAAGACGGCTGAAATGCCAGAAACCGGTCCCCGGTAGCTTGTTTCCTTCCCAGTATAAGAATTGGCTTGGTAGTTTGGTCTGCCCTGTTCCCATGATGCACAGGGCCAGGGTCAGACTAATTTGCATATAGCCAAGTTCTGAGCTGGGATGGTGCATTGAGCTAAAAAACGGTGATGGATCAATCCCTGATCTTTGGACTGGGTAAGAATGGTCTGCTTAATTCAGACACTCTGTTCATCACCACCCCCTTTTCTGAATCATTTTTGTCCACCATAAGCGTGGAAGGGTATACTCAGATGTGAGTCCCTTGCTCATTGCACCATCAGGATTCAAGCAAGCCGGGCCGAAGACGGCTGAAATGCCAGAAACCGGTCCCCGGTAGCTTGTTTCCTTCCCAGTATACGAATTGGCTTGGTAGTTTGGTCTGCCCTGTTCCCATGATGCACTGGGCCAGGGTCAGACTAATTTGCATATAGCCCAGTTCTGAGCTGGGATGGTGCAGTGAGCTAAAAAACGGTGATGGATCAAGCCCTGATCTTTGGACTGGGTAAGAGTGGTCTGCTTAATTCAGACACTCTGTTCATCACCACCCCCTTTTCTGAATCATTTTTGTCCACCATAAGCGTGGAAGGGTATACTCAGATGTGAGTCCCTTGCTCATTGCACCATCAGGATTCAAGCAAGCCGGGCCGAAGATGGTTGAAATGCCAGAAACCGGTCCCCGGTAGCTTGTTTCCTTCCCAGTATAAGAATTGGCTTGGTAGTTTGGTCTGCCCTGTTACCATGATGCACTGGGCCAGGGTCAGACTAATTTGCATATAGCCAAGTTCTGAGCTGGGATGGTGCAGTGAGATAAAAAACGGTGATGGATCAAGCCCTGATCTTTGGACTGGGTAAGAGTGGTCTGCTAAATTCAGACACTCTGTTCATCACCACCCCCTTTTCTGAATCATTTTTGTCCACCATACGCGTGGAAGGGTATACTCAGATGTGAGTCCCTTGCTCATTGCACCATCAGGATTCAAGCAAGCCGGGCCGAAAACGGCTGAAATGCCAGAAACCGGTCCCCGGTAGCTTGTTTCCTTCCCAGTATAAGAATTGGCTTGGTAGTTTGGTCTGCCCTGTTCCCATGATGCACTGGGCCAGGGTCAGACTAATTTGCATATAGCCAAGTTCTGAGCTGGGATGGTGCAGTGAGCTAAAAAACGGTGATGGATCAAGCCCTGATCTTTGGACTGGGTAAGAGTGGTCTGCTTAATTCAGACACTCTGTTCATCACCACCCCCTTTTCTGAATCATTTTTGTCCACCATAAGCGTGGAAGGGTATACTCAGATGTGAGTCCCTTGCTCATTGCACCATCAGGATTCAAGCAAGCCGGTCCGAAGACGGCTGAAATGCCAGAAACCGGGCCCCGGTAGCTTGTTTCCTTCCCAGTATAAGAATTGGCTTGGTAGTTTGGTCTGCCCTGTTCCCATGATGCACTGGGCCAGGGTCAGAATAATTTGCATATAGCCAAGTTCTGAGCTGGGATGGTGCAGTGAGCTAAAAAACGGTGATGGATCAAGCCCTGATCTTTGGACTGGGTAAGAGTGGTCTGCTTAATTCAGATACTCTGTTCATCACCACCCCCCTTTTCTGAATCAAGTAATCAGATGAGCGGGCACCCATCCTCGCCCTTTTGATTTTAGGTACCTCGAGCAGATGCGTTCCTGTCAATCTCAACTGACGGGTCGGATTGTAAGGGGACAGGAGATCATGCAGGCAGCTGGGTCCTTTCCCCTGTAGGCTTCTGTGACAGAAACACAAGGCTTTGAAGAGAATTCTTTCACCAACAGGTAACCAGTGGAGGGTGTCAAAGGTTTTCATCGTAGAAGCTTGCTTGTGTAGATTGAGAACTAGGCATGCTGCCACATTCTGAATGCAGTGCAGACGCTGCAAACTTCCTTTTGCTGCTCCCAAATAGAGCAAATTTTTATAGTCCAGTTGCTAGGTCACAAGAGTGTGAACTAGGGTTTTTCTCGCTGAGGTGAGAAGGATGTCTAAGGTTTTCCTTAGCATTTTAAGGCTACCAAAGTATCTCCCCTCAACCTTCCATGTGTGGGTCTCGAAGGATAGTTCCGGGTCGAGCCACCCTTCTAAGCTTTTTACTTCTGCTTCAGGAGTGTGCACAGGCCCCAGCCTCTGGGGCCACCAGGCCGAGCACCAGATGGAGGGGGATTTCCCTAAGACCATAACCTTAGTTTTACTGCCATTTAATTTCAGCCATTTGTTTGCCATCCATGGAGCTAGGTCGTTTAGACAAGAGGAGAACTGAGTAGCTGGCTCATCTGAGTCCTGGGCTAGGGTCACTACAAGCTGGGTATGATCTGCATATGATACTATTGTGATCTTGTGTTTTTGCACAATGTCTGCCAAAGGGCAGATATAAAGATTAAAAAGGGTGGGGCTCAAAATAGAGCCTTGTGGAACCCCTTGCAAGAGAGGCAGGATTTTATATTGGTGTGGATGTTGTGCGACCTGGAAGCTACAGCCTTGTAAAAAGCACTGCATCCACTTCAGCACTTCTACATCCAGCCCACATACCCAACATCGCTGTAGGAGAAGTTTGTGGGATACGGTGTCAAAGGCTGCACTTAGGTCCAGCAGGGCCAAAGCCGCTGTTTGATTGGCATCCACACATCCCTGCAGGATTTCTGTGGCAAACAAAGTGCTGACTCAGTCGAGTATGTGGTTCTAAACCACAATTGTGTAGGGTGGAGAAGATTATGATGATTGATGTGGGCCACTAATTGTTTATTTTCCACCTTCTCTGCTAGTTTGGAGATGTAGTGGAGCAGAGAGACAGGATAAAGATTTTCCAACAGCTCAGGGTCAGCCAAGGGCTTTTTCTTTAAAAGCAGAACAACCACGTGTTTCCTCGGGACCACCCCACATTGAAAGGATAGGTCCAGTAGTTGCTGCACATAAGGTAGTATCAGTTCTAATCCCTCCTTTATTCTGCTCACTGTAACTGGGTCAGTAGGCAAGCCAGATTTAAGACTAAGGGCCACCCCCCTCAGATCTATCACTGGGAGGGGCAGAAATTCCCAGAGAGGGTTAATCCTGGGTTCAATAGATGTCTCAGGCTGCAAGATAGGGCCATTACGGGCTTCCTCAGGGAAAGAATTGTATATATTGGATACCTTCAGTAGGAAGAAGTCAGCAGTCCCATTACACCGCTTTGGGGAGCTGGTGGGCGTAATCAGTGTCCTCTCTAGGGAAGATATGGCTTTAAGTGTGGCAAATAGTTCCTTAGAGGAGTTTTTTGCTGTTTAGATTTTCTCCTTATAGTAAGTGGCACACTTTTTTTTCATCTAGGAGTGGTACTTAGTTCGTGCTGTCTTATAAGCATTCTTGTTATCTTCTGAGAAATTTATCCTCCTATTGCGCTCAAAGCATTTTCAGCATTGTTTATACCACAGTGCTGATTTGGCCCATCTCTGCTGAGTCTTTGTGGTCCACGGTGCAACTGCACCAAGTGCTTCCGTGATCCAATTCTCCACAACTGAGTTGGCCATATTAATCTTGTTACTCGTTAGTGGTAGGTTTTTCTGTAAGGCACAGGTGAAACTCTCATTATTGAAACTGGCACATTTTCTGCGATGGAAAGTGCGGTCCAATTTTTGTGTGTGTTGGTGTTTCGCTAGTGGGATGTAGAAGACTATGAGATGGTGATCGGACCATGGGATCAGGGTCGGGGGCTCAACCACTAGCTCTGGCAGGTTCGAGAGATGTTAATGTCTTTGACTATCTCGTTGAATAAGTCCACAATGTTGTTGCATAAGGCTCAGAGGACTTGTGAGACGTATTGGAGGGCACGTTGTTAGCCTTTTTGAGTACCTCATATAGCCAATCAATCACGTGTTTGTTAAGCTCTACTACTCACCTGTGAGGGTCTAAAGGCGTTGGGGAAGGGGGGTTTCACAGGTTTCAGTCCATCAAGGAAGAAGTCTGTCGAAGAGCCAGGTTTTGAGGTTTCTTGTGAAGATAGGGAGAGATGTTGTCTGTCTAAGGTGGAGAGGGAGGGCATTCCAGGCTCTGCCGCCAGGCAGGAGAAGGAGCGGGCGCCTGATCTGGTCTTTTTGGTGAGGGGACAATGTCTATGGAGAGCTGGGCGGATGATAGAGTCCTTTGGGGTGCATGGAGTCGGCTGTTCAGGTATGCTGGCCCATTGTCATGGAGGGTCTTGTGAGCCTGGGTGAGCATCTTGAAGGTGATTCTAGCCTTGATGGGGAGCCGGTGGAATGCACGCAGATGTTGGGAGATGTGGCAGTGTCTTAGCAGGAGGAGGACCAGTCTTGTGGCGGAGTTCTGGATGTTCTGTAGCTTGTGTGTGAGGTTTTTGTTTATTCCACCATAGAGTGTGTTGCCGAAGTCGAGTCTGCTGGTGACCAGGTTGTGAGTGACGGTCTTTCTGTGTTCGAGGGGGATCCATTTGAAGGTCTTGCGTAGGAGGCGGAGGATGTGGAAGCAGGAGGACGAGACGGCGTTGATCTGGCGATCCATTTTGAAGTTTAGAAGTTTAAGTCTGTTCCTGGGAGTGTCCAGGAGAGAGCAGATATGTGATGAATCGGTTCTAAATATGGGGTGTTTGTAGTTTCTTTCCTCAAAGATTGTAGCTTAGTCAGAATGAGTTGGGAAGGAGCTTGTTTTCCTTCTTTCTCAAGCTTTCTGAGGAGCTTTCTTTCTTCATAGAGGTCTCTTGAGTACCAAGCTAGAGAGGGTTTGGGTCTGCTGCTCTTGATGGGTGTGGATTCCACAATCAAGGATTTCATTCAGATGTTGAATAATTAAAGCAGTGAAAACAGTATTTAAAAGTATAGAAAAGTGAGCTTTGTTGGATATGATAGGCATCTCTTGGATAGCTTTAAGGGGGACATCATGATGATCTAAGAACTTGGAAGAGGAACAAGACAATGAAGGAGACATAAGGTTAGCAAGTGCAATGCTAGCAAGGTTAATTACTTAGGATGTTTGCATAAAAAAAAAATCCACCTCACCGACGAAGAACTACATCATGGAGCTCGAAAGCATGCAGTGTTTAAGTTAATTTGATGCCCCGGAAATCATACCCAAAAGAGTCACACTTTATGTCGAGGTTAGATTGCTTTAACTTTGTGTCACTGGCTCAGGGACAATTGAAAAGAATAAATACACTTGCAAGGTGCAAGTGCAAATAATATGAGTGCATGAATGAATGCTGCAGAAACCTGTCTGATAGCAATGGATAAATGATAGTCCCCTTTATGTTTAAACCAGTTGCTATGAAACGTTGCTCACTGGACATCTTTGGATATTACCAATCACTTTGTCCTCACAATAAGTATTTATTGGAGGCTCTGACACCCGCTGCTTTTTCTGTCATTTCTTTTCAGACTCAGTTTACAGATATATACTCCCCTCTCTAATATCAGAGGACTTCAGCTGGCAAACACCACTTTAATTCTTCAGCTTATTCTAAAATGATCACCAGAGTTCATTTACTTTAGCAAAATTCAGCTTAGTGCCTTCCAGACCAGGATGCAACATTTGCTGACCTTGGTCTAAGTCATCGTTTTATTGATATTGTGAATGGCAAGGGCACTTTATCTTATATATGAATTGTGCCTGCTGCTGTATTCTTTTTTGTGAAGGCGGTGCTTTTAAGATTATATCACTGTAATGATTGATTGCATACTTTAAATGAATGATTTTGTTATAATGTTATGGATTGTTTTTACAAAATCCAAAAAGCATCTATTTGGGCTTTATTTGCTAAATATGTAGACACTTACTGCTAATTTTCTTCATTATTATATGTTCATGCTTATCCTCCTGCCTTTCCATGTCATCACTTACTCACCTTCGCTCGAATAGAGCACTTAAAACTGTATTTTCCTTATTAGTCCACTTGGAAGTTTTTACATCTGTCAATTCAATCTGTTATCAGTCCCTTTCACATGCCATTTCTTCATAGTCCAATCTCCTCCCCTGCAACAGAGCTGGTCTACTGATTGACTCCAGAGTCCATCATTTACTTCTAGGACTGATTCCTACAACAGTCCAATTTGTGTGCTACTAAATCCTGGGATAGAATAACCATTCTGCCCACCTCTGTGCCTGTGTATGTCACAGGCACTTTAGCAAGCAGCATTAACAACTATACCATAAGGTATGCTAAATGAACTGTTGAAAGCCATCTGAAGGATCTTCAGTTAGGGTAAGATAGAGGCAGCAACTGCTAGCACTGGCTTGCTCTTTGAAACCTCTGACACTATCTGAGTTATCTGTGGTTCAATGTGTCATCAAGGCAGCAGCATAAAAAAGTAAACAAAAGACTAGGGGCCCGATGTAGGAGCCTTAATACCGGTCGGAAACGGCCGATTTCGGCCGTTTCCGACCGGTAAATGGCCATTTGGTATGTAGGTGCCTGTTTCCGAGGGCATATGTAGGTAACTGCACATTTACCGAATAGGTAAAATTACCTAATCAGTAAAATACCGATTCGGTAATTCTACCAATTCGGTAAATTCCTAATGTAGGTGGGACTCTTCTGAGTCCCACAGGTGTTACCGAATCGGTATTTTACCATGAAATACAACTTCATGGTAAAATACCGATTCCGGTGTGCATGCACACATATGCCATGTGGCAGGCAGACCTGCCCCAAGGGCATGTATGCCTGCCACATGGCACCCAAGCCTGTATTGGGGGTGCTAGGGGGTGTCAAAGTGACACCCCCTGCACCCTTGCAGAAATCGGTAAATACCGATTCGGTAATCCCCTTTGATTCCTATGGGCTTCAAGGCCCATAGGAATCAATGGGGGATACCGATTCGGTATTTACAGAATCGGTAAATACCGAATCTTACAGATTCGGTATTTACCGATTCTGAAATACCCACATCTCCCCCCCCTCCAATTTACTACTTCTCAAATACCGAATCGGTATGATTCGGTATTTAAGAAGTGGTAAGTTGGAGTTTACCTACATCGGGCCCTTAGGGCATGGTTAGTTGTCAAAGAGTACACTCATGACCTTCCACACAGATTGTCAGCAACAAATAAAGGACTGCTGAGGACCTAGAGCAGAACAGGGAGAAATCATGTGATGTCATCAGTGTCTAAGTGTGTATTTGTATGTATTTGTAATTCCTGATTTATTATGAGCAAGTCATACTAGACAAGCCTAGTTTCTAAGCATAAAAAGGCAAGATGAAGAGGAATGGGTAGAGAGAAAGTACAACAACAGACAGACAAACATTCAAAGGGAAAACAAGAGAAGAGGATTGCAGATCATGCAGAAGAAAGGTAGCTGCTGCCCGTTTCAGGCATGTTCTGAAAAGTAAAGGGCAGTACAAACAGAAGTGGCATGTCATTTCATTATGTGTCATGTCGATTAGGAGAGAACAGGACAGCTGTGGCATGTGTCATGTCAATGAGAAGAGAATTCTGCAAACAGATGTGGCATATGTCAAGCGGATGTCACTTCCATTACCCCTGGCATTTTAGGAAATTGGCATTCATGGGCATTGATTGTTAGCGAGATAGTTCATATCATCATTTTTGGAGGAATTTGCGGTGGCTGTGAGAACCCCGTTATCTTTTTTTAAAACTTTTTTTCCTCCTGCTTTTCCTTTATGTTCAGAATCTGGTGATCTTTTGTCTGCCTCTAAGGGTCAAATATCAGATGAATAAAAATTGAAAATATTTTGCTTTTACATTTACATATTTACCACTTTCAGCAGTATTTCTAAACATACTTTTTGGCAGCTGTATGAAAGTTCAAAGGTGGATGCAGGAGTGAATGTGATATTTGCCACACTTGCATTCAAAGGCAAATGACATGCGCTTATAAGGTTATAAGGTTATGTTTGCGCAGCAAGCTCCACATAACTGTTTTTAATAGTACCCCTAATCCAAAAACCTTGAAAATTATTTACCTCTTTTAGGAATGCACTACAAACATCAAATCTGCATTTTGTTAGTAAAGGAAACGTTAATGTATACATTAGATTCTGGTTATCTAAAATCATTTTCTAAGGGCCTCATTTATGAGAAATGACGTATTGCTGCGTGAAAGCAGCGATGCGTCACTTCTCAGTGCGCACTCCTTGCGATATTCCTGATGCGTCATATTTAATGTATGACGCATCATGTCGCAAGGAGTTACAGATACGTCAGTATTTCTGACGTATCTGTATTGCGCAAAAGTGACGCATTGCTGGAGTGTGTCACAAAAGTGACGCAACATCAGCAATGCTTCCTTTCACATGGGGCAAGCCCCATGTTAAAGGGCCTGCATCAGTCTTACGCCTGCTGTGAGGCAGGCGCAAGATTTTGACGCAACGGTGTCCTCGAAGTGACGCAGTGAAATCTCATAGATTTCACTGCGTCACTTCTACGACTTTTTCTTGCACCGGAACGCCCCCCTGCATACATTATACCTGGCGCAGGTATAATGTGGCGCAGGGGTTTACAAAGTAACGCATCTACCTAGATGCGTCACTTTGTAAATATGGCGCAACAAGGTGCATTTTTTACACTACTGGTGCGTCACAAAAAATGACGCACCGGCGGCGCAAAACTGACGCAAGGCCTCATAAATAAGGGCCTAAGTAGGTCTTGGCAACATTTTCCATTATGCCAGTGAAATTTGCCATGAGTTCAAGAATGTCATGTTGTGCTTCTTACAAAAAATTCCAGAAATTATACTATTGCCACACATGGCATGATTGCGCCGTTTTGCTGTATGATGTTGGTGTAGGAGCCCAGAAACAACAGGAAGCACCAGTACACTAGTGGCTGTTGTTCTTTGCACCTGTGTATTTTGTGCTATTTATTTCAGTGTGAGATGCACCCTCGCATTCAAAATAGATCTGATGTTGCATTTAGCTCTAAAATATAGCACTGATGTATATCGCTAAATGCTGATTTTGCATAATGTCAAGTATTTCCGTTATTTTTGCAGAATTTCACATAACTAGGCAAAGGCACCTAGGCAAATTGTATACACCCCTAGTTTATAGTTTGCTCAAATGACTTTCTGAATCTCAGCAATAGTGGTAGCAATTAGCTAATCTCACTCCCTTGGTTGAACTTCTTGAGGTTCGCAAATCATTGCCCAATGTCACACCTAGAGGCATATTTAGAAGAAAGTGACGCATTTTGGCACCACAAGCAATTTGGCTGTGTGCCACTGCGTCACTTTCAAAGCACAGGGATGCGTCATATTTACAACAATGAGTCGCATCCTTTTGCTTTCCCCTGTGGGTGCCATGGCCATTGCACCTTCCTGCACAAAAACAATCATGTGAGGTGGTTTCCTCTTTCTATATGAGTTGCAGAATGCAGCACGCCTAGAAAGAGAAAAAAACAAATGGGGAGGCAAAGAAATGTTGAAAATCTGGGAATACAGCAGAATCCATGAGTGTTGCATGAGACCACCCTCAGCGGCAACCATGGCACGCTCTTTTGAAACAAAGTGGTGCGTGAAAAGGGGCATTATTTACCAGGCCACAAAAAGCCATGCAGGCTGGCTTTACGTAGCCATGTAAATATGGAGCACCACACCGCGCCACCGGTGCGTCAAAAAAAGTGACGCACCGGTGGCACAAGGGGCTTGTAAATATGCTAGACTACCAGCGGCAAACTGCCTGACGTGAAGGACCAGCTTAGATAAAGTGAATTTAAAAAAGGTAAATAAACTTTACTTCGGGTCACTTCTCCTTGTCAATAGTCGATCCCCAAAGTAGTGGAGTAGTTCATAGTAGGGAACAGAAAGCAGGGAGGAAACCCAAGGTGGTGAATTTCCATCTTGGGGCGAATTTGGAGAAAAGAGGAGGACAGGATCAGAATCAGACGTCGTGCATCTTAGTGTCTGAAATACAAAACATTCTAGGGTAATGTATGCAGTAAAGCATATTTCTGAAAGAGAAACGCATAGGAACTTTCTGCAAATAGGAGGCTTTTAAAAGACATTCTCTTTTGCTCATCTTTGTACGGCTGTTCTCTTCTCTTTGAAGTAACCTTTGTTACATTTTTAACCCACATCCCTGTACTTTGGTCCATGTCATCAAAACCCTACATATTTGGCTATTTTCCCTTTTGTACCTATCATAACCACAAATGATCTAAATGAAAATACATAGGGGCCTATTATCAAGAGTGGCGTTAAATGTATCACCGCTTTTGCGGCAGGAAACTGCTGCTAAAGCGGCGATAATGGGCTTGATAATATGCCCTTGTGAAGTCCCATAGAAGCCCAGGTTCTGGTGTGAACCTGGGCTTCTATGGGAATTCACTATGCTCTATCCACATTTCACCCATCACCTTTAGTGTGCTTGATGAATAAATGTTGCACGTCTCTTTGAGTAATTCTAAAACATGGGTTGTCATAGAGGACTTCTTTCATCTATTCCTGAAATTGTCATCCGAACTTGTCCCAGTTAACTTTGCCTCATTCTGCTACTGAACCATTGAGTTAGGAAGGGGACTGTGGTCGTAATCGCTTGTTCTAGCTTTACATACATTCTTAACCGCATCGCTGCAGCGGTTTTTCCGGCTGTGCGGGTTGGTTTTGTAAATACTGCGTTACATGACGAGCTCAGCTCGTCATGAGCGCACGGCAGGTAAGCCTTATGACGAGCTGAGCTCGTCATCAGCGCGGAAGGGGTTAAAGCACTAGCAGATTTTTGGATTCAGAGATATTCCCTTCCCAAAAAAACACAACTATCGGTGTCATCATTATCAAAAGATGTTAAACAGATCCAAAAATATTTTAAATCCCGCAAACATACATACCAATATTGAATAGTAATCCGACATAGCATTAAAGGGATAAAAGAGAATACACATATTGAAACATACAAATACAGGGCAATTGATCATTAAACATTATTGCCTGCAGCTGCAGCAATGACACCCCCCCCCCCATTCTGTCTATGCGCATATCTTGACCCCGAACGATGGAACAGGTAATTAATGGCATTAATTGAGTTTAGATTGAACAGTGGCTATTTGGCTATCAGCATATACATGCAGCCTCATACTCCCAACTGCCCAGCGGTGGCAGGCTCTGCCTTCAACTAAAAAAAAAAAAAGTGAAATGGATGGTCAACACAGCCACTGTTACCAATTGCAGCTGTGCCAAGGCCCCTAGGTTTCTAGTTCTTCACTAGGCAAATAATTATTTTCTACTGGTGGAAAGCTGCCCAAGCCTTCTGCTTGTGGGGAGAGGAAGTTTGTTGTGAAAATATATTATATGAGAAGCAAGGCATGAGGGGGGCTGAAGGGGGTGTGTTCGGGGTACTTAAAACACTATGGGGCATATTACCAACAAGTAGCGATATTTATCGCTAAATAGGCTTAGTGATGATTTTTTTATCGCTGCCTATCGCTGGATATGTTAGCCACACTCCCTGCCGAGTCAGTCCACAACCCCAGATCCACGGAGGAGACCGCTGGTTTGGTCCACACTACACGACCGTTGAAATCCGCCAGGAATGCCAACCATATGCGCATGTCCTGGCGGACCTCTGCCGAGAGCCTTGTGCGGTGGTGCCCTTCCTTAAGGCCGACCATGGCTTGAGCAATAGAGCGGGAAAAGGGGGAGCCATCGGTATCACTCTAAGGGCAAAATTCAGCTGACCCACAGCCTGCTGCAACTGATGCAAATTTACCTTCGTCTCACTAATACATGTTTCAAGCGATGCCTTAAACTTCGTTACCTTTTCCTTAGGCAAACGGAAGCACCCCTCTTCGGAGTCGAGCTCTATTCCAAGAAACTCGAGCGAAGTAGCCGGGCCCACTGTCTTACCTGGTGCCAATGGCACGCCAAAGCGAGTCATGAGATCACAAAATTCATTCAAAGCCTGTGCACATTCTATGTCCCCGGCTGCCCCCAGAAATAGAAAATCATCAAGATAATGCATAACATGTGTAAACCTTGTTGTTCTTGTGAACGCCCATTGCAAAAAACTACAGAATTTTTCGAAATACGCACAAGAGATCGAGCAACCCATTGGCATACATTTATCCATGTAGTAGCGTCCTTGAAACATGAAACCAAGGAGACGCTGATCATCGGGGTGTACCGGGAGCAACCGGAATGCCGACTCAATGTCCGATTTGGCCATCAGCGCTCCGGGCCCCAGGCGATTCAACATGGCGACAGCCTCATCAAAAGATGCGTACCGCACCGAACAAACTCCCGAGTCAATCGCATCATTCACCGAAAGACCCCTTGGAGCTGACAAATTATGTATCAACCTGAATTCCCCTGGGTCCTTTTTGGGGACCACTCCCAGAGGCGAACAAACAAAATTAGCAACAGGCGGCATGTCATATGGGCCGGCAACCCGACCTCGGGTCACCTCCTTCCCAATCTTTGCTTGTACCACCGCCGTATTCTGCAGAACCGACAGTTGGTTCCTACATTGCGCTTTACCCTGAAAATCCCCCGCCGGGATGCGGAAACCATATGAAAAACCATCTCGCAACACCCCAGCGGAGATATGATCCGGATATTCGTTCAGCCAAGGAATCATTGCCATGATATCAATCGGGGTAGGGAGAGGCGCCCCTCGGACTATTTCAGACCTGTTTGGCGCCCCCTCTACTTCCCGGATCACCATTTTTGGCTCTGCACATGGTCTGGGGTGCGAGGACTGCCCGCACCCAGCACATTCATGCCTAAACCTGCAAGATCCCTGCGGCCTAGTACATTTGCCTCTGTTAAAGCTCCAGCAGACCCCTCTTTTACCTGAGTTGCCATTATTCCTTGTGTGCTGATCATTGCTTGATCCTGCCCGAAAGGGCGCCCCAGATGAATGGCGGGAAAACTCGACCATATTTCCCCCTAAAGATGGCGACTTTGCCGTGCCTGACTTCTCCATTCTCTGCCAGGAAATGGAGTCGAAACAATCCCACGTCAGGGATGAGTCGTGCTCCTTTGACTTACGAAATATGCTATCGTAATAAAACCATTGATTGCCACCATATGTTCCATAAAATTCCATGATACGTGTCTGATACACAGCTAATCCCACCAATAATTCGGGCCTACGTTCCCCCATAATTGCAATGAACATTCCAAACGCTCTGCCCCAATTGTCGATCGATTCATCAACTCTGAAACCGGCCATCTTGGCGCGCCATATACTAGGAAGCAGAAACTCCTTTTGATTTTTAACATGTTCAATTTCATAGTGATCGGTCAACAAGGAAAACATGTTCACGTATTTATCAGCCCATATCCTTTCTTTTACCTCAATCGGGATATGCTGAACAACTTTTTCCCTCCTTGAAGGTACCGATCCCTCCCCCGCAATCGGCAACGGCTGCTTACCTGAACCGGCCACTGTGACCGTAGTTCCTGCCGAACCAACGCCCGATACTGGTTGTTCCACGGGAGCCTGCGGGGAAACAAAAGGAGACGGTGCCTTCGCAGCATCTTTCGATTGCCGCAACTGCTTCATTATTGCCCTGGCTTCCTCAGCCGTGGCCCCCTCGTTCTCTTTGCCTAACCATGCCGCCAACTGGGCAGCCAGCTCAGGAGGCATATCCTCCCCGCTCACTGGAGTGACTACCACAGGGATCGGTTGGCCCACATCTGGGACCGGAGTCGGGGCCTCGATCGGGGTGACCGGGTGCGCAGGGGGTGCTTCGGGAACCGGGGCCTCCCCCCCCGACGCTCCCTTCTTGGCCCTTCTACCTCTCCCGCTAGGGACCACTCCCGGCAATGCTGGTCCGATGACTCTCTTAGGCCCCCCCACACCATTCATTACCGCCATCTGCTTTTTCATATCCGCCATGTCTTTCATCAGCATACGAAGCATCTGATCGGTCCCGATCCTCTTTCCGACCTTCTTGCTAGGCATCGTCCGCGTATACTCCTCAAAGGTCCTAGGCAGGAAGCTCCGAACTCACTGAAAGAAGAAACACACGATTAATTCGCAAAAATGGCTCTTCGTTCCGTCTCGAGCTCACGTGCAACGGGGAGGTGCAGCTTCAGAGCACAGGAACAAGAGGATGCTTCCTTGGCTTGTCGCTCCTTTTATCCTTCTTCGGGCGGGCGTGGACCCACCTCCAATCCGCCTTCAGGGCGTGGCTAGCGGTGTTGGTGTCTAGGACAACCCCCTCTTGGGCGGGAAAAGGCGCGCCCCGGCTACGCCGCTTCGGGCATACCAGCCGAGACTCGCCTCCCGCCCAAAATGGCTTCCCGGGGGGATCGGGGTACTCCACCATACGTTCGGGGGGACCGAGTGGTCGCCCCTTTCCAATCGCTGCCTATCGCTGGATATGTTAGCGGAGAAAACATGCTATTAGCAACGTTTTTCTCCATTGTGCTAAAATATCCAGCGATAGCCGCGAAATGCTTGAATATCGCTGAGAATGCAGCGATATTCACGTATTAGCGATGAAATGGTCTTAGCCATGTTATCCATGGATAACATGGCTAAGAATTGGTCTGGGCAGGTGTTAGTATTTGGAGATATTCGCGCTTAGCGCAAATATTTCCAACGCTACGCCTGCCTTGCTAATAGGAGATTGCGACTTTAGCGACTGCTTTCAGTCGCTAACTGGTTGGGTAGGCCCACTTTGCATGTCATTAGCGATAAACATTGCTGACATGCAAAGAGGACCCCAAACCACTCGCTATCGCCTAAAAGCTGTCGCTAACATCAGTTAGCGACAGCTTGCTAATAGGGCGATAGAATTATCGGCGCTTAGCGGCCAAAAACGGCCGCTAAATCGACAATAATTGCCTATCGCCCCCTTGGTAATATGCCCCTACATTTTTCTAACTAACCAACAATTTGTTAAGACCTTTAAAACAGGACCAAGGGAGTGAGTGTGTGTTTTTGTCTGAGTGTATGTGAAAATCCCATTTGAAATCTGAAAGATAACTCACCATACCCGACTAAAAGCACTTATACCCAATTATTTACTACAGAATGCATTTTATTTTTATTTTTTTTATTTTTTTTATTAAAGAACCAGTATCAGCATAAGACAATACATTTAACATATAGACATTAAATCAAATATATACGTTAGGGATCAATAACATAATAATGATAAAACGAGTGACAGAGCTAAGGCATGAAAATTAGGGAACAGAAAAGCAGAAGGACAAATTCGTTAAAGGGGATTAGGAAAGGCTACTAACATGATTCGATAAAATCTCCGTTTTCTCAGCCAATTCCGCTAGGAAATAAGCCTTCTTTCCAAATTGACATTGGACGCCAAAGTTCTTCACCCTGGAGTTTTGTTTTGAATCCCCTAGTGGGGAATATTGCCGATTCATAATTAAATACAGCTAGAAAACGAGCTAACCACATTTGAAAACTAGGTGGAAGATCATCCTTCCAACGAGCAGATAAAATTAACCTCAGTACAGCTGTACCTATAAATATTAATCTTTGTTCCGTTTTAGTTAGGTTTAACGAGCCATCATATCCCAAAACAAATAGGGTGTCAGATTCAGGAAGCTTATGATGAAAAACTTTCTCCCAAAATGAAGCAATCATACTTTTTATGATTAAAAGTTCGGGGCAGCTACTAAACATATGAATTAATGTTGCTGGGCCCTTTGAGCAGCGTGGGCATACATCGGTCTCCCTTTTACCCCATGCAAATAATTTGGCCGGGGTAAAATATAAATCATATACTGTTTTATACAGTTGTGCCCTTAAATTGCTAGCCATAAACAAAATATTACTCATATCAAGTACTTTATCTCTATCAATGTCAGGGTTGTTTAATTTCAGCGTCCATTTAGTTTCTGTTTTCTCGATGTCATCATTGACATTTGTTAAAAGAATGTCATAGAATGTGCCTATCCTGGTTTTTGAGGTGGTACATGCTTCCATTAAATCATTCTTCTGGAGGCTAATTATGTCCCTGTTTGCTTTTAATTTCGCATGGAGCTGTGCAAATTTCAGAAAGTCCCCTACCGGAAGACCACATTTTATTTTTAGATCTTGAAATGTAGTATGTAAACCATTTACCCAAACATCTTTTACTGTTCTTATGCCCAAACTTTGCCATTTCTTAGCCGTACAATCAAAATCAATACCAGAGGTAATAGTGGATTGGAATAGAGGTGTGTACCTGTTAATTTTACCTATCTGCATATGTTTGAGTACCTGATTCCAAATTATCCAGGCGCTTTTAACGATTTCGCCCTTAAATTGTTTATAATAAGTATTTTTGGTCTTTCTTAACAAAAGGCCGCTATCTTCTTGGCCAAGTACAAGCTCATAAATTGTAGGAATTATGTTATTAGTTGTTCAAAATACAGACGATGATTCTAGAATCATTAGTTTTAGATGTTTTACAAAGGCTGCCCAATGATACAGGATGATGTTCGGTGCCGTAAGCCCACCTCTATTAAAAGGAATAGATAAATAAGAAAGTGACCGTCTGATTTTCCCATGTTGCCAGACAAATTTGGATATGAGCTTGTTAATTGACATAAGTATCTTAGGATCTACAATTAGAGGGATTGATCGAAAAAGATAGAGGCATCTCGGTAAAATATTCATTTTCAAATAGTTCACCCTGCCTATAATGGAAAGATATAATCCATTTACCCTGTCCAGATTGGTCTTAATTTTATCTATGAGTGGATCAAAGTTGTTTTTAACTAAAATCTTGGTGTTAATAGACATGATCACTCCAAGATATGTAGCAGTTGTGGCTCTTCTTGGATCTAAGCATGGAGTATTATCGGTGCACAATACAATGGTTTTTCCCCTATTCAAAGAATAACCCGAATAGTTGCCATATTGCAGGGAAAGTAGTTTGATTTCGTGTAGCGCTTCTATTGGGTGAGATGTTAATACCACAATGTCATCAGCGTATGCCAAAACTTTGGTTTCGTATTGATTACATAAAATTGGCTTGATATTATTATTTTCTAACAATTTAAGGATAAGGGGATTAATATAAAGGGCGAAGAGTAAGGGTGAGCAAGGACACCCTTGTCTAGTACCTCTTTCAATATTAACATAACCGGATTCCAAACCTAACAATGATATTCTTGCTTTAGGTTGACGATACATGGACTTTATAGATTTAAGAAATTTAGGGCCGAAATTGAGACGTGCCATGGCAACCCACAAAAATTTCCATGAAACACGATCAAAGGCTTTCTCAGCATCAAGCAGGATCATAGACATCTGGCCCCCCGTGACAGACATGGCATTGAAAAGGGCAATAGCCCGGCGAGTATGATCGGTGGTCCCTTTTTCCGGAACAAAGCCATGTTGCCTCGGAGAGACCAGATGCTCAATGATCCCGCTGAGTCTGAGAGCCATCACCTTGGCATATAATTTGGAGTCCGAATTTATCAAAGAAATTGGGCGATACGAGGTCAGCTGCTCGGGCGATTTTCCTTTCTTAGGAAAAACTATAATACTAGCCTCATCCCAAGAAGATGGGGGAATACCATTGTACTGCACACCCAGAAATAAATCCAATAGTAGGGGGCTTAGTTGAAAACTAAGGGATTTATATATTTCAATTGGAAATTTATTGGGAGCTGCTGCTTTACCAGAAGATAAAGGTGTTAAAGCTGCCTCAAATTCAGCCAATGTAATCTAGGCTTCTAATTATTCTCTAACCGCCGAAATTGGCTGCTAAATCGACAATAATTGCCTATCGCCCCCTTGGTAATATGCCCCTACATTTTTCTAACTAACCAACAATTTGTTAAGACCTTCAAAACAGGGCCAAGAGAGTGAGTGTGTGTTTTTGTCTGAGTGTATGTGAAAATCCCAGGTGAAATCTGAAAGATAACTCAACATACCCGACTAAAAGCACTTATACCCAATTATTTACTACAGAATGCATTTTCAGGGGGTTGTGACACCTCAAACAACCCCCACCCCCCCGCCCGAAGCTACACTCCCGGGAAAAAAAGAGTACAGTATTTCCCATCATATGCATTGTTTTGTAAGTGCCAAAATCCACTTTATGCCACAAACGCTCAGAGAAGGTGCAATTTGTTGCACCAGATAAATTCAGAACCCTGGGGAGTCTGATTTTATTGGGGAGATAAATAATGACTAGCCTTCCAGTACACTAATAATTAAGATACAAGACTGCCCCTAACACGAACATGAAGCACAGCAGGAAGAGAGTCCCCCCAGCCAAAGAAAAGATTCACGGGCAAACAGGAACAGTTGTGAACAGTATATAGCGCTTACTACCCTTTTTGAGGCATTGAAGCACTTTTCGATGAGCACCAGGCTACTCCGGAACCAGGGCCAGACTGGGAGCAGAAACCAGCCCTGGCAAACTGCTCAACTGGCCCCCCTGGGGTGAGGGGAAGTGCAGCCAAGCAGTTTGGAACGGCCGGTTTCGGGTGATTTTGTTACAGGGGGGGCAATATTGGTGACCCCCGGTAACAAGAACAGCCCCCCAGGGGCCCAAAACCAGCCCCCAACCTAGTGGCCTACCGTGGAAGGGCCTGGTGCCCACTCTGCCAGTCCGGCCCTGAAAGTATTAGTGGTGGATTAGTATGGGAAAATACGAGTTAATTTGGAGCACTGGTCTGTTCCACGGGAGGCAGGAAGCCGTCCAGAATAAAAAGCCATCAAATTAGTTAATTGGGGTAAAACTAGGCCTTCCAAACAATTCTAAGTGCAAAGCGTTCCACAAACTTTCAACCAGGGTAGCTTTAGTTACTTATGGATTATAATTTTGTTACATTGGAGCTTGGCGTAGACAAAATAAAATGTATACGTTAAATAAAGTGTAGGGTTTCTAAAAGCAGACCACTCCAAAATGCAGACATCAGACAGTGAAATGCTTCCTTGGTGTAGTCTTAAACCATAACAAAATAGATGAAATACCAGGCACCCTGGTTGGTAGCCAGCAGTTTTAGTTGAAACAGCGATAAATGTAACACTTTACCTATGAAGCCCATGCAGGCGCACGTGCACATATAGGGGCAGATTTAGAAGCCCCTTGCGCCACTTTTTGCGTCACTTTTCCCATGTGACGCAAAAGTGGCGCAAGGGGCTTGTAAATCTGCTCCATAGTGCCCTGGTGTTTGTGCGAATACGTAGTTAATGCCTATATTTCCCAATGGTGTAGCAATATAAGCACAGAGGTTTCCATCTGGTTTTCTCCAGACTGAAGCAGAGGACAGCAGTATTATCTGTTACAGGCGGGAATCAACAAAGAAGGTACCAGTTTAGATCTCTTTTCAAGTCAAAGCTTCAAATGTAAAACTTCACCAGGAACACTAGAGTAAATATTGAGATAAATATAACCTAACAGGGGGATATGCTCTTGCTCCAAACCTCAGTAAGACATTGAATATCTATTCAGCTTATGAGGCATTATATGCCACCATACACTGCAAAGCAAAGATGCAGGGAAAGCAAGAAGTCTGGGAGTTTCAAGATATAGCCCTGGCTTACTCCAGTATTGTGATGCTCCACCGGTTCATGTTCTAAGTCTCATAACAAAACACTTGTCAGTAGACCTCCAAAACCGAAAGAGCCACTTGTCGCAGTGCAATTTCTGTTGTGAATATAGTGGTGTTTGTTTCTTCCGAATTCTGGCTCATACAGTCCTGTTTCTATGGCCAGTGAGAACATCGGTCAGTTCCCATAACTCGCCTGACCCTATTCATTCATTAATTTTCATTTTCACAATGTCATAGACTAATTAACCTGAATTGATCTGAAAATATACAGTTAAACTTTTGTCTAAGAGTAGTACCTTCATCAGTAACTCAATCCCCCACCAGGGGGCCCATTAAATCAGCCCTTTATTTCTGGGTGGTAATTTCACACTCAGAATTGTATTTGAGGTCTATTACCAGGGACCAGAACTTGATCCATTAGCGTCCCATATGATGTCAGAGACCCGATGCTGGCGCTATTGCACTGATTTGTGCATGCCTATTTAATTATGGGACATAAGTCCTCCAGGGATGGACTAGAGAGTGCGCCCTAGCAATGGCAGCCGGTGCAGGTAAGAGCAGTCGAGTGGGGTGGGCGCGGGGCAGGGGAGAAGTCAACAGATGACGGGATAGGAAAAACAAATAAATAACACTTACCTTGCAATTGCCTCATAGTCGAGTCGGCGATGCGGCAAAAGCGCAAGGAAAGTGGTTTTATTGATTTTATTTTCCCTATCCTGTTGTCTGTTGTCATCCCCCCTCCCCGCCTCACCGCTCTTACCTGCACCGGCCGCACCTGGTCCCCAGTATAGAATGCAGTCTTACTGTATATTAAAAAATTGGAATGTTGAAAGGTGCATTGAAAACAATAGAGTAGCTCTGGGCTTATAATTGCTGGTTTCCAATGTTTGTCTACATGTTTCTCCCTGTTTTAATTTAGAACTTTCTATCCTTAGTGGGTGGAATGTTATAATAGCCTCAGAGCCCAAATGCCTCTGGATATACAGACCCTCTCTCAGGTTCAGGGCCTCTGACAACTGGTATAGACATCTGTAGTGGGCTGTAAGGCTATTAGTACTACTACTGGAGGCTTAAGACCGTTTTCAGCAAAACTGAAGTTTTCAGGTAAAACAATATAAAGAGGCCATTCATAATGCAGGACCGAAACATGCCTTGCAAAAGCAACAATACCCCCGCCCCTTTCTATTGCAACATAGTAAACTAAGGCATATGTTAGGAAAGCTTTCCTGCTGCTGCTAATGTAAATGTGTGTGTCTTGTAAAGCGCACTTCTACCCAGAGGCGTCCTGGCGCTATAGACCGTTGGGGAACCCTTCCTGGCTTTCCCTGTGAGATGGTCCCTACTGGGTATCTCCAAGGTGAAACCAGGCATCCCCAGCAGGCACCGAGATGAGAATTATCGAGTCCGCTGACCCTGGTCCACGACCCTGCCGCATCGGGAATTGAATCCTGGTCCCGGGCCGTCCTCTGCTTCCGGGTCTGCCGCCTCTAACCAGTGAGCCACACCACTCCACAATGTTCAAACAATGCTCTTTAATGGTCTTTAAAATGTAAAGCCTCATCATACTGGTTTAAAACCTGGGCGTGAACAAAGTTGCAATTCTCTTGGCCAAACTGAGCGAAAACTCTGTGTGAGATATTGTGAAGTTTTTACACTTTGCCTTCGTTTGCTTGGGTGCTCATTTCTTCCAAAAAATAAGCTGATGCTACTAAACTCACACGTGAAAACGTTTTTTGCATGAAAATCCTCCTACAATAAGTTTATGTTGCATGGGTTTTGTTTGTTTATTTTTCTCAGCTTTGTTAAACTTTGAAAACCTCTATTGCTTCACTAATTTTGCGGATTTGTTTTTTAAGCTGTTTGACATTTTTTCTTGCAGAAATGACACTACTTCACACACAGTTGTAAAATATTTCAAGAGAGGTGATATTTTCGACTACAAACAATATTGAACACAGGCCAAGATAAGTGCTGCAGAGCAACTGGTCTGAACATTTATCTTTTATGTTTTTACATTTTCGATGGCATTTTACAATTCTTTTCATATAAAAAAATATAGACAAAGTGTAAATGCATTATCTATCACTACATCAATATTGGCTCTTTAAACGTTATTTTAGGATATCGACCCCATCCCTTCATTCTTTTGATACCAGGTTTTTAATGTATACAGATAACATGTTTCTGGTCCGTGCATCACTCCTGCTACAGTAAATTCCACCATAATAGGCGTCAAAGAAGGGTTTTGGGGAAATCAGGTGAAAATAATATTACCTTATAAAATACTTTTTTCTCTGTGGAACATCTCTAGATCTCTGTAGCCTTAAAGTGTGGCAGTGCTATGATCCCTTCTAAGTGGTGTTTAATCTGGGCATTATTATTGATTACAAAAAACTAAGAAGCCTTAATGCCCATATGTCAGCATTAAACAATCCTGCTTTATAATCTCAGGCTATTGCATTATATTCTTTCATTGTTGTCATTTCCATGGCACATCTTTTTAGAAGTATTGAACCCGCTCCAGATTGATCGCAAATGCAGTGTATCATGGCCTCTCAGAGATACCTCTTAGATGATGCTGGCATGTCCAAAGTGCGGCACATGGCCATTGTCTAGGATGGAATAAATATATTTCTATCACTTTGCGGAACTGGTCACTTCACTAGTCCCTCATATCAAGACTACATCTTTCAAGATGATTGCGATTTGTACAGTTTTGTACTCAGGTTTGCAGTGGTCAAATTAAGCCGATCAGAACTCCGTATTCTCAAGGGTGGGACACTGATCACTGGGCCACGGTTCAAGCCATGTCTCTCTGGAACACTATTCCTGTTTCTACATACCTGAAAAGTAACCATGTGAATTGTGGTAGGAATATAAAAAGGAGACCAGGTGTGGTGTTGTGACCTCAGTTCAAGTTTCTACAGCCCAATGAGAATCCATGGCTACATGTGCCTTTTATACATCACTTAACATCACACAATATAACCTAATGAAACTTTATAGTTGTCACCTGTAATTTGTGGTCTTCTTTTGACCTTGTAGTATGTTAGTCCATACAGCACGCGTAATGATGTAGCCGAGGCAGTTGTAGTTATGATTTGAAGTAGGTTTATTTAGCCATGAGCAGGAAGGCTCAGCCCATCTTAACTGCCAACTCTCATACCAAACACCCAAGCATTCCATACATGTCAATCACACCAACATTCTTACATGGAACACTCACGCTGGCTGAGCAGCTAGATGCAGTAAAATGCAGGAACATAAATATACAACTCAGAATACTACAGACCTGTTTCTAAAAAACAGTTCCCTTGAAGTCCTTAAGTTCTTTTGTTATTATTTTCTTACCAGAACATCATCCAGCTCTGACACATTGATAAAACATCCTTTGTTTCATCCCCTTAAGCATGAGCAATATTTCTACAACGATATTGTAGGGAGATATGCAATGGGTCAACGCCATGGCACCACACGTTTCATCCAGGTAACTCTGTAATGTATTGCACATTGAAAATTCTTGTCCACTAAGCAATTTGTCTTTCCTGATAAACAATCTGCTTGAGGGTGATGTAAGACAAAGGTCCTCAAAATGTGGGGATCCCCCATTTCTCTAGGCGCATGTCAATTGATGCCAAAGGGGGTGTAAGATGCTTCACAATAGGATCTTTTTGGTATGCCCCTTGGAGGACATAAACAAATATCATGCTGCAAACAGTTCTGGAATGTTAGTAAAAGAAATGAATGTCTATGAGCCACTTGGCAATCCAACCAGGGGTATCTTTTGTCAGTCAAGTACTAGAATTCAATTAATGTCAAAAAGATTCTCCAAATAACCCCCAGCATCTTACTCCATCATTTATGATACAGCATCACACTGCCAACATTTTTCGGGAGTCAGGTCGGACTATAGAATACTGGCAATCATGTATATGACTGCACTTGTGAAAGAAAAAACTGAACATAACTGCAATGTTCCTGTTAGGCGGGGCGTGAAATTCCGCTCCGCTCGCAGAGTCTGTGGAGTTTTTCCCACGCTGCTTAACACGCAGAGTTGCAAAACACTCTGCTCCGTAGAGTGTTTTTTTTCCCTCGTTCTTACTCCAGACCACCTCCCGGCAAGATTTTTTAACGCGGGGGTCGTTGATGGCCACCACTGCTCACGTTCAGAAACCTTCCGTTGGCATTGAGGAAGCTGCTGCTCAAGTAGAACAACTCCCCGAGTAGCAGAAAGAAGCATCTCCCTCTTGCATTGTGCATGGTGGCATTCACACTGATTTTCCAGTGCGGAACAAACATCCGGTGCTAAAACTCTGCACCAACGGCGCCACCAAGTGCACTCTGCCGAGTACGGAACTCCACCTAGCACGGCAGAGTTGTGGTTTTACATAGGACTCCTTCCAGGCCTAGTTACAGTTTACTAAATATGTTCCATGGCGGAAATGTATCCCTTTTCATGTAAAACATCTTCAGCCATAATATGTTAATCAAAAGTGCATTGTATTTTGGGGGTATACTAAAAAATGTCATTCTGCAATGTTTTCTTGGCTAAAAAGCAAGGACGGCTACAGATTCCACAGATCACATAGTACCAGTAACCAGCAGGATAGGATAATATGAAAAAATAGGCAAGTATGGTCATACATTATTGTTTAAATCTCTCAGACACCCTCTAAAGTTATTTGCACGTTGATGCTTCTTTGTCTTAGATTTTTGTTTATGAAATTCAAATGTAAAATTTATTGTGTCAAAATGCAAAACAAAACATTACTTCTAAAAACTTCTGATATGATTAGTTGGCTTGCTGTAATTTACTGAATATATTTAGTCTTATAAATTGACAGGCTTGCTAATCAGTTTTAACGACATTTGTCAGAAGTGTGCCTTCAAACACTATAAAATGATTTAACTTGCAGTATTTAAGATTTTACAGAATAACTCTGAGATGTTCTGTTTATTATTTGGAGGGCTCTGATTAAATATTTGTACACACAGGGGGCCACAGCAGGGAGAGGTTTGAAGACCATGGCTGCCCTGGACTCTTGTGAAAGATAGGGCCCTTCTGTATTGTTTTGCTAAGGAGCCCAGGGCACAGTTGACAGGGATTCGCTATTCTGAATGCTGTGAGATACTGTGAACGGATCTGCTGATCTGTCACAGGCACGCAATCGGCACTTCTTGAGCAATTCACATCCTATCAGATGCAAACGGTGAAGGGAATGTGAAACTGAATGTAAGGCATGGCTGTGATGAACACCGGATAATACCAGTGTTGCCTAGTTCACAAATGCGCCTTCCTCCCTCATCGTTTGTTAAGCCTTGGCTGTTGCTCTACACACAGAAGGAAGCCGATTTGAGACATGTATTGCTTTTAAAAGAGGGTTACATTAATATTTATATAAAAAAAATGTGTTATCACATTTTATAATAAACTAATAATGACGTTTTATTTACATATATTTTTTAACATTACATTTATTGATAATCTTCAATAGTGAAAGTACGTTAATTTAATGTAACGTTAGTGCCTGTGGACTATTATTTTAAGTCCCTGCCTCCTTTTTTTTCTATGGAAGGGTGAAGCAGTACTACCACTGGTTGGCCACGTGTGGTACTGGAATTACACCACTTCTGAGCTGGAGTACATTTACGACCACCTTGGGTCATTTTTGGGTGTAGCAATGATAGAAGTGCAGTTTATGAGTAGTAATGGACTTGCTCTTTTGTGGGTGGATGCCCCTCCCTAAACCCTCCCATCTCCTCCCATAACCCCTCCCATTTAGGAATAAGTATTGCCCATTTATCAGCCACTGCTGCTCTCCCCATTTCCATGGTTACTACTAAAACTTATAGTTATGAGTGTGGAGATCTTCGCAGTAGGGGGACACATAAACGATTCACATCAGACTTGAATGGCAAGAGCATAATTTAACTATGCATCAATCTTTTACTATATCGACTAACCTTCTAAAGTATTGCTTCCATTCAGCCCAACACTTTCATGTCTGAATGTTATCTGTGAAGACGTCACTGTCCTGTCTATATGTCTTTACAATTGTCCCTGCTCTATGAACAGAAGGAATCTGATGCAATGTTTTGCATTAATGCACAAAGTTTAGAAATCTTGGTGTCTGAAATGTATGATACCACAGTAAGGTTTTCACATTCAATGCTCTATAGTTGAGCTCTACTTTTTTACAAATATTTTGTCAGCATCAAAAATTCACTTCCAGAGTTTGGACAGGTCAGTTCAAAATTTCATTGGAAGGCTAGAAGCTCATATTAGAGCATTGGAATGTTGGGAGCTCCATTGAAAACAATGGAGTGCTCCGGGATTATAATGGCTGGTATAAGCCTGGAGGTCCAACATTCCAATGTTTCTTTGCTCACAGCACTGGCTGTGAACAAAGGCTTCAGGGAACCTGAGGGGATTCCAATCCCCTCACGCTCCCAAAAGGCTTTGTTTTTTTTGTTAGAACATTCTGTCCTCTAGTGACAGAATGTTCTAATAGCCTTATAGCCCTTCGTAGATGGGCTATACCGCTATTAAAGTCCACCTCCCTTGTTAAAGGCCCTCGTCTTTGCTCGGGGCCTTTAACGCTGGAGATGGCCTTTAATAGCCGGTATAGCCCTCTACGGCGGGCTATAAGGCTATATTATGATTTCTTAACTTGCTACGTTTTATAGAAAAGCCACAAAAAAATTTAAAAACACTACACTGCTTAGCACGCCCTGGGTTACAAATTACGAAGTTAGGGTAAGGCAAACCACCAGTCAGTAATGATCGTGTCCATAAATAGCAGTCAGCAGGAAGCAACAGTCTGCTTTCTTGATTTGATGACAAATTAACATGAATGAAACAGAAGATCCTAATCAGAAAGACACCCCACAGAAACCATAGAACAACTTATTTTAAATCCCCAGATGAACCATCAAAACTATCCAGAAGCCAGGACACTTTAGCTTCATGTCAGGAATTTTCTTTACTATTCTCACTAGGATAGCTGCATTTTATTACAAGATGGAATGCTCATATTATACCCGTTTAAAAACCATACACTACTACCAAGGATGCATGAGCTACTGTTTTGCAATAAAATGCCCTGAATGTCGATCTCAGAACGTCTTGAAACCTTGGGGCATATTACCAACAACTAGAGATAATTATCGCTATGTTGGCTTAGCAACAATATTTTTATCGCCGAGCTGCGCCGATTTTTATCGCTTAGGAACCTTGCTATTATCAAGGTTTATCTCCTAAGCGATAAAAATCGTCCGAAATGCATGAATATCGCTGAAAAGTCAGCGATATTAATGCATTACCGAGCTAATGCTCTTAACCATGTTATCCACCTCCCATTGGATAACATGGCTAAGAACTGCTCAGGGCAGGTGTTAGCTTTTGGAGATATTCGCGCTTAGCGCGAATATCTCCAAAAGTTGGTAATAGGAGATAGCGATGTTAGCGACTGTTTCCAGTCGATAACATCTTGACACGCCCACTTTGCATGTCATTAGTGATAAATATCACTGACATGCAAAGCGGGGTCCAAGAGGGTCGCTTTCTCCTACTAGCTGTCGCTAACTGGTGTTAGCGACAGCTAGGTAATAGGGAGATAATTTTATCTCCGCTTTCTTGGCTTTTTAAGCCAAAAAAGTGGAGATAAACCCCCTTGATAATATGCCCCCTTGTTTCAACCAAAATGTCTCTGGATGCCATGTCTCTTCTAGCAGAATGTGCCCCACAGGTGTTTTTCTTTTTCTTTGGTAATCAAAGGTGTAGCCTTTGTCCACCTGCCTAAAGTAGTGGAAGAATCAGTAGGAGGAGTTTTTTCTTTGTTTTAATTGCTTTGCTGTATCAGACACAGGCTGTAAGGCAATCAATGGCAGTCCTGAGGCATATTTAATGTACTACTTAAGTGGGTAGCACATTCAGTGCTGCAGGCTCTCTAATAGCTTTCAATTGACAGGCCCTGGGCACAAGTACATTAAGGATTCCAATTGAGTATAAGCCAATTCTAGCATGTTTAAAGGAGAGACCACAAGCACTTTAGCACTGGTCAGCAGTGGTGAAGTGTGCCGAGCTGTTTGGCCAGCAACAATGACGACAGCAAAACAGAGACTCTGAAGGCAAAAAGGCAATACGTGTAATCGTAGTATATCAGGAGCATATATTTTGTTGCAGTTCTCTCAATCTTATTTTGGAGCACATTCAAATTCCATGATATATGTGAATCTGTGGATTATCTAGTTCCCCATGAATGGTTGGCATGTGTTAGTTTACAATGTCGTATTCTCTGACTTGGTCTTTTACGTGCCTTACCTACAAGCTACACATAAGATTGATCCAAACCAACAAGTAAAACTGAAAACTAAAATTCTCAAACTTTACTTTTAAACTGAAGCAGGTAATATCTATGCTCTGCTCCTAGCGGTGTGTTGCGCTCCTTCTGACTGCCCATTTATGTTCCAGCGTTTCCCATAATTTGGTCTATGCTTCGCCAGGAGGCCCCAGCAATTTGCATCACACGCTGCCAGTGTACTAACAGAACTACTAACCATCATATTGCTACAAGTGTGACAATTCAAATTGTTCTAGGCCGTCAAAGCTTTAAGAATTGCTTGGGTGGCAGGTATTAGTTGTTTTGACTTATATTGAATTAGCAAACAAGTGCTTTTCTGCTCATCTTTAAAGTGCACAAACAGCATCACCGTGTGGCAGCTTTCAAAAGTGCACGTTCCAGCAATCTAGTGCCGGTGCCGAAAATTAAGTGCTGGTGCGAGCAACGGAAACCACTGGCTCAAATTAAGCAGTGAATGTTGTACTCTCTACCATCTACTGATTACATATTCACATGTCAGCCCCAATTCTAAGCACCATACATAAAATTAGTATTTTTTTAACAAAACTGGGCAATTTGGATGAAACAGGTGGTGTTTGTAAAGTTGTATATTTATATATTCAATCAAAAACTGGGCAGATCATGTGCTCCCATCATAATGCATTGGATTGTGAGGAATTTCTACAAGAGGTTAGAACATTATTTCTGAATTGAGATTCCATTCCAGAACTGAAGATGGAGGACCCGTGGATTGATTTTTGGGACTTTATGAAGTTTTTCTTTAGTCTCAAAAGCTGTGATCTAGTCCATGACAAGTGAGTGTCGGAAAACAATATATTTTCAGAATTTACGAAGTCACGTGACAAGATGCTTTATATGCCAAGCACTTATATGACTGCTGCTCAGATACTCCATGATGTACTTAAGGCCAGTTCTAATGATGTGATGCACAAGGTGCTAGAAATCTAGGCTTGCAACTCACATACCCCAAAGTTTTGATCACTTTGCCAAACTGGTACTGGTGATCAATGAATGTTAGAAATGGGGGTTTCTAGTTGGCAGAGCTAGGTAACTTTGTCCAAATAGAGACCCTTGCTTCTAGTCGGGGTAAGGGGGATACACTCCTAAAATAACCCCTGCTCACCCCCTTGGTGGCTTGGCATGAGCAAACAGGCTTATCTCAGAGGCAGTATGTAAAGATGTAAAGCATCTGCGAACAAATTGACACCACACCAGTTTAGAAAAATAAGTAATCTTTATCTAGACCAAAACAAGACCAAACAACAAAAATCCACAATACAGTATCAAAAATATGCTTCAAAATAGGTTATTCACTCAAATAAAGGTTCTAGAAACAAATAACTCCACCTGGAGTTATCATGACGTTGTGACAGATGAAAATCCCAAAGAGCGGCGCTGACCGCAAGAGTGCGATGTGGTCTGAAGTCAAGCAGACCCAAAAAGAATAGTACCTTGGAAGTGATGAAAGCAATGGGGAGGTGATGCCTCTGTTCCTTACTGCAGCGCAGGGGAGGAGAGATGTTGGTTCCCTACTGTGTCAGGGAGTTAACATCACGGATGGCGGTGAGGCGTCGGTTCCTTACGACGGTGCGATGTAGATGGATTCGAGAGTGACCCACTTCGAGGATCGGCTCCACGTTGATGAAACACCGGCGTCGATAAAGTCGGGGCTACAGTGCGAGTCAGCACAATGCGTTTTGGATGTAACGAGCGGTGTCCTCGGCGTCGGTGCAGGCAGGGGCCTCAATGACGGCTTTGGACTCAAGGCAGTCGAGGCGATGTGTCCTGCTCCACTTGAGCGGTGCCCACGGCTTTGGTGCAGGTTACAGCATCGCTCGCTGGCGTCAGTGTTGCAGTTTCCTTCTGTTGCAGCTGAAACAGCAGTTCCAGATACAGAGAGACAAAAGGGATGAAGTATTTGTGTCCTTGAGACTTAAGAGCAGGAGGCAAGCTCTGTTTCAGGCCCTTGGAGATCTTTCATTCAAGCAGGTGAGACAGCAACCAGCAAAGGCATTTTTCTCTTTTCCTTGGCAGCAAGCAGCCTCTGCAGGCCAACCCCAAACAGCAAATAGCACAGGGGCAGTATTCCTCCTCAGCTTACTTGGCTCTTCTCCTTGGCAAAGGTTCTTCTTGATTTCCCAGAAGTGATCAAAAGTTCTGGAGTCTGGACCCCAATATTTATACAACAAATTCCTTTGTTCTCTGAAGGCAAAGAGTGCCTGTACCCAGCCAAAACTAGTTCTGTCCTCACTGGTGCAGCTTCCTGGCAGGAGGTGGAGATGCATTGTTGAAGTCAGACCAGGCCCACGCAGGTGAAAGGCAATCCTCCCCCTACTCTAAATGCAGCCCAAATCTATTCAGCCCAGCCCGACTCATCAGACTTTTGGAACCACGGCCCCACTCCAGCCCATGTCATTGAAAAGCCAGACATGCAATACACAAAACTAGCAGAGGCACACTGGATGGTTAGGAAAGAAAATACCTACTTTCCAAAAGTGGTATTTTCAAACACAGAATGCAAAAATCACCCTCACTAGAGTTCAGGCATACTAAACTTTGCATTCCTATCTTGCTCCTAGGGTAAGTTATTTTTATAAGATGTTATAAACAAGCTCCCCATTCTGTCCTATGGGAACAGATGGCCTTGCAATAGTGTAAAACGAAATTGGCAGTATTCCACTATCAGGACATGCCACACACATCAGGGCATGTCCTACCTTTCATATACAATGAACCCTTTATACAGGGGTAACTTGGGCATACACTAGAGGTGACTAATATGTAGAAAAGGGAAGGTGTAGGGACTGGCAAGTGTGTGCACTTGCCAAGTCGACATGGCAGTCCAAAACTCCAAACAATCTCTGCAATAGCAGGCCTGAGGCAAATTTTTAAAGCTGCTTCTGTGGGTGGCACAATAAGTGCTGCAAGATTTACAGGCTATGGGCACACATAGTGCAATGTACTAGGGTCTGACAAGTAAATCAAATTAGCCAATCATGGAATCACTAATCCTTAACAATAATTTACAAAGGGAGCACTTGCACTTTGCAACTGACAGCAGTGGCACAATAAGTGCTGCAAGCCCAACAGCAGCATTTGATTTACAGGCTATGGGCACACATAGTGCAATGTACTAGGGTCTGACAAGTAAATCAAATAAGCCAATCATGGAATCACTAATCCTTAACAATAATTTACAAAGGGAGCACTTGCACTTTGCAACTGACAGCAGTGGCAAACCGCCCAAAGCATCTAGACCAGCAAAAATGAAGTCCAACACACAGCAAAACACAGGAGGTAAAGGCAAAAATGGAAGGGAGATCCACGCCCATGGTGCCAAGTCTAACAATGACCTTAGAATTACCCAGCACTACTTTTTGTGGTAGGTGGCTCTAAATTGGTTACTTACTTTACACTTGAATATGCTGTGTCCTGCCTCCACACAAAGGGATGATTATACCCTACAGTTAGTATGGAGCCAGGAAAAGGAAGGCCGGACACTTGTGCACTTCAAAGGTATGCCTCTAGAAACATCTCACTCTTCAAAGGCAGAACTAGGTATAAATATAGGACCTCAGGCACCAACTCTTCCGTAAATTTCTGGATCTGTGGATACTCTGCCAGAAGGAACTGCTGAAAGGACTGCCACTCAGCTGGACTGCTGCTCTGAAGAGCTCCTGCCCTGCTGTGCTGACCTGCTGCCCTCTTGCCCTTGTGAGAAGGAATTGGCCTGCATCTGTTCGATTGCACCGAACTGTGTCTGTGAGTCTGTTCACTTTTCTATGGTTGTGTTCTATGAACAATAGCTAGTATCAGCAGAGACCATGAGGTGTCTCGTGTCAAGCTTCAATAGTATAGTTTTGCATTTTCTTTGCACTACCAGGCTCAAGATGTACATTTTCAAACAGTGTGCAGAACTACAAGTAACAGAATGCAAAGACCTGAAGAATTATTGGATATGTTTCTTGCGCATGACATGTATAGACTTGAAACCTCTGTGCATGTGAATTATCAGCATTAGGTTGTTTGATGATAACAGGCCCAGGTCTGGGACACAGCACTGGTGCACCAACAAAGGTGAATACTGCAGGACCGTTTAACTAACTTCATCAATGGCATTCATGTATAAAGCTATTGTGTATGCAAGCTTGTCTTCACATTGCCCTCCATCTATAGAACACCCACTTCCATTTCAGCACTAACAGTAACACAGTAGGTAAACAAAACAAAACAAACGCAACCATTCATCCATGTATGTCTACAGTAGAAGAGTGATACCTCCAGTGTTGCCGGATTTCGCACCTGCTGACAGGTCTTCAGCGCTCACACTCTGCCCCAACTGGAATTTGCCTTATGGTCACCAGTAAGAGTAGGAGGCTGACAGGAAATAGCCGGCGGATGCAGGCCGGTGCGGATCTACCTACTGCGACGCTACAAATATGGATTAAAGATTTCCATCACTGAGCCAGACAATCAGACAGAACACTGGTAAATACCAAGGATATTTTCTGCAAGCAAAGAAATTTCTTTGAATGCATGTTGGAACTCATCTGTACCATATCTGAGGTTGGCATCAACACTGGGCCCGTTTAAGCCTTGACTGACTTTCTATTTCAATTGGAATCATCAAGGGCCTTAAAAATAATTCTTTGATAACCCTGGTCCACTTGAGTAGAGATGCAGTTGTTCTTATCTTGGTCCTGATGAAGGTGGTTCTAAAGAAGTCCCACTGAAACGTGCGTAGGCATTTTTCCCTATGTGGAGAGTCCTCTCAGAGACACATACATCGGAGGACATTGATGGGTGACATCCGCATCACCAAGAACGATAAAACAATTTGCTAAGGATCTCCACTGAGATTGAATCTCTCTTGTGTATAAGTGTGAGTATGAATGGGATAGTGTGATGAGTAATTGAAGTGTAGATGTTAAATTTAGGGTTATCTGCATTTTTTTTGCAGTATTTTTTTTGCAGTATTTTAATTTTAGAGTTGAAACGCTGACCATTTTGTTCCCAACGCAGCCACAGATGAAGACTTTGATATAACTTGAATCAATGTGAATTTATCACTTTGCCTAAGTATTTATAGATGATTCAAGAGTTGACATTTAAAGCCCTTTAGTAATACAGCAGTGGTGTACACCAATATGTTGGAGGTATTTTGGTAATTGCCAGTCTATTTGTCAGTCCATTTGTTTAATTGCCATATGTATGTATGGTAATGATGATCTCTTCAGATTGATAACTAAGAGTTATAATATAAAATAGCATAGAATATTTTTTCCACAAAAAAATGCAAAAATAAAACAGGTATTTTTGAAACTATGTCATTGAATGTTATTGTTACAGGGTTGGTTGCTAAGAATGGGCCCTAAGAGGCCATAGTGTAAAGCAATATAGGTCAGTTCAGAGGTTTCTCTCTCTATTATGGTCACCAGTAAGATACATTCAGACAGCAACCTCTTCCACTACACACTTAAAGCAGGTACATAACACAGGCCCCTGCAGCCATGTGGCACTGCTGGCCCAGTGCCTAATTTGTGAAATAATAGATATTATTGCCAGACGTTGTGCTTAGAATATCACAGTCGGCACTGTGAATTTCAGTATGCCAAATCCCATAGTTGCAAAATTTTGGTTCCACCTCATACTGCTTTCATCCACTACCAGGCACTCCCTGCCACTAGCCCACTCTTTCAGGTTTTTTTGTTTTCTTGATTCTTCTTAGATCACTGTTTTTCCATCTTTCTCTCCCTCCTTCTTTCCCCCTTGTGTGTTTTCCCTCTCTTTGTTTTGAGTGAAAGTCTGAGGAGGAAAAAGGAGTGCCAGTTCACAAAAATAAAGTGGCGGTGGATACCACCTGCAAGCCCTGCCTCAAATTGAGCAGAGGGATGGGTGCCTTGGGGAGTAAGACCATAGGGGTAGTCACTGGAGGGGGGAGGTGGCTGCAGTGGCGGCTGCTCCTGGGAGGCAGTAGTGGGGCAGGGAGAGGAGGGGGGTACATTTTTTTTTAAAGATCACTTACCTGCCAGCTGGCCGGCCGCCGTCTCTCTTCTGTCCTCTCCGTACTATTCTTGGCTTCCTTTCGAGCAGGAATCAGGATGCACCCAGGCTCCCCTAAGCCAATCACAATGCTGCAATGCAGTGTTGTGATTGGTCTCAGTGCCGTGGTTCAGTGCTTAGCCAGGGAATGGGAGCCCGGGCATGTTCTCCACCCAGACTGCAATGCCGAGACGGCCGGCCAAACATTCATGTGCACTTAGGAGGGTGCCCACCGCTTCTCCCCTCTGTACTGCCCAGCCCGCCCCACAAAACTGCCTCAGCATTTAGAAATAAAATGCCAATAACAGTGCATTATTATCATTTTATTTTTATTTTTTTGCTGCACTCAAAGGCAGTGGGGGGAGGCTCCTCAACCTTAGTGGAGAAGACCCGCATGCGTGGCTGCTGTGGAGGAGCACTGCGGTTCCACCCTTTAACCCCTTCCATGCTGGTGACGGAACCGCTCCGTCACCAGCCTCGGTTGCGCTGTGCTGATGACAGAGCGGTTCTGTCACGGCCCGCTCGGCGCGCCTGCGCGGCGCTGATTTCACGCCTGCGCTAAGCGTTCCATTTAGCGTGCGGGGCCGTGACGGAACCGCTCCGTCACAAGCACAGCGCGCCCGAGGCTTGTATCGGAGCAGTTCCTTCACGAGCATGGGAGCGCCGCGCGGCCCCCCTCCCCCAGCGCCACGGCGGAATTACCGCCGCGGCCAAGGGGTTAAGGAGCCCAGTCAGTCTAAAGCCTATGGATAACATGTTGGTGGGGGGGGGGCAGGTGGGGTAGGCATCATTTCGTGTTATAGCACTGATTCGAAGACGGAAATTACCAGTACTTAACAAGCTAGCATGTTTTACCTAAAAATAATACCCTGTGCAGAAAATGAAGGCCTGTGAGCATCTCGGCTGACACGCTGCTATTGTTCGGCGCCAAAAATCAGCTTCCATCAGTCACTTCCGGCATCGACGGAATTAGGTGCGATTGAACCGCACTGAGGCATTAAGAAAGTTCACAAAGACGGGCCTTTCAAGGAAACAGGCTCTTTCATGTTTATGCTTCATTAAAAATGATTCTACTTGGAAAAGAAAAAAATAGCTGTGCCGATCCTACAGACAGACGCACGTCAGCTTCGAAGTCATCTATAGCAGGTACTAGGGGAAGATCTAATGACCTGTGAGTGATGCATGTTCACTCACTCGCTGCCATCTGGAGAGAAATTCAACAGTAACGAGCAAAGACTGAACGCAGGCTTTGTATTCTGATGCACAACAAGGAACACTTTTTCTATACATTTCATATGCTTTTCAACAAATCATTTATTTTGTGCCAAAGACACCGCACTATGATGGCCATCAAGGGACCCGGAACCACAAACAGGGCATTGATTTTAAGAGCACGACAGACCTTTGCAGCTATACATATCACATAATTCCACAATACACAACGTAACATCAGTGCTTCAAGCGACTTAGAAAACTTGGGGAGGTGGGGGTCTTGAAAGAGGGGTAGCCAAGAAAGCTTAACCAAGATTTTTTTTACGCGTGTGTTGCCCATGTCATTTACGGCGTGGCTTAAAACATGCAAACGAAAATTCTGTGCTTCACACAGAGAGCAGTCTGATCTTCAATTTGGTATCTTGCAATGAGTTTTCTGTTGTTGCTTCCAGATAACACACAACAATAAACATACACCTAAAACAAGCCAGACCTATTGGAGTTGCCAATGCCTGTTAGATGTAACAACGATTTTGCTGTGAATATTTGAAATTGAATAATACCGAAAGTCTGAAACTATAAATTAAACACTATTGTTGTCTGTGGAAGTGGTAGTGGTCTGTGGAGTGTCTCAATCACTCTTGTTATCCCCTTAACACCACCTTTTTTTCTGTAGTCTCTCAATTTGTTAGGTATTTGCTCCATATTTCTCCCAGCATTTATCTAAAGTCCTCAATCAGAATATTTCACACATTATCTCTTCCTTCATTGTCTTTTTATCTGTCCTTCTGCAAATTCTTGTTTGTATCTCCTCACCTTCAACAGGCGGTGTTGCACATACACACACTCGGTGTCTCGCTCCTCACCTGTATGCACAGCATTACGTTTTCCTTTGGCCCTGTCAATATTTCAACAGCTCTGGACCCTGAACACACTTTTCCAAGAAAATAATAATTACAATTAGAACATTGGAATGTTGGGAGCTCCATGAAAACAATGGAGTGCTCTGGGCTTATAATGGCTTGTATAAGCCTGGAGCTCCAACATTCCAATGTTTCCTTGTTCACAGCTGTGGCTGTGAACAAAGGCTTCTGAGAACCTGAGGGGATTCCAATCGCCTCACGCTCCCAAAAGGCTTTGTTTTATTTGTTAGAGCATTCTGCCCTATAGTGGCAGAATGTTCTTATAGCCTTATAACCCTTCGTAGCTGGGCTATACCGGCTATTAAAGTCCCTGTCCCTTGTTAAAGGCCCGCGCCGAACGCTGGAGAGGGCCTTTAATAGCCGGTATAGCCCTCTACGGCGGGCTATAAGGCTACATTGAAACTTATGGAATTATCGGTCTGTGTGCTCTGCAAAGAGGCCAAGGAATGCATGAGCATGTTGTCTATACACCCTTATGACCCTCTGACAGGCACTAGGAGAAACTAGTATTAGTCCAACTTCAGAGGTCTCAATCTTTACGCCTCATGCACACCCACCCACAACCTGAACCCACCCAGGTACCTAGAGGTGACTTAAATCCCCATATGCACTACACAAAACGTCTATGTTGCATGAAAAATAGACTTCTGAAACACAACCTGTGGAAAACGCATGCACTCATTAGGAAGGCAAGGTAAACAGAGGCGTAGCTTCAGGAGGGGTATGTATTCTGTTGTAAATAGTTAGGTACAGGTGCTTTCAGTCGCGGCTTGGTGAGGTGTCTGTCAGATTGCACCATGAAATTTTACATACACACACAAAAAGACTCACTCAATTTTTCTCTTTTGTCACTGCCTAAAAAATTGGTTAGTTTGAAAACTATTTAGTTTTAAGTACCCCTGACAGCCCGCACTCCTTTCTCTTTCCACTGTCTCTTAAGCCCCCTCCGTGTACTGCTTCTCTCTCATAATGTATTTGACCAAGACATGCCAGCGTGATGGTTGGGAAATCTGAAGCTTACACCCCCAATCTTACTGACCAAACTAACCCCCCTAAAGATGAAGTTAACCTTTTCGTTGCTGATGACGGAACCGCTCCGTCATCAGCCGCTGTAATGCTGTGCTGATGACGGAGCTGTTCAGTCATGGCCTGCTCGCCGCGAATGCGCGGCGCGGATTCCGTGCCTGCGCTGGGCGTTCCATTGAGCGGGCGGGGCCATGACGGAACCGCTCCGCCATGAGCACGGCTCAACCAAGGCTGGTGATGGAGCGGTTCCGTCACCAGCATGGGCATGCCGCGTGGCTACCCAGCCCCCTAAGCGCTACGACAGAATAGCCGCCGCAGGGAAGGTGTTAAAGATGCTACATGTATTCAAGCATTGCGTCTCTGCATTGAATACCTTAAGGGTTGGTACAGCCATTGTTCAGAAATCGATCTTGGTTTTCACCTGTAAAATTAAAGTCACAAACATAGGGCTCAGCAGGTTTTAACTTCAGTTTTTAATTCCTGCCGGATCTGAGACATCACTTAAACCCCTTCCTAAGACAGTCTTACATAACATAACATGGATGACTTTGAAGTTGTTGCTTACAGAACTTTTCTTTGCTTCCTTTCCCCACACTGGATCAAGTGTGTCCCCAGTTCAGTGTGAAGCAACAATGGGCCAATTCTACAAAGTCCTCTGTACAACAGCGATTCAAAAAAGCACAGGGTCTGAAGCCCGAAAAGGGCTTTTTACAATTTGCAAAAGCCATTTTTGCAAGTTAGAAAAGTATTTCCAGCTAGTAAAAGAACTTTTGAGATCATTACAGTTTGGATGGGTAAAGGGAGGGGGCGTTAAAAGGACAACCCCTTCCTATTTTTGATTCAAAAAGTGATGTCGAGGTTTTGCGAACGCATCTGAGCTCACAAACCATTAATCTGCTCCTGACCACAAAGTAGAGGTAGCAACTAATTCACAAAAGAGACACTGTCCCATGAGACATCTTATCTTTTGGGAGTCATCTTGGGTAGCTTTAGGGAGAGCAGGGGGTGGTCCAGAAGACCACTGTTCTCGCCACCTGGTGTATTTTCTTACGGGAAAACACATGTCGCTTTTAGGAAACAAGACCTGCTTTCTAAAAATAAATGTCTGTTTGTAAAAGTAGATGCACATAAGTGATGGAGCTCTGGCAGCCTAGTAGGCCACCCTCTCTGCGTTCGAATTCCCAAGGGGTCTCAAATTGCGTCTTGCCTAACTAATATTAATTAGGCATTTTGTTTTGTGACTCCCTGCGAATGTGCAGTTTTTTTATGGTGCAAATTATTGAAGAGGTCAGAGTATATTCCTATCTGCAAACTGGTGGCTTATTTGCAAGGCAGCGTTAAGACATGTTGAGTGGCTTAACGGTGCCTTGTAAATAAGGCAAAGCCCGTATCGCCACAGGAATGTCTTTAAAAGTGACGTTCCTGTGGCAGTAGGGGCTTGTAAATATGCACCCTAGAGTTCTGGAAGAATAGATTCATCTGGCTGCACTATCAGAAACTGTGACCATGGTGGCCATCAGCCATAGAGCTCATCACTCACATCCGGTGATTCTGGGCTAATCACTTAATCTCCCCCGTGCCTACCAAAAATGAATGTGTCCTTGTGTAACGTAACGGGTGGACATGTAAATCATTCTAATACCTTCGGGTTGAGTTTGCGCAATAAAAATCCGTAAAAAAAAATTAAAAAAGAGGAGGAGAGAGACCATCCACTTACAGTGTTGTTTAAAAACACAGCACCCTGTAGATGGAAGTCTGCAAGGTGCATGTGAGGGATGTAGTTCAACTATGATCCTCTAACCCAGGAACAATCCTTTTTATTTTGCAGACCATCTGTGCATGCCTCAGGAAACAGCATATCTGCTAAAAGTGGGCTGTCATAGCACACATCAGTGCATTCCAGAGGCAAATGAGGAGACACACTGAGCATCAGGGGCAGGATCCCCAGCACTATCCCTGCTTCTGATTGGACTGTGCTCCCAGTCCTAACCAGAAACTGGGAGAGGGCTTGGGGTGGATCTTTCTCTTAATCCTTGCCTTGCTGCTCTGTCTTGCTTCTAGTTACGAATCATGGCTAGCTGGTTCCGATGTCAGTGCCAATGTCCTGCTCTGCTCCTACCATGGAGCCTCTGAGCTGCCAGCATAGGAAGAAATGTAAGTAAAAAATAATTCAGTGTTGTTTCTTTGAGCATGTTGAGAGAAAGTGTGTTTCCGAGTGATTGATTGAGAAAAAGATTGAGTGAGAGTGTGTGATAGTTTAGTTTGTTTGACAGAGTCAATGAAAGTGAGTGTCAGAATCAATGAGTGACTGAGAGTGAGCATGAAAAAGTGAAACTGAGGAATTGAATGAAGCAGCGTGAGTCCATTAGAAGGAGTGAGAGTGTGTGATAGTTTAGTTTGTTTGACAGAGTCAATGAAAGTGAGTGTCAGAATCAATGAGTGACTGAGAGTGAGCATGAAAAAGTGAAACTGAGGAATTGAATGAAGCAGCGTGAGTCCATTAGAAGGAGTGAGAGTGTGTGATAGTTTAGTTTGTTTGACAGAGTCAATGAAAGTGAGTGTCAGAATCAATGAGTGACTGAGAGTGAGCATGAAAAAGTGAAATCGAGGAATTGAATGAAGCAGCGTGAGTCCATTAGTATGAGTGAGTGAGGAGTAGATTGTGATAAAAGATTTATGGGTGCCTCTATCAATGGTGCAGTGGGTGCAATTGCACCATGGCCCTGGTGCAATAACACCTGGGACACCATTGAAGCAGAACACCTGCACCCCAGGAATTCAAATCAGATCTCCTATAAACCAGTTGTTGGGAGTTAGCCTCAGTGATTACGAATGTTTGAGCGTGTGCAGGTGCGTTTGTGAGTGAGAAGAAGTGAGTGTGAGTGTATATGTGCATTTGTGTGACAGGACAGACACAGCAAGTCCTGAAAACAATGAGGTGAAACCCTGGCAAGTGTTATACCCCTCAAAACACAAAAAAAGATTCCAGGGAGTACCAGAGATCTTTGAGGAATAACTAAGCATGGGCGAATTTTGCGAATTCGCGATCCGCGAATTAGCGGATTTGCGAATTCGCGATCCGCAAAATTCGCGAATTTGTGCGAATTTGCGGATTTTTGTTTTTTTGCGTGTTCGCGGGGTGTTTTGCGTGTTCGCGGGTTTTTTGCGTGTTCGCGAGCCGCTTCCATAGCGAAGTTACCCATGCAGTCGTTTATGGGAGAGGGAGAGATAGATAGATAGGTAGATAGATAGATAGGTACAAAGATAGATAGATAGATAGATAGATAGATAGATAGATAGATAGATAGATAGATAGATAGATAGATAGATAGATAGATAGATAGAAAGAGAGAGAAAGAGAGGGAAAGAGAGAGGGAGAGAGAGAACGAGAGAAAGAAAGAGAGGCCGGATCTCTGAAGGGACAGATTCCTGAGTTGCCCCTACAGAACATACAGCTTTTTATTTTTAGCAAAATGCATATGAAAATTGTGTTGTAAAGGTCTCTTTTAGTTTAACCCCTCCTGACAACTCAAAATGGAAAGGGGCGACCACTCGGTCCCCCCGAACGTATGGTTGGGTGCCTCGATCCCCCCGGGAAACCATTTTGGGCGGGGGGCGTGGCTCGGCTGGTATGCCCGAAGTGGCGTAGCCGGGGCGCGCCTTCTCCCGCCCAAGAGGGGTTTTCCTAGACACCTACACAGAAGACCACGCCCAGTAGGCGTACTGGAGGAGGGTACACGCCCTCCCGCAGAAGAATAAATAGAGCGGGAATCCGAGAGAAGCGTCCTCTTGTTCCTCGGCTCGGAAGGCTGCACCCACTCGTTGCTCGTGAGCCCTCGACGGAACAAGCAGCAATTTTGAGAACTTGTAATTCTTGTGTTTCTCTTTCAGTTACTCGAAGGCGAAGAGTCCAGGACCTCGTTGATCGTCTAGGAGCGGATAGTCGAAACCATGGCTGGCAAGAAAGCAGGAAAGGGTTCCGAGACGGATAAAGTGCTACGCATGTTGGTGAACCGGATGGCTGGCATGGAGCGGAAACTCGGTCAAGTCCCATCGATCGGTCGAGGTTTGGCGGAGGTTAAACAACAACTGGCTGCACTGAGCAATCCTGGTAACCCTAAGAAGGTAATAGGCCCGGCCTTGCCGGGAATCGTCCCTGAGGGTAGAGGGAAGCGGGTCAAGAGGAGGGCGGCTTCGGGTGAGGTTCCGGTCCCAGAAGTTCCGGTCCCAGAGGTACCCCCGGGCAACCCTGTCACACCGGCAGACAACCCGGTACCAATCCCAGACGCGGGTCAACCGATTCTGGTAGTAATTACCCCCGCTAACGATGAGGATATGCCTCCTGAATTGGCCACCCAGTTGGCCGCATGGCTCAATAAAAAGGGAGGGGGTGCCAAGGCGCCCGGAGACACGGCCGAAGAGGCCAAGCTACTAATCCAGCAATTGCGGCAGTCGCGAGATGCCGCAAAGGCGAATCTTCCTCTTGTTCCCCCACAGGTGACACCGGTAGGACCTGCAGTTGGTCTCGAGAAAACGGCGGGAACAACGACCGAACCGGGTAAGCTCGCTTTGCAAGTGGCGGGGGAGGGCTCATTACCCTCAAGGCGGGAGAGGGTGGCACAGCACATCCCTATGGCCACAAAAGAGTTAATATGGGGAGACAAGTATGTCAATATGTTTTCATTATTAACTGACCATCGCGAGATGGAGTATGCTAAAACCCAGAAAGATTTGTGGCACCCGAGCGTGTGGCGCGCCAAGATGGCGGAATTCAGGGTGGATGAAACGATAACGAATTGGGCGAAGGCCTTTGCAATCTTTACTGCAGTTATGGGGGAACGTAAACCCGAGGTGTTAACTGAACTGTCTTGCTATCAAACTCGTATTATGGATTTTTATGCAATGTATGAGGGAGAGGAATGATCTCATTTGCCCTCCCCATTCACCCTCCAACCAAGCCCCCCCGCCCCAAAAACATCTGGGTTCATGCTTGGGGCCGAGTTAACCCGGAAGACCTATCTTCCCTACTCACCACCTCCCTCCCTTCCCTGCACGGCCTATCCACCCTCTCCCAGGTTAAGGCCATTGAACAGTGGCTCTCCTCAGGCTGCGATTCTGTTGCCCCTCTAAAACGTATTACCTCTAAGCGGGAGAAGGACGCCAACCAGTGGTTCAACGATGAGCTCAAGGCCACCAAATTAGCGGTACGTCGCGCGGAGCGGGCTTGGAGGAGAAATTACTGCCCCTCTCTACGATTGGAGTTTATCAACACCTTGACCCAATATAAAAAAGACATCTTGGAGGCTAAAACCACCTATTTCTCCTCCAAAATCCTCGCAGCAGAAAACCAGTCGAAGGAAATCTTTGCGATCGTTCACAACCTGGCGTTCTCGGACAGAACAACCCTTAAGCCCGCCCCGTCCAAAGAACTCTGTCACTCCCTCAATAACTATTTCATCCAAAAAATATCTACCATCAAAGCCAACATCCCCCCCCCTCCCCCATTGTTGTTGACCCCCAATGTCCCCCTCCTAAGGGAGAACTCACCACCCTTCCCCCTATAACTAAAGAATCTCTGACCTCCTTAGTACCCCTTGTCAAATCTGGCTCTCCACTAGACCTCTGCCCTGCCCATATTCTCCGCCACATCTTCATCACTTGTCCAGATCCCCCCCTTCACCTCCTCAATAGCTCCCTTTCTCAAGGCGTAGTACCGAACCCCCTAAAATCTGCAGTAATTGTGCCCATCCTGAAAAAGCCGGGTGCGGACCCCTCAATCCCTGCCAACTTCCGCCCCATCTCCCTCTTGCCATTCCTGGCAAAGGTGCTCGAGCGCCATGTCACCTGCGCTCTGAGCTCCTTTGTGGAGAAGCATGGAGCTCTTGCCCCCCGCCAGGCCGGGTTCCGCCCCGCACACTCTACGGAGTCCGTAGTCATCTCGGTCTTGGACAACCTCAGGGAAGGTATGGATACCAACCAGCCCCAGGCCTTGGTGCTCCTCGATCTCTCAGCCGCTTTTGACACGGTGGATCATACCATCTTGCTTTCCCGTGTCAGGGCGGCGGGGATCGGGGGCACCGCTCTGGTCTGGCTATCCTCCTTCCTGAGCGACCGCACCCAGGCTGTCCGCCTGGGTGACTTCACTGCGGACGTTCGGAAAGTTCAGTGCGGGGTCCCCCAAGGCTCTTCCCTTTCCCCTCTTCTGTTTAATCTCTATATCGCCCCTCTTATCTTCTCCCTGCAACAAATGGAGGTCGCCGTATTTAATTATGCGGATGACCTCCAGCTTGTTTTCAATCTGTCTTCTTCCCCCTCTTCTGTTCTAAATTTCCAATCTATCATGCTCCATATCCGGGACTGGATGAACCACAACCACCTGAAGCTCAACCCCGACAAGACCGAGCTGGTGTTGACGGGTGGTTCATCCAGCCCCTGGTCCTCTCTATTCTGGCCCCCCTCCCTTGGCCCTTCACCTGCTCCCTCTACCTCAGTCAAAACACTAGGCATAAAACTCAACTCTCAACTCACCCTTCACTCCCAGGTTAGCTCTGTGGTTTCTTCTTCCTTCTTATCACTGCGCACCATGCGCAGGGTGTCCCGTTTCTTTTCCTTTATTGCCCTCAAACTTATCATCTTGGCCATGGTGGTGTCCCGCCTGGATTATGGCAACGCCCTATATGCAGGTATTCCTGCATATAGCTTACGGCGTCTGCAACAGATCCAAAACCAGGCGGCCCGCCTGGTCTTCAAACTCCCGAAATTCCACCACTCCACCCCCCCTCTTGAAGTCTCTTCATTGGCTCCCTGTTCGTGCTCGGGTCCAGTTCAGGCTCGCCTCCATCACCTTTTTGGCTCGACTGGGCTCGGCACCGGCGTTCATCTCATCTGAGATCACCCCTTACGTTCCCACCAGGGAACTACGCTCATCCACCCAGTCCCTTCTCACCATCCCACGTTACCAAAGAAAGAAATGGGGAGGCTCGAAATTCGCGACCCTTGCCCCGCTCCTCTGGAACTCCCTCCCCCTCGAACTTCGAACCCTCACTCTATACCCACAATTCCGGAAACACCTCAAGGCTCATCTGTTCATGAAGTCCTTCAACTAAACCTTCTGCAGTTTATCCTTGTCTTCTGGCCCCGGATCTTTGTTAGTTGTAGCGCCAAGAAACCGCTGGTGTATGTGCGCTTTAAAAATAATTTTAAACTCAAACTCAAACTCAAAGGTTATGACATGAAATTCCAAAAAGCGAAAGAATATGATGCCTCTCTGACATTGGACTGCCTCTACTCGGTCTCATGGCATAAGCAGCTCCTGCTGGGGGCGGCAGGTACATCCTCGCCGGGCGGGAATGGGTCTGGGGCCTTCCGCCAAAAGCCCGTGGTGCCCTTTCGAGCAGGCGCCGGTATCGATCACCAGCCGAAAACCGGCGGGAATGGCGGCAAGCGGGGGGTCTGTTGGGGCTTCAATCGAGGTAACTGTAACAGACCGCAAGGAACATGTAGGTTCAAGCATGTGTGTGCGGGCTGTGGGAATTCCTCACACCCAGAGAGTTCATGCAGATCGAAAAATAATGGGGCGGGAGGAAAGGGAGGATCCAAGCAGGAGTAAGGTAGAACGCTGTGACCAATTGCCTACACCCGTTGATCTCATGACTATGACTCCTTGGTTAAACAAATACCCTGATCATGTCTCCGCTGGGGTGTTGAGGAAGGGATTCTTGCACGGCTTCCACATCCCGGCGGGGGATTTTCGGGGGGACTCCTTTTGTAGAAACCAGTTATCGGTACAGCACAACCCAGGTGTGGCAGAGAAGAAAATAGCAAAAGAAGTCAGTTTAGGGCGAGTGGCAGGGCCTTTTCGTCGCCCGCCGGTGGCCGAGTTCATCTGTTCCCCGTTGGGGGTTGTCCCGAAGAAAGACCCAGGGGAGTTTAGACTTATTCATAACCTATCTGCTCCAAGGGGTTCCTCGGTGAACGAGGCCATTGACCCAGAGGTTTGTTCAGTACGGTATGCATCGTTCGATGATGCCGTGGCCATGTTAAATCGCCTGGGCCCCGGGGCGCTGATGGCAAAATCAGATATCGAATCAGCGTTCCGGCTGCTCCCGGTGCACCCACAGGATCAGCGCTTGCTAGGTTTTGCATTCCAAGGAAGTTATTACATGGATAAATGCATGCCTATGGGTTGCTCCATTTCTTGTGCCTATTTGGAAATGTTCAGCTGTTTTTTAGAGTGGGCATTCACCGAGGCTACAGGGCATAGGCATGTTATGCACTATCTTGATGACTTCCTGTTCTTGGGAGCAGCCGGCGACAAGAGCTGTGCGCGGGCACTGCACGACTTCTGCGTCCTCATGAGGGAGTTTGGAGTCCCATTGGCCCCAGGTAAGACGGTCGGACCATCTACTTCACTGGAGTTTCTGGGAATTGAGCTTGATTCTGTGGAGGGATGTTTCCGTCTACCGATGGAAAAGGTGGCCAAGTTTAGGGCTTCCTTGACGCAATGCCTTGGCAGGGAGAAAGTGACCCTGCACCAGTTACAACAAACAGTGGGTCAGCTTAACTTTGCTTTGAGGGTGATACCAATGGCCCGCCCCTTCTCACGCTCTATTGCACAAGCTATGGTTGGTCTCAAAGAGGGACACCACCGTACGAGACTGTTGGCAGAGGTTCGCCAGGATATGCGCATTTGGTTGGCATTTCTGGCGGACTTCAACGGTCGAGCCGTGTGGAACTCGCCGCCAGTGTCTTCAGATGAACTAGGTCTATGGACTGACGCAGCGGGGAGCGTGGGATTTGGCGCCATCTTAGGTAATCGATGGTCGGCGCAAACATGGCCGAAGTGGTGGCACTCCAGCTGTCTCACAGGTAACATTGGGTTCTTGGAGTTATTCCCCATTTGGGTTGCTCTGATGGCATGGCCTGACGAATTCAGGGACCGCTCAGTGGTCTTTTGGTCTGATAATATGACTGTTGTCGAATGCATTAACCAACAGGCAGCACGCTGCAAATGGATCTTGAGATTGCTGAAAGAAGTTGTGCTGCTTTGCATGAGACTGAATGTACAGTTCAGGGCGAAACATGTGCCAGGCGTACTGAATCATGCGGCTGATGCACTCTCTCGTTCACATATGCAGGCATTCAGGGGTTATCTACCTACAGCGGACCTAGTGGCGGCACCATTCCCCGAAGCACTATGGCTAATCGGTGCCCCGGATTACAGGACCTCGTGGCAGCAAGCTTAGCCCCCAGGACAAGGAAGGCATACGAAGGAGCGTTTCGTTCCTATTGCACATATTTGGGTCCCACAGGGAGTCAGAGATGGGGTCAGGAGGAATCCTTCCTGGGGTTCCTGGTAGCGCTGCACAGGGAAGGCCGATCAGCGGCAACGGCCAGTAGACATAGAGCGGCCATTTCATTCATGGCTCAGATGCATGGCATAAAAGACCCAACGGGTTCCTTTTTGGTTAAGAAAGCCCTTCGCGGCTGGCAGCGCCTTGAGGGTCACAAGCAAGATACGAGCCGCCCGATTGGCTTGGACAGACTGTCTCTGCTTTTAGCAAAACTGGATGAGACGTGCGCCTCCCATTTCGAAGCAGTTCTGTTCCGGGCAGCTTTCGCATTGGCATTCCATGGGGCTATGCGGGTGAGCGAACTTGTCGCAAGGAACAAGAAAGATATGGAGGGAGGCTTGTGCAGGGATCACGTCCAAATAAGGGGTGATTCGATGGTGATCTCGATAGCCAGGTCCAAGACTGACCAGGGAGCTATGGGAAATAGTGTTATCGTGCAGCGCGCGCGAGGGTCCCGTTAAAGTGTGTAGAGGAATATTTGTCACTGAAGAGGGCTACATGGGGGGGGAGTTTGCTTCGGCACAAGGATGGCATCCCACTGACGAGATTTCAGTTTCAGAGGGTGCTGGCACTGTCAATCGCTGCCGCAGGCATGGACCCGTGCGATTTTGGGACCCACTCCTTTAGGATAGGGGCTGCTACTGAGGCTACAGCCAGGGGTCAGAGTGCAGAGGAAGTGAAACGGCTGGGCCGTTGGTCCTCAAATTGCTTCAGAAGGTATGTGCGATTGCACATGTTGTAAAGTTCAATTGACATGCACTCACGCTTCTTGTCTTTTGTTTGATTTACAGTTTCGCGAGCCTGTCACGCGGGGTGGAATTTGACGTCGACCCAACATCGGGAGACCAGCGGTCAAGGATCACCGACTGGAGAGAGGATGGTATGGGTTGTGGGCCACTCATACGTGAGGCGTGCCGGGGACGTATTCAAGGCAGGTGACGCGACTCACGCACCTGGGGAATACGGGTACAGAGTGGCCTTCCATGGGAAGGGCGGGCTCTGTTTTGACCAATTCGAATCATTTTTTGAGGGTCTTTTAGGGCGGCAGAGGTCACCGCCATCTGTAATCATAGTGCACTTGGGGGGCAACGACTTGGTGACACTGGGTAGACGAGTGTTATTGGAGCACATTTTGTCGGCTGTTAGCTGGTTAGCTAAAAGAGTCCCGGGGTGCACGATTGCCTGGTCCCACATGATTCCAAGGAAAGTATGGCGGGGGGGCCTTTCGGTGTCAGCACTGAACCATTCAGTGAAGAGGGTTAATAATAAAATTGGTAAGTTGTTCCGCTCTTCGCAGTTGCATAGCATTCCTCATGGGTGTATTCGGGGCGATCATATGTACCTGAGCGATGGGGTTCACCTGACCAGGGAGGGGAATGACTTACTCATAGGAGACTTCATAGCATGGCTGAGGGGATTGAGGAGGCATGACCTTTAGGAGGAGTAGGGGGGCGCGGATAGTCGGTCAACTATCCGGTCTGTGGCGGTAAGGTCATGATCGGTGAGCAGTAATTTCAAGGTCCCTAGAGGGGGGCGCCACCCAGAATGGATGGGAGCGCCCGGGGGGAGGCGGCCATTGGCCCCTTCCACGGGGAGGTAGCACCCACTAAGGATGGGTCGCCTAGGGGGAGACGGCCATAGGCCCCTCCCAGGGGGGGAGGCGGCTAGATACCCCTCCTATTAATTTCCTGGGGGCCGGATATCCGCGACGGCGGATAGAGAGTGTGGGGATGGGGGGGGAGTCCACGCTGTCCTTCCTACAGATACCTCACACGGGAACTCAGACGACCTTTAAGATGGCGTCGAGTGGAAAGGGGGCCCCCACCACGACAAGGGAAATTACAGTTGGCAATGAGGGTAAAGTCCTCTGCGCATGCGCGACTCACACCGTGAGGGCGAGAGTCTGGTAGCAGGGATCTGACACCGGTTAAGACCTTGCCGTTGGCCCTTAATGCTAGGATGTACAATTTTAATTAGAATGTATGCATTTTCAGGATGTTAGACTCGGCTAGGAAACCTTTGTATTAGAGATCTGTTAAGGTTAGCCAAAGTACATGTCTTCATCGAAAATGTAATAAATGTAAAATTGTACATAATGCATAATGATGAAACTTTTATTTAATGTTTTAAATTTTGTTTCATATTTTAATAAATACGGCCGGGAGGGTGACTCCCTCCCGCCTTCCAAAAGTTCAAACCAGTGTCCGACTTCCCAATCCTTGGGGATAGGTGTTGAGAGGGGGTGGCGGGCATCCCGGCCATATGTAAAGGGGCGACCACTCGGTCCCCCCGAACGTATGGTTGGGTGCCTCGATCCCCCCCGGGAAACCATTTTGGGCGGGGGGCGTGGCTCGGCTGGTATGCCCGAAGTGGCGTAGCCGGGGCGCGCCTTCTCCCGCCCAATAGGGGTTGTCCTAGACACCTACACAGAAGACCACGCCCAGTAGGCGTACCGGAGGAGGGTACAGGCCCTCCCGCAGAAGAATAAATAGAGCGGGAATCCGAAGAAGCGTCCTCTTGTTCCTCGGCTCGGAAGGCTGCACCCACTCGTTGCTCGTGAGCCCTCGACGGAACAAGCAGCAATTTTGACCCACCCACCAGCCCCTTATGGCAAATGTTTGTGTAAATAAAGTGTTCCTGAAAAATAGGAGTATAGGCCTTTTTTCCCCTTTTTAGGAAAATAAAGGAATGTTTATGATAAGGATGTAACTTTTGCAGTTGCAGAATGTGTTCTTTGCAGGAGAGAGCAGTTGATGACACATCGAGGCTATGTCAGAATTTTTCTTTCCTTAGTAGGTAAACAACTGTCGTATTTATTGTTTGGTCGGGCGGTAAGGTCATGATCGGTGAGCAGTAATTTCAAGGTCCCTAGAGGGGGGCGCCACCCAGAATGGATGGGAGTGCCCGGGGGGAGGCGGCCATTGGCCCCTTCCACGGGGAGGCGGCACCCACTAAGGATGGGTCGCCTAGGGGGAGACGGCCATAGGCCCCTCCCAGGGGGGGAGGCGGCTAGATGCCCCTCCTATTAATTTCCCGGGGGCCGGATATCCGCGACGGCGGATAGAGAGTGTGGGGAGGGGTGGGAGTCCACGCTGTCCTTCCTACAGACACCTCACACGGGAACTCGGACGACCTTTAAGATGGCGTCGAGTGGAAAGGGGGCCCCCACCACGACAAGGGAAGTTACAGTTGGCAATGAGGGTAATGTCCTCTGCGCATGCGCCACTCACACCGTGAGGGCGAGAGTCTGGTAGCAGGGATCTGACACCGGTTAAGACCTTGCCGTTGGCCCTTAATGCTAGGATGTACAATTTTAATTAGAATGTATGCATTTTCAGGATGTTAGACTTGGCTAGGAAACCTTTGTATTAGAGATCTGTTAAGGTTAGCCAAAGTACATGTCTTCATCGAAAATGTAATAAATGTAAAATTGTACATAATGCATAATGATGAAACTTGTATTTAATGTTTTAAATTTTGTTTCATATTTTAATAAATACGGCCGGGAGGGTGACTCCCTCCCGCCTTCCAAAAGTTCAAACCAGTGTCCGACTTCCCAATCCTTGGGGATCGGTGTTGAGAGGGGGTGGCCGGCATCCCGGCCATATGGGTGTATTTGCCATCCTCTCCCTTCATCCTGTTTTTTATATCTGTAAGTGCTTCCTGATGAGGTTTAATTCCTTGGACAGGTGCCTCGTTGCCTACTTGTAACTATTCTCTGACCCTGCTTCAAGGGTCAGAGCAGGGTCAGAGAATAGTTGCAAGTAGGCAACGAGGCGCCAGGAAGCAATTAGCAGCAGGTGTCCAAGTTGAAGTTAATTTGTTTGTAACCCTTTTGTGAAAGGTTACAAAGAAATTAGGTTCAACTTTTGCACCTGCTGCTGTAACCTTTGCTTGGCTGAAAATTCGTCCCCGCTGATTCGCGGATTTTACCGCGATTTCGCGAGATTCGCGGATCGCGAAATCGCGGAAAATCCACAAATTCGCCCGCGAAACGGATTTTACGCCCACCCTTAGGAATAACGCCCTACAATGCGAAGCAGAAGACACACAAAAAGTACTCATGGCCTTCTCAACAAAAGAGAAAAGACTGTATCAGAGGATAGAAATAATAGCTGTTGTAGGGATGGGAACACTCATTTAACCTTAGCATGTTTCATCCTCTTACCTAAAATTATTTTCAGGGTATGGGTTACAACTCCCCTGCAGGGGAGCAGCTCTTGAAATGGTTTTCCTATGTGTCCAGTGGTATGGCTGAATGGCCCTTTGATGGCTTGGGAGGATGAATACTATGATGAAGCACCCCACCTAAGGGTGGGCGAGGGTTCTCATCCTTACAACAGCTATTGTTTCTAGTCTATGAAACTGTCTTTACTCTTTTGTTGATAAGCCCACCACTTTCAGGGTTCACCAGCCGCTACTGGTGTATCATGAATTTACACAGTTCCATAAAATACAGAAGTGTAATTGAAAATCATGTTGGCCCTATTGGACACTGCAATGCTGCATTGTTTTGGAGTGTGCACATCCCTAGATGCCCATGTATTCCACTGCAGGCATGCTCCCTTAATCTCTACAAATATGTTCATAACGCAGTCCCCGCTTCAAGGATCAGAGAGCAGTACACAGATGAGGGAAATCTATACTACTATAATAAAGGAAGAACTTTCAGCCTTTGAGGCAGGTAAACACGGGAACCACAGCGCCAATCCACAAACCCGATACACCGTTGGAATCGTCAAGGTGTGTAAAAAAGTAGTCCCTCCGAAGTAGCGCAGGCTGCGACGTGCGTGCTCACGTCAGGAGCGCGGGGAGGAGCGGCGTCCAGGAGCGTGACAAGGAGCGGCGGACATGGCGCAGGGGAGGAGCGGTGACGTGAGGAGCAGTGGACAGGCCAGCAGCAGTGCGAACAGCGGACAGACTGGAGGAGCGGCGGCTGAGGTAAGGGAGCGGTGGACATGGCGCGGGGAGGATCGGTGACGTGAGGAGCAGCGGACAGGCCAGCGGCGGTGCGAGCAGCGGACAGACTGAAGGAGCGGCGGCTGAGGTAGGGGAGCGGCGGACATGGCCCGGGGGAGGAGCGGTGACATGAGGAGCAGCGGACAGGCCAGCGGTGGTGCGAGCAGCAGACAGGCGGGAGGAGCGGCGGCTCAGGTGAGGGGACCCATGTCGGGGCAGGCGGGGGTTGGGGCAGGCAGGGATGGGCTGGGGGGGGGGACCGGGCTGCTGCACAATGTCGGGGTGGGCGGGGGTCGGGGAAGCCTGTTGCACCCGGACAAGGTCCGGACGGGCTGCTAGTACAGTATAAACAAGCATGGACAATTCCTATAGGTCTATTGTATAGTAATTTGAAGCAATACAAACACATAGCACAGGAAGGAATATTTGTGTGGAAGCAAAGAACTGTAGAATAATATTGGTGTAGGAAAAAAAGCCAGGTGACAATTGCACTGTCAAGCCAGCTGTAAAACTCCATGTGGGTTCATGACTGCCCAATTCTCCTCTGTGCTGCTTATAGAAAAAAACACCATAGATTATCTAGTCACTTTAATAGTATTACAGTGTCATGTGTGTGCCACTAAAAGTTCAAGCTCAAATATCTGGATAAATAAACAAAAAGATCACAACTGCATGGAGGGCAAGCACTTTTTTGTGTGGACGCACACAACTTCTGCCCAATCAAAATATGTACTCCTGTCATTGTGTGGGCGGAGCTAAAGCCCCTCTCTAATAATGCTCATATAATTGTCTGATTTATCTGTGCTGTCAATCCAGACCATAAAAGGGGGGGGGGGTATGTCTGTGTACCGCAGCAAGGGTGACTGGTAGCTGGGTGTTTTAGGTAGGGATTTTTGTTGGCAGCTCTGAAACATTTACAGTTCACATTTACATTCAAGATCTATTACCGATAGATATGTTAGAAAAACTCCGCTTGCAGTATTCAGCAGAAGATACCCGCACTGACCCCTCCTTCCCTCATTAATACCAGTCTGAGGTCTGGGTACTTTTAACACCATGTCCAAAAGCCCCTCCCAAGATGGCTTTCAGACCTGGATTCTGATTGGCTGTTGCCCCGGATATGATCTGAATGTTGGTAAGACGCTGGACCGCTATGGGGTACCTACAGATCCTTGGCAGCCACCTGTTTACTTCCTATACAAACTGCATCCAATAATCCACATTTCCATCAGAGACTAAAAGCTTTAAGAATAAGATTCCCTGGGTAAAAAAAAAGATGACATTGAGATGAAAGCCCAATCAGTCTTTCATAAATAATATACAGGGGTGAATAAATTATATATTAAAAGCCGCAGTCAAATGGTTAGGGAGAGCAGTAATTTATTCAACTGCATTCCATCGGATTGAATCCTAAGAAAGATCAAACAAAAAGTTATAAAATAGGAATTAAAGGTAATGAAATCCTCGTCGCCATAAAGAGCTCTCTTCTTTTTTGCATAATTAGAATTGAAAGGTCAGGGTTAGGCATAAAGGTTACTGTAGTCGGATTCATTTTGTATTTATTTTTATTAAGAATTCATTTGACTACAATTCACTGTACAAGGGGATTTCGACCCGAGGTGCGCCTGCCGTGATTCCAGATGTTTTAGTAGGTTGGCCAGAGAGTCTAGTCATGGGGGTGACGACGCACGAAGCAACTAATATCTACAGTGAAGAAAAACGCCAGCAGTGAGAACAATCTTAAACCTGTCATAAAAAGAGAAATGTTGCCAAGTTTCGACGGGATATCACAGCCATATCACTCGAGGTGTTTTGCTTCCTATGCACGCACATTCCAAGGTGGGAGAAGACGAGCAGTGAGAGAATTAAGTCACGGCAACATTTGTTGCCTCGAGCAGAGATAAAGAAAATCACGTTTGATCTCATACCATGCCTCAGCTGTCTGTATTCTTTCAAGGAGGTTGGGAGGGTCGGGGTTGCGGACACGCTGAGGACGTGTAACAATATTTATAGGTAACGCAATGTGTGGCCTTCCAGTTACCAGCCTTGGTGAATGATTGGACCTTGTCTTTGTCAGTGAAAGTCTAAAGTACATAAAACAAGTTCATGAATTGGTTCAACCCTCTTCTTAAGCACTGCCCGAGTTAATCCAGCAACGAATGAAGGGTTGAGGTTTGCAAAGAGAGGATAGGATATGTTGATAAGACAAAGTGGAGGAAACTTAGCTGGAGAAAAGGGCGAAAGGACAGAACGATTTTAATCCAGATAGGAGGTAGGGTCATCTTTTCACATACCTACAGATCTTTTGATGGACATGAGCGCGCTCTACTTTCGAATGTGTGGTATTGTACTGGGCCCTGAAACCTCTTCAAAGAAGATTACACCTCTCCCGGAGACATATCCAGCAGGTTATATCTGGGGACTCGAAGCAGTTTAACCTACCAATGTATCCACCATATGTGATCAGTATGGCACAGATGTGGCCAGGCGGGCAACTAGAGCCAAATTTCGGGGGGGGGGGGGCTGAACATATTTCGGGGTGGCCAATTCTTCCAACCATAGACAGAGTGGCTGTAAGGAGGGGTGAAAACACAACAAAAGCCTAATTTACAAATAAACGGTCTTTTAAAGACCTGTTAAGTACTCGGGTGCGGCTGCAATTAGATTGTCGCCAGCCCGCAAAGCTGTGTCAGCCCGGGCTGACACACACGACGGGGGGGGGCAGGGGAGGGGGCTGAAGCCCCGTAAGCCCAATGGGTGTTGCGCACCTGGATGTGGCCTCGTGTGAGGCACGGCTCAGAGCTCATGCAACTCCCTGTATACTAACACCATGTTCACCTCCCATACCATACTCACACACCGACCACCAAAACGCAGGCAAGTTGAATGAATGAATGAATGAATTAATGAATGAATGAATTGAGTTCTTATATAGCGCTGCTGCCACCCTACGGGTATCCTGGCGCTCAGACCTGAGAAGCCAACCTAAACATCAACCGATAGGATAAAGGGGAATAGAGGAGGGCTAGAAATCGTGCCTAGGAAAGAGCCAAGTTTTCAGGCTTTTTCTAAACTCAGCCAAAGAGTTGGCTTGTCTAATGTTCTGAGGCAGCTCATTCCATAGATGAGTGGCTACATCACTGAAAGCCCTTCCCCCATCCTAGAGCGTCTAAACCTGGTAGTCATCAATAAATCAATAATTTGAACAACTTCATTGATTAACATTCCTCTAATTAACATCCTTATTCCCTTTCGCAGACTTAAAGAACCCACCTTTCAAATCATGCTCATCAATACACAAGCCATACCCAGTCGTGTAGCAGAAATTGTTAACCTCATCATCACCAATCACATATGAGTTATCTTTATTATAGAAAACTAGTTCACCACACATCCTCAACGTCCAGGTCCTATAAGTTTATAACATCCAGCAGAGTGACAGGTGAAATCGACAAAGAGGGGGCGTCACTATCATCCGTCTAACACCATGGCCCTGTACACTTCTACATTTACCTACATTACTTGCTGACTTCACCCTCCCAGGAAAAAAATACTGCAATACCGACTAATACTGCAGGAATTTTAAATTTGTTGGCTTTTTCGATTAAATGGACGATACGGCGGGTGTTGTCATGTGTTTGGCGCCCTTTAATAAAACCCGACAGGTCGGGATGGATAATGAGTGGCATAAGGTCCGTCAGCCGCCTGGCCAGGATAGAGGAGTACAGCTTTGCGTCGATGTTCAGGAGGGTGATGGGCCGGTAGGAAGAACAGCAAGTGACGTCCTTTCCAGGTTTGGGGATTACAGCAATCACCGCCTCCGCCATAGAGGCAGGGGTGTCGCCGTCTAGGGCCATCTGATTGAAGAGCCGGACCAGGTGACGACTAATGTCCCCCGCAAAGGTCTTATAAAAGACTGCTGTTTACCCGTCCGTACTGGGTGCCTTATGGGGTTTCAGTACTTTGATAGCTGTTTGTACTTCCTCAAGGGTAATAGGCGCTGTGAGGGTCTCATTCCATTCTGGGGAGACTTGCGGGATTGGGAGATCCTTGAGAAAGGCCTGCTGGTGGACCGTGTTGAGAGTGTCAGCTGAGTACAGCGAACTGTAAAAGGACTCAAAGAGTCCTGCCTTATCCTCGTCTCTATGTAGTATGTTCCCTGCCCCAGCTTGAAGTCCCCCTATGTATTCCCTTTCCCGTTTGTCCTTCAATTGTCTAGCAAGGTGTTTCCCTATCTTGTTGCCCTGAGTGTAGGATAGATTGCGTAGTTTAAGGAGGGTGAATTCTGCCCTGTTGGTATATATGGCACGTAATTTACCCTTGAGTGCCATGAGGGTGCCTAGTGTCTGCCTAGTGGGTTTAAGTTTGTGGGCTTGTTCAGCCTTCAATCAATCAATAAGGAGGGACTAGGGATTTAGAAGGTCTGTTTCATTCCCCAGGGAAAGTACAAGGTTTATCAAAAAGGAAACAGACACTTGTAACACTAAGCCATTGGTTATGTAAATTTAGGGTAACCTCAAAAACCCTATGCACATGTGGATATTGCGGTATATATGGTTCATCCGCCCCGCATATGGGTTGTTGGCAGTTATCATTGGTTACCCTAAGTTAGTGGTGTTGCCAGCCTCAACCTGAGGCACCTCTGGCATATAGTGCAGTGTCCAGAGAAGCAGGAAAAAAGGGTGTGTCAAAGAAAGTTAAACCAAGGAAAAAAGGGGATTTAAAAAACTGAAAAATCACCCTAAGTGATTTTATTATATGGTGTGATTTTCAGGTTGTTAAAAAAGATCTATTACTACTAGATAGATCGAGTAACTAGATCATAGTAGTTGAAAAAACATTTATCACACAAACGTCGACATGTTTCTGCTCTGTCGGCCCACAGGGGTCTATAGAGCATTCGTCAGGACTAACAGTAAAAATAGACATACATTTTTCGAATTACTCACACCTTTTGTGTAGTATTGCGTTTATGACCTGTATACTTTGCAGGGTTATGACTCCTCCGTTTTCTGAAAAGAAAAGAGGGGGAGAGAACATCGAGGTAGACACACTCTTTTATACTCAATCCTAATTTAGGCTAGTACACAGTAGAATAACATTATTATTCGTTCTTTACTAGAATCGGGAATATTCATTTCCGAAGTCGGGAGGGTTTTAGAACATGATTTGAGCTTATCGCGCTGTGAACTGGGAAATGTACACACGTTGCAGGCACCTTCAACATGCGTGAATTGAAAGAAGTGCGCGCTGGCCTCTTGTCAAGCAGGGTATGTTATAGGAAAGCAGGCTATAAGGGCGCGCGGGGAAGCAGCTACTACAAAGGAACCAATTCGGTAAAATGGGCGAGTTATGTTAAACGCAACGCTTTAGCGTACCTTGTAAACAGAGAGTACTTGCTTGCGTCGGGGGGCCCTCAGGACTCAGAGCTGTGTTTGAAAAGATATATCGAGTTTAATCAATATTCTGTTGGTCACCTTACCGAGATTCAGTAGGAAATGCTGCACGACTCCGCCATTACCCGCGTGTGCTAGTGTTCACGTCTTGTGCTGACTCTGCCCCCGGAAGTTAGTTAATCCGGCCGGGCAGGCGTTTTTAAAGGGCAGGCACTTACTGCTCACGTGTTAGCGAGCGTATCTAGATGGATTGTTTTTTGTGTAAACAAAACTTTATTGCTCATTCAGCGAGTGGGGTTATGAAACCGACACTCAGGCGTTGATAGGTAGGTTGTCTTTCATAAACAAAACTTTGCAGCTTGCATCAAGGGTATATGGGATTTTGGCGAGTGTTTGTTATTGAACTGGGCAGTCTCTTATAATGTAGATGGTACATCGTATAGAGATTCAGTACAATGAGATTGATGATCCATCATTTAGAAAATTGATGCCACGGAATAGAATCATTAAGGCCATTTTCATGAGTTCTGAGGCGTTCCACCCACCTCTGTTCTTTTTCGAATAAAGTCCTTTCACATCTCTGGGATTTATCGGTTAGCATTTCAATTACTGACCAGTGGATGTCATCGCAGGAATGTCCTACTTGCACAAAATGGGTACACAGTTTTGTGGTATTCTTTTTTAATCTTATGTTACTGCGATGTTCGCCAATCCTTGTTTTTATTTTGCGGCATGTCATCCCGATGTAACGTTTTCCGCAGGGGCAAGTCACTGTGTAGATGACATGGGTCGAATTGCAATTCGTGTGTTGACGTTGTTGCCACAAAAAGGTGTCAGAAAGCTGTAATGTTTTAGTAGCAGTTGTAGTTTTGCATGCTACGCATGACCCACACGGGTAGTGTCCAGTTACTGGTGACATAGTTATGTCCCTGGGCAGGCTCACTTGTAGTTTTTTTGGTGGCGGTCGAGTATGTACCAAGACATCCTTGATGTTTTTAGATCTTCTATTGGCAAACCTTGGTCTGGGCCAATTGAATTGTCCTGTGTGAAGGATATTCCAGTTCCTATTAACTAGTTTCTTTACTGCATAGGATGCCTGGCTGAATGCCTCCTACAAACATTTGAGAAAGAAGCAATACCTGACCTAACCACCTGTGTGACAACATTCAGCCAGGCATCCTATGCAGTAAAGAAACTAGTTAATAGGAACTGGAATATCCTTCACACAGGACAATTCAATTGGCCCAGACCAAGGTTTGCCAATAGAAGATCTAAAAACATCAAGGATGTCTTGGTACATACTCGACCGCCACCAAAAAAACTACAAGTGAGCCTGCCCAGGGACATAACTATGTCACCAGTAACTGGACACTACCCGTGTGGGTCATGCGTAGCATGCAAAACTACAACTGCTACTAAAACATTACAGCTTTCTGACACCTTTTTGTGGCAACAACGTCAACACACGAATTGCAATTCGACCCATGTCATCTACACAGTGACTTGCCCCTGCGGAAAACGTTACATCGGGATGACATGCCGCAAAATAAAAACAAGGATTGGCGAACATCGCAGTAACATAAGATTAAAAAAGAATACCACAAAACTGTGTACCCATTTTGTGCAAGTAGGACATTCCTGCGATGACATCCACTGGTCAGTAATTGAAATGCTAACCGATAAATCCCAGAGATGTGGAAGGACTTTATTCGAAAAAGAACAGAGGTGGGTGGAACGCCTCAGAACTCATGAAAATGGCCTTAATGATTCTATTCCGTGGCATCAATTTTCTAAATGATGGATCATCAATCCCATTGTACTGAATCTCTATACGATGTACCATCTACATTATAAGAGACTGCCCAGTTCAATAACAAACACTCGCCAAAATCCCATATACCCTTGATGCAAGCTGCAAAGTTTTGTTTATGAAAGACAACCTACCTATCAACGCCTGAGTGTCGGTTTCATAACCCCACTCGCTGAATGAGCAATAAAGTTTTGTTTACACAAAAAACAATCCATCTAGATACGCTCGCTAACACGTGAGCAGTAAGTGCCTGCCCTTTAAAAACGCCTGCCCGGCCGGATTAACTAACTTCCGGGGGCAGAGTCAGCACAAGACGTGAACACTAGCACACGCGGGTAATGGCGGAGTCGTGCAGCATTTCCTACTGAATCTCGGTAAGGTGACCAACAGAATATTGATTAAACTCGATATATCTTTTCAAACACAGCTCTGAGTCCTGAGGGCCCCCCGACGCAAGCAAGTACTCTCTGTTTACAAGGTACGCTAAAGCGCTGCGTTTAACATAACTCGCCCATTTTACCGAATTGGTTCCTTTGTAGTAGCTGCTTCCCCGCGCGCCCTTATAGCCTGCTTTCCTATAACATACCCTGCTTGACAAGAGGCCAGCGCGCACTTCTTTCAATTCACGCATGTTGAAGGTGCCTGCAACGTGTGTACATTTCCCAGTTCACAGCGCGATAAGCTCAAATCATGTTCTAAAACCCTCCCGACTTCGGAAATGAATATTCCCGATTCTAGTAAAGAACGAATAATAATGTTATTCTACTGTGTACTAGCCTAAATTAGGATTGAGTATAAAAGAGTGTGTCTACCTCGATGTTCTCTCCCCCTCTTTTCTTTTCAGAAAACGGAGGAGTCATAACCCTGCAAAGTATACAGGTCATAAACGCAATACTACACAAAAGGTGTGAGTAATTCGAAAAATGTATGTCTATTTTTACTGTTAGTCCTGACGAATGCTCTATAGACCCCTGTGGGCCGACAGAGCAGAAACATGTCGACGTTTGTGTGATAAATGTTTTTTCAACTACTATGATCTAGTTACTCGATCTATCTAGTAGTAATAGATCTTTTTTAACAACCTGAAAATCACACCATATAATAAAATCACTTAGGGTGATTTTTCAGTTTTTTAAATCCCCTTTTTTCCTTGGTTTAACTTTCTTTGACACACCCTTTTTTCCTGCTTCTCTGGACACTGCACTATATGCCAGAGGTGCCTCAGGTTGAGGCTGGCAACACCACTAACTTAGGGTAACCAATGATAACTGCCAACAACCCATATGCGGGGCGGATGAACCATATATACCGCAATATCCACATGTGCATAGGGTTTTTGAGGTTACCCTAAATTTACATAACCAATGGCTTAGTGTTACAAGTGTCTGTTTCCTTTTTGATAAACCTTGTTCAGCCTTCTCCAGCTCCTCCTCCAAGCCCTCCCTTTCTTTCGCCCGGCGTTTATTCAGGGCTGAGTTGAGCGAAATGCATTTACCGCGCATTACCTGCTTAAAGGCGTCCCACGTGTTGTATTCAGAGGTCTCATCTGGATTATTGAGGGTAAAGAATTCGGCGATAGCCTCCCTCAGCAGTGTCATCGATTCCTTGTCCCTCGTCAGAGCCTCCGGGAAGTACCAACGGGCTGGCCTCGGGGCATTACCCAACCATGAAAGGCACACTGTGTACATACCGTGGTCGGATACCGAGATGGGAAGTATCCTGGCATCCTGAAGGTTACCCCGCAGGGACTGACTCAGAAAAATTTAATCTAGCCGAGAGTACGTCTGGTGTACGTGTGAGAAGAAGGAGTAATCGCGCGTGAGTGGATATAGGGTGCGCCAGGTGTCTAGTAGGCCCATGTCCCCAATTTGTGTCTGCAGGGCCTCTGGGAAGGTACCCGTGTCAGAGCGGCGTGTGTGTGTGCTGTCAAGGTCTGGTTGCCACCCTAGGTTGAAATCCCCCAAAAGAAATAAGGGTCCCTCTGCAAAATCGATCACCTTCCGATCACCTAAGTGTAAAAAGTGCTTTTGCCCCGTATTGGGGGCGTAAAGTGTGGCAAACGTACAAAGCTTACCCTTTAAGCGGCCCTTAACCATTAGCCACCTTCCGTCTTTGTCACCCTGGGTGGCCAGGGGTTGGAATTGTGCCCCCGGGCTGAAGAGGAGAGCCACCCCTTTCTGTTTAGTGGAGGCAGAGGCTTTATAGATGAGGGGATATCTTTTACGTTTAAGACGATGATCCTCCTTCTTTAATAGGTGAGTCGCCTGGAGGGCCACTATATCTAAATGATGGTCTAGAATGTACTTCCAGATCGTCTGGCGTTTCTGCGGGGAGTTAAGCCCCTTGACGTTCCAGGTCCCTATAGTAAGCGGCATATTAGGGCAGACCCTGGGGTTACTTCAATGAAAGCTGCTCCCGGTCCCGTTCCCCCTCGTAGAGAGCCATACCTTCCCATTTCCACTTGCGGTTGCCCCCCCGGATCCTCAGCGGAGGCAATGAGGCCTCCCACATCCTTCCCCGCAACACCTCCCCCCCTCTGTGCCCTATAGAACCAGTCCTCATCGTGTCCCCCAGAAGGCCTACGGTGAAATCCAGTACCGCATCCACCCCACCCTCCCCCTCCCCCCCTGCAAACCCCCCCAAAAACAAAATATTCGTGGTCCTAAAAAAAGAACAACAACTATAGTACAATGTTCCAGGCCTAAGCAAAGTCTGTTCGGGCCTGCAGTACATTATGACAAGAGTGGGTTATGTGGCAGTGGCGGCTCGATGGCTCGAGACCCCCCGCCCGACCCCAAATCGAGTTGCCATACTTAGCTAGTCAGGACCGTAGCTTCAGTGTCTCATGAGCTGGTGCCAGTGTCTCTGGATACTTCTTGAATTGCCGCTGCTTTTTCCTGCTCCATCATTTCCAGGTTCGGCTTTAGGTGTTTCCTGGAGGGACGTCCTCTTCTCACCTTTTGCCAGCCATCGCCATGTGTCCGGAGAGAACCAGACGGGGCCCCGGATGAATGTCCCCCCTCCTCTTCATCTGGTCGGTCCTCCTCTTGCGGTATGTCCAGTAGGCTACAAGTGTCCTTCAGGGATCGCAGTTGATGGAGCACCCCGTTCCATTTAAAGATCAGTCTAAAGTGGTGCCCCCATGAGTACAGGACCCCCTCTTTGCGGAGGAAAGTGGTGACCATTTTGAATGATCTCCGCTTTTGCAGGGTGATTGCCGAAAGGTCCTGAAAAAGTTCCACCTCGTGGCCCTGGAAGCGAAGAGGTTGTTTAGGCCACGCCGCTTTTAGAATCCGTTCCTTGAGGGGTTAATCTGGCAGGAAAGCCAGAATGTCCAGTGGGGGACCCTGAGCTCGGCGGGCTGGGCCCACCCGGTGGGCTCTATCGATGCGGATTTAGAAGTCCTCGCTCTCGTCCAGTACCGATCGGAACAGGGCCTGCAAGTATCCTGCCATGTCGTCCACCTCTGCTTTGGACGGCACATTTCGAACCCGGATATTATTGCGCCTCGAGCGGTTTTCAAGATCCTCCGTGTGCGATTGGAGGTCAGTTTGTTGGTCGTTGAGCCTGATAATTTCTTGTCTCAAAAATTCCACTTCCTTGCTCCTTGCTTGTCCCGCGAGTTCAGTGGCGGCCACCCTTTCCCCAAGTCATCGACATCTCGGCGCAGCTCCTTAAATTCCCCCGCCATTTCTTGTCGGAGAGATTGGAAGTCCTCCTTGAGAGAGGCGAAGAGGGTCTCCATGAATGCTTTGGTCGCAGGGGCCTCCCCCTCGCCGTGATCTTTCCCTTTAGGTGGGAGAGCCTGAGCTGGTTTGTCAGGGCTTTTGTCGGTCTTTGGGGGGCCTTTGCCCAGCAGTTCGGTTATGGTGCGATTGCCTTTGCGATTGGAGGAAGTTATCCTCTCTCCTCAGGGCGATTCTGCCTGCTGTCCTCCTAGAGGGAACCCTGCCGAGTTGCGGTGGGAGAACCGGGGGGGATCGAGCTCTTCCCGGGTCCGACACTGGCTCGTGGCGCCTCGTGATGGTTCGTTCCCAGCAAAGGAGCCCGGTCTTGGTTTGCACCACTGCAGGGGTTCGGCAGATTCCCCCTTAATTTACTCCCCAGCACGACAGTCCTCACAATAGCCTGTGGCTGTGCGTCCTCCTTGGGGGTCCGATCAGCGCCCCGAGCCGACGCTCTCTGTCAACCGCAGCGGTGGCGCCCTTGCTTCAGCCGGTGGCCCGCCGCAGTAGGCCTTATGGCGTTGTCCGATTTGCTTAGTCGTGCAGCCCTGGGTCTCTGCTATGCCCGACAGGGCCGTCGGGTGCCAGAGGTCTCGGTAGTAGTCCCCAGCAGTGCACTCCCTGGCCATGTCGCGCCACCTCGCTCACCTTCGGAAGCACCGTTGCTGCCGGGTAGACCCAAGCCGGGGCCTCGATTGCCTTCCAGAGCCGGCCCTGTGAGCGCCGCCCCTCTCGGGTCGTCCCCACGAGTTCCACTGATGCGTCCCAGTGAGCGCCTCCTCCGGATCTCCGCACCAGCCAGGGAGGCCCTCAGAGCACCCACACAGACCAATAGCTTGAGGCGGGGGGTTCGCTTGCTTCCCTCGCCGAGGCAGAAGATCACCGCTTCTCCAACGGTCTCCGCCGGCAGCTTCGCCCTGTCAGTCTCTGCTCCGTCCCCAAGGTCCGCCTGAGTTCCCGATCACTGCTGGGGAGTCCCCTGCGCCTGCAGGTGTCGGCTCCGGTGCTAGAAGACGAGACGGTCTGCTTTTAGACCCGGTTTGGGGAACGGGGCCCGGGAGCCTCCGGAGAACACGTCTTGCTAAGCTGCCATCTTGGCCTCGCCCTCGCATTTTCTTTTTTAACCATCCTGTGTGCCTCTGCTGTTTGTGTATTGACTGTCTGGTTTTGGAGTTAAAAATCCTGGCTCTTTGACTTGTAAACCTGTCTACAACTCTCATTCTCAGGGGACTGCAGCTAGCGCCAAGATACCCTTGGGTAACCGCTGAGCTTTAGAAATGTCGCTTACATAGCATAACGGGGGCTGGGGATGTGCATTCACTGTAGACAGCTGTTGGGGAGGGGGTTGAGGTGTGCCTTGTCCTTCCTGGATGACTCAGAGCTGAGCTAAATAAGCCTCGGCTGCATTTAGTGTAGTGGGAGGAGTTTTCCTTGCAACTAAATAGTGCTTGTCTCCCTTTCACGATGCTGTCTCCACCCCCTATGGTCACACTGAACCAGTTAGGACAGAACTGACCTGGGCTGGGCTCAGAGACCCTGGCACAAAGAAGAACAAAGACAAAATGGGGTATAAGTAGTGGACCTTAAACTCCAGAACTTTCGACTACTTCAAGGAACAAGAGGATCCTGCAAAGAGAGGAAGGACTGTGTGAGGAGCGCAGCCTTTTTTATGTGAAGGGTGGGTTTATTTGCAGTTGCTGCTTCTGTCTGTGGTGGAGGAAAAATAAAGACTCTTTTTATCCTGCTTGTGAAGGACTCTCTGAGGGCTTGTGTGTGCTGGCCTTCTGTTTGTGTAAACTCAGGGACATGAGTTTCTGTGTGCTCTCTGTTCACCAAGGTTTCTTTGTGCAGCATTCCTTGGGCTTCGCATTTAAAACCCCATTTTTGGCAGTGCTCGGCGTGCTCTGAATTGACAAGAGTGCGTGTTTTCGCCTTCCTCAGTGCCATTGGGTTTTCTGCTGAGAGGTTGATGTGCTCTCCGTGGCGTGCCGTGAAGAGAGAGTAAATATGTAATAGGTGGTCCCCACGGGGGAAATGTAGCCCTTGACTTCCACTGCAATAGTATCAAAACAGAGATAGAGATAACCTCTCACAAGAGTAGGTTTTTAATTATGCGGTTAGTGCATTTATTTTAATGTATGTTCTCAGTCATGAAAACATACATCAATTTTTAGCGATTATTATGCATTACTTATATCCTAAAAAAGATAAGGTGCTCCTATAAAGTGACGGCACAGTGAGAGTGATCAATAGTGAAAAAAGTGCATACGTGCTATGTATAAAAATATATACATGTGGCTGATAGGGATGAAAGAGTGTTTGAAGTCATCATGCGAATATTGATATCCACCATCAAATTGTTAAAAGCACAGTCCACAAATGTTGTTTTGTAGACATTTCAACTCCTGAGCATAAGTTATTGAAAACAGGGTCATCATTAGGACATAAAATATACAGGAAGAACCTACAAATGGAAACCATGTGTCAATTTCAATGAGTTTTTTAATCAGATTAACTATATTATATGATTATGTCACATACCGAAAGGTTTGCAAAAAAATGTGCAGTCATATGGAAATTGAAATTCCAGTGGGTGAAATAACTTCAGGAAGAGTATTTATCACTCTGCAATTATATAATGCAGTCATTACCTATTCTGAGCTTAGCTTACATACCCAGCTATAGTAGTTGCTATCATTGCAATTGATACAAGCTTTTTATTTATAGGTGCTTCCTGTATATTTTACGTCCTGATGAAGACCTTGCTTTAAATAACTTAGGCCCACATTTCTGCTCAGCATCCTGAGGGGTGGTGCTGCCAAATGTCAAGATTGCAGAGTACCAAGTTTGCCTAGCCCTGAATTCACGTCTTATCTTATCTTATGTTATGCAGATTTATAAAGGCGTCGTTACCCGGAGGCTTCCCAGTGCTGAGTCAATAGCTCAGGAATTACTAAATGAATAGGGGTAGAACCAAACTTTGACCATTTTTCTAAACTTATTCTCATTAGGTTTTATTCCTACTTCCACTGGCATAGAATTCCATAGTTTGGCAGACAGATAGGAGAATGATCTGGATCTGCCGCCCCAGCTAGATCTGTGAACATTAGGAAACTTCAGGAGCCCTGCATTAGAGAATCTTAAACACCTGTTCCGAACATAGGCACACCGAAGAACACCAATCAAGGGAGGTGTTCTATGGTTAAAGCGAGTCCCTTGAATGGTATCCTTGACTCTACTGGGAGCCAGTGCAGAGAGCCCTAGGCACTTTGCACAGAGGACTGTTTAGATACTTTAAAGATGGTTCTTGCTACAGCATTTTGAACCACTTGAAATCTCTTAATGACCAATTTAGGGGAGCCAATATACTAGGAGTTCCCGTAGTACAGTCCTGCCCCCTTTAACCACCATCATGCAATCTGTGTCCCTCACTCTTGCAAGTTCTTTTACTTCCCTGCCTCAATCCTTTGGGTTATTTACAAGCCCCTTGCACCACCGGTGCGTCACTTTTTTGGATGCTCCGGCGTCGCAGAGTGCAGACCAATATCTATGAGGCCATGCAAAGCCACCTTGCGTGACTTTTCATGACCTCGTAGATATGGTGTAAAGAAATGCAGCGCAGGAGGCTGTGTTGCCTTACCCTACATCAGGGGGGGGGTGTTCCATGGGCATTGCAGAGAGTTTTCCCAAGCAACATCTATTGGTTTTGACACATTTTCATATTTACAAGGATCTCTAAACCTAGAATTGCATCCAAATTGTAACGAGGAGATAACTTTATTTCTCCTCTTTTTTTCCTCTTATTAAAGAGATAAAAACTTTCATGGATAGTTTTTGTGCAGGAAGGAGTCCCATGCTGCACAAACACACTCTTGCCAACAATGCAGACACCCTTGTACCATGGTCCACTTAATTAGTACAGTACGTTGGAGCTAGGCACCAAATTATGCGCTGGCGCCAGCTGAAAGAACAGTATTGCACTGTATCTTGTAAATATAGTGAATTCCTGACCTTTTGAATTGGCGTTGGGTTGTGCAGCAGAAAAAGTTGTGGCGCTACCCTACTCCAATTCAGTTTAAATAAGGCCTTATGTCTCTAGTTTCACTTTTTTCTAATTCCTTCTTTACTCCCCTCCTCTTTTTTGTCCTGATCCCGAATTTAGAGTTACCGGTGGACTCCACGTGCAACCAAAAGCTCAGATGTAGACCTTGAGGAGGGGTAAAAGGAGGTTTGACAAATTGGGCTAGAACATCAAAGATGATGGAAGAATGGGAAAAAGATGCCCCTTCACTATTTGTTGCCATGGGCACCGTGTACACTAGGCTTGGGTGAAATTTACGCTTGTTGTACTACCTAATCAAAATCACGTCATTAAGCCACTTTGTGTAATTACACCACATCATTTATTGTAAAAAGTTACCATGAAAGCAATATTCACGGTAAACTACAAATGCGTGGGAACAATAGAACGTGGCAGCTGTTGCTTGTGGTACTTTTGTTTAAATGCGTCCTTGCACCAAAAACTGACTTGAGGATGCATTTTGTGCTTTGATATTGCACACAATTACACATTTGCATTTCACAAAATGACACGTCAATTTACTTGAAATTACACTTAATTACGAGGATCTGAATTACAAGCATTTGATTAGAATCTTTCTGCTCTGCTGTCAGCTCCAGTCTGTCCCAAAGCGCCAAGAAATCGTTGGTGAACATGCGCTGTATAAATTCTTTTTTCATTCATTCATTCATTCCGAAAGCAATTTATGCAAATTACACACCCCTAAAAGACACCAGAACCGTGCATTTGTTCGGTGTAGATGGGCCCTCCCATCTACCGACTTCACCTAATAACAGACTTACCGGAATGTCAAGGATAAAACAGCAGCAACAAAGCGGTAGATTATCTCTCACCAACAACCTGGTTTCAGGTTAACTCTTCTTCCGTAGGTGAAGCTTTGCATTAAGCATATGGCGAAGGTGTTGGCACCAAGGCTTGAAGGTGGTGGAGCCTCTGGAGAGCAATCATCTACAACCCAGATGCTGTCATGACAACCCTCCAGCCATCTCTTTCCATCTGCTACCAAGTCTTTTGTTTTGTTCTGCTTTTTCATGACATACACGTATTATGATTGTATTTCTCTTCATGTTATGACATATAATTAAAAAGATACATGATGCATTTATGTTTTCTTTGGCAAAAAAAACTATTTTTTTAAACTTATTTTCATGGAGATTTTGCACACAGATTTATAATGTCACATTCATTGTACAAACAAGTTGACAAGCGTGGAGTATCACGACGCGCGCACTTAGGACCCGGCCTCTCCGGACCCCGCCCGCTCCTGGTCTCTGGTGGTTGGTCGGGCGGACGGCCCAATCGGCGTCCGGCCGACCCATTTCTGCTCTGGCGATATCGTGTGACCCGAGGGTCAGGGGGTGGAGACTCTGGGCCTATTTAGGGTCAACTTCCTGTGACTGGGGTCTCTGTTCCCGCTATCACTCCTGGATACCTGACTGCTCACGCCGGCACCTGGCCCTTCTCGTGATCCAGGCCGGCTTTCCGAAACTCTAGAAGCAGAAGGATCGAGCATCGTTCGTGTAGCCAGGTAAGGGGTCGAGTGCCTCGGGGGGCCTCGTGGGCAGCCGTGAGTCACGGTGGGTGCTGGGAAGGGATTGGAGTGTCGCTGCCTTACGGGGCTTACGGCTGTGTGCGAGGGTCTTCGTGGTGCGGGCTCCTGCCGGGCGGCGTGAACGGTGCTTAGGGGTGTAGGAACAGGGAACTCAGGGCACGTTAGGTGCTATAGCGAGGTAGTGCGAAGCGCGCGATAGTTAGCATGGCGCCAAAAAAGGGTGGACAAAAGCGAAAGGATTCTGAACCTGAATTAGCGCAGATTATGAAATTGCTGCTAAAGAAGTTGAGCAAGGAGACCCCCGATAGCGGGGACGAGAGCGATTCTTCCCGGGGGAGCAGCCTGAGCTATTAGAGCGGCCGTGCAGGGGGGTGCCACCGAAGGCTGCGTGTCCGCCATTAAAGAAGAAGGCCAAGGCGCAGCCAAAAAGGAAAGGGACGAAGAGTGGGCCTAGCCCTGCCAGGGGGAAACGGGACGAGGGATCAGTAGGTCCCGTCCCCACTCCTCCGTTAGATGCAGAGCGGGTTTTTCCTTCTGATCCCATACCGGATGTGGCCACACCAGTAGACCCAGTGGGTTCAGTTTTGTCTGAGATTAGGGAGGCGCTGAAGGCGTTGGCTCCGGGAGGCGCGGTACCATTAGTCACGGTCCCTCTGGCCCCACTCCCACCGCAGCCGGTGGCCGCAGTGGCAGCCGCTGGCGATCCATTGGATAGCTTGCTGGCGTCAGTTTCCACTCTAGTGGGCCAATTATCAGCCCCGGGAAAAGTATTAGAGAGAGTGAGCGCTGGGGCGCCAGTACCATGGGTGCCCCCGCAGGTCACAGAACAGGGCGCGTTGCAGGATATTCAGAGGCAGTTGGCGCTCTTAGTCGAGTCGCGCAAAGCATTGCCCAGTGTAGCGATTGGAGCACAGCCCCCCGCGATAGCGGTGCCACCTACAGGAGGTAAGCCTGGTGACGCTACGCTGAGGAGCAGCGAGGTGGGAACTAGTCAGGGGAACGTGTTGTCCCAGTCAGGGATGTTAGCTACGCATGTGAGTATGGAAATGCGAGAGAAGATTTGGAGAGGTGCCTACGTAGATATATTCTCCCTTATCAGGCCGAAGAGACGAGAAGAGTATTACAAGGACTGGGATGGGAAAGATCACTCCTTCTGAGATCGGAGACCTAGGATAGAGGAGACTATAACCAATTGGTTGTTCGGCTTTCACTTTTATGTCACAGTGTTGTTGGAAAAAAGGCCAGAGTTGGCGATTCCGCTGGTGTTTTATACTAATAAGATTGTAAAGGCACACACCACTCATGGCGGTTCTGCCTGGCTGACATACGATAGGGAGTTTCGCTGGGCGAAGGAGGAAAACCCCTACATTTGTTGGGGCCAGGTTGAGGTCAACGCTTGGTTAGAGAGCAAAAGCAATAGGGAACACCCGGCTAGGCAGCCCTTTCGGACTTCCCAGGGAGGGCCGGGCGAGAAGAAAGGTACATGCTGGGCATTCAATGGTAAAGGGTGCACATGGCCCCCCGGGCAGTGCAAGTTCAAACACGCATGCGCCTACTGCGGTCACCAGTCCCATCCTGAATCAAAGTGCAATAAGAAATCCAAAGAACGGGGGGTAATGCCCCTAAGGATATCAAGCCTCCCCAAGTATAATCTGCCTACTCCTGTTGCCATTGAGAAACTGATCTTTTGGTTGGACAGGTATCCAGATAGAGCAGCTGCTAGGATGTTGTTTGAAGGTTTTTCCAGTGGTTTCCGTATCCCAGCATCGCATGTCCCCCCTATTACTCAGTGTAGGAACCAAGTTTCAGCAAGAACCCATCCCTCAGTAGTGGCCACAAAGGTGGAGAAAGAGCGGGCCTTAGGCCGAGTAGCAGGCCCGTTCCCGGCTCCTCCCGGGGAGAACTTTGTCTGCTCCCCTTTGGGAGTGGTGCCCAAGAAGGAGCCGGGACAGTTCAGAATGATCCATAACTTATCCGCACCGAAGGGTGCATCGGTAAATGATGCCATCGACCCGGCAGTGTGCTCAGTGACGTACTCGTCCTTTGATGCCGTATTTCAGAAAGTGAGGGAGCTAGGCCGAGGGGCGTTGCTAATAAAAACCGACATTGAGTCAGCATTCTGCTTGTTGCCGGTACACCCTGAGGATTACCATTTGTTAGGCTTTCAGGTCCAACAGCAATTTTATTACGACAGATGTATGCCTATGGGTTGTGCGGTCTCCTGCAAGTATTTTGAGACCTTTAGCTCCATGCTGCAATGGGTGTTTTTGCAAAAGTCAGGATGTACGGATGTGGTGCATTACTTAGATGATTTCATGGTGATGGGTCCCGCATCGTCGGATGCCTGCGCGTTGGCCCTAAGCCAGCTGGTGGCGATGCTAAAGGAATTTGGGGTGCCGCTGGCACCGAGCAAGACAGTCGGCCCTGACACGTGCATGTCCTTCCTGGGCATTGAAATTGACACAGTAGCGGGGGAATGTAGATTGCCAATGGATAAAGTAAAGGCCTTTTCCCTAGCCATTGAGGTAGCATTGGCGTGTCCAAAGGTGACGTTGCATCAGTTACAAGTGCTTGTGGGGCAGCTAAACTTTGCTTTGCATATCATTCCCATGGGACGCCCTTTCTCGAGGTCTATAGCCAGAGCGATGGTGGGTCTTACCCAGAAACATCACTGGATGAGGTTAAAAGCAGGGGTGAAGGAGGACCTCAAGGTGTGGCGTGACTTCCTGGCAGATTTCAACGGGCGGGTAGTATGGCCCGCGCCGCCGGGGTCCAGTGAGGAGCTAGGATTATACACCGATTCAGCTGGTAGTGTTGGTTTTGGGGCAATCTTGGGCCCTGCCTGGTGTGGGGCGGAATGGCACTTAGCAGGCTTGACTAAGAATTTAGCCTTTCTAGAGCTTTTTCCCATCTGGGTTGCAGTTACGGTTTGGGCAGAGCGCTTCAATTGGCAAGGGGCGACTTGCCCACACGTGCTGAGGTTGCTGAAGTTGTTGGTGTTGGCATGCTTGAAATTGAATTTGACTTTTAAGGCTGCGCATATACCTGGTGTTGATAACCATGCTGCTGACGCTTTGTCTCGCTCCAAGTTGCAGGACTTCCGGAGGTTCCACCCGCAGGCGGAAGAGCGCATGACGACGTTCCTTACGTCATTGTGGAAAATTGGAGCCCCGCTTTAGCGGGGCTGGTAGGTGCCGCTCTGAGTGATCGCACCAAACGTGCCTATCAGTCGCAGTTTAATGTTTACAAATCATTTGTGGAACAGTTGGGTGGGGCGAGGGTCTTCTCAACTGAAACGATGTACGCCTTTTTACAGGTTCTGCGGGATCAGGGCTAAACAGTGTCCTATGCTAGGGCTTCCCTGGCTGCGATAGGCTTCTTTGCTAAACTGGCGGGGGAGCGGGACCCTGGGGCTTCATTCTTGATCAGGAAGGGCTTAGCGGGATGGGCCCGATTAGACGGGACACGGCGGGACTGTCGTAGGCCTTTGGACCTCCCGACCTTGATTGATATTTTGGGGGTACTGCCTGTTATTTGCCAGTCACCATTCGGGGGAATCATGCTGGGGGCGGCCTTTTGCCTGGCCTTCTACGGGGCCTTCAGCCTGGGTGAGATTGTGGGGGCCTCCAGAGTAGACCACGGGGGGTGGGGCCTGCAGCTCAAGGATATCTCCATTTCCCCGGGGGGCCTGGTATTGCGGTTGAGACGGTCCAAAACAGACCAAACAGGAAAGGGGGTCTACATCCAGTTGCGGCCTGCCCCAGGGATAGCTGCCTGTCCCGTATCCCGTATGCAGGCGTACCTGGCCCGACGCCCAGCAGGGGGGGGGTCGGCTCTTTTCGTCCACGAAAACAGGGATTGCCTGTCTCAATACCAGTTTAAGGCAGTCTTTGGGTTGGCTCTGGGGAACCTGGGACTGGGAGCAGCGGGCTATTCTTCTCATTCCTTTAGGATTGGCGCCGCAACTTTAGCGGCAGGGGCGGGTCTGCCCCCCAACATGGTGAAAGGTGTAGGTCGCTGGACCTCTGATTGCTACAAATGATATGTAAGGCCTGAATTATTGTAATGCATATGTGTGCAGTGTCTAACGGTTCCATCTCTCTCCTTTCTGATTAGTATGCCCGCTTCCGTGGTATGGGTACTCGGGCACTCTTTCGTGCGTCGCGCGGCGGTGCGCTTGCAGCGAAGAGAGGTGATGAAACCGGCCGCATTGGGCGAGACCAAATTCGTATGGCATGGCGTTGGAGGGATGCGGATCCGACACTTGAGGCGGATCGTCGAGAAGCTCAGGGCACGAGAGCACAAATTGCCGGATTGGATTATTTTGCATTTGGGAGGCAACGACATGGTCGACAGGGGGCGCTTGGCTGTCAAGGAAGCCCTACTAGCAGAGTTTGCCTGGCTGGGGCATGTGTTGCCATCGACGAAAATAGTCTGGTCTGGCATGATATCACGCAGGGCATGGGGCCCAGGAGTGCGTCCTAGATCTTTGAACGTCTCAGTGAGGCAATTGAATGGCGAACTAGCAAGGTTGTGCTCAGTAAAGGGCCGCTTGCGCTACCTCCAGCACCGTATGATTTCCGGAGAAGCAATGTACCACCAGGATGGGGTGCATTTGTCGGACTGTGGAACTGATACGTTTATACAAGAACTTTGGTCATTTATTCTGAACGCAGGTGGGGAGGGTGTCAGACCTGTGGGCCTTGGCCACCCTTGTGGCAGAGAAGAGACCTGCGATCAGTAAATAGTGGCTAAACAAGATGGATGGGAGCCCGCTTGCCGGGCTCCATAGGCCAGCCCTGAGGGGGGATATGGCAAGCTCTCCACTGGGAGGAAGTGACCACCGGCTGGGGAGGCTAGGGCGACAGATTTCGAGCCTCCCGGGCGACCCTGGGCAGCCTGGTGGTCGAGAGGTGGGCCCCGGTAATGGCGGACAAGGATTGTAGGGCGGGACCCACCACTCTAAGGGGTAGGTGCACAGCACTTGGCGTAGGATACCCAGTTGCGAGATGCGAACCAGATGATGTTCCTCCCTTAGGGTTGGGAAGGTGATGGAGCTGATATGCTCATAAATGTAGTTATGTTATAACTTGTGATTTTAGATATGCATGTTATTGCTTGTCATGTTTATACAATGTGTGAATAAACATGGCCTTTTTAACCCCACCTGAATCTCTGGTGATTTCAAATGTGGGGATCTTGCATGTCTAGGGTAGTTGGGCGGCGGGGGCAAATCTGGAGGGTACGGGTCCTATGATTTAACTCCATCTATGCACAGTTTAGCGAATTTTATTGTTGAGTGAATAGGAAAGGATAGGGCCCGATTCACAGAACTAACTTAAGACAAAATCCTAAACTTAATACTCTTGGTATTCACAGAAGTTAGGATTTTGTCTTAAGACAGACGTAAGTTAGGATTCTGTCTTAAGTCTGTCTTAAGACAAAATCCTAACTTCTGTGGATGCCAAAAGTAGTAAGTTTAGGATTTTGTCTTAAGTTAGTTCTGTGAATCGGGCCCTATCCTTTCCTATTCACTCAACAATAAAATTCGCTAAACTGTGCATAGATGGAGTTAAATCATAGGACCCGTACCCTCCAGATTTGCCCCATAGTTGGTAGCTTCACATTTGGAATTTCTGATTACCCATCAACACCTTAACTGCTCATGCACGAACAGTCCAGCTTTACAGATTACAGAGACCTTTGATGCAGCCATCTCCTGGAAACCATGGTGTTCTTTTCCTTTCTCCTTCCGGGTTTGTGTTAATGATTTCTGATTGCAACATGACTTTCACATCTAATCCCTTGTTATAGCATGAGTTGTGTCTGCGAATCTTCAAGCTGCACACAGCTTGTCTGCCTTCCTAAAAAAAGGTTTAAAGCTCTCTCCCATGCCTACAAATGATACCTCTGCACTTGTCTCTCAGTCTGTGCTTCTTGTCTCTGGATGGGAGTCCCTGAGAGCAGGTCCAGACTGGCTTTTGTTGCAGGGGTCCGATATTGCAGCTATGCAGCAAAACTGGCCCTGGGTAACAAAAACGGCCACACCAGGGGTCCAAAACCAGCCACCACCCTGGCGGCCACCGGGGAAGTGCCCATTACCCGCTATGGCCACTCCGGCCCTGCCTGAGAGTTACTTTATACCCTGGCTCTGTTCCTGCGTTTGATGGCTTCTTAGATCCGTCTTAGGCTTGATACCTGGGGCCTCATTTAGGAGAAGTGTCACAGCGCTGCGACAAAGCAGCAATGCAACACTTCTCAGTGCACCCTACTTGCAACAGGATGGATGCGCCGTATTTACAGTACTGCATATCATGTTGAAAGGAGTCAAAGATATGTCAGTTGACGTAGCTGTAGGCGCAAAAGGGATGCATTGCTGGGGTGTGTGAAAGCGGAGGCAACTCCAGCAATGTGTCGTTTCACATGGGGCAAGCCCTATGACAAAGGGCCTGCATCACCCTTACGCTTGCCATGAGGCAGGCATAAGATTTTGGAGCAAAGGCGTCCTAGAAATGGCGTACTTGCAATCTTATAGATTTCAAAGCGCCACTTCTACGAGGCTTTGATGCAGGGGAATGGCCACCTTGCATACATTATACTTGACGCAGGTATAATGTAGCGTAGAGGTTTAGGAAGTGACACATCTGCCTAGATGCGTCATTTCGTGACTATGGAGCAACGTGGTGCATTATTTACACCGCACCAGGGTCACACAAAGTGATTTAACTGAGACGTAAATGTGATGCAGGGCTTCAAAATATGGCCCCTGGTTTCTTCTGTCAGTATGTCTACACTCACCTCTCAGCTGTGGTGTTTTGATGCTGTGTTAGTCTGCTTCTAACACTTAGCCTATTCTTCCATGGCTTCCTGCTGTGTTTGATGGATGTGAATCCCCACAGCTAGTTGTAGACTCTCCCCCAATGGGAAACATCCGTTACAACGCGGATGTTTCAACGCGGTGCTGTTACGACGCGTCCGTAACAACGCAAGTCGTTACCACAACTTGCGCTGGAGGGCGCTAGAAGATTAAAAATAGTAAATTTACTATTCCAACACCTTCCCTAGTGTCCACGGGGACTGGTGTTAGAATAGTAAATTATACTATTCGATATCCGCGCCCCCAACGCAAGTCGTGGTAACGACTTGCGTTGTAAGGGACGCGTTGTAACAGCACGCGCTGTGACGGTACGCGTTGTACCGTCACCCATCCTCCCCCAATTGCTTCCTGTTGGGCATGGTGTTTGAATGTACCTGATGGTCAGTGGCTTTGGAGACACCTGTATTGGAGGACAGGTTAGTCTCTCCCTCTTCTTTTTTGGAATGCAGACTGTACTTGAATTTCCCAATAAGCTCTATGCTGAGTTTGGGCCTTGAGCCTGTTGCCATGTTGCTTTGCTTCTTGTTTGGTTTTTGTGTGTTTGCACTCTCTATGCTGAGCTTGTTGAGGGATATGTGCTACTGTTCTGATCTATTGCTTGGCTTTCACCAGATCCCTACCAAGCTTTGGGATAATGTTGGGGTTGCTCTTCTTGATGATACTCAGGCCTCATTTAGAAGCCCCTGTCCGCTGCTGGAACGTCACTTCTTTTGATGTCCTGGTGGCGCACAGTACAATGACATACCTACAAGGCCAAGTAAAGCCACCCAGCATGACTTTTCATGAACTTGTAGATATGGTGTGAGGCAAAGCAGCGCAAGTTGCTGCGTTGCCTAAAACTGCAATGGGGTGGTATGCTCATGTAATACCCATGTATTTAACAGATTCCCAGATTAATAGCGTTCTATAAACCTGGGAATGCTTAAAACGCCTTTGTCTGCCCATGGGAGATATAGGGGAGCTGCACTGTGCAGCAATAACTCTATTTCTTCTTGTTTTTCCTATTTTTATTTGTGCTGCAGTTAGCAGCACAGATAAAAGGAGGAAATGGCCTCCATGTATTGATTTTCTGCACAAAAACAATCATTTCCACAAATCAAACACCCTTGCACAACCAACTGTGCACCAGCAATGGGGAAGAGGACAGTAATACACTGTATCTCATAGATATGGAGGATTTGTTAGCTTTTCTTTTGATGTAGGGCTGCACAGCAATAACGTTTGCGGTGCTGCCCTATGCTAAAAGTTTGTAAATGAGGCCCTCAAGACTTATATTGATAGGTAAGGAAGCATTCAGATTGATGAGGTAGGTGTGGACACTCTACTGGTTTATTCAAACTGAACTTGGGGCTGGGCTGCACATGCTTTGTGTTAGGCACTGAGCCACTTTGCTGTAGGATGGATAATTGCCCCCTTTCTTTCCTAGGCTGAGGGCAGGAATTGGTCTTCTTCTGAGGTTTACAGCTAGGCTTGAGACTTGAGGGATAGGTACTCTGTCTCCCTGTCCTTTGGCTTCTTGTTTAGAATGAATGTGCTCCCCGTCTGCAAGAGAATCACGTTCCGACTCTTCACCCACGCTCACAAGGCCCTCTACGACCTGGGCCCCAGGTACCTCAACAACCGCCTGACCTTCTACACTCCCACCCGCCAGCTTCGATTGACCAGCCACGCCTTCGCTGCCGTGCCACGCATCCGAAGATCCACCATGGGAGGAAGATCCTTCTCCTACCTGGCAGCCAAGACTTGGAACTCCCTCCCCATCCACCCAAGACCACCTCTTCTTCAGGAAGCAACTCAAGACCTGGCTGTTCGAGCAGTAGCGGACCCCCCTCCCAACAAGCACCGTGAGACCCACTGGGTGAGTAGCGCGCTATACAAATATCCTGATTGAAGTCTCTTTGCTGGGATTGTAGGGGCTGTTTGCTACTAATTCCGATGTTTGGTCAGTTCTTCCTTGGTACCCTACTGGATTGCAGGGTGGTTTGTGGGCCTTCTTTGCTGTGGTATTGTGAGTGCCATTTTTGTGGTGTGTTGACTGGTCTTGAGTAAGTATGGACGAATTTTGCGGATCTGCGGTCCGCAAATTCGCGCGAAATTGCAAACAAATCCACAAATTTGTGTTGATTTTCTAGCAAAATCGCGTATTTTTTTGCAATTTGCACCATACTTAACTGGAGTAGTTTCAACTGGCTAATCAGTAAGTGCTACCTTGTTGGGTAAATGTATAGTGCTTTTCCTACATTGCAGCTACGTAAAGGGCCAGATGATTTGTCCCCAGTGACCTTGTGTGCCTGTAAGTTTGCCACCGCGCCAAAAGACGCCGAGGTCCCTTGAGTGAGCTGTCCATCATAGTTGGGAAAGGGCAGGAAAATCGTTTGATACTGCTAGTGTGTGGTGCGGGGCTTCTATGCGTGTGCACATGCCTCTAGTGTAAAGGGTCAGAGAGCGAGCAGGGCAGCAGGTGAGGAGAAAGCAGCCTCCTGGCCACAGGAACTACAAGGGGATCGCGTTCGAGAAACTCATGGATGCAAAGACCTCCCTCGAGTATTACAGCTAATTTTCGACGGCAGATATGGGGTTAAAGCACACTTGCCCAGCCTCGACCGTGCTCACTAATGTTTTGGGCTGATTAAAAACGTTACTGAATTTGAACTTTAACTCGGGCACCAGCTATATCTGTAAGTGCTTCCTGTTGAGGTTTAATTTTTGTGACAGGAGCCTCGTGCCAGAATGAATCCTGCCCTGCATAGTTAGCCACAAAGATGCCACCGTTTTGTGCAACACCACTACTCAACTGGAGTACTGGCTAATCAGTAAGTGCTACCTCGTTGTGTAAATGTATAGTGCTTTTCCCTCACTGCAGCTGCGTAAAGGGCCAGAAGATTTGTCCCCGGTGACCATGTGTGCCTGTAAGTTTGCCACCGCGCCAAAAGGCGCCGATGTCCCTTGAGTGAGCTGTCCATCATAGTTGGGAGAGGGCGGGTAAAAACGTTTGATACTGCTACTGTGTGGTGCGGGGCTTCTATGCGTGTGCACTGTGCACATGCCTCTTGTGTAAAGAGTAAGAGAGCGGGCAGGGCAGCAGGCGAGGAGAAAGCAGCCTCCTGGCCACAGGAACTACAAAGGGATCGCGCTCGTGAAACTCATGGATGCAAATTACAGCTAATTTCCGACGGCAGGGATGGGGTTAAAGCACACTTGCACAGCCTCGACTGTGCTCACTAATGTTTTGGGCTGATTAAAACGTTACTGAATTTGAGCTTCAACTCGGGCACCTGCTTTATTTATCTGTCAGTGCTTCCTGTTGAGGTTTAATATTTGTGACAGGAGCTTCGTGCCATACTTGTAACTATTCTCTGAACCTGCTTCGAGGGTCAGAGCAGGGTCAGAGAATAGTTGCAAGTAGGAAACGAGGCGTCGCTCAGGAAGCACTTACAGCGTTACAGCAGGTGCCCAAGTTGAAGTTAATTTCTTTGTAACCTTTTTGTAAATAGTTACAAAGAAATTAACTTCAACTTGGGCACCTGCTGTAACCCTGTAAGTGATTCCTGGAAAAAATGTGTCCAGCTCGCGGATTCACGGATTTTTCCGCAATTTCGCGAGATAAGCGGATCGCGAAATTGCGGAAAATCTGCAAATTCCACGAGCGGAACGAATTTTGGGCCCACAGTTAGTCTTGAGCATCCTCATGTGCCCCCTTTTAATAATTGTTCTTTTTTCTACCCCTACCTCCCGTTTTGTTGTGGGTCATGTTCAATGTGCAGTTTTTGGATCTTTTCTAGCTGGCTGTTGGTTCTCCGATTACACTACTTGAGTTTGATGCCTTTCGAACTTGGGCTTTCCCAGTCCTTTCTGTGTTTAAATATTCCTTATTAGGGGAGGTGGGCCTGGCAGTTGTATGACAGAACTACGCATGCAATTACTTTGCATGCCTCACCAACGTGGTATTTACCACAACCACGTTTTTACCACACATGCCTTTACCAGGCATGCCTTTAGAAGGAATGCATTTTATTATAAAGGCATGATTTGTAAAGGTAAATGAGTGGTAAAGGATAATCCACAGTCCCCTACCTTAGAAAGATCCTGACCCCAGCCCTTAAGAAACCACAGCCCCCAACTCCGGGCCCTAAAACCTGCCTTGTGCCCTAAAAACGGGCACAATCCCAGCAATGGAAAACACCCAGCCCCCTTCACTGAGCCCTAAAACTGGCCCACAGCCCTAATAACTACCCTGACCCCCTGCCTTAAGCTCTAACACCCGGCCCCCAGCCCTGAAACTACCCCAACCCTGCCCCAAAAACTACTCACTAAGCAGCAAGCAGAAAGGAAGGAAGCAGGAAGTCTGGGAAGGACGTCTCCAACACCCCCTGCCCATTTTCTTCAAGTCTAGAGTGCACACTCCCTTTATCATGCATATGCCTTTACCGTTTTCACAACGGAAATCATTGTAAAGGTATGTTTGGTAAAGGAATATGTATGGTACAAGCATATGCACGGTAAAGGCAAGCGTAGTAGTGCTTGCCTTTTTTAACAGCATGCATGGTTCGGACGGCATTGTTAATGCTGTTTCCCAGGGCTGGCCACTCACACACTTCTGAAGGCTACCTGGGGAGGTGCAGACACCTTGTAATCAGCTGATGCAGGGGGGTGATCAACCACCAGGTGGTGCGGCTACAGCCCCCTGTGTCTCTTTTGAGTTCGGAACAGAGACATGTGATGTAAGGTCTCATGCCTCCACTTAGGGTGTGTTTTGAGTTTTGAAATGATCGAGACAGCTGTTCCATAACAGCCGAGGGGAGATCAATGTCTTCAAGAAGATTTTGTCCTACACCTCTCTCAGTGGCGATAGACCAACCACTCTTTAAAGTCTTCACTGTGGAAACCACTTTACAGCCTAGCCACCTCTCCTACATATAGATATTTTCAGGTATGGGGTTCATTAATGGGGTTGCTTCTGGACTGCATGGCTAAAATTGACCCTTTATCTTCAGCCCAATTGATGAGGCCCTTAGAGCTCATTAGCAGGAGAATTGTGTGAAACATTTCACATATCAGGCTGCACTTGGAACACATGAGTCTCACATTGCTGGAGTTGCACACACAGTCAATCCTCAATAGCCTGTCAACATGTTTCAATATTGCACCTACACATTTCTTGTCCCTGGTATGGGCTTCTAGGAGGACATTCAGCAGGTCTTATTTCACTGTCCCTTCCTCTCAGGTGAAGCCGCATGTAATGCCAGGGCATGAACAATTACACCGTCTGGAGGAATTTGGGGAAACCACCAAAGGCCTGATGTTCCTTGAGGCCTTGCCCTCTGACCTCTGATGTATTTTAGCCCTGTACGTACACTTCACTATTCATATCACTTGTTATATACTTGACTCTAGGCTCTATTTTCCTTGCCCTTTCCCTCCCATATGTCAGCTCCAGCTGGATCGAATAACAAATATGTCAAACTAACTGCCATGGGCTGCCACCTTCCGGGAAATAGAGCCACCTGTGATATATAGAACGGAGAGAGAGTCTGTCACTTCTACATTTGCTGTGAGTTTCTTGATTGGCAGCTGCCTTTAGCTTCCATGACTCTCATGTTGCCTTGTGAGTCATTATTGTGGGTGAGTGCTCTATTGGTGACCCGCAACTCTGATCACACTGGTTTTATCTCTGGACTTCTAGAGCATGTTGTCTTGCTTTGACAGTGGTGGCCGGGCCTACCCATCCCGTTGTATGTTTTCCACATTGTTCCTACTGTCAAATGGCTACCTAGCCTCAAAAAACTACCTGCTTGTTTCAGCAAAGGCTATTTACCTGGTCCTTTTTTCTGTGAGATTTGGCACTGACACAATGAGACCTCCTTTACATTTCTCTTTTCCCACGTACTTCATATCAAACGGTGGTGTGTAATGCACACCACCATCTACCAACTGCGGAACATCACCCTGTGTCCTGCTAATACATCATGGGTCCTGATACTATGAGATCAGTCTTCTTCTTACTTGACTACAGACACGTCCTCTATGGCAGAATGACTATGTGCACACCTTTTGAATGTGTAAGTGTGAAATCTACGGCGCTCTTTAGTTGTTTCCCTTATGGGCTGGATCAACTTTGCTGTGCTACTGCTAGCATGATGCATAGAGCCAGAAGACACACACACTTTCATCCCAGGGGACACATTTATCATTGTTTGATGCAGTGCAATGCAGCAAGACAATTTGCTGTGCTGCTCCATGTCAAATGGAGAGGGCTGAAATGCACCATATTTACTAACATGCGGTACATTCCTACACTCTGACTGCGCTGTGCACTATGTGCTGCCAATGCCACCACAGACACCCTTCCGCCATGGTTCAAGGGTGCTTGCATTGCAGGCAACATTATTTTCATGCAGGAAGAGACAAATTTCTGCTCAAACACATTCCTGGGAGGCTTATTCCTCACAGTGCAGCACACTTAGAAAGAGGAAACAATGAGGAGAAATAAAGATATTTCTCCTTCTTGCACCTGTGTCTGGAAGGCCTACAATTGTCACACATTTCCAGGTTTGCTACTCTTGGCAAATCTGGGAATGTGTTAGAAATCGCATGTGGATGCGAGGGAACACCCAAGCTCCACCCATGAACGCCTTCTTGGTGCAGAATAACACAAGGCAGGAACATGCACTGCCTTGCGTTATCCAGATTTACCAATCCACGCAGGGCCATGCAAAGTGGCGTTACATGGTTCGGTACGTCTGAGTTAAGGATTGTGTTGCCTTTGTTGCACCTTGTGCAACGCAATAGCAACACAATCCGTTCATAAATCTATGCCTAGATTTCATCACTGGAAGTGACATCACTTTAACTTTGACCCCGATGATGCATCACTGTATTTATTTAAAAAATATGTATCTAAAAACATAAGCAGGCAGTAAAGTAGCGAACATTGACTGGTAAATATCACATCCCCAAAGTTACTAAATGTAGCAAAGTCTACAGTACACCTTTAAAATGTATCTTGTCATTGCCATTTCTGAAACAAAGTTAAGGCCTTCATTAGAATGTATCAGAAATACTGATGTGGTAGTTTCACACTTCTAATTAGCTACATCATGAAGAACGGTAATTTAGGAGCTGCAAATTTACAGGGTCATTTGAAATTGATCCTTCCCTACTGATTCCTGCAAGTTTTTCCAATTTCTGTTCTGTTGTTTTGAAATAAAATGTGGCCTGTTTTTTCCTGATGTAATGCACAAATGAAAAAAGTAGTCACAGATTTCCCACCAAACTTGTAATCCTGAGTCGGCAAGTAAATCCCATTACCAACCGAATGAGGATTGCTACTAAATTTTAATGAGGACATTTTTGTAATTTGGAGCTCACTCTCAACTGGAAAAGTGTTCTGAGAGTAAATTGTGGTGACTATTTAACACTCTTTGCCTTTTGGGCACTTATTAATGAGATTTCAGTGATCATCAATCAGTGTGAAAATATTCTGATGTTGGGACACTTTTGATAGAAATAGGAGCTCATGTAGGCACTATGCTCTGGATGAAAATGGCTTCTTGCAACTCAAACTGGTAGCAAGAAAAATGGTAGGAGGTCTTATCTAGCCATTCCTCCTCTTGCGGACAAATTGTGGGGTGTTTCCCCCAACCATTATCTTGGTGATTGTTTATCATGGTGTGCCGGTGATGGAGGTCTTAGAGGTTTCAAGAGATAGAAGTGACTTTCAATGCTTTCAGGACCTGTTTTTGAGGACTCCCTTTCTAAGGAAATTGGAAAGTGTCAGAATCTCACTTGTTTTGTAGTATGTCTTTGTATATTTGTGTCAACAATAGTACATGCTTTGACTTATGATATGAGAAGGTATGGGTTTTCAAAACATCAATAGTTTTTAACAATTTTAAACAGCACTATGGCATACAGTGCAACATATCCATTCATCTTGACATTACATTTCTTGAGATCTTCAGTTTGCATGGAGTCGTACCGGTTACCCCATTTAAAGATAACAGCAGGTGAGAGTTTAGAACCAATCACCCATGGTTCGAAGCCTGTCTTAAGCTATTACTAAACGCATCACTGTTTATTTCTTTTTTGCAGTTTTATATAGCACAACCCAGCCTGAAAGTATTGGTGCACTTTACATAAGCACAATTTACAATTCACAAGATAACAATAAGTGTATTAGGCACTTGGAAACAAAGAGATCCGCCCAGCATAACAATAACATGATGTTGAGCGACGCCCAGACTTGGTGACAGTGTGTCACAATTATTTTGGGTGCTTAATGATATGTTCAACTGTAGCCCACTCTCTTTCTGTCCAGGCAACAGAGTCACATGTTCTCATAAAATGTATGATTTCATTCAAGTTTACTGTGTAAAGGCCCTGGGTAAACAAATAATTGGTTGGACTCTCAGCATCTGCAAGAGATTGGAGACAGAGGAGGTAATTACTCCTTTGTGAGTCATCATGAAGGCCATAAAGATGGACGAATCTGATACAAAGCTCATCATGAGTGTTGAATTTTGATTGGTTCCTGCTTTGGTGGGAGGTGTATCTTCTCCCAAGTTTGATGATTTAATTGAATATTCTGTTATTATTTAGTTAGAACATTCACCTGTCCACTTTTTCAAGCAAGCATCTCTTTCCTTCTCTTGAGACCAAATGATCCTTATATTTCTGCTCGTAGAGTTACCTTCCAGCTCTAACTTACTTTGCCTTTTTCTTATTTTGATCTTTCTTTTGATTCTATTTGAGATTTTATATCCGCTGGCACCTGCTGCTTAAGAATTTCCTGACTTTATTCACCACTTTAGACCAGCATTACTGAATTTCCCTTAAGGGGAACCAAATCTTTATATCTGCCTTTAAATAACTAAACTTTGGATTGTCTGGTTTGACCTGCCTGGCAAGTGTACATCTATGCTGTAAACAGGGGATTATCGATTTAGTATTGAATTAGCTGATTTAAGATTGTAATATTACGAATGTGTTATTAAACCTTCACGGTTTTAAATTTTACTCCTCTTTGACATTACTGAGTTGTAAATTATGCTTCACTGTTATTGAAATGCTTGCATAGATGACTTTAAGCCTCAGTAGGAGATCAAGATCCATCCAAGTAAGTACAGGGCAGCTAAGAGTTTGTACCTAGTTAGCACAGTGCATACACCATCCTTATCATCCACATTATCAGCATCGAACCCGGTTCTGCTGTTCTGCCACATCCCCTCGCTACTTCTCAGTTCGATCCTAGTTGGTGGATCAAGTTTTCTCCATGAAAGCATCAATGGATGTCATATGCCCCTTTCAAGACCGAACTACATCTGATTGTGTTTGCAGCTGTAGCTCCTTGTGTCTGATAAGCATGTGTTTCCAACTGTGGGGTCTGTAGGTCCTATTCTTTTCAAGAGTTTGGAGAAATTAGCATTCATTCATGGAGCTTTTGAGTTGGCTTGAACACAGTGCATTTTCTATTGTTTTAAGTGTCTTCACATATTATTAGACATTCTGTGTGTTTGGCTTCATTACCCTAATTTTCCTGCTGTGTAGAAAGGCTGGAGTCCATGGATGTGCAGTGCAATAATGCAGACTCTTAAAGTGGAGGACTTCTTCATTTCTTTATAGGTTCCAGGCAATCATCTTCTTCAGATTTCTGGATATTAAAAAAGTTAATTGATGAATAGTGTCTCATACTCTTTTCCCTGCCTCAGAAGCAAAGGCTTATGCCACACCCTGCCCAAATGGACCATTGAAAAGAAAAAAAATCACAGAGGGTGATCAGGGTCCGTTAGCCAAGAATGACTCTGTTTGTATATCCTAGGAGTAGAAGGGAAAGGGGGCTGTTCCTTTAATTTTCACATGCAGAGGAATACAGGGTGGGGTTTGTTGTAAATGTGCCTTGATTTAAGACAGATAGATCTATAGGTAAGTTTCAATCCAGAAAACATCTCACATAAAAAGTGTTGGGTGGAATGCTTGAATCAATTGCAGGCTCTGATAATTACTTTGGCTGAATTCCATTCCAACTTTTTTAGCTCTCTGTCTGTTGCACTGGTTTCAGTCAGTCTGGGGTTCGAGCTGGAGTGCACGCAAATGAATTTGGAAAAGCACCAACCTGCCCATTAAAATGTAGATGTTTATATACTTATTTGTGATGTAAATTAAATATTTCATCATTTGAATATCTGTCTGATGAATGCTTGGTTCTCTATTTTGTTATGTATAGTTGTGAGGTTCAAATTCTCGAAAATGGGGTGTGCCTGCCATTCAGCTATTACTAAGTTGGGACCCCCAATTCCAATAAGGATCCAATGGGGTCCCCCAGTTCCAGTAATGACTAAGTGGAACTCCACAGAAGTCAAAAGGTTAACAACAGGTATAGACTGGTTGCCTCTCTGGAGTGATCCATTGATCAAAAAATGACTGACTGGAATGTGGCTAGAGTAATCACCTATGGCTGAGATTATTTCAAGCATTCCACCCATTGCTTTTCTTATTCCTCAGGGCAGGAACTTGAAATGCTGCACCGATGCAATTAGTTTAATTACCATCTCCCCTTAATGAGTCTTGTGTCAGAGGTGTGTTGGCGATTCAATAGTGCTAAATTTAGGATGAAATGGAACTTCGGCATAATACACTCATGTAACAAAAGTCAGCCATGCTCGACAAATCGACGGAAAACTTCCTCTGGTGCAAATGCACTGAGACTGATTACGTGTTTGTCAATGGTTTAAGTCAATGACGTTCAAAGAGAAAATAAGAGAGTATAAAAAAAGGAGAGCAGTTTGGGTATAAAAGACGAATATAATGCTGAATTTCTCGACTTTCTTTAAATACCAAGTTTAATTAAAAGTATGTGAAACTGCATTGTCACTCTGACCTCTCTTGCAAATCCATTGCAAACACAAATGATAATGTCATTACACCCCCACACGACCAAGGACTTTGGTGTCTTCATTAAATTAAAATATATATATAATTTACATTAATTCTGCCTATAGAAAAACAAATGAAACAGAGGCTGCAACATCTGAACAAAATCTTTCACCTGGTAACCTTTTACAGACTTCACTGACTTCCATCACTCCTTAGACAAAGGCGAATCCTCACTACTAATCCTCCTTAAACTCTCGGCTGCCTTTGATACTGTCTATCATCCCACCCTTCTTAACACCCTCGAAGTTCACTTCGGTCTCTAGGGCACCATACTCAAATGGTTCTCCTCATTCCTTCAAAATAGATCTCTACAAATTAAGCTCAGCCACTGCCTCTCCAAGCCCCAACCTGTCTCACTTGGTGTTCCACAAGGCTCCATCCTCTCCCCTTCCTTATTTAACCTATTCATGGAACCTCTCACCCTCATCCTTAAACAAGCTACAATATGCTACCACCTCTATGCTGATGACACCCAACTATACTACAGGATTAAATCTCACAATGACATCCTTCACCTCAACGACACCATGATTAAAATCCGAGCCTGGTTCCATCTTAATCATCTCAAACTAAACACTAAAAAACTGAAATCATCCTTTTCACTCCTAAAAACAACTCCCTTCCCATTCACCTCTGGATCAAGGATATTACAGCTCTCAATTGATCCCTCTCCCCCTCGAATACTGTCAAAACCCTAGGCTTCAGCATTGACCATAACATGAATCTCATCCCACACATCAAAAATGCCGCCAAGGGTGCCCTCTTCACCCTCCACCACCTCAAAAAACTCAAACCTTTCATACCAGCAGACGGCTTTAAAACCGTTGTCCAATCGCTTGTCCTTTCCCGTATTGACTATGGTAACGCCACACTCGCTGGCACCCCTAAAGCCCACCTAGCACCGCTCAAATCTGTCCTCAACCTTGCTGCCAGACGTATCTCCGATTATAAAAAAATCGAAAAAACCTCAATTAGCTCCCAATAGAAGGTAGATCCACCTACAAGATTGCATGTATCACGCACAAAGCCCTTCACCTAAACACCCCCTCCTACATGGATGAGAAACTGCAAAAAGCTGGATGCTCCAGGTCCCTGAGGACCACCAACTCCCTTGTCCAAATCCCTCCCAGACTCAAGCACAAAAAAACCAATCTCGTGCTTTTTCTGGGAACACCCACATGATCTGGAACTTTCTCCCCAAAGACCTTCGATGCAACCCCTCCTACCCTCTCTTCAAAAAAAGACTGAAAATACTCCATCACAACAAATGTTGGGGAGCTTAACCTCACTGATGTCTGACTCTCTACACTCCTTGATCCCTGATTCTCGCCTCCTCCTCAACCCCTTCCCCGCCTCTCATTCTGCCTCTCCCCTTTTCTTCACTCCCTTCTCCCTCTGAACGTCAACACCCCCTCCACCTATTGATCTCCATCGCCCCTAAACACCCAGCGCATTCTATTACCCTATTTTTATGTAACTCATGTTTCAATGCACATTGTTTTACTTTATTGTAATTGTTTACCTGTCTTGTAAAGCGCTCTGATACCCCCGGGTCCAGTAGCGCTATATAAAACCTTGTAAATAAATAACTAATAAATAAATAAATACTCTCCTGTGTGGCAGTGTTCTTGGCGTATCTCATCATCAGTGTTTCCAAGCAAGACTTAGGACTATAGGTTGTTAGCCCAAATCCTGTTAAAGAGCCACAGCCCTCTTCCCTGAAAGATGGAGGGCCATACTCCTGGTCCGTTTGCACCAGTACACCTGATGCAGAATAAAGAGCCACTTATTTTAAAACACACACATTCTCCCTTCTACGCCAAGGCACTGACCCAAATTGGAGCTGTGAGATGATCCTTGACATTTAAAATTAGGGGCCTGGAGTGCTTCAAACATCTTTTTGTATTTACAAGCTGCATAGTCAGGGCCACTATTATTATGCGGCAGTGGAGGGACAAATTATATGGCAGGGATGATTATATTATGCAGCAAGTAAGGCAAATTATGCCGCATTATGCAGCACATTTTGTCATAGTATTACTTCATTCTTTTGTCAATTTTAAACTTCCTAACATTGTCTGGGTATAAGTTGCACATCTTTAGTACCAGTTTAACACCCAAATATCGCAATAAGCAACAGAAACGTGACAAGTGATGTCATGCCCAGGCAATAGACATTAGGACCCTGGGGTCAGAAGTGTGGGGAAGGGGACACCGGACACCACTTCCGGTCAGGGGAGCGGGGCGGGACACAACGTGAGGAAGGGGACGAGAGGCAGGACGCAGGCATGAGCTGTACAAGAAAGAAGAATAAAGATACCTGATAACGAAGCAATTGTGTCGTGTGATCCTTGGGGGACATCACAACACTACAACTGACTTTGCAAAAGTCCTTCCACTGCGTGTCAACACACATTGCTGTGTATTTAGTAACTTGTGAACCGTTGGAGTGAGAAACTAACATTATTGTGTTAAAATCTGCAGATTATGCAGCAGATGATGAATTATGTGGCAAATCTATAACTATGTGACAATCGCTGCAGCCACACAATCTCATAATTCCAGTGGCCCTGTGTATAGTCCAGAGAATTATGTGGCAAATGCAGAAAATCTATAACTATGTGACAATCGCTGCAGCCGCACAGTTTCATAATTCCAGTGGCCCTGTGTATAGTCCACAGATCATGCACTGACACCTGTTGCTTGCAGGTTCATTTATGCATTACTGAGGGAGCAATTTCCTTGGAAATCTCCAAACAGCTGCCTTCTGCACCTGTGCTGAGGTACAAGATGGAGCGTTGACATTGGCACATACACTTGATCACAGGTCCAGCGAACTGCCTCAATCTTTATGAGTGTGCATCCCATTTAGGTCGACGTGACCAGATTAGACTGGTGCACCTGATTTCAGAAGCCGATGTTTGCCCCCTCTCCCTATTGTATTTGCTAACTCTAGTCAGCATATGCTGCAAAGATCACATAAATCAAACTGTAAATGAAAAGTTACAATCAGAAACTGAAGCTCTACAGGGAGGTGCTGTCTCTGACTGCAACTACTGTTTTAGTTTGTGGTCTAAAGGAAATCCCAAGAGGTTGTGTACCAGGTTGTGTGTAGTTAGTGTGCTACATACGAAGCTCTTTGCCCCCTTGGGGGAAATAATTTCTTTCCACTAAGAATTATACATGCTTTTCAGGAAGGTATGAGCATCTAGAATAGACAACTTCAAACAATTTAGATATAAGGAAGTCCTCGATTGCTGCCAATAGTTGTTTTGATCATGCACAAATGGCTTTTCTGTTCAGTATTAATATGCCTGTCTTAGAATTATAGGTCGATTTTTAACAGGCATTTATTATTGAAGGAAGAATAAATATCTTCTACTCAGTGGTTTATTCATGTACTTTTTAAATTAATCTGAGAGCCACCTCTTTCGCCATTGTTTGGGATAGCTTTAAGGCTGCTTTTAGGGGCCAAGTAGTTTCATATTCAGCAAGCTCTCAAGAGAAAGGAAAGCCAATAGTGCTGTTCTTCTATAGGAGGTTGAATATATGACCACTGATTTGCAGACTGATATTCTCCAACAAATCTAGACAGTTTAGCTCAGGCTAAACAAAAAGTATGTGATTATTACACAATGGGCAAACTCTTAAACAAAAACTAAAGCCGGCACAAATACTATCAAGAGAAAGAGCATGTAGGGAGACTTTTGCCATGGATTGCAAAATTAAAAAAGAATAAAAACTTTGGGCCCGATTCACAGAACTAACTTAAGACAAAATCCTAAACTTACTACTTTTGCTATTCACAGAAGTTAGGATTTTGTCTTAACTTTGTCTTAAGATAAACTTAAGACTGACTTAAGACAGACTTAAGACAAAATCCTAACTTAAGTCTGTCTTAAGTTTGTCTTAAGACAAATTTAAGACAAAATCCTAACTTCTGTGAATACCAAAAGTAGTACGTTTAGGATTTTTTCTAAAGTTAGTTCTGTGAATCGGGCCCTTTATTTCTACAATATTCGACTCAGAAACTAACTCAGTCACTTTAGATCAAAGGTTAAGACATTGAGTTTGTGGTATAAACAAGTCTGTAATATAAAGAGACACCATGGAAAAATCAATGCAGATCTAATTTCTCAGTGTTTAGACCATGTACAACTTCCAAAACTGGAACACGTTATAGCTCAATAAACCCATTCTTTCCATGGAAATTAAAGTGTATTGGACAGTTTACCTAGTGGAAAAGCAACTGTAATACCTATTGAGATCTTTGGAATTATTTTTCCCTCAGCCAGGAAAGGTATATTTGACACTTTTTAATAACATACTTCAAGGGTTGACAATTCCAGCTTCTTTTTCCAAAGCAATAGTTGTACACATATTGAAATTTTGAAAGCAATGCCAAAATCCTAGTTGCCACATTACAATGAGTTTATCAAACTGAGATTATAAAACGTTGATGAAAATCTTGGGTAATCGAATTTCAGCTGTTTTTTCTCTTTTAATATACATTGAATAGAATGTTTTTCTGCTGAATAGATCCGTCGCAGATAATACAAATTACTTGATACAGGCAACAGATTCTTTCCCCAAAATACATTTGATTCTGTAATAACAATGTTCGATGCTAATAACACATTTATCTGGTCAATTGGGTGGATCTGTTTCAAATTATTGAGATGTTTACATTTCCAGACTAGCAATAGCTATTCTTAATTACAATAAGATTTGCCCTCCTGTACCTGGGATAGCTCATCTGACGTTAAACACAGAAGGCCCAATTCTTAAGACAGACTTAAGTTAGGATTTTGTCGTAAGGCTGTCTTAAGTCTGTCTTAAGACAAAATCCTAACTTCTGTGAATACCAAAAGTAGTAAGTTTAGGATTTTGTTAAGTTAGTTCTGTGAATCAGGCCCAGACAATTTATTATTATACTTAAAAGCTGAGGAGTCCAGTTTATAATACCTTTTGGGCAGGATTTAGGTCTTTGCACAGATAAGTGGCTACAACATTGATCAGGGCAAGTCAGAGATTCTGCTATTTATTGCTTCCATTGATAATCTTCCTCTAGGCATGCAACTATAGTTCCATAATAAGGAATGTATTTCTTCACCAACTATTTAGATCTATTTAGATTAAACTACTTGGTCACCTTTGGAAAGTGAAAAATCGTTTCAACAAATGGAAATCATTGCCTGTCACAATCATGGGAAGACTAACATTAGTTGCCAGTATACCCTCTCTTTACTTTTAGATTTTCCAATGTTCTGCTTAGAATACTTCCATTTTTTTTAATCATGTGATACTATATTACAATACTTTGTTGCAACAATCACCGCCTTCCTTTAAAGCTTGATTATCTGCAATGAATTAAGGAACATGGTGGAATAGCTTTGCTGCACTTAAGGATGTATTATCATGCTGCTCTTAAGGATGCGCTATCCCATCTCAACAACCCATTACTTCCTCCATTTTTGATTCTCATGTTCTTGAGACAGTGATTATGGAACTGAGCTTGCATCTGCTGTCATTTTTAAAGTTATTTAAGCTTCCCAAAATTACATGATATAAGGTGAATTGCGATCTTGCTTTTCATAGAAATGAAATATTTAAGGATTACAACTTACCAGAGTTCCATGATCATTTGAGACTCGAAGGTTGCAGAAGTTTTGGTTTGGTCATTTCCAGCCCAGAGATTAGGAAGTGGAATAGGCTTGGATTTAATATGATTGCTGATTTCAAAATTAATTTGGTCTGGAAAACCTGGGGTCAGCTGGGCTGATTCCACATGATGAAGAAGGTGCTTGTGGTTGGTTTTGTTGAAATCACTCAAATGCTCCACCAGCACTCTGCAAAGTTGGAAGATTTGTTTGAGGCTATTTTAATTAGGATTTTAAACATAATTTAGGAGGTGTACCGTGCTGGTACAGGTTACTCAGTCTCAACAGGCACACGCCTTTTCTTTCATGGCATCTGGACAAGGTGGAGAAGTAGACAGGGCACAGGCTGTCTTTAGCTAACTGGGGCAATATCCCACAGACTGTTTAGAACAGCAAACATAAAGAGGATGGAGATTTTTCTCAAAATGGCTATTGTATTACACTCCTACCTCAATTCCTTTTTCAGGTTTCTGCAAACTGAGGTTGGGGACTGGATACACATAATAGACACATAATAGCTACGCGTCCGTGTGTCAAGGCTTTTTGCGCCCACTTTTTCTGTTTATTGGGCGACAGCATGAATAATAGCCTTTCTCCTCATGTTCGTACTGTACTATCATGTTTGGTTTTGTCAATAGTGAATTATTTATTTCTTGCTCAGAACGTATGTTTATTTTTAATTTCTATTTCCATAGCTTGTTCTTTAGTATTTAAGTTTTGGAAATCAATGGACATTTCAGGTTTTTAACATTGTCGGAAAAATTAATCAGGTTGGATATTTTGAATATGCTTTCACAAAATGAAACAATCAAGTAGACAAATATCGGAGAATTTGGCAAAACTCAGTTGTCCTTTTAATTGTAATAAATAGACACCTTACATAATACTCAAGACAAGTGTGTAGAGATTCACTTTTCATACTTAAGTGCATTTTTTGAATGCATGGTTTCTGCTTCAGTTTCTTTATGTTGAAGATCACACAACTTGAATGAATTGTTTTTTTATTCACTTGTATAATTATATGTATGTTTGAGAAACTAGGTTACTGGGTGAGAGAGGTGAAACTCTAACCAAGCAACAACCACAATTCTTGTTAGGGTGACATACAAGCAAAACCCAAATTAACCTGAGCTCAACCCTCTGGTAGGTTGGCACAACAGCAGCCAGGCTCAACTTAGAAGCAATGTGTAAAGTATTTATGCAGCACTTCAAACAGTTATAAAGTCAAAATACAACGCAAGAAAAAGTCCCACATCAATTTAAATGAATAGAGTAAAATGATATACATTGTTTTACACCAAAATCACATAAATTCAATAAAAAGAACAGGAGAAATGCAATTTAAAGATGAGAGTAGAAATGGTGCTTATAAGCAAAAAGTGCCAACTGTGGTTATCTGGTCATGTCGGACTGTGACAAAGTCACAAGTTCAAGCTGACCACATATACAGGGGCCATCTCTTGTTGAGGCTGCATCACACAGCAGTGGTTCCAGCGAGCTTTAGGCTGCAATTCAAAGTCCTGCGTCAAAGATGCATCGCGTAGCGGTAATTCGAAGGAGCTGCAGAGCTGCAATCTGAGGTCCTGTTTCAAAGATGCATTGGTCAGTACCGGTTCTGATGAGCCGCAGGTCTGCGATGTGAGGTCCTGCGTGGAGGAGGTGTTGCACAGTGGCAGTTCCAAAGAGCTGTGGGGTCCTGGTCACAGGTTAAAACCTGGTGGGTCCACTCAGCCTTTCACCCTTCTGAGGTCCATAAAATGAGTACCATTGAGCTGGGTAGCAATAAACATCTGTTATTCAGTGCCAAGATACCTTTTGGGTGAACATGTACTTTACAAATGCACATGCTATGTGCAAGTGGGGTGCTGTTAGAAATTGGGTTTGTGGTTGGCTGGGGTATGTAACTAAGCCAGGCAGAACCCACCACTCTAGTCAGGGCAAGTAAGTTACACACCAAAGATAACCTGTGCTCAGTCTCGGGTAGCTTGGCGCATATCAGTCAGGCTTATCGTCAGAGGCAATGTGTAAAGCGTTTCTGCAACACACTCATACGATAGCACAATGAACACCACAAAAGAGACTCCACACAGGTTTATATATAGTATATATATTGTACATGATACGACACCAAAGTGACATGAAAAATAATTACTATGCATGCAATGCAATTACTCAGCTAGTACTCGTTATCCTAAACAGGTAAGTTCAAAAATGACAAACCTCAGTGCCTGTTATGACAGGTAGGTTAGGGAAAAAACACAAATCATCAAATATCACCATAAACCCATGGATTACTAAATTTCACCATAAGCACATAGGGTGCAGCACACCTGCACTCCTGTTAAACTTTATATGGTCATCAAGCATCCCTACATTGGGCACAGAAGCACCTGCGTGCCTATTACTGGTAATACGGTAATTCACAGTTAAGTTCCTAAATCAGAAAAGCGGGGGCCTCCGTCGAGGTCTCACCCCCAAAGGCTACAGCGGTTCAAGTGCCCCCCAAGTTAAGGCCCCACATTTCGGGGCACACACAACCTGCAGATGGCAGTAGGGAGGCATCGCTTGGTCCCAGTGTACAGAATTGTAAAGGGGAAGATGCCCACGAACATGCTGTGCAGCTGCAGAAAGTCTAGGAGTTGCGGCCAAATGTGGGCATGGGAGACCCCCTTTGATCTATCTTGGCTGCCCACGGCCTATTTAAAGAGTGCCTACCGGGGGTATGTCGGTGGGCCTCGTGCACGGGGCCCACGCTCTGCTGCATGACTTCCAACTGAAAGTGTCAATCAGGCAAGCTGGGGCAATATGGCATCATGGTACACTCCCATTGCCTGGGCAATCAGGCTGGGGGAGTGTCAGAGCATTTGTTGCCTCGAGGTATCAGGTTCAACTCCAGCCAGAAACGTGGCTCCAGGACTCACTCTACTTCTGGCAGCGCACGCTCGGAATCGAGCAGCACAGAACACTGGGCTGAGAGAGAACTCCATATTGGTTAGCCATGCACTGACTTCTGAAAGAGAAACCAGCAGAAATAGACAGTGGTCCCCATGTGCTGCTTCAAGGTACAAGGAGGAATACCCAGTGCTCACCATTCACTGAGTGAGAACTGAATCACTCACAAAGTGTTGGTTTCATCAGAAGCTCAATGTCATACTCCCCAGTTGCTGAGTCCCAAGGCAGGGGCAAACAGGGGAGTTATCTTTAATAACCCTGGTATTCTGTGACCAGGGACAAGCCAACGTGCCCTAGGAGAACACTTGAGTCACGAAGAGAGCAGCAGGCTGACATTCCAACACATCCAGTCGCGTTTGCAGAGTGGCAGCCTCTACAGCACAACAAAGCAAGTATCCCAAATGGCAGTCCCTCCTGGCAGCACAGCAGTCCTCTGGCAATGTGCAGTCTGTAGGGCCAGCAGTGTTTGGTTACAAGTCCATGCAGTGCCTCCCAACATGGTGTCAGAGCCCCAGTACTTATAGTCTAAAATATATTTGATGGTTGTTAAGGAGATGGTAAAATCTGCCTTTGTTTATTAACAGGAGAGTAAATGTTATCAAGATGATGATTCTTTTTAAACTGGCCTTTTTGCTGAATACAATTCTGTGGGCATACCCAAAACAGGCTTATCAGGAAATTACAACGGAGGGGTCTTAGCGCTGCCAAATTTCCAGATATATCGTTGTGATTTTCAGTTTGAAAGTTTCCGGGCTTCTAACTAGGACACCAGATGAATCTCATTTAGGGCAGATGCATTCTGGCATGTTAACATGCATGTGTTTTGAAAATGTTTTGTATAAGTTTGGAGACTTTACATTTTTCAAGTGAGTAAGGTTGAAAGTTCTTCTTGCAGCACTCAAGGTTTGGGTCTCCTTTAGGAACGTTCTGGAGATCCATTATTATACAGACTCAGCATCTATTTGGGATTCCCCTGGAACCCCTGAGTGATTAAGAGTTAAACTTAGCTATCCTTTGCAAAATGGAAACTGTAGCACTCGGAGCAATTTGAGGAACGTTGAAGCCCCTATTGCTTGGCAAGCACTGTGGGCGTTAACAATGGTGAAATCTCAAAGTTTACATTTTTACTGCTATGTTCTTGGTGATCCGCTCAGAAGTTGGCAAAGATAAACTACTGGGAACATAAAGTCCTTTATATGACAATAGGCAGATAAAAAAGAAGTATCTCTATGGTACTGGGACATGGTGACAGCAGAAGACAAGAAGAATGTATATGTACATCCGATATAGGAGAGAAGACTTGCCCCAGCTTTCAAAGGAAGAATTAAGGGAAGTATCTATAAATCTTCTTTACAATACAGTAAAGCCTGCACCAAGAAAGTGGTGCAGGCACTGGGGAGGCGCCTTATCTTGCATGACCTCGTACAGGCGCATTATAAATTTCAGCTCTGATGGGTTTTTCAAGATCAGGTTCATCACATCAAATATCACAGGCCTAGTAGGGAATGAGAAATGCAAGGCCCAAAGCGTGGCTCTAAATCTAAAGAATGTGAATGTTGCATGATGAGAAATCATCCAGCTGGGCCCACTTTGAGGAGATCCAAGTTCAACTGGCAAAATACCTTCTCATCATCTGCTGCCAGGAGGTGCGGGTGGCCAATGGGTAAAACTTTAGATGCTCAAGCAAGCCCAGAGTCGCATTCTATCCCATACCCAGACCATGCATGCAGCCGTGTCTATTTTGACCCCGGGGCACTGGGCAGCTAGATATAGTGGGGTGGTTAACAGGCAGGGGGCCACAGTGGCGGCCTCAATGGCCAGATGTGATTGGAAGGGGGTGGATGCATCCAGAAGTTCACATATTGCACTTGTGCACCGTTATAGTATCGTTCCATGTCCAGGGCGCACAGTCCATGTTGTTGGAAAGAAAGAGTTAGCGTTTTTTACAGGAGAGTTTTGGTTGATTGCCAACCCAAGTCAGGATCATGAGCTGCGTGATGAGTTGTTTGAAAAAGTGTGCAGTGAGTGGCAAGGGAATATTAATTAATAGATACAGGATTTTTGGAAGAATAAACATCTTTGCAATGGTGATTCTTCCTGCCATAGGGAGTGGTAAACTGGTCCAGGATGGGAAAAGCACCTCGAGGAAAGTCATTGTCACGCCGTAATTGGTTTTCCATATCCCGTCAATGTCTCTACTGATCTACATGCCTAAGTAGCGGACTTGTCTGTCTGCCAATTGTTTATGATTGAGACCAGTTTACGTGAATGCCGGAGAGGCCACCAAACCGGACCACCTCATGGACCTCTGGGGATATGCTATTGTGTGTGTCTCTCAAATACAGGGTGACATTGTCTGTGACAATGGAAACTAAGATGCATTTAGCATGGAAAGCAAACCCCATGTGTGTGTAATGCTGTTGCAGGTGGGCTGAAAAAGGGATCAATCGCAATGGCAAAAAGAATGGGTGAAAGGGTACAGCATTGTCTTGTGCCCCTGGGGCTAGGGAAGGGGGCCATTATCTCACAAGTAATGTGCAGCATGGTGCACGGAAGTATGTAGAGTAGTTTTATCCAGCTAACAAAATAGTGGCTGAGGCCCAGGTGGTCCTGCAGCTGGAACAGAAGCGCCACTCCAAGGAGTCACATGCCTATTATGTGGCATCAAGCAAGAAGGGCCACCTCCTTGAGGTGAGGGTCTATGGTTTATGGAGTGCATGAGGATAAATAGTGTGTGAAGTATATGACATATGTTTCGCCTAGGAAAAAAAGCCTGATTGGTCTGGACGGAAGATGTCAGGAAGCAGTGGCGTCAGGCGAGTCGCAAGTGATTCAGCGAGAAGTTTATTATCCATGTTAATCGTTGAAAGAAGGTGATAGGAGTAGCAATGGTCAGGAAGTTTCCCAGTTTATAGAATGCCTCACGCAGTGTGGGAGGCAAGTGCCCCAACCTTAGTGCCTCAGCATATACCGCCAGGAGGGGAGGGGAAGAATCTGGGCATACTCTTTATAAAAGTTTGCAGGCAGGCCAGCCAGTCCTGGTGCTTTATCCCCAAGCATGCTCTGAACCACCTGTACTATGTCTTCAGCCAAGAATGGGACATTGAAATACTACTGGTGTGCAAGTTTGAGCCAAAGGAGCTGAATAAAGCCAAATAACTCATTCAGTTTGCCTGGACTATGATCAATCTTGGGGGTGTAGAGGTCAATGTAAACGTTTTCCACAGTGTGCTTAAGGGCCTCTGGGTTTGAGCGGAGAACCTGCTAGTCATGAAGTAGCTCTACAATATGGTCACTGGCCCAGGTCCAACGCAGCAGTTTGGCCAACATCTGCTCAGCTATGTACCCCACTCCGTATTGCATGGCCAGAGCATCTTTGCCTAGATAATGCATTTCTCATAGAGCTTCCTCCTCATACTCACCGAATTTCCGCTTGATGGAGACAAGGATGTCCGCATCCCCCGACAGGAAAAAACAAAAGACCAAGGGTTCCACTATCAGATTCAAGCTTAGAGAGTTGTGTTCAAATTCCTCTCAGCACCACAGCCGTCTTTCCTTTGGGTAGACCCTGGATGAAGGCCTTGAAATCCTCCCAGAGCTTGGAAGCAGAGGAAACAGATTGTGAATTGTGAGAAAAATATTCTACAATCCTCGATTGAACCTCATCTCGGAAAGTCAGGTAAAAGAGAGCATTGGTTGGGAGTCCCCACATGAAGTTGCACTTCCGCATGTCAGGAATTGTGTGTTCCAGGAAGATGGAGCATGATCCAAGAGTGTCCTTGGGACGTGTTGAATGGACCTCACCATGGAACTATATCCTGAGTCGTCAGCCAGTAGTCAATTTTAGACCAGGGGTTAAGTGTGGCGCCTATGCAAGTGCCTTCTCTTTCATGGTGGTGGGCCCGCTGCCACAAGTTAATATGCTTTGGTCTTCTATTGTAAGAATCAGTTGAGTGGCCACTCATGGGTGTGGCCATCTAAGGACTCTGGATCGGTCCAGATGAGGGTCAAGCACTACATTAAAATCCCCTTCCAACAAGACTGTAGCAGGTTCCTCCACTTTCAATGCAGTGCCAGGGGTCTGCAAAAAAGCAGGGCTATCAATTTTAGGCTCATAGACAGTGACCAACTTGAGAGTACCACCCATGAGTGTGCCATGTAGGATGACATAACTTTCTTGAGTGTCGTACATGGACGTGTTTGTGTGCCACTGTGGCCCCTTCTGGATGAGAATCGCGACTCCACAAGCATAGGTAAACTATACAGCAGTATGTGTCTCTGTGAGCTATCTAGTGCGTATTCAGGTATTGGAGCTTCTAGTGAGGTGGAGTTCCTGCAAATAAAAAATAACAATGTGGTGTTGGTGTAGGTAAGTGTGCACTAGGCGATGATTGCTCTAATCATTCAATCTGTATAATTTCCAAGTCCAGCATCCAAGGGTAGTCATTGCAGCCTGGAGGGTGGAAGTGCTGCAAGTAAGGCTTGTGCGATGGGCCCAGGAAGCTGTAATTGGTCACAAGAAGTAAGTCATGGCATACAAATGTGAATGTGGTCTGTAAGAAGAAAAACAAATAAAACATAACAACCCCCCCTGCCCCCCCCCCATTTCCCACCTTTCACTTCAACCACCCAATTTAGATTAGGCATCCAAAACTTCCCTCTACATTTTCATCATGAACATGGTAGCACAAAATGAAGGAATACATCTCTCAGTGCACCAGGAGTCCTATCGCAAAGCCCAGCAACTTCCAGCTGGGTAGCCAAGACTGCAGGCAAACATAAAACAGGGAGCTTTGTGGCCAATGGGCACCTATCGTGTTTCGGGGTTGTTGGAAGCCGGAGTCCCCGTCCCGCACCACTGCCACCAAGTGCGAGATCCAGGACTCCCCACTCAACGTTAGGCCAAGTAAGGACACAGTTTGAGATAGCCCTGCTCACCCCTTTAGTAGCTTGGCATGAGCAGCCAGGCCTATCTCCAAGCCACGAGTGTACAGTCTGTGCAACGACGTCCACAGTAACCCCCTGGTTAAACCATAATGGACTCCACATGAGTTTGGTTAAACAAGTATAAACTTTATATAAAAAAATATACAATCAGACCACACAATACAAAAGCCAACATATAATAAATGGTAATATATGTTCTGGCTGGCTGGCAGGTTCAAATACCAACCACCACTGTCAAAATGCTATGCTGGTCGCAATGCTAGAATTACACATGTTGCAATGGACAAACAATAATACAATGCGTAACAATACAATCCTGTGCTGGGCAAATGATAAATAATACAATGCGTAATGATACACCCCAGTACCTTGCAATGGGAGAAATAATGAATGCCTACCGCTACAATCATGTACTGCGCAATGAAGGAATAATGCAATGAGTCACACCCCAATCACGTACTTTGCAATGAAGAGATAATGCAATGCGGGCGCTTCAATCATGTACTTTGCACTTAAGTAATAATACAAGGCGTAACTACAATCATGTACTTTGCAATGACGAATTAATGCAATGCAGGCCGCTACAATCCTGTACTTTCCAAGGGATAAATAATGCAATGCATAGCGCTACAATCGTGTACTTTGTTATGCAGTAATAATGTCAGGCATCATAAGACAGTCCGGCAGTTCGTTAGCAGCAATATTGGCAATGTGTATTACGACAATCATCCTCTTCGATAACAGTTGCCCCCAGAGACTTACTCCAACTCCGGTGCCCTGATATCCACGCGCTCTTCACAAATGCCTTTGGCTGCACCTCGACACTCTTACCGTGTCTGAGCCTCACTTCTCCTCCGGTGCACTCGATAACCAGGCGCTCTCCACCAATGCCTAAGAGTGCACGCCGACACGCACTCTGTGCGTCTGAGACTTACTCCACTTTCAATGCACACATTGATAAGGCGCTCCTCACCAATGCCTCCTGTGCACCACGACACGCACTCTGCGTGTCCGAGCCTCACTGCACCTCCGATGCACACGCCGACCAAGCGCTCTTCACCAGCGGCTGCGGTACACCACGACATGCACCCAGCGCATCCGAGACTCTCTTCAGCTTCGGTGCACATGTTGACCAGTAGCTCTTCACTAACGCCTCTTGTGCACCACGACACGCACCCAGCGCGTCCGAGTCTCACTTCTCCTCCGTGTGTCCAATATCACAGGGCACAACTTCTGAGGGTCTAAAGCTGTTCCTGTATTTCCAAACAGGGAGCCAGCTCACCTCTGGCACTTGGGGTTACAAGACAGAGAACAAAGCACGGTCTTCGTCAAGCAGGGGGACCCCGCGCACCAAGCACAGTCTCAACAACCTCTTCCTTGGTTAGAGCAGCAAACTACAGACCAGCCCCAGATCATGAAGCAAGGATTGGTCCTTCCCCAGCTATCTCTTCAGTTGTTCCTTCCTTAGCAGAGGTTCCTCTTGACCACAAAATGGGCCCAAGCCTTTTCAGTCTCAATCCATTTCTGTTTCATTCCAACGTTCAGGGGTTTCAGCTCTCATAGTTATACCCCTTATTGTCTTTGAAGTTCCTTCTGCTAGGGGGTCCCTGACCCCTGCCTAAATCAGTTCTGGGTTTCCCCCTCCCAGTGTCACCTTTCTCCCTTTCATACTGGGGGTCTGGATCCTTAATCATTCAGCAGGAGATGGGTCAATTGGTTTATAGCACCATTCCAGGCCTTTTCACATCCCGAGCTTCTCCTCACCCTACTCTCCAGATGCAGGGCAGCCTGGTCCCATCTCAACCCCTCCCTGGGTAAAGACCTCTCCCAGCTCCTCTCACCTCCCAGATCCGGACAGTCAATCCACACTCAGCACAAAACTCAGCCACTTTCTAAAAGAGTAGTTTCTAAACACACAGTGACAAAACCACTTTCATAGTGTGAGATCATACATACTAAACTTCACCTCTCCATTTTAAACTTATAGGAAACAAGGCTAACAAAACACACTACCCAGCCTCCTCCATTCTGTCCAATGGGCAGGGTGGCTTTTCACCAGTGAGAACGAAATGGACTGTTTTTCACTGTCAGGACATAGCACAGACCTCAGTATATATATGTCCTGTCTTTTACTTACACTGCACCCTGCCCAGGGGTTACCCGGGACCTACCACAGGGGTGCGCACTGTGTATGAAAAAGGGAAAGTAAGGCCTGACAAGTGGTTGCACTTGTCAGGACAGCATGCTAACTTAGCAAACTGCGCGCAGGCCCTACACTGCAGGCCTGAGTTCCCTTCTCCACGCACCTTTGCATTACTAACCCTGGCTCACTCAGTGCACATCACTAGGGACTTTACTAGTAAGGCAAACATACCAATCATGGCCACCCAATTACCATTATACTTTACACAGGGAACACTTGCATTTTGACACTGCTCAGCAGTGGCAAAGTACCCAAAGCATCTAAAGTGGCAACTTCAGGAAAACGGTCTAGGGGGAAAGCAAAAATGTTTAGGGAACTTTAGCCAAAAAGGCCAAGTCCTACAGGGGCCAGTCCAATTCAAGCTGGGCACAGGTGGCAGGTCACAGCATGCAACCCCAGCATGCCATGGCCAGGCAAGCTGAGTTTGCATGCCTAGTCTAGGGGCACAAGCTTGTGGGAGAATTTCAGAGCCGCCTTTGGGTCATTGAAAAGGTGGGTTACCCATGGTACAAGGTACACCGTTTGGCAGAATAAATCAATAAATAATGTGCCTCAACCTTCTGTAATAGGCGTTTAGCTGGTAGAAACTCATGGTGGGCCATTTGTACAGATATTGTAAAGTCTGGGTGGAATGCAAGTTCATTACCTTGAAACTGGATTTTTCAGTGCTTCCTGGCAAGCCTCAAGATAGTGGGTCTGATTCATAAAGGTAAACTTAGACGTTTGGTCTGAACTTAGACCAAACATCTAAGTTCATGGCTTTGGGAATTCACAAAGGGCATTTACGCGTGCTAGCTATATGTCTGCACTCGGGCAGGGACCCAGCCCAAATGCAGACATAAAGATAATACTTGTAAATGCCCTTTATGAATTCCTAAAGCAGTAAACTTAGACATTTGGACTAAGTTTAGACCAAAGATCTAAATGTACCTTTGTGAATCGGGCCCAGTGTCTCTGTCTTTGTAGTTGAGGAGGAATGCCACTATACGTTGTGGAGGAGTCCCCAGAAGCAGTCGATGGCCTAGCGAGCAATGGGCATGCTCTATAGCAAACACTGGAGACAGGGTATCACCAAACAGGGAGCAGAGCAACTCCTCAAAGTAAGTGTCCATTCTGTCCATAGAGGTTGATTCTGGAAACATCAGGATTCTGAGGTCATTCCGTTAGGATCGTGCCTCCCCATCCTCATTTTTTGTTTCTTATTACCTCCAGGACCTTTGGGATTGACATGGCATTGAACAAACTGTGTAAAAGACAAAAGAGACTACATAAGTTTCTTTATTTTGCTAGCAAGAACAGAAATTTGTAAAAAATTGATTTCACCTGAGCCCCCGTATAGCCTACACCGCATTAGGTCAGTAAAGCATGTGAGTCGATTTGATTTAACATGCAACAATAACGACATTAAAAGGCTTTGGTATCCCTTTCTGATGTGGCAAGTGAATGATTACAACACAACTTTGCTGAGATGAGTTTGCACCATTGCAAATGAAAGAATCATTCAGCAAGACATGCAGTCAGTACTCCAGAAAAAATCCCATCAGCTAGTGCTGGGCAAAAATTGACACTGCACACACATGAAGCAATGGCAGACATGTTTAAAGGGGCTACTTGAGGGGCGAGGCCAAGACAGAAATGGCCGCCTGGGGTTTAAGCTCTGCCAGCTGACCAACAACTCCTGCTATTAATCCCCCATCCTGTGAGGACCTCAGACTCAGCAACTTTTATGGATCGGGCCATGTATTGCCGGTGAGTGTTCTGGGTGCCGGTCTTGTGTGTCTCTGCTTCCCCCTCTTCCTCCCCTCTGGCGCAACGATTCTCAGTAGGGTACTGTCGTAGGGTTGAGACTTGCCTGACTCCCAGGCCGTTCCTGAGCTGCGATGCCGCCTAACCCCTGTGGCACATCCTAGTGTTGGAGGGGCTGACGCGGGGTCTGTCACGGCGACTCAGGTGTCACGGTTTGGCTAGAGCCTGAGACCGCCTAATGCCTCCTGTGCCCGGTGCATCTTCCGAGCTGCCCCCTGCAAATAGCGGCATGGCGGATCAACCTTCACGTTATGTAAACGGCGCATGGCTTTTTCAGCTGCTATCTGGTCTTCTCGCCTGCACTTACTAGGCCACAGTTTCCTCACTGTCCGACCACAGAGTGCAATAGTCCAGCTGCGAATATCCTCTGGCCCCATGGAACACATGATCTCTGGTCCATGGCACCATTGTGCTATCAGATACTGGCCCCTTGGTGACCTCACTCTCCATTGACTGGTCTGACATATCACCGTCCAGTCCCCTCTCTGCCTTGGGTGCACTGCCATATGGCTGTTATACACTGAGTGCTTGGCGCTATGGTGGGTTGGCGTGGAGTGCTGCAAGTGCTGCTTTGACAACTGCAGTGACTTGTGGACCCGGTGTGGTTGCGGAGGCTGAGTGACACAATCATATCCTGGCCTTGGGCGGTTCTCCCCTCAGCGATTCTTGGGCAACTCCGGCTAGCCGCCTGACCTCCACACGTTTTCCTAAGGCATGGGCTGCAAGGACCCGAAACAAAGAACACTCCCATTTGGAAAGCTGGTGGAGTAAAACACAGAAGAAGAGCCGGACATGGCAGAGCCTGGCCTGAGCCCGAATCGGGGCGCGGCCTCCGCGGCTCCTCCAGCAGAGTGGCTCCAGGAGATGAGAGCTAGTTTTCAGGCGCTGGACGGCTGTTTTGACTCCCTCGCCAAGACTCTTGAGTCAAAGGGCACCAAGATCCAGGAGAATGATAGGCATCTAGATGTGACGGAGGCCTAGATCTCCGCTATAGAAGATGGGACTTCGCAATCAACCAAGAGATTAGATAGACTGTAACGCATATTGAAAGACATCGCAATAAAGAACAAGGATCTTGAAGCACGCAGTCTGTGCAAAAATGTCCATATCCTAGGGGTTCCGGAATCCACCGCCACGGGTCGCCTGGACACCTTTGTAGAAACACTGCTGTTAGGCCTGTTAGGGAGAGACTCCTTCACACCTGGATTTGTGGTGGAGCAGGCTCATCATACTTTAGGACTGCAACCTAACACGGGCCTCTCCCCTGACCGCTTATTGCCCGCATCATGAACTTCTGGGATTGGGATACTGCCCTTCGAAGTGCAGAGAAACCATCCGGCAGGGCTCTAAAATTGAACTTTATCCAGACTTTACTGTTATGGTGCAAGAAGCCAGGCGCATGTTTACTGGAGTGAAAGCCACGCTTCGTAATCTCGGCCTCAAATATGGCATGCTGTATCCTGCGCGACTGAGGGTGGAGGTGGGGGCCGGTCACGTTTTTTTGATAATCCTACCGAGGTCCAGGAATTTTGTCGCACTTATAAATGTAACAATGAACAGCTGCAAGAAGACAGGGGTGGACCATCCCCTCCTCACAGTGGTTCTGTGGCCAGCTTAGGACTCTTTTCAGGTTCCGGTGTTGGGTGACGTTGACGTACCTTTATCCTTGATTGTTCTTAAATAGAGTTGGGATTATATTTAAGATAAACTTCACAGTTGGTTGCCACCCCCTTGATGGAAACCTTGGGAATATTGTTGTTGGTTCTGATGTACCTTTATGATGTAGCATTGTTCCATTGTACAACAACTGGGTATTTTGTCTTTTGGGTGCAGATTGGGGTATGCCTTACCTTTATTACAGTAGGGCTGGGTGGTGGGAGGGTGGGCGTGGGTATGTCACAATATCTTTATTATTGATTTTTGTTATTGTTGCTTTTTGCTTGGTCCATTGCTTTATTATTGAATCCAATTGTGTTAGATTCCTTACAGTTCACAAATGGCCCAGCCAGGTTTGATTAGGGGTTCCTCCAATTTGTCGATGCTGTCTTGGAAAGTTCGTGGCTTAAATAATCATCGTAAAAGACAGCAGGTGGTGCACTATTTGATTAGACATAATATAGACATTGCCTTCCTACAAGAAATGCACTTAACGGTTTCAGACACTGCACATATTGCTTCAAGCTGGGGGGCACATACGTATTTTGCTAACTTTAGCAACTATGCAAGACAAACCGCAACTCTCATACACAAGAGGATCCCCTTTATCTGCCAGCTAGTTGTTAATGATAGGGAGGGCAGGTATTCTATTGTCACAGGGTCCATGATGGGCCATAAGGTCACATTGCTATGTCTCTATGAGCCTAAAACTGATTCTCCTGAATTTTTCCATGGACTGCATGCACAACTCTCCAAATTATAACCTAGTCTGACTATCATGGGTGAGGATCTCAATCTTCTACTTAACCCGGATTTAGACAGTACTCCAACTACACCAGATATGAAGCCGTGAGCGAGGCACACCTTGAGCTATGTGACTAATTTTCATTGATTGACATTTGGCGTAGGCGCAACCCCACTCTCACAAAATTCACACATAATTCAGGTCAACGGAACACATGGACCAGGATTGATTTCTGGCGCCTATCCGCCGATGTGTCCTCATGGTATCAGACGTTGATCACGATACCTAGAACATATTCTGAATATTCCTCGAGCCTGCTTCGTCTCCAGGTCCCGCGGCCGGAGGGGTACGAGAGGCAATGGCGCTTCCATGGTCGGGCCCTCCTCAGCGATCTTTTGCATCACAAGATTGAAGAAGGAATAGAGTACTATTCCACACTTAACACTGGGTTGGTGGACAACTGGGCGATGCAGTGGGTGGGATTCAAAGCCTACATTTGTGGCATATGCAACTCTAAACGTGCTGGTGTGCTCAAATCTCTGCGCACAACTCTAGCCAAATTGGAGGGTGATTTACCAGCTCTCGACAACGAAGTTCAAGATCCCTCAGCATCCCCCTCGCAGGGACGGGTGCTGGCCCTCCTTGCGGAATACAGGAAAGTAGAGGATCGCAAGATCCTTTATTTAGGCAAATATCAAACTGCCCGTTGTTACAGAGAAGAAGGCCGCCTGGGTCGCACACTGGCACAAACTCTTAGGCCGCCCTAGGATTTATAGCCACAGTAGGCCTACTATATAGTTGGCCAACAGCCAAACTTTGCATAAACGGGACCCTCTCTGAATCATTTTCATTGACCCATGGCACACGTCAAGGTTGTCCTTTGTTGCCTCTTCTGTTCATTCTCGCCATGGACCCCCTAATACGTCACTTCCAAGAACATCATCTGCATAGTGGACTGCAGTTCAATACGGGCCCCATGTTGGTCTCTTTTTTATGCTAATGACACTATCCTCTATGTTCGGGAGCCACACTTGAACCTCGATCCGCTCCTCAGGGATATTCTTCGGTTTGGGCAGCATTCTGGATTAGGCATTAACTGGCATAAATACATAATTTTTCCTCTGATTACCAGTACTTCTCCTTGGGAATGCAAGTTCCCTTTGGAATGGTGCTCGGACTCAATAAAATATATGGGTATTCATATTCACCTTGACCCAGTACAGATTCTTCGACTAAATTATGGGCAGGCAATAGCGAAAATGGAGACTCAGGTGGACAGGTGCCTCTGGCTCCCGTTATCCATGGCAGGTAGAATTGCCATAATTAAAATTATGGTTCTCCCCAAATTTCTGTATTTTTTTAACAATATCCCTATTCCCCTCACGCATAGTTTTGTTTCATCCTTACGATCTCATCTTATTCGACTGGTCTGGGGCAGCAAACAGCCATGTGTTAAATGGAGGATACTCACTTTACCATACAATAGGGTCGGCCTCGGGGTTCCGGATTTTTATTTATACTATTTGGTGGCTCAGTGTAGTTTCGCCTTTGCTTGGTACCTCCCAGTCGCCAGGATTCCGTTTCTGCGGCCAGAGGCACACTTAGTCCTTCCTGAGCGATTGGCTGCTGACTTGCCCAGAGGAGAATCTACGGACCCCTTAGATATACCCACAGTCTCGATCACTAGTTGGGTATGGAGCAGGCTTCATCGCTATACTGGTTCATCAGTTTTAAATTTGTCAGCTCCGCCGCTTCCCAATGCTCACTGGCTTCCTATTTCAAATGAGATACTTGTATAACGCACACTAAGTTTAATATTTGTACAATAGGCGACTTGTATCCGGATGGTCACATCTTTTCGGGCACTGAGGAAGCTCGTTTTCAGGAGGCCACGTTCATGGATAAATTCATGCTTAAACGACTGTACTCAGCCTTGCGAGCCATGATTACTGGCTTTCCGTTAGAACCTGACTCTTTCACTCCTCTGTCCGATATTATTGAGAGCGATAGTTGAGTGCACATAATATCCAAACTCTACAAACTCTGTATCACACAACTCCCTATCATGGACAGCGGACTACATATGGAATGGGAGACAGATTTGGGTCACCACATTACAGACGACCAATGGACAGTCTGCTGCAGGACCATAAAATTGATCCCAGTAGACCACACACATGCTGGAAATGCGGTACTCAGCATGCATTTTTTGCCCACCTCTCCTGAACCTGCAACTGCATATGACCCTACTGGAACCTAGTACACTTGACGCTAAGCGAGATCCTTGGTCTTACCATTGTTCCTACTCCTGAGGTGGCACTCCTGGGTTACACAGTGAATTTTCCTAAAGAAGTCTGGAAATTGGCATCTCTTCGTTTATTGCTGGTAAAGCGAGAAAGTGCAGTATGCTGGGGCAGCAAGTCTTCAACCACACTGCAAGGTTGGTTACACAGCTTAGCCCACTGTAGCACAAATAGCGAGATATACTCCAGCACCGTATCAAGTGCAGCTCGTCCCAGAGATATCTGGGGCCCATGTAAAGTGTACATTGATTCCCTAAACAATTCTGCCACGTTACAGACCAGCTCGGGTATAGTACCAACGGGGGTGGGATAGGTCAATGACATCATGCATGTATTAGTCGTACTGGCCATCTCCCAACACTACAGATATTATCACTTCCGAATACACACCACCTTCATATAGCTCAGTGTTTTTGGGTTCATGACCCCGTTAGATCCCCTGATGCAGTTTGTTGCTTGAATGGACCTGAAGGGACTCGTTAGAACTATGCTTCCTTTATTTCAACTGTTTTTACATGTATAACTTATCACTATAACTACAAAACTGAACAATGCTTTTTGTTTCCTATCAATGATAACGTGATATTCTCATGTTGAAAACGTGCATGATTTGTAGCGATCAATAATGACTGAGATGGATAAGTACAATTGGATAATCAATAAAAATAAAGTTAATAAAAAAAAAAGAGACTACTTAGGTTGTTGGCACCAGAAGTGATGCAGGCCCACTAGTAGCATTTTATTTACATGCCTGGGTGCATGTAGTACAACTTTACTAGAACTTTCAAGTACATTGAATGTGGCAATTATGTGTAAGACAATATTACAATATTTAAGGAGAGAGCACAAGCACTTTAGCACTGGTTAGCATTGGTAAAGTATGCATAGTCCTAAGGCCAACAAAAACGAAATCAGCAAAGATAGGCGGAGTAGGGCAACTTATTTGGGGTAAGATCACCCAAAGGCCGAGAGGTCTAACATTATGGTATTTTCATTGTAGTATTGTATGACTTTCTGATTACAGCCCAATTTAAAAAAAGAGAGATGAACTCATTGCCCCTGTACTCATTTGGGTGACAAGGCAAAGGACACAGGCACTCTCCTATTTGTGAGGACAAAGGTCTCCCAGGTTGTATCAGCTCCACACGAATTAGGGATGTCTCCTTGGGGGGGTTCTGATATGAAATGTGCACCCATTAAATTGGTATTTAGAGAGGGGAACACAAATATCTGGAGCCCCATCTGTAATACAGAATTGCCACAAGAGTGCAAAAGGCGACCACAAATGTCCCATGCACTGTTAAGTTGTTTTTGTAATTTAGTACTAGTTATTTCTCTTCTCACAGAAAGCGACTTGGTTGAGTGCAACCAGACATTGTTATACAGAGATCAGTAGTCAACTAACTTAAATAACTGATGTTACAAAGACATGTTGTGATTGGATGCACTGGTAAAATTGAAACAATCAACCACCCAACACCTGTCTCTGGCTGTACAGATATTTTTTTGCTAGGCCAGGACAAAGGTTCTATTATGGTAATGTAATCTCACTTAATTATGCAAATTCACAATTATACTTGGTATGCAAAATTCCCAAAAGTACACCATTATGACATGTTACATGATTGAACCATGTTTGTGGCAGAATTTTAGCAATGGAGTATTAAAACAGCATGGACGATCAGAACAGAGGTGGCTGCTTTTGGAAGCATTTGTTGATTTTCTGTGGGGATTTATTTGCACAATATGTACCCTAACATCAATTTTCGAGCTCAAAAGTAGCACTAAATACTGGGTTTGTTTTCCATATAATTACAAATAAGTTCCCATAATTTTGGCAAAGTTTTATGTAACTATGCAAAAGAAAATTATACAAGTTTTGTACATTCCTGTTTTCCACTTACCTTCAACAGATGGAACAAACACCATAGAAACTACAATGTTATTGTATAACTTCAGTATAAACCTTCTCAGTTTACCTGTCTGTGCTATCAACCGCTGTGATAACACAAATAGCATAGTCAGCATCTGCACAGTTGGTACACAGCTTCTTTCTTACAGCATCCGTGTTGTTCGTTGTGAGGGCTCCTGTGGCTGCCACTGAGCCCTCATCACCTCTTTGCATCTACGGCGCACCCACTGTTGAGTAAATAGCAATTCCTGTCATCAATAATCTGTTCTAAACACTACACAGCATCTCAAAGCTGGTGCAAGAGGTGGCAAGAAAACCAGAGTGTGTAAAGAAAAAAAAAATACCATCTGTTTGTTCAAAGTTTATGTAAAACACGTTCAATAACTTGTTCACCTGCCAGAAAGTCATATTTTTTAGAAATGCTACATCAAAATGCCTCCTAACTACAACTGGATCCATGCACGTTTCCCCAAAGCAACAGGGAGGCTTATTTATGAGGGGCTGGCACTGCCAGAGCATCACTTTGTTTGATGCTCTGGCTGAGCAGGACACTCAAAGATATCTATAAGGTGACGCAAAGCCACTCTGCGTGGCTTTTCATTAACTCATGGATATGCAATAAGACAAAGCAGCGCAAGTCACTGTGTTGCCTTACTCTGCATCAAGGAGGTATTCCACTGCATTGTGCTGGGGTTTCCTACACAGCACCACAGATTTTGACATTGCCCCAAATTGATTTAATCACGTAAACCTGGGGCCGCACCAAAACCTTACACCTCACCAGAGCAGGCTTAATATGGAGAAATATTTGTATTCCTCCTCGTTTTTTCCTCTTTCCATGTGCATTGCATTATTCAGCACACAAAGAAAGAGCAAAATGACTCTCTTGATTGTTTCTGTGCAAGAACAAGCCCCTTCCTGCACAAAAACAATCCTGACTGCAACTGATGCACCCTTGCACCATGGTGCAAAAGTGCCTACTTGGTGTTAGGCAGCAAATTGTGTACCAGCGCCGGGGAAAGGACTTAGAATTTTCTTAATCAGAGATACTTACTGTGACCACATTCCAGTCCATCATTTTTTGCTCAATGGTCCACTCCTGAGCGGGAGCAACTCTCTAAAAATCAGCTTTGTTCTTGTTCCAATAAAAACAGCTCAGCTCGAGCTACAAACCGCATAAAACCAGTGGTCAGAGACAGGACCGCTGCCAGTCATTTTGGTGGGCTGGCAGGGTAGGGGTCAGTTTAATTACTGCGGGGTTAGTCTTGTTGCTGGAGACCTGCTGGCCATGCTCAGAGAGTAAAAAATGTTTGACCGATTTTCGCAATAGTAATTACCAGTGGCAGAGAATAATTTAAGCATTCCATCGACAACTTTTTTGTTAGACCCTTCCTGGACTGAATTTAACTCATAAGTCTATTGAAATGACCTGCGTGTCATTCTTATTTTTACTTTCTTTTGTAATGACCTGTGAGTCAAGCCATCCTGTGTCAGGCTTGTCACTGGGGCCAGAGTTCCCATTCCAGTGGCTCTGGAACTCTCTGAGTCCAGTTACTGCCACCGTTTTGTGGGTAGGACGTCTGATGGAGCGACACCTGCTGCTTTTGAATACATTCTTCATTCAACCTTTACCAGTGTCCTGTGACCATACTTTAGTACATCTATCTATGTAAAATCATGGCACATTTAAAATAAAATACATCCTGTATTCCTTTGCACCTGAAAGTTAAGAGAACAACCTCTTTTCCCTGTTGCTCATAAGGAACACAATCATGCTCATTCTTGGAGAATGGACCCTGATAACCCTCTGTGACTTTTTCAATGGTGCGTTTGGTCAGAGTGTAGCACAAAGATCTGATTCTGTGACAGGGACAATTGGAACAAGAATATGAAGTCGATTTTTAATACCCTGAGACCTGAAGATGTTTGCCTGTAATATACAGGAATTAAAGAAGGTGCCCACCTTAAGTGTTATTTCTAAGTCTGAGAGTAGTTCACGGAGTTCCACTATGCGGAACTCTGCAAAGGGACCCAAAAACTCCACCGTGCTATGCTAAGTTACGCAAGCAGTGGAGTGCATTAAGTTGCGCTGGTCGCTGTTTGTCCCGCACTGGAAAATCAGCAAAAACAGCACAATGTGCAGTGCAAGAGGGTGCTACGTCTTTCTGCCTCTGGAGTAGATGTTCTACTCACCCAGGCCCTCATCACCAGCCGTCTGGACTACGGCAACTCCCTCTACGCCGGAACCACCGCCAAACTCCAGAAGAGACTCCAGCGGACTCAGAACGCCTCAGCACGACTCATCCTGGACATCCCCAGACGCAGCCACATCTCCGGACACCTGGAAGATCTGCACTGGCTCCCGGTCAACAAGAGAATCACCTTCCGTCTCTCACCCACGCACACAAAGCCCTACACAACCACGGCCCAGAATACCTCAACAGCCGCCTCAACTTCTACGCTCCCACACGTCAGCTTCGATCGACTGACCAAGCCCTTGCCTCCATCCCCCGCATCCGAAGAGCCACCACAGGAGGAAGGTCCTTCTCCCACCTGGCCGCCAAGACTTGGAACTCCCTCCCGACCCACCTCCGCCTGACCCAGGACCATCTTGCCTTCAGGAAGCAGCTCAAGACCTAGCTGTTCGAGCAGTAGCGGACCCCCCCCTCCCCTAGCGCCTTGAGACCCTCCGGGTGAGTAGTGCACTATATAAATGCTTTGATTGATTGATTGATTGATATGCAATTCTGTTGTGGAGCACCTTGATTTGTTCACCAACGTCGCAAGTCTTTGTCTACTGCACATATTTATAATAAGTTTTGTATACTCTTTTGCTGAAAAAATTGAAAAATAAAAACAAATGTTGATGGATTAATTCAACCACATGACTAAAAATTGAAGTTTCTAGTCTGTTGTTTAAAGGATTCAGGCCACTAGGTTTCAGTGCTGGCACTTGTTATGGTTGTTTTGTTTTCTATGTTACCAGGGGGCACGACCCCACTCTCCTGTCCTCCATCCGCAAACTGGGCCTTCCCTGGAGAACTTTCTCAATGGGCCTCAGGGGCTCAGCCTGGCAGCTCAGCTCCTTCGGGGCTTCCGGTCCACGCCGTGACTGTTAGGAAGGTCTCAAGTGGCCGCAGAGCACACATACCCTACGCCCGCAAGATTACTTTATTCTGGGTGCACGTTCACCACCGCACCCTCCAGGTCTCCTCTGGCACGATGCCACACACACAATGCTGATGACACTCAACATTGACTCAGAGTGCACGCTTACCTGGCACTCCTTCCTGCGGTCTCAGATGGCACCAAGACATGCACACCATGTTGCAGAGACTCACTTTCTTCCTGTGCACACGATGATCACCTCCACACTCCCAGGTGGCACAAAAGCACGCACAATGCTTTACTGAGACTTACTCCAACTCCGGTGCCCCAATATCCAGGCGCTCTTCACCAACGCCTTTGGCTGCACCTCGACACGCTCACCATGTCCGAGCCTCACTTCTCCTCCGGTGCACTCGATAACCAGGCGCTCTTCACCAATGCCTACCAGTGCACCCCGACACACACTCTGTTCGTCTGAGACTTACTCCACTTTCGATGCACACATTGATAAGGCACTCCTCACCAATGCCTCCTGTGCACCACGACACGCACGCTGTGTGTCTGAGCCTCACTCCAACTCCGATGCACATGCCGACCAATCGCTCTTCACCAGCGGCTGCGGTACACCACGACACGCACCCAGCGCGTACGAGACTGTCTTCAGCTTCGATGCACATGTTGACCAGGAGCTCTTCACTAACGCCTCTTGTGAACCACGACAAGCACCCAGCACATCCTAGTCTCACTTCTCCTTCGTGTGTCCAATATCACAGGGCACAACTTCTGAGGGTCTAAAGCTGCTACAACAAGCGCTCAGCCCGTTGCTTGAAACTTCTCCGGAAACTTTTATGTTCCTGTATTTCCAAACAGGGAGCCAGCTCACCTCTGGCCCTTGGGGTTACAAGACACAGCACAAAGCACGGTCTTCGTCAAGCAGGGGGACCTGTGCACCAAGCACAGTCTCAACAGCCTCTTCCTTGGTTAGAGCAGCAAACTACAGACCAGCCCCAGATCATGAAGCAAGGATTGGTCCTTCCCCAGCTGTCTCTTCAGTTGTTCCTTTCTTAGCAGAGGTTCCTCTTGACCACAAAATGGGTCCAAGCCTTTTCAGTCTCAATCCATTTCTGTTTCATTCCAACATTCAGGGGTTTCAGCTCTCATAGTTATACCCCTTAATGTCTTTGAAGTCTCTTCTGCTAGGGGGTCCCTGACCCCTGCCTTAATCAGTTCTGGGTGTCTCCCTCCCAGTGTCACCTTTCTCCCTTTGATACTGGGGGTCTGGATCCTTAATCACTCAGCAGGAGATGGGTCAATTGGTTTATAGCACCATTCCAGGCCTTTTCACATCCCGAGCTTCTCCTCCCCCTACTCTCCAGATGCAGGGCAGCCTGGTGCCATCTCAACCCCTCCCTGGGTCAAGACCTCTCCCAGCTCCTCTCACCTCTCAGATCCAGACAGTCAATCCACACCCAGCAGAGACACACAGAAATACTTAAAGCACAAAACTCAGCCACTTTCTAAAAGAGTAGTTTCTGAACACACAGTGACAAAACCACTTTCATAGTGTGAGATCATACATACTAAACTTCACCGCTCCATTTTAAACTTATAGGAAACTTGGCTAACAAAACACACTACTCAGCCTCCCCCATTCTGTCCAATGGGCAGGGTGGCTTTTCACCAGTGAGAACGAAATGGACTGTTTTTCACTGTCAGGACATAGCACAGACCTCAGTATATATATGTCCTGTCTTTTACTTACACTGCGCCCTGCCCAGGGGTTACCCGGGACCTACCACAGGGGTGCCCACTGTGTATGAAAAAGGGAAAGTAAGGCCTGACAAGTGGTTGCACTTGTCAGGACAACATGCTAACTTAGCAAACTGCGCGCAGGCCCTACACTGCAGGCCTGAGTTCCCTTCTCCACGCACCTTTGCATTACTAGCCCTGGCTCACTCAGTGCACATCACTAGGGACTTTACTAGTAAGGCAAACATACCAATCATGGCCACCCAATTACCATTATACTTTACACAGGAAACACTTGCAGTTTGACACTGATCAGCAGTGGCAAAGTACCCAAAGCATCTAACGTGGCAACGTCAGGAAAACGGTCTAGGGGGAAAGCAAAAATGTTTAGGGAACTTTAGCCAAAAAGGCCAAGTCCTACAGGGGCCAGTCCAATTCAAGCTGGGCACAGGTGACAGGTCACAGCATGCAACCCCAGCATGCCATGGCCGGGCAAGCTGAGTTTGCATGACAAGTCTAGGGGCACAAGCTTGTGGGAGAATTTCAGAGCTGCTTTTGGGTTACCCATGGTACAAAGTACACCGTTTGGCAGGATAAATCAATAAATAATGTGCCTCAACCTTCTGTAATAGGCGTTTAGCTGGTAGAAACTCATGGTGGGCCATTTGTACAGATATTGGGAAGTCTTGGTGGAATGCAAGTTCATTACCTTGAAACTGGATGTTTCGGTGCTCCCTGGCAAGCCTCAAGATAGTGGGTCTGATTCATAAAGGTAAACTTAGACGCTTGGTCTAAACTTAGACCAAACACCTAAGTTTATGACTTTGGGAATTCACAAAGGGCATTTACGCGTGCTAGCTTTATGTCTGCACTCAGACAGGGACCCAGCCCAAATGCAGACATAAAGATAATACTTGTAAATGCCCTTTATGAATTCCCAAAGCAGTAAACTTAGTTTAGACCAAAGATCTAAATGTACCTTTGTGAATCGGGCCCAGTGTCTCTGTATTTGTAGTTGAGAAAGAATTCCACTATAGGTTGTGCAGGAGTTCCCAGAAGCAGTTGAGGGCCTAGCGAGCAATGGGCATGCTCTATATAGCAAACACTGGAGACAGGGTATCACCAAACAGGGAGCAGAGCAAATCCTCAATGTAAGTGTCCATTCTGTCCATAGAGGTTGATTCTGGAACCATCAGGATTCTGAGGTCATTCCATTGGGATCGTGCCTCCGCATCCTCATTTTTTTATTCTTATTACCTCCAGGACCTTTGGATTTGACATGGCATTGAACAAACTGTGTAAAAGACAAAAGAGACTACATAAGTTTCTTTATTTTGCTAGCAAGAACAGAAATTTGTAAAAAATGGATTTCACCTGAGCCCACGTATAGCCTACACTACATTAGGTCAGTAAAGCATGTGAGTCGATTTGATTTAGCATGCAACAATAAAGAAATTAAAAGGCTTTGGTGTCCCTTTGTGACGTGGCAAGTGAATGATTACAGCACAACTTTGCTGAGATGAGGTTGTACCATTGCAAATTAAAGAATTATTCAGCAAGACATGCAGTCAGTACTCTAGGAAAAAGCCCATCAGCTAGAGCAGGGCAAAAATTGACACTGCACACACATGAAGCAATGGCAGACATGTTTAAAGAGGCTACTTGGGGGCGAGGCCAAGACAGAAATGGCCACCTAGGGTTGAAGCTCTGCGAGCCGACCAACAACTCCTGCTCTTAATCCCCCATCCTGTGTGTCTAAGCGGGTGATTCCGGGGTCAATGTCTGCCAGAAGCGGTGCTGCATAGCTGCTGATGTCCCCGGGACGACATGGAACCTGTGCGACTGAGATGTGGGAGCCGGCGACTACGATGCGGTAGTGAGGAAAATTTCGGCCTTCAGGATCGTTGGGCCCGAGCACAGACTCTGAGGACCTCAGACACAGAAACTTTCATGGATCAGGCCACATATAGCCGGTGAGTGTTCTGGGTGCCGGTCGGGTGTGTCTCTGCTCCCCCCCTTCCTCCCGTAGGGTCGAGACTTGCCTGACTCCCGGGCCGTTCCTGAGCCATGTTGTTGCCTAACCCTGTGGCACATCCTAGTGTTGGAGAGGCAGAATCAGGGTCTGTTACGGCAACTCAGATGTCACGGTTTGGGTAGAGCCTGAGACCGCCTAATGCCCCCGGTGCCCGTGCATCTTCCGAGCTGCCCCCTGCAAATAACGGCATGGGGAAACAATCTTCATGTTTTTCAGCTGCTGGATTTTTCAGCTGCTATCTGGTCTTCTCGCCTGCACTGACTAGGCCACAGTTTCTGCAGTTTCCTCACTGGCCGACCACAGAATGCGATAGTCCAGCAGCGGATATCCTCTGACCCCATGGAACACATGATCTCCATGGCACCATTGTGCTATCAGATACTGGCCCCTTGGTGACCTCACTCGCCATTGACTGGTCTGACATATCGCCGTCCAGTCCCCTCTCTGCCTTGGGCGCACTGACATATGGCTGTTATACACTGAGTGCTTGGCACTACGGTGGATTGACTTGGGAGTGCTGTGGTTGCTGCTTTGACGACTGCAGTGACTTGTGGACCCGGTGTGGTTGCGGAGGCTGAGTGACACGAATCACGATCATATCCTGGCCTTGGGCGGCGCTCCCTGTAGCGATTCTTGGGCAACTCCGGCTAGCCGCCTGACCTCCACACGTTTTCCAGAGGCATGGACTGTGGAAACCCAAAAAAAAGAACACTCCCATTTGAAAAGCTGGTGGAGCAAAACACCGAAGAAGAGCCGGACATGGCAGAGCGTGGCCTGAGCCCAGATCGCGGCGCGGCCTCCGCGGCTCCTCCAACAGTGTGGCTCCAGGAGATGAGAGCTGGTTTTCAGGCACTGGATGGCTGTTTTGACTCCCTCGCCAAGACTCTTGAGTCAATGGGCACCAAGATCCAGGCGCATGATAGGCATCTAGATGTGGCGGAGGCCCAGATCTCCGATATAGAAGATTGGACTGTGCAATCAACCAAGAGAATCGATAAACTGGAAAGCATATTGAAAGACGTCGCCATAAAGAACAAGGATCTTGAAGCGCGCAGTCGGTGCAACAATGTCCATATCCCAGGGGTTCCGGAATCCCCTGCCACGGGTCGCCTGGACACCTTTGTAGAAAGACTGCTGTTGGACCTGTTCAGGAGACACTCCTTTACACCTGGATTTGTGGTGGAGCGGGTTCATCATACTTCAGGACAGCAACCTTACCCAGACCTCTTATTGCCCGCATCATGAACTTCTGGGATCAGGATACTGCCCTTCGGAGTGCAGAGAAACCATCCGGCAGGGCTCTAAAATTGCACTTTATCCAGACTTTACTGTTATGGTGCAAGAACCCAGGCGCATGTTTACCGGAGTGAAAGCCACGCTTCGTAATCTTGGCCTCAAATATAGCATGCTGTATCCTGCACGACTGAGGGTGGAGGTGTGGGCCGGTCATGTTTTTTTGATAATCCTACCGAGGTCCAGGAGTTTTGTCGCACTTATAAATGTAACAATGAACAGCTGCAAGAAGACAGGGGTGGACCATCCCCTCCTCACAGTGGTTCTGTGGCCAGCTTAGAACTCTTTTCAGGTTCCGGTGTTGGGTGACGTTGACATACCTTTATCCTTGATTGTTCTTAAATAGAGTTGGGATTATATTTAAGACAAACTTCACAGTTGGTTGACTGATGTAGTGTTGCCACCCCTTTGATGGAAACCTTGGTAATAATGTTGTTGGTTCTTCTGATGTACCTTTATGACGTAGCATTGTTCCTTTGTACAACAACTGGGTATTTTGTCTTTTGGGTGCAGATTGGGGTATGCCTTACCTTTATTGCAGTAGGGCTGGGTGGTGGGAGGGGGGCATGGGTATGTCACAATGTCTTCATTATTGATTGTTGTTATTGTTGCTTTTTGCTTGGTCCATTGCTTTATTATTGAATCCAATCGTGTTAGATTCCTTACAGTTCACAAAAGGCCCAGCCAGGTTTAATTAGGGTTCCTCCAATATGTCCATGCTGTCTTGGAATGTTCATGGCTTAAATATTAATCGTAAAAGACGGCAGGTGGTGCACTATTTGATTAGACATAATATAGACATTACCTTCCTACAAGAAACCCACTTACCGGTTTCAGACACTGCGCATTTTGCTTCAAGCTGGGGGGCACACACATATTTTGCTAACTTTAGCAACTATGCAAGAGGAACTGCAACTCTCATACACAAGAGGATCCCCTTTAACTGCCATCTAGTTGTTTATTGATAGGGAGGGCAGGTATATTATTGTCACGAGTCCATGATGGGCCATAAGATCCCATTGCTATGTGTCTATGCGCTTAACACTGATTCCCCTAAATTTGTCCATGGATTGCACGCACAGCTCTCCAAATTAGAACCTAGTCTGATTATCATGGGTGAGGATCTCAATCTTCTACTTACCCCTGATTTAGACAGTACTTCAACTACACCAGCAGCCGTGAGCGAGGTGCACCTTGTTAGAGCTATGTAACCAATTTTCATTGATTGACATTTGGCGTAGGCGCAACCCCACTCTCACAAAATTCACACATCATTCAGGTCAACACACCACATGAACCAGGATTAATTTCTGGTGGCTATCCCTGACGTGTCCTCGTGGTATCAGACGTTGATTACGCTACCTAGAACATATTCTGAACATTCCTCGATCCTACTTCGTCTCCGGGTCCCGCAGCAGGAGGGGTACGAGAGGCAATGGCGCTTCCATGGTCGGGCCCTAATCGACGATCTTTTTTGTCACAAGATCGAAGAAGCAATAGAGGACTATTTCACACTTAACACTTAACACTGGGTTGGTGGACAACTGGGCGATGTTGTGGGAGGGATTCAAATGCAACAACAACAGTTGATGGACAGAATGCAGAACAATGTCATGCATTCACCCCAGTACAGAGATATGGGCATGAATCCATCGTTTTTTTGCACTCCACACCACCCCAGTTCAGACATGGCCATATGCAAATCAGCCTTGACCCTGTGCCTCATGGGAACATTCCAGCACGAACTACCAAGCCATGTCTTTCCTGGACCGGAATCAAGCATCCTAGGACCGGTTTCTGACTATCAGCCATGTTCAGCCAGGATAGCTTGACTCCAGTGGTGTGGAGAGCATGGGACTCACGTCTGAGCATACCCATCACACTCGGGGTGACAAATGCAAAAACAACAATTGATGGACAGAATGCAGAACAATGTCATACATTCACCTCAGTACAGAGATCTGGGCCTAAATCCATCATTTTTGAGCACTCCACACCACCCCAGTTCAGACATGGCCATATGCAAATGGGTGGGAGGGAGGGATTCAAAGCCTACATTTGCGGCATATGCAACTCTAAACATGAGGGTGTGCTCATATCTCTGCGCACAACTCTAGCCAAATTGAAGCGTGATTTACCAGCTCTCAACAACGAACGTCTAGGCTGGGCCGTGACCCGACCGAGCAGGAGGCATATCTCTCTGAAGTGGCCCTTGTGTACCTTGAAAAAAATATGCGAGACGTCAAGGCGGAGCCTATTACTGAGACCGAGGAATGTGGAGCAGTAAAAGTGCTGCGTGGCTCCTCCGCCCCAGGACTAGATGGCTTTACTGGGGAGTTCTATAAGACCTTCTCTGAACTACTGGCGCCGAAGCTGATCGAAGTGTATGCAGAGGCCACGGAAAAACAGACCCTACCGCTTACAATAAGTGAAGTGATTATCATTCTCCTGCCTAAGCCCGGTAAAGACCCTACCTTCTGCGGATCCTATAGGCCAGTTTCGCTGCTGAATGTTGATTACAAAATCCTCACAAAAATTGTCGCCAATAGACTTTCCCAATTATTGGAATTCATCATCTCTCCAGCACAATCGGGTTTTGTTCCCCATAGGTCGACCTCCTTAAATTTGAGAACCCTGTCCGCAGTGCTCCATAGAATAAGTCCTGAGGTACCAGCAGCAGCAATATAGCTAGACACAGAGAAAGCCTTTGATACACTGGAGTGGCCCTACTTTGTTTCCATCCTCCGTCGCATGGGCATGTCGGCCGGATTTATAGCCACAGTAGGCCTACTATATAGTCGGCCAACAGCCAAACTTCGAATAAATGGTACACTCTCTGAATCATTTTCATTGACCCATGGCACACGTCACGGTTGTCCTTTGTTGCCTCTTCGGTTCATTCTCGCCATGGACCCCCTAAAACATCTTTTCCAAGAGCATCATCTGCATAGGGGACTGCAGTTCAAAACGGGCCCCATGTTGTTCTCTTTTTTATGCTAATGACACTTTCCCCTATGTTCGGGAGCCACACTTGAACCTCGATCCGCTCCTCAGGGAGATTGTTCGGTTTGGGCAGCATTCTGGATTAGGCATTAACTAGCGTAAATCAATTATTTTTCCTCGGACTACCAGGACATCTCCTTGGGAATGCGAGTTCCCTTTGGAATAGTGCTCGGACTCAATCAAATATCTGGGTATTCATATTCACCTTGACCCAGTCCAGATTCTTTGACTAAATTATGGGCTGGTAATAGCGAAAATGGAGACTCAGGAGGGCAGGTGGCTCCGGCTCCCGTTATCCATGGCAGGTAGAATTGCCATAATTAAAATTATGGTCCTTCCCAAATTTCTGTATTTGTTTAACAATATCCCTTTTCCCCTCACGCATAGCTTTTTTTCATCCTGACGATCTCATCTTATTTGACTGGTCTGGGGCGGTAAACAGCCATGTGTTAAATGGAGGATCCTCACTTTACCATATGATAGGGTTGGCCACGGGGTTCCAGATTTTTATTCATACTGTTTGCTGGCTCAGTGTAGTTTTGCCTTTGCTTGGTACCTCCCAGACGCCAGGATTCCGCTTCTAAGGCCAGAGGCAGACTTAGTCCTTCCTGAGCAATTGGCTGCTGTCTTGCCCAGAGGAGAACCTAGGGACCCCGTAGATATATAGACAGTCTCGACCACTAGTTGGGCATGGAGCAGGCTCCATCGCTATACTGGTTCATCAGTTTTATATTTGTCAGCTCTGCTGCTTCTAAATTCTCACTGGCTTCCTATTTCAAATGAGAAACTTGTACAATGCACACTGACTAAGTTTAATATTTGTACGATAGGCGACTTGTATCCGGATGGTCACATCTTTTTGGCCACTGAGGAAGCCCGTTTATCAGGAGGCCACATTCATGGATAAATTCATGCTCAAACAACTGTACTCAACCTTGCAAGCCATGATTACTGGCTTTCCGTTAGAACCTGAATCGTTCACTCCTCTGTCCGATATCATTGAGAGCGGTAGTTGAGTGCACATAATATCCAAACTCTACAAACTCTGCATCACACAACTCCCAATCATGGACAGCAGACTACATATGGAATGGGAGACAGATTTGGGTCACCACATTAAAGACGACCAATGGACAGTCTGCTGCAGGACCACGAAAGATGTTTCCCTGAATAGTCACCATAAATTATTGCACTCCATGTTTTTACGACAAATATACATGACACCAGCCAAGCTACATAAAATTGATCCCAGTAGACCACACACATGCTGGAATATTTTGCCCACCTCTCCTGGACCTGCCCTTGCATACGACCCTACTGGAACCTAGTACAGTCGACGCTAAGAGAGATCCTTGGTCTTACCATTGTTCCTACTCCTGAGGTGGCACTCCTGTACGGAAATTGGCAACTCTTTGTTTGTTGCCGGTAAAGTGAGAAATTGCATTACGATGGGGCAGCAAGTCTTCACCCACACTGAAGGTGTGTTACACAGCTTGAGGGGGGCGTGGCTAGCCGAGCTGCGAGATGGCCGCTCGTTGAGTGAGCTCCGCCGGCTACAACAATTAATCCTTTCATAATCCTGTTCCTGGCACCTGCGGGCCCCCGCTGCCTCGGGGTTCGACAGCGGACGCCTCCATAGATCCGGAGTGTAAATTTGGGACACATCGCAGCAGCGATCCGGAAACCGGAGCCATTCAACATTCTGCCGACCGATCAGCCTGACCTGGCACTGGGCAGAAGTGCGTAGTCCTGGGCGACGCGGCGCACTACAGCCCGCGGCTTCGGAGGCCTCTGGGAGCCCGGCGATCAGAGGCGCAAAAACTTGCCGGCGGCGGCGCCGAAGCTTCAAACGATCCTCGGCGGACCCCTACTGAGCCCGGGGTCGGTCACAGGAACTGGGGTCGGCTTAGACGCGGTGGATGGCCAGATCCCCCGCCTGATGGCGGATTCAACCGTGCCGCGGAAATCGGACCCGCCATTATCGCGGAGAAGACGCAAGGCGACCGGACCTGAGGCAACCAGGTGAGCACTCGGTCATACCCCGCTACAACCACTGGCGGAGGTGGACGAGGTGCAGCGAGCAGTGATACGCGCGGCGGGGCCCCCGCTGGCGTCCTTATGCCCTCACAACTCCACCTGGAAGGTGCCGGTGCACATTGCTAACGTGACCGGCGCAGTACCTACCCTGCTACAAGACTGTGGGGCTCCAGCCCTGACGCTATATGCTGGTCACCTGCCCTGCCGCCTTGTTGGTTGCGGCGCCGCTGCAGTAACCTCCGCAATTAGCCCGCCATTTTAAGACTCGAGGTCGGCCTGACTGCCATCTAGTTGTTTATTGATAGGGAGGGCAGGTATATTATTGTCACGAGTCCATGATGGGCCATAAGATCCCATTGCTATGTGTCTATGCGCTTAACACTGATTCCCCTGAATTTGTCCATGGATTGCACGCACAGCTCTCCAAATTAGAACCTAGTCTGATTATCATGGGTGAGGATCTCAATCTTCTACTTACCCCTGATTTAGACAGTACTTCAACTACACCAGCAGCCGTGAGCGAGGTGCACCTTGTTAGAGCTATGTAACCAATTTTCATTGATTGACATTTGGCGTAGGCGCAACCCCACTCTCAAAAAATTCACACATCATTCAGGTCAACACACCACATGAACCAGGATTGATTTCTGGTGGCTATCCCTGACGTGTCCTCGTGGTATCAGACGTTGATTACGCTACCTAGAACATATTCTGAACATTCCTCGATCCTACTTCGTCTCCGGGTCCCGCAGCAGGAGGGGTACGAGAGGCAATGGCGCTTCCATGGTCGGGCCCTAATCGACGATCTTTTTTGTCACAAGATCGAAGAAGCAATAGAGGACTATTTCACACTTAACACTTAACACTGGGTTGGTGGACAACTGGGCGATGTTGTGGGAGGGATTCAAATGCAAAAACAACAGTTGATGGACAGAATGCAGAACAATGTCATGCATTCACCCCAGTACAGAGATTTGGGCATGAATCCATCGTTTTTTTGCACTCCACACCACCCCAGTTCAGACATGGCCATATGCAAATCAGCCTTGACCCTGTGCCTCATGGGAACATTCCAGCACGAACTACCAAGCCATGTCTTTCCTGGACCGGAATCAAGCATCCTAGGACCGGTTTCTGGCTATCAGCCATGTTCAGCCAGGATAGCTTGACTCCAGTGGTGTGGAGAGCATGGGACTCACGTCTGAGCATACCCATCACACTCGGGGTGACAAATGCAAAAACAACAATTGATGGACAGAATGCAGAACAATGTCATACATTCACCCCAGTACAGAGATCTGGGCCTAAATCCATCATTTTTGTGCACTCCACACCACCCCAGTTCAGACATGGCCATATGCAAATGGGTGGGAGGGAGGGATTCAAAGCCTACATTTGCGGCATATGCAACTCTAAACATGAGGGTGTGCTCATATCTCTGTGCACAACGCTAGCCAAATTGAAGCGTGATTTACCAGCTCTCAACAACGAACGTCTAGGCTGGGCCGTGACCCGACCGAGCAGGAGGCATATCTCTCTGAAGTGGCCCTTGTGTACCTTGAAAAAAATATGCGAGACGTCATGGCGGAGCCTATTACTGAGACCGAGGAATGTGGAGCAGTAAAAGTGCTGCGTGGCTCCTCCGCCCCAGGACTAGATGGCTTTACTGGGGATTTCTATAAGACCTTCTCTGAACTACTGGCGCCGAAGCTGATCGAAGTGTATGCAGAGGCCACGGAAAAACAGACCCTACCGCTTACAATAAGTGAAGTGATTATCATTCTCCTGCCTAAGCCCGGTAAAGACCCTACCTTCTGCGGATCCTATAGGCCAGTTTCGCTGCTGAATGTTGATTACAAAATCCTCACAAAAATTGTCGCCAATAGACTTTCCCAATTATTGGAATTCATCATCTCTCCAGCACAATCGGGTTTTGTTCCCCATAGGTCGACCTCCTTAAATTTGAGAACCCTGTCCGGGGTGCTCCATAGAATAAGTCCTGAGGTACCAGCAGCAGCAATATAGCTAGACACAGAGAAAGCCTTTGATACACTGGAGTGGCCCTACTTTGTTTACCTCCTCCATCGCATGGGCATGCCGGCCAGATATATAGCCACAGTAGGCCTACTATATAGTCACCCAACAGCCAAACTTCGAATAAACGGGACACTCTCTGAATCATTTTCATTGACCCATGGCACACGTCATGGTTGTCCTTTGTTGCCTTTTCTGTTCCTTCTCGCCATGGACCCCTTAATACGTCACTTCCAAGAGCATCATCTGCATAGGGGACTGCAGTTCAATACGGGCCCCATGTTGTTCTCCTTGTTATGCTAATGACACTTTCCTCTATGTTCGGAAGCCACACTTGAACCTCGATCCACTCCTCAGGGACATTGTTCGGTTTGGGCAGCATTCTGGATTAGGCATTAACTAGCGTAAATCAATTATTTTTCCTCGGACTACCAGGACATCTCCTTGGGAATGCGAGTTCCCTTTGGAATGGTGCTCGGACTCAATCAAATATCTGGGTATTCATATTCACCTTGACCCAGTCCAGATTCTTTGACTAAATTATGGGCTGGCAATAGCGAAAATGGAGACTCAGGAGGGCAGGTGGCTCCGGCTCCCGTTATCCATGGCAGGTTGAATTGCCATAATTAAAATTATGGTCCTTCCCAAATTTCTGTATTTTTTTAACAATATCCCTATTCCCCTCATGCATAGCTTTTTTTCATCCTGACGATCTCATCTTATTTGACTGGTCTGGGGCGGTAAACAGCCATGTGTTAAATGGAGAATCCTCACTTTACCATATGATAGGGTTGGCCTCGGGGTTCCAGATTTTTATTCATACTGTTTGCTGGCTCAGTGTAGTTTTGCCTTTGCTTGGTACCTCCCAGACGCCAGGATTCCGCTTCTAAGGCCAGAGGCAGACTTAGTCCTTCCTGAGCAATTGGCTGCTGTCTTGCCCAGAGGAGAACCTAGGGACCCCGTAGATATATAGACAGTCTCGACCACTAGTTGGGCATGGAGCAGGCTCCATCGCTATACTGGTTCATCAGTTTTATATTTGTCAGCTCTGCTGCTTCTAAATGCTCACTGGCTTCCTATTTCAAATGAGAAACTTGTACAATGCACACTGACTAAGTTTAATATTTGTACGATAGGCGCCTTGTATCCGGATGGTCACATCTTTTTGGCCACTGAGGAAGCCCGTTTGTCAGGAGGCCACATTCATGGATAAATTCATGCTCAAACAACTGTACTCAACCTTGCAAGCCATGATTACTGGCTTTCCGTTAGACCCTGAATCGTTCACTCCTCTGTCCGATATCATTGAGAGCGGTAGTTGAGTGCACATAATATCCAAACTCTACAAACTCTGCATCACACAACTCCCTATCATGGACAGCAGACTACATATGGAATGGGAGACAGATTTGGGTCACCACATTAAAGACGACCAATGGACAGTCTGCTGCAGGACCACGAAAGATGTTTCCCTGAATAGTCACCATAAATTATTGCACTCCAAGTTTTTACGACAAATATACATGACACCGGCCAAGCTACATAAAATTGATCCCAGTAGACCACACACATGCTGGAATATTTTGCCCACCTCTCCTGGACCTGCCCTTGCATACAACCCTACTGGAACCTAGTACATTTGACGCTAAGTGAGATCCTTGGTCTTACCATTGTTCCTACTCCTGAGGTTTCACTCCTGGGTTACACAGTGAATTTTCCTAATGGAGTTCGGAAAATGGCATCTTTTTGTTTGCTGCTGGTAAAGTGAGAAATTGCATTACGATGGGGCAGCAAGTCTTCTCCCACACTGAAGGTTGGTTACACAGCTTAGCCCACTGTAGCAGAAATAGCGAGATATACTCTAGCACCTTATCAAGCGCAGCTCGTCCTAGAGATATCTGGGGCCCATATAAAGTACACATTGATTCCCTAAACAATTCTGCCACATCACAGACCAGCTCGGGTATTGTACCAACGGGGGTGGGATAGAGTAATGACATTGTGCATGTATTAGTCGTGCTGGACATCTCCCAACACTACAGATATTATCACTTCCGAATACACACCACCTTCATATAGCTCAGTGTTTTTGGGTTCATGACCCCGTTAGATCCCCTGATGCAGTTTGTTGCTTGAATGGACCTGGAGGGACTCGTTAGAACTATGCTTCCTTTATTTCAACTGTTTTAACATGTATAATGTATCACTATAACTACAAAACTGAACAATGCTGTTTGTTTTCTATCAATGATAACGTGATATTCTCATGTTGAAAACGTGCATGATTTGTAGCGATCAATAATGACTGAGATGGATATGTACAATTGGATAATCAATAAAAATAAAGTTAATTTAAAAATAGAGACTACTTAGGTTGGTGGCACAAGAAGTGATGCAGGCCCACTAGTAGCATTTTATTTACATGCCTGGGTGCATGTAGTACAACTTTACTAGATCTTTCAAGTACATTGAATGTGGCAATTATGTGTAAGACAATATTACAATATTTAAGGAGAGAGCACAAGCACTTTAGCACTGGTTAGCATTGGTAAAGTATGCAGTGTCCTAAGGCCAAAAAAAACGAAATCAGCAAAGACAGGCGGAGTAGGGCAACTTATTTGGGTTAAGATCACTCAAAGGCTGACAGGTCTAACATTATGGTATTTTCATTGTAGCATTGTATGACTTTCTGATTACAGCCCAATTTAAAAGCAAGAGAGATGAACTCATTGCCCCTGTACTCATTTGGGTGACAAGGCAAAGGACACAGGCACTCTCCTATTTGTGAGGACAAAGGTCTCCCAAGTTGTATCAGCTCCACACGAATTAGGGGATGTCTCCTTGGGGGGTTCTGATATGAAATGTGCACCCATTCAATTGGTATTTAGGGATGGGAACACACATATCTGGAGCCCCATCTGTAATACAGAATTGCCACAAGAGTGCAAAAGGCGAGCACAAATGTCCCCTGCACTCTTAAGTTGTTTTTGTAATCTAGTACTAGTTATTTCTCTTCTCACAGAAAGCGACTTGGTTGAGTGCATCAGTAGTCAACTAACTTAAATAACTGATGTTACAAAGACATGTTATGCTTGGATGCACTGGTAAAATTGAAACAATCAACCACCCCACACCTGTCTCTGGCTGTACAGATATTTTTTTGCTAGGCCAGGACAAAGGTTCTATTATGGTAATGTAATCTCATTTAATTATGCAAATTCACAATTATACTTTGAATGCAAAATTTCCAAAAGTACACCATTATGACATGTTACATGATTGAACCATGTTTGTGGCAGATTTTTAGCAATGGAGTATTAAAACAGCATGGACGATTAGAACAGAGGTGGCTGCTTTTGGAAGCATTTGTTGATTTTCTGTGGGGATTTTTTTGCACAATATGATCCCTAACATCAATTTTCGAGCTCAAAAGTAGCACTAAATACTGGGTTTGTTTTCCATATAATTACAAATAAGTTCCCATAATTTTGGCAAAGTTTTATGTAACTATGCAAAAGAAAATTATACAAGTTTTGTACATTCCTAATGTCTTCAACAGATGGAACAAATACCATATAAACTACAATGTTATTGTATAACTTCAGTATAAACCTTCTCAGTTCACCTGTCTGTGCTATCAACCGCTGTGATAACACAAATAGCATAGTCAGCATCTGCACAGTTGGTACACAGCTTCTTTCTTACAGCATCCGTGTTGTTTGTTGTGAGGGCTCCTGTGGCTGCCACTGAGCCCTCATCTCCTCTTTGCATCTACGACGCACCCGCTGTTGAGTAAAAAGCAATTCCTGTCATCAATAATCTGTTCTAAACACTACACAGCATCTCAAAGCTGGTGCAAGAGGTGGCAAGAAAACCAGAGTGTGTAAAGAAAAAAACTACCATCTGTTTGTTCAAAGTTTATGTAAAACACCTTCAATAACTTGTTCACCTGCCAGAAAGTCATATTTTTTAGAAATGCTACATCAAAATGCCTCCTAACTACAACTGGATCCATGCAAATTTCCCCAAAGCAACAGGGAGGCTTATTTATGAGGGGCTGGCACTGCCAGAGCATCACTTTTTTTGATGCTCTGGCTGAGCAGGACACTCAAAGATATCGGGAAACATCATTTACTACGAAGGCATTACCACTAATAACGTTTACCACGGGTCACTAACCACGCAAACGTCTTTTCAACGGGGGTGCCTTCCACGACCGTCTTTACCACGCAAGTACATTCTGCGTGGGCTGGGGGGGAGACGTGGTATTCCTTCCAATCGTTCTGCGTGGGCTTGGGGGGGCTGGGGGGGGCTCTGAGGGGGGGCTGGGGGGGTCTCCCCCCCCCTCAAAAAAAGGACCGGGTTACTTAAATTAAAAAAACGCACTTCAGTACCACTGAAGTAAAAGGAAAGTGCCTCCCCCAAAGACGTGCCGTGTACGTCAAAATAGCAGTCCTTTTTTAATTTTGGTAGACGTGTTTTGACGCTTGTTTCCAAGGTGGATGGAAGTAAGAGCTGCTGAAGAAAGACGGGAAGGTGTCAGGTAAGAAAATAATCTTTAATAAAAACATATATATATTTAAGCGCACAGTAAAATAAAAGAATAAATAAATCTAAGGTAATTTGTAGTAATTATGTAATTTTGTGCTTAATGGACGTTTCTACGCGTGGTATAATCCTTCGTTGTAAATTCCAGCGTGGTAAAGCCACTTGCGAACTAAAATTTGCGTGGTAATGCCATGCGTGGAACTTGTAATCGTGGTAAAATCATATATTCAAAGATATCTATCTGGTGATGCAAAGCCACTCTGCATGGCTTTGCATTAACTCATGGATATGCAATAAGACAAAGCGGCGCAAGTCACTGTGTTGCCTTACTCTGCATCAAGGAGGTATTCCACTGCATTGTGGTGGGGTTTCCTACACAGCACCACAGATTTTGACATTGCCCCAAATTGATTTAATCACGTAAACCTGGGGCCGCACCAAAACCTTACACCTCACCAGAGCAGGTGTAACATGGAGAAATATTTGTATTCCTCCTCGTTTTTTCCTCATTCCATGTGCATTGCATTATGCAGCACACATAGCAAGAGCAAAATGACTCTCTTGATTATTTCTGTGCAAGAACAAGCCCCTTCCTGTACAAAAACAATCCTGACTGCAACTGATGCACCCTTGCACCATGGTGCAAAAGTGCCTACTTGGTGTTAGGCAGCAAATTGTGTACCAGCGCCGGGGAAAGGACTTAGAATTTTCTTAATCAGAGATACTTACTGTGACCACATTCCAGTCCATCATTTTTTGCTCAATGGTCCACTCCTGAGCGGGAGCAACTCTCTAAAAATCAGCTTTGTTCTTGTTCCAATAAAAACAGCTCAGCTCGAGCTACAAACCGAATGAAACCAGTGGTCAGAGTCAGGGTCGCTGCCAGTCATTTTGGTGGGCTGGCAGGGTAGGGGTCAGTTTAATTACTGCGGGGTTAGTCTTGTTGCTGGAGACCTGCTGGCCATGCTCAGAGAGCAAAAAATGTTTGACCGATTTTCGCCATAGTAATTACCAGTGGCAGAGATTAATTTAAGCATTCCATCGACAACTTTTTTGTGAGACCCTTCCTGGACTGAATTTAACTCATAAGTCTATTGTAATGACCTGCGTGTCATTCTTATTTTTACTTTCTTTTGTAATGACTTGTGAGTCAAGCCATCCTGTGTCAGGCTTGTCACTGGGGCCAGAGTTCCCATTCCAGTGGCTCTGGAACTCTCTGAGTCCAGTTACTGCCACCGTTTTGTGGGTAGGACGTCTGATGGAGAGACACCTGCTGCTTTTGAATACATTCTTCATTCAACCTTTACCAGTGTCCTGTGACCATACTTTAGTACATCTATCTATGTAAAATCATGGCACATTTAAAATAAAATACATCCTGTATTCCTTTGCACCTGAAAGTTAAGAGAACAACCTCTTTTCCCTGTTGCTCATAAGGAATACAATCATGCTCATTCTTGGAGAATGGACCCTGATAACCCCATGTGACTTTTTCAATGGTGCGTTTGGTCAGAGTGTAGCACAAAGATCTGATTCTGTGACAGGGACAATTGGAACAAGAATATGAAGTCGATTTTTAATACCCTGAGACCTGAAGATGTTTGCCTGTAATATACAGGAATTGAAGAAGGTGCCCACCTTAAGTGTTATTTCTAAGTCTGAGAGTAGTTCACGGAGTTCCACTATGCGGAACTCTGCAAAGGGACCCAAAAACTCCACCGTGCTATGCTAAGTTACGCAAGCAGTGGAGTGCATTAAGTTGCGCTGGTCGCTGTTTGTCCCGCACTGGAAAATCAGCAAAAACAGCACAATATGCAGTGCAAGAGGGTGCTACGTCTTTCTGCCTCTGGAGTAGATGTTCTACTCACCCAGGCCCTCATCACCAGCCGTCTGGACTACGGCAACTCCCTCTACGCCGGAACCACCGCCAAACTCCAGAAGAGACTCCAGCGGACTCAGAACGCCTCAGCATGACTCATCCTGGACATCCCCAGACGCAGCCACATCTCCGGACACCTGGAAGATCTGCACTGGCTCCCGGTCAACAAGAGAATCACCTTCCGTCTCCTCACCCACGCACACAAAACCCTACACAACCAAGGCCCAGGATACCTCAACAGCCGCCTCAACTTCTACGCTCCCACACGCCAGCTTTGATCGACTGACCAAGCCCTCGCCTCCGTCCCCCGCATCCGAAGAGCCACCACAGGAGGAAGGTCCTTCTCCTACCTGGCCGCCAAGACTTGGAACTCCCTCCCGACCCACCTCCGCCTGACCCAGAACCACCTTGCCTTCAGGAAGCAGCTCAAGACCTGGCTGTTCGAGCAGTAGCGGACCCCCCCTCCCCTAGCGCCTTGAGACCCTCCGGGTGAGTAGTGCGCTATATAAATGCTTTGATTGATTGATTGATTGATATGTAATTCTGTTGTGGAGCACCTTGATTTGTTCACCAACGTCGCAAGTCTTTGTCTACTGCACATATTTATAATAAGTTTTGTATACTCTTTTGCTGAAAAAATTGAAAAATAAAAACAAATGTTGATGGATTAATTCAACCACATGACTAAAAATTGAAGTTTCTAGTCTGTTGTTTAAAGTATTCAGGCCACTAGGTTTCAGTGCTGGCACTTGTTATGGTTGTTTTGTTTTCTATGTTACCAGGGGGCACGACCCCACTCTCCTGTCCTCCATCCGCAAACTGGGCCTTCCCTGGAGAACTTTCTCAATGGGCCTCAGGGGCTCAGCCTGGCAGCTCAGCTCCTTCGGGGCTTACGGTCCACGCCGTGACTGTTAGGAAGGTCTCAAGTGGCCGCAGAGCACACATACCCTACGCCCGCAAGATTACTTTATTCTGGGTGCACGTTCACCACAGCACCCTCCAGGTCTCCTCTGGCACGATGCCACACACACAATGCTGATGACACTCAACATTGACTCAGAGTGCACGCTTACCTGGCACTCCTTCCTGCGGTCTCAGATGGCACCAAGACATGCACACCATGTTGCAGAGACTCACTTTCTTCCTGTGCACACAATGATCACCTCCACACTCCCAGGTGGCACAAAAGCACGCACAATGCTTTACTGAGACTTACTCCAACTCTGGTGCTCCAATATCCAGGCGCTCTTCACCAACGCCTTTGGCTGCACCTTGACACGCTCACCATGTCCGAGCCTCACTTCTCCTCCGGTGCACTCGATAACCAGGCGCTCTTCACCAATGCCTACCAGTGCACCCCGACACGCACTCTGTTCGTCTGAGACTTACTCCACTTTCGATGCACACATTGATAAGGCACTCCTCACCAATGCCTCCTGTGCACCACGACATGCACGCTGTGTGTCTGAGCCTCACTCCAACTCCGATGCACACGCCGACCAAGCGCTCTTCACCAGCGGCTGCGGTACACCACGACACGCACCCAGCGCGTACGAACTGTCTTCAGCTTCGATGCACATGTTGACCTGGAGCTCTTCACTAACGCCTCTTGTGAACCACGACTAGCACCCAGCGCATCCTAGTCTCACTTCTCCTTCGTGTGTCCAATATCACAGGGCACAACTTCTGAGGGTCTAAAGCTGCTACAACAAGCGCTCAGCCCGTTGCTTGAAACTTCTCCGGAAACTTTTATGTTCCTGTGTTTCCAAACAGGGAGCCAGCTCACCTCTGGCCCTTGGGGTTACAAGACACAGCACAAAGCACGGTCTTCGTCAAGCAGGAGGACCTGTGCACCAAGCACAGTCTCAACAGCCTCTTCCTTGGTTAGAGCAGCAAACTACAGACCAGCCCCAGATCATGAAGCAAGGATTGGTCCTTCCCCAGCTGTCTCTTCAGTTGTTCCTTTCTTAGCAGAGGTTCCTCTTGACCACAAAATGTGTCCAAGCCTTTTCAGTCTCAATTCGCTGGATCCCCACCGAAACTAGAAAAACAGTCACCCACGCTCTGGTCACGAGCCGTCTGTACTACGGAAACACCCTCTACGCCGGTACCACCGCAAAACTCCAGAAAAAACTCCAACGCATCCAGAACGCTTCAGCCAGGCTCATATTAGACATCCCGCGTAAAGATCACATCTCTGGATACCTGAAAAACCTCCACTGGCTCCCCGTCAATAAAAGGATTACTTTCCGGCTCCTAACCCACGCACACAAAGCGCTCTACGAAATCGGACCCGAATGCCTCAACACAAGTCTGTCCTTCTACACCCCCTCCCACCAACTACGATCCGCCAACCAAGCCCTTGCCACTGTACCTCGCATCAACAAAACCACAATGGGAGGCAGATCCTTCTCCTACCTGGCAGCTAAAACCTGGAACTCACTTCCCACTCACCTTCGCCTTACTCAGAACCACCTAGCATTCAGAAAGCAACTTAAAACGTGGATATTTGACAAGTAATTCCCCACCCTCCTCCAAGCGCCTTGAGACCCTCTGGGTATGTAGCGCGCTATATAAATTTATTGACTTGACTTGACTTGACTTTCATTCCAACATTCAGGGGTTTCAGCTCTCATAGTTATACCCCTTAATGTCTTTGAAGTTCCTTCTGCTAGGGGGTCCCCGACCCCTGCCTTAATCAGTTCTGGGTGTCTCCCTCCCAGTGTCACCTTTCTCCCTTTGATACTGGGGGTCTGGATCCTTAATCACTCAGCAGGAGATGGGTCAATTGGTTTATAGCACCATTCCAGGCCTTTTCACATCCCGAGCTTCTCCTCCCCCTACTCTCCAGATGCAGGGCAGCCTGGTGCCATCTCAACCCCTCCCTGGGTCAAGACCTCTCCCAGCTCCTCTAACCTCTCAGATCCAGACAGTCAATCCACACCCAGCAGAGACACACAGAAATACTTAAAGCACAAAACTCAGCCACTTTCTAAAAGAGTAGTTTCTGAACACACAGTGACAAAACCACTTTCATAGTGTGAGATCATACATACTAAACTTCACCTCTCCATTTTAAACTTTTAGGAAACTTGGCTAACAAAACACACTACCCACCCTCCCCCATTCTGTCCAATGGGCAGGGTGGCTTTTCACCAGTGAGAACGAAATGGACTGTTTTTCACTGTCAGGACATAGCACAGACCTCAGTATATATATGTCCTGCCTTTTACTTACACTGCGCCCTGCCCAGGGGTTACCCGGAACCTACCACAGGGGTGCCCACTGTGTATGAAAAAGGGAAAGTAAGGCCTGACAAGTGGTTGCACTTGTCAGGACAACATGCTAACTTAGCAAACTGCGCGCAGGCCCTACACTGCAGGCCTGAGTTCCCTTCTCCACGCACCTTTGCATTACTAGCCCTGGCTCACTCAGTGCACATCACTAGGGACTTCACTAGTAAGGCAAACATACCAATCATGGCCACCCAATTACCATTATACTTTACACAGGGAACACTTGCAGTTTGACACTGATCAGCAGTGGCAAAGTACCCAAAGCATCTAAATTGGCAACGTCAGGAAAACGGTCTAGGGGGAAAGCAAAAATGTTTAGGGAACTTTAGCCAAAAAGGCCAAGTCCTACAGGGGCCAGTCCAATTCAAGCTGGGCACAGGTGACAGGTCACAGCATTCAACCTCAGCATGCCATGGCCGGGCAAGCTGAGTTTGCATGGCAAGTCTAGGGGCACAAGCTTGTGGGAGAATTTCAGAGCTGCTTTTGGGTTACCCATGGTACAAGGTACACCGTTTGGCAGCATAATTCAATAAATAATGTGCCTCAACCTTCTGTAATAGGCGTTTAGCTGGTAGAAACTCATGGTGGGCCATTTGTACAGATATTGGGAAGTCTTGGTGGAATGCAAGTTCATTACCTTGAAACTGAATGTTTCGGTGCTCCCTGGCAAGCCTCAAGATAGTGGGTCTGCTTCATAAAGGTAAACTTAGACGTTTGGTCTAAACTTAGACCAAACACCTAAGTTTATGACTTTGGGAATTCACAAAGGGCATTTACGCGTGCTAGCTTTATGTCTGCACTCGGACAGGGACCCAGCCCAAATGCAGACATAAAGATAATACTTGTAAATGCCCTTTATGAATTCCCAAAGCAGTAAACTTAGTTTAGACCAAAGATCTAAATGTACCTTTGTGAATCGGGCCCAGTGTCTCTGTATTTGTAGTTGAGAAAGAATTCCACTATAGGTTGTGCAGGAGTCCCCAGAAGCAGTTGAGGGCCTAGCGAGCAATGGGCATGCTCTATATAGCAAACACTGTAGACAGGGTATCACCAAACAGGGAACAGAGCAAATCCTCAATGTAAGTGTCCATTCTGTCCATAGAGGTTGATTCTGGAACCATCAGGATTCTGAGGTCATTCCATTGGGATCGTGCCTCCGCATCCTCATTTTTTTTTTCTTATTACCTCCAGGACCTTTGGATTTGACATGGCATTGAACAAACTGTGTAAAAGACAAAAGAGACTACATAAGTTTCTTTATTTTGCTAGCAAGAACAGAAATTTGTAAAAAATGGATTTCACCTGAGCCCACGTATAGCCTACACTACATTAGGTCAGTAAAGCATGTGAGTCGATTTGATTTAGCATGCAACAATAAAGAAATTAAAAGGCTTTGGTGTCCCTTTGTGACGTGGCAAGTGAATGATTACAGCACAACTTTGCTGAGATGAGGTTGTACCATTGCAAATGAAAGAATTATTCAGCAAGACATGCAGTCAGTACTCTAGGAAAAAGCCCATCAGCTAAAGCAGGGCAAAAATTGACACTGCACACACATGAAGCAATGGCAGACATGTTTAAAGAGGCTACTTGGGGGCGAGGCCAAGACAGAAATGGCCACCTAGGGTTGAAGCTCTACGAGCCGACCAACAACTCCTGCTCTTAATCCCCCATCCTGTTTGTCTGAGCGGGTGATTCCGGGGTCAATGTCTGCCAGAAGCGGTGCTGCATAGCTGCTGATGTCCCCGGGACGACATGGAGCCTGTGCGACTGAGATGTGGGAGCCGGCGACTACGATGCGGTAGTGAGGAAAATTTCGGCCTTCAGGATCGTTGGGCCCGAGCACAGACGCTGAGGACCTCAGACGCAGAAACTTTCATGGATTAGGCCACATATAGCCGGTGAGTGTTCTGGGTGCCGGTCGGGTGTGTCTCTGCTCCCCCCCTTCCTCCCGTAGGGTCGAGACTTGCCTGACTCCCGGGCCGTTCCTGAGCCATGTTGTCGCCTAACCCCTGTGGCACATCCTAGTGTTGGAGAGGCGGAATCGGGGTCTGTTACGGCGACTCAGATGTCACGGTTTGGGTAGAGCCTGAGACCGCCTAATGCCCCCGGTGCCCGTGCATCTTCCGAGCTGCCCCCTGCAAATAACGGCATGGGGAAACAATCTTCATGTTTTTCAGCTGCTGGATTTTTCAGCTGCTATCTGGTCTTCTCGCCTGCACTGACTAGGCCACAGTTTCTGCAGTTTCCTCACTGGCCGACCACAGAATGCGATAGTCCAGCAGCGGATATCCTCTGACCCCATGGAACACATGATCTCCATGGCACCATTGTGCTATCAGATACTGGCCCCTTGGTGACCTCACTCGCCATTGACTGGTCTGACATATCGCCGTCCAGTCCCCTCTCTGCCTTGGGCGCACTGACATATGGCTGTTATACACTGAGTGCTTGGCACTACGGTGGATTGACTTGGGAGTGCTGCGGTTGCTGCGTTGACGACTGCAGTGACTTGTGGACCCGGTGTGGTTGCGGAGGCTGAGTGACACGAATCACGATCATATCCTGGCCTTGGGCGGCGCTCCCTGTAGCGATTCTTGGGCAACTCCGGCTAGCCGCCTGACCTCCACACGTTTTCCAGAGGCATGGACTGTAGAAACCCGAAAAAAAGAACACTCCCATTTGAAAAGCTGGTGGAGCAAAACACCGAAGAAGAGCCGGACATGGCAGAGCGTGGCCTGTGCCCAGATCGCGGCGCGGCCTCCGCGGCTCCTCCAACAGAGTGGCTCCAGGAGATGAGAGCTGGTTTTCAGGCGCTGGATGGCTGTTTTGACTCCCTCGCCAAGACTCTTGAGTCAATGGGCACCAAGATCCAGGCGCATGATAGGCATCTAGATGTGGCGGAGGCCCAGATCTCCGATATAGAAGATTGGACTGTGCAATCAACCAAGAGAATCGATAAACTGGAAAGCATATTGAAAGACGTCGCCATAAAGAACAAGGATCTTGAAGCGCGCAGTCGGTGCAACAATGTCCATATCCCAGGGGTTCCGGAATCCACCGCCATGGTTCGCCTGGACACCTTTGTAGGAAGACTGCTGTTGGACCTGTTCAGGAGACACTCCTTTACACCTGGATTTGTGGTGGAGCGGGTTCATCATACTTCAGGACAGCAACCTTACCCAGGCCTCCCCCTGACCTCTTATTGCCCGCATCATGAACTTCTGGGATCAGGATACTGCCCTTCGGAGTGCAGAGAAACCATCCGGCAGGGCTCTAAAATTGCACTTTATCCAGACTTTACTGTTATGGTGCAAGAACCCAGGCGCATGTTTACCGGAGTGAAAGCCACGCTTCGTAATCTTGGCCTCAAATATGGCATGCTGTATCCTGCACGACTGAGGGTGGAGGTGTGGGCCGGTCATGTTTTTTTGATAATCCTACCGAGGTCCAGGAATTTTGTCGCACTTATAAATGTAACAATGAACAGCTGCAAGAAGACAGGGGTGGACCATCCCCTCCTCGCAGTGGTTCTGTGGCCAGATTAGAACTCTTTTCAGGTTCCGGTGTTGGGTGACGTTGACATACCTTTATCCTTGATTGTTCTTAAATAGAGTTGGGATTATATTTAAGACAAACTTCACAGTTGGTTGACTGATGTAGTGTTGCCACCCCTTTGATGGAAACCTTGGGAATATTGTTGTTGGTTCTTCTGATGTACCTTTATGACGTAGCATTGTTCCATTGTACAACAACTGGGTATTTTGTCTTTTGGGTGCAGATTGGGGTATGCCTTACCTTTATTGCAGTAGGGCTGGGTGGTGGGAGGGGGGCATGGGTATGTCACAATGTCTTCATTATTGATTGTTGTTATTGTTGCTTTTTGCTTGGTCCATTGCTTTATTATTGAATCCAATCGTGTTAGATTCCTTACAGTTCACAAAAGGCCCAGCCAGGTTTGATTAGGGTTCCTCCAATATGTCCATGCTGTCTTGGAATGTTCATGGCTTAAATATTAATCGTAAAAGACGGCAGGTGGTGCACTATTTGATTAGACATAATATAGACATTACCTTCCTACAAGAAACCCACTTACCGGTTTCAGACACTGCGCATTTTGCTTCAAGCTGGGGGGCACACACATATTTTGCTAACTTTAGCAACTATGCAAGAGGAACTGCAACTCTCATGCACAAGAGGATCCTCTTTAACTGCCATCTAGTTGTTTATTGATAGGGAGAGCAGGTATATTATTGTCACGAGTCCATGATGGGCCATAAGATCCCATTGCTATGTGTCTATGCGCTTAACACTGATTCCCCTGAATTTGTCCATGGATTGCACGCACAGCTCTCCAAATTAGAACCTAGTCTGATTATCATGGGTGAGGATCTCAATCTTCTACTTACCCCTGATTTAGACAGTACTTCAACTATACCAGCAGCCGTGAGCGAGGTGCACCTTGTTAGAGCTATGTAACCAATTTTCATTGATTGACATTTGGCGTAGCCTCAACCCCACTCTCACAAAATTCACACATCATTCAGGTCAACACACCACATGAACCAGGATTGATTTCTGGTGGCTATCCCTGACGTGTCCTCATGGTATCAGACGTTGATTACGCTACCTAGAACATATTCTGAACATTCCTCGATCCTACTTCGTCTCCGGGTCCCGCAGCAGGAGGGGTACGAGAGGCAATGGCGCTTCCATGGTCGGGCCCTAATCGACGATCTTTTTTGTCACAAGATCGAAGAAGCAATAGAGGACTATTTCACACTTAACACTTAACACTGGGTTGGTGGACAACTGGGCGATGTTGTGGGAGGGATTCAAATGCAAAAACAACAGTTGATGGACAGAATGCAGAACAATGTCATGCATTCACCCCAGTACAGAGATATGGGCATGAATCCATCGTTTTTTTGCACTCCACACCACCCCAGTTCAGACATGGCCATATGCAAATCAGCCTTGACCCTGTGCCTCATGGGAACATTCCAGCACGAACTACCAAGCCATGTCTTTCCTGGACCGGAATCAAGCATCCTAGGACCGGTTTCTGGCTATCAGCCATGTTCAGCCAGGATAGCTTGACTCCAGTGGTGTGGAGAGCATGGGACTCACGTCTGAGCATATCCATCACACTCGGGGTGACAAATGCAAAAACAACAATTGATGGACAGAATGCAGAACAATGTCATACATTCACCCCAGTACAGAGATCTGGGCCTAAATCCATCATTTTTGTGCACTCCACACCACCCCAGTTCAGACATGGCCATATGCAAATGGGTGGGAGGGAGGGATTCAAAGCCTACATTTGCGGCATATGCAACTCTAAACATGAGGGTGTGCTCATATCTCTGCGCACAACTCTAGCCAAATTGAAGCGTGATTTACCAGCTCTCAACAACGAACGTCTAGGCTGGGCCGTGACCCGACCGAGCAGGAGGCATATCTCTCTGAAGTGGCCCTTGTGTACCTTGAAAAAAATATGCGAGACGTCATGGTGGAGCCTATTACTGAGACCGAGGAATGTGGAGCAGTAAAATGCTGCGTGGCTCCTCCGCCCCAGGACTAGATGGCTTTACTGGGGAGTTCTATAAGACCTTCTCTGAACTACTGGCGCAGAAGCTGATCGAAGTGTATTCAGAGGCCACGGAAAAACAGACCCTACCGCTTACAATAAGTGAAGTGATTATCATTCTCCTGCCTAAGCCCGGTAAAGACCCTACCTTCTGCGGATCCTATAGGCCAGTTTCGCTGCTGAATGTTGATTACAAAATCCTCACAAAAATTGTCGCCAATAGACTTTCCCAATTATTGGAATTCATCATCTCTCCAGCACAATCGGGTTTTGTTCCCATAGGTCGACCTCCTTAAATTTGAGAACCCTGTCCGCGGTGCTCCATAGAATAAGTCCTGAGGTACCAGCAGCAGCAATATAGCTAGACACAGAGAAAGCCTTTGATACACTGGAGTGGCCCTACTTTGTTTCCATCCTCCGTCGCATGGGCATGTCGGCCGGATTTATAGCCACAGTAGGCCTACTATATAGTCGGCCAACAGCCAAACTTCGAATAAACGGTACACTCTCTGAATCATTTTCATTGACCCATTGCACACGTCACGGTTGTCCTTTGTTGCCTCTTCTGTTCATTCTCGCCATGGACCCCCTAAAACATCTTTTCCAAGAGCATCATCTGCATAGGGGACTGCAGTTCAATACGGGCCCCATGTTGTTCTCTTTTTTATGCTAATGACACTTTCCCCTATGTTCGGGAGCCACACTTGAACCTCGTTCCGCTCCTCAGGGAGATTGTTCGGTTTGGGCAGCATTCTGGATTAGGCATTAACTAGCGTAAATCAATTATTTTTCCTCGGACTACCAGGACATCTCCTTGGGAATGCGAGTTCCCTTTGGAATGGTGCTCGGACTCAATCAAGTATCTGGGTATTCATATTCACCTTGACCCAGTCCAGATTCTTTGACTAAATTATGGGCTGGCAATAGCGAAAATGGAGACTCAGGAGGGCAGGCGGCTCCGGCTCCCGTTATCCATGGCAGGTAGAATTGCCATAATTAAAATTATGGTCCTTCCCAAATTTCTGTATTTTTTTAACAATATCCCTATTCCCCTCACGCATAGCTTTTTTTCATCCTGACGATCTCATCTTATTTGACTGGTCTGAGGCGGTAAACAGCCATGTGTTAAATGGAGGATCCTCACTTTACCATATGATAGGGTTGGCCTCGGGGTTCCAGATTTTTATTCATACTGTTTGCTGGCTCAGTGTAGTTTTGCCTTTGCTTGGTACCTCCCAGACGCCAGGATTCCGCTTCTAAGGCCAGAGGCACACTTAGTCCTTCCTGAGCAATTGGCTGCTGTCTTGCCCAGAGGAGAACCTAGGGACCCCGTAGATATATAGACAGTCTCGACCACTAGTTGGGCATGGAGCAGGCTCCATCGCTATACTGGTTCATCAGTTTTATATTTGACAGCTCTGCTGCTTGTAAATGCTCACTGGCTTCCTATTTCAAATGAGAAACTTGTACAATGCCCACTGACTAAGTTTAATATTTGTACGATAGGCGACTTGTATCCGGATGGTCACATCTTTTTGGCCACTGAGGAAGCCCGTTTGTCAGGAGGCCACATTCATGGATAAATTCATGCTCAAACAACTGTACTCAACCTTGCAAGCCATGATTACTGGCTTTCCGTTAGAACCTGAATCGTTCACTCCTCTGTCTGATATCATTGAGAGCGGTAGTTGAGTGCACATAATATCCAAACTCTACAAACTCTGCATCACACAACTCCCAATCATGGACAGCAGACTACATATGGAATGGGAGACAGATTTGGGTCACCACATTACAGACGACCAATGGACAGTCTGCTGCAGGACCACGAAAGATGTTTCCCTGAATAGTCACCATAAATTATTGCACTCCATGTTTTTACGACAAATATACATGACACCAGCCAAGCTACATAAAATTGATCCCAGTAGACCACACATATGCTGGAATATTTTGCCCACCTCTCCTGGACCTGCCCTTGCATACGACCCTACTGGAACCTAGTACATTCGACGCTAAAAGAGATCCTTGGTCTTACCATTGTTCCTACTCCTGAGGTGGCACTCCTGTACGGAAATTGGCATCTCTTTGTTTGTTGCCGGTAAAGTGAGAAATTGCATTACGATGGGGCAGCAAGTCTTCACCCACACTGAAGGTGTGTTACACAGCTTAGCCCTTTGTAGCAGAAATAGCGAGATATACTCCAGCACCTTATCAAGCGCAGCTCGTCCTAGAGATATCTGGGGCCCATATAAAGTACACATCGATTCCCTACACAATTCTGCCACATCACAGATCAGCTTGGGTATTGTACCAGCGGGGGTGGGATAGAGCAATGACATCATGCATGTATTAGTCGTACTGGACATCTCCCAACACTACAGATATTATCACTTCCGAATACACACCACCTTCATATAGTTCAGTGTTTTTGGGTTCATGACCCCGTTAGATCCCCTGATGCAGTTTGTTGCTTGAATGGACCTGGAGGGACTCGTTAGAACTCTGCTTCCTTTATTTCAACTGTTTTAACATGTATAATGTATCACTATAACTACAAAACTGAACAATGCTGTTTGTTTTCTATGCAATGATATCTTGATATTCTCATGTTGAAAACGTGCACGATTTGTAGCAATCAATAATGACTGAGATGGAAATGTACAATTGGACAATCAATAAAAATAAAGTTAATTAAAAAATAGAGACTTCTTAGGTTGGTGGCACAAGAAGTTATGTAGGTCCACTAGTAGCATTTTATTTACATGCCTGGGTGCATGTAATACAACTTTACTAGATCTTTCAAGTACATTGAATGTGGCAATTATGTCTAAGACAATATTACAATATTTAAGGAGAGAGCACAAGCACTTTAGCACTGGTTAGCATTGGTAAAGTATGCATAGTCCTAAGGCCAACAAAAACGAAATCAGCAAAGATAGGCGGAGTAGGGCAACTTATTTGGGGTAAGATCACCCAAAGGCCGAGAGGTCGAACATTATGGTATTTTCATTGTCGTATTGTATGACTTTCTGATTACAGCCCAATTTAAAAACAAGAGAGATGAACTCATTGCCCCTGTGCTCATTTCGGTGACAAGGCAAAGGACACAGGCACTCTCCTATTTGTGAGGACAAAGGTCTCCCAAGTTGTATCACCTGCACACGAATTAGGGGATGTCTCCTTGGGGGGGTTCTGATATGAAATGTGCACCCATTCAATGTGTATTTAGGGAGGGGAACACAAATATCTGGAGCCCCATCTGTAATACAGAAATGCCACAAGAGTGTAAAAGGCGAGCACAAATGTCCCGTGCACTGTTAAGTTGTTTTTGTAATCTAGTACTAGTTATTTCTCTTCTCACAGAAAGCGACTTGGTTGAGTGCAACCAGAAATTGTTATAAAGAGATCAGTAGTCAACTAACGTCAATAACTGATGTTACAAAGACATTTTATGCTTGGATGCACTGGTAAAATTGAAACAATCAACCATCCCACACCTGTCTCTGGCTGTACAGATATTTTTTTGCTAGGCCAGGACAAAGGTTCTGTTATGGTAATGTAATCTCACTTAATTATGCAAATTCTCAATTATACTTGGTATGCAAAATTTCCAAAAGTACGCCATTATAACATGTTACATGATTGAACCATGTTTGTGGCAGAATTTTAGCAATGGAGTATTAAAACAGCATGGACGATCAGAACAGAGGTGGCTGCTTTTGGAAGCATTTGTTGATTTTCTGTGGGGATTTGTTTGCACAATATGTACCCTAACATCAATTTTCGAGCTCAAAAGTAGCACTAAATACTGGGTTTGTTTTCCATATAATTACAAATAAGTTCCCATATTTTTGGCAAAGTTTTATGTAACTATGCAAAAGAAAATTATACAAGTTTTGTACATTCCTGTTTTCCACTTACCTCCAACAGATGGAACAAACACCATAGAAAATACAATGGTATTGTAAAACTTCAGTATAAACCTTCTCAGTTTACCTGTCTGTGCTATCAACCGCTGTGATAACACAAATAGCATAGTCAGCATCTGCACAGTTGGTACACAGCTTCTTTCTTACAGCATCCGTGTTGTTCGTTGTGAGGGCTCCTGTGGCTGCCACTGAGCCCTCATCACCTCTTTGCATCTACGACGCACCCGCTGTTGAGTAAAGAGCAATTCCTGTCATCAATAATCTGTTCTAAACAGTACACAGCATCTCAAAGCTGGTGCAAGAGGTGGCAAGAAAACCAGAGTGTGTAAAGAAAAAAAAACTACCATCTGTTTGTTCAAAGTTTATGTAAAACACCTTCAATAACTTGTTCACCTGCCAGAAAGTCATATTTTTTAAAAATGCTACATCAAAATGCCTCCTTACTACAACTGGATCCATGCACATTTCCCAAAGCAATTGGGAGGCTTATTTATGAGAGGCTGGCACTGCCAGAGCATCACTTTTTTTGATGCTCTGGCTGAGCAGGACACTCAAAGATATCGGGAAACATCATTTACTACGAAGGCATTACCACTAATAACGTTTACCACGGGTCACTAACCACGCAAACGTCTTTTCAACGGGGGTGCCTTCCACAACCGTCTTTACCACGCAAGTACGTTCTGCGTGGGCTGGGGGGGGAGACGTGGTATTCCTTCCAATCGTTCTGCGTGGGCTTGGGGGGTCTGGGGGGGGCTCTGAGGGGGGGCTGGGGGGGTCTCCCCCCCCCCCCCCAAAAAAGGACCGGGTTACTTAAATTTAAAAAACGCACTTCAGTACCACTGAAGTAAAAGGAAAGTGCCTCCCCCAAAGACGTGCCGTGTACGTCAAAATATTTACAACAAGGGGTGGTGAGGGACAGAGTCTCTGAATTAAGCAGAAAGCTCTCACCCAGTCAAGAGATCAGGGCTAGATCCAACACCGTTTTTTAGCTCACTGCACCATCCCAGTTTCAGAACCTGGCTGTATGCAAATTAGTCTGTTCCTGTCCCAGTGCATGATGGGAACAGGGCAAACCAAACTACAAAAGCCAATTCTTACACTGGGAAGGAAACAAGCTCCCGGGGACCGGTTTCTGGCATTACAGCCGTCTTCAGCCCGGTCTCCTTTCTGGTGAAGAATTGGCTTGGTAGTTTAGTCTGCCCTGTTCCCATGATGCACTGGGCCAGGGACAGACTGATTTGCATATAGCCAGGTTCTGAGCTGGGATGGTGCAGTGAGATAAATAACGGTGATGGATCAAGCCCTGATCTTTGGACTGGGTAAGAGTGGTCTGCTTAATTCAGACACTCTGTTCATCACCACCCCCTTTTCTGAATCGTGTACGTCAAAATAGCAGTCCTTTTTTAATTTTGGTAGACGTGTTTTGACGCTTGTTTCCAAGGTGGATGGAAGTAAGAGCTGCTGGAGAAAGACGGGAAGGTGTCAGGTAAGAAAATAATATTTAATAAAAACATATATATATTTAAGCGCACAGTAAAATAAAAGAATAAATAAATCTAAGGTAATTTGTAGTAATTATGTAATTTTGTGCTTAATGGACGTTTCTACGCGTGGTATAATCCTTCGTTGTAAATTCCAGCGTGGTAAAGCCACTTGCGAACTAAAATTTGCATGGTAATGCCATGCGTGGAACTTGTAATTGTGGTAAAATCATATATTCAAAGATATCTATCTGGTGACGCAAAGCCACTCTGCATGGCTTTGCATTAACTCATGGATATGCAATAAGACAAAGCAGCGCAAGTCACTGTGTTGCCTTACTCTGCATCAAGGAGGTGCTCCATTGCATTGTGGTGGGGTTTCCCACATAGCACCAAAGATTTTGACATTGCCCCAAATTGATTTAATCACGTAAACCTGGGGCCGCGCTAAAACCTTACACCTCACCAGAGCAGGCGTAACATGGAGAAATATTTGTATTCCTCCTCATTTTTTCCTCTTTCCATGTGCACTGCATTATGCAGCACACATAGAAACAGCAAAATGACTCTCTTGAATGTTTCTGTGCAAGAACAAGCCCCTTCCTGCACAAAAACAATCCTGACTGCAACTGATGTACCCTTGCACCATGGTGCAAAAGTGCCTACATTGGTGTTAGGCAGCAAATTGTGTACCAGCGCCGGGGAAAGGGCTTAGAATTTTCTTAGTCAGAGATACTTACTGTGACCACATTCCAGTCCATCATTTTTTGCTCAATGGTCCACTCCTGAGCGGGAGCAACTCTCTAAAAATCAGCTTTGTTCTTGTTCCAATAAAAACAGCTCAGCTCGAGCTCCAAACCGAATGAAACCAGTGGTCAGAGACAGGGTCGCTGCCAGGCATTTTGGTGGGCTGGCAGGGTAGGGGTCAGTTTAATTACTGTGGGGTTAGTCTTGTTGCTGGAGACCTGCTGGCCATGCTCAGAGAGCAAAAAATGTTTGACCGATATTCGCCATAGTAATTACCAGTGGCAGAGATTAATTTAAGCATTCCATCGACAACTTTTTTGTGAGACCCTTCCTGGACTGAATTTAACTTATAAGTCTATTGTAATGACCTGCGTGTCATTCTTATTTTTACTTTCTTTTGTAATGACCTGTGAGTCAAGCCATCCTGTGTCAGGCTTGTCACTGGGGCAGAGTTCCCATTCCAGTGGCTCTGGAACTCTCTGAGTCCAGTTACTGCCACCGTTTTGTGGGTAGGACGTCTGATGGAGCGACACCTGCTGCTTTTGAATACATTCTTCATTCAACCTTTACCAGTGTCCTATGGCCATACTTTAGTACATCTATCTATGTAAAATCATGGCACATTTAAAACAAAACCCATCCTGTATTCCTTTGCACCTGAAAGTTAAAGGAACAACCTCTTTTCCCTGTTGCTCATAAGGACCACAATCATGCTCATTCTTGGAGAATGGACCCTGATAACCCTCTATGACTTTTTCAATGGTGCGTTTGGTCAGAGTGCAGCACACACATCTGATTCTGTGACAGGGACAATTGGAACAAGAATATGAAGTAGATTTTTAATACCCTGAGACCTGAAGATGTTTGCCTGTAATATACAGGAATTGAAGAAGGTGCCCACCTTAAGAGCCTGTGTTATTTCTAAGTCTGAGAGTAGTTCACGGAGTTCCACTATGCAGAACTCTGCAAAGTGACCAACAAACTCCACTGTGCTATGCTACGTTCCGCAAGCAGTGGAGTGCATTAAGTTGCGCAGGTCACTGTTTGTCCCGCACTGGAAAATCAGCAAAAACAGCACCATGTGCAGTGCAAGAGGGCACTACTTCTTTCTGCCGCTCGAGTAGATGTTCTACTCGAGTGGCAGCTTCCTCAATGCGAACAGAGGCCTTCTCAGATTGAGCAGTCGCAGCCATCTGCGACCGCCCGTGTTAAGAAATCTTGCCAGTAGGTGATCTGTAGTAAAATTTGCCTCACTGGCACTTGCCAAGAGGGCCAGCAAAGAAAAAACTCTGCTAACTCCATGCGTTATGATGAGTGCAGAGTAGGACAATCAGTGCAAACTCTGCAAAAGGAGCGGAATTACACACTCAGGTCTAGTTATTTTACTGCATAGCGGAAAACACAAACCTTGCTACTAGCAGGGAAAATCACTCCAGAATGGATCCCAAGACATCGAATTTTGACTGACTAGTAATAGGTGAATGCAAAAAGAACAATTGAAGGACAGAATGCAGAAGTCATACATTCACCCCAGTAAGGGGATCTGGGCCTAAATCCATTGTTTCTTGGCTCACTATGCCATTCCAGGGTGGACCCAGCCATATGCAAATCAGTCTTTACCCTGCGCCCAATGGGGCAGAAATCCATCCTTTTTTTTGCAGTGAAACACCGAAACCGGTCCTAGGATGCTTGTGTCCGGTCCAGGGAGGACCTGGCTTGGCCGTTCGGGCTGGACTGTTTCCATGAGGCACAGGGTCAAGCCTGATTTGCATTTGGACAGGTCTAAAATGGGGTGGCATGGTGAGAAATGATGGATTTAACCCAGATCTTTTGGCTGGGGGAGATTGTTTTGATTTGTTCTGCATTCCTTCCATCCATTGTGTGTCTTTTGCTTCCTCACCCTGAGAGTGCCAGGTATGCCCAGACGTTGGTCCCGGGCTCACTGTGCCACTGGAATCAAGCTATCTTGGCTAATGAGGGGTGAAACCCCAAATCCGGTCCTCGGATGCTTGTTTCTGCTCCAGGGAGGACCTGGCTTGGTAGTTTGGGCTGGGCTGTTCCCATGAGACTCAGGGTCAAGACTGATTTTCACATGGCCATGTCTAAACTGGGGTGACATGGCGAGAAAAAGAATGATGGATTTAATCCAGATATTTTGATTGGGGGAGAATGTTTTGATTTGTTCTGCATTCTATCCATCAATTGTGTGTCTAGTAATAGGTGAGGGCACTCCATTTGCTAACTCTGAGATAGTGCATGCTGCAAAGATCATGGATATCACAAGTATATGTGAACAGTTACAGTCAGAATCTGAAGCTTCACATGGAGCTAAATTCTCTGACTGCAACTACTTTTTCCAGATTGGGATTCACAGGAGATCCCAAATTGTTGCTTACTAAGCTTAGTGGTGTTAGTTAGTGTTCCACGAGTGAACCTCTGTGCCTGTATGTTTGTGTGCTTGTGTCTGTGACATGGCACAGGCACAAGCACAAAGGCACTTTCCTATTTGCAAGTAGAAAGGTGTCCCAGTATGTGCAAGTTGTTCCACCTCAAAACAAATTAGGGAATGTTTCCAGTGTTCTAGCATGAAATATGCACCCTTTCAATGTGCATTATGGCAGGGGAGTACTTGTGTCTGCGGACCCACCTGGGATGTAGACGTGCCCTGGGAACACAAACCGGGACAAATGAATGCCTGTTGCATCCTTGAGGCCTTTCTGTAATCTAGCACCATTTATTTCTCTTCTCAAAGAAAGCAACCTGGTTGAGTGTACCTGAGAAATGGTCTTTAAAGAGACAGGTATTAAAATTAGTTAATGCGCGCTAGCGCAATTCCGCTCCTGTGCTGAGTTTTTCAAAACCGCACTTTACGTGACGAGCTGGGCTCGTCATCAGTGTGCGAGGAGGCTACGCCATGACGATCCCAGCTCGTCATCAGCGTGGAAGGGGTTAAATGACCGAAGGTTACAAGGACATGCAGGGGGTTAGCAAGTAACAATATCTGGAGAGCAATGAATTGATGTGCCTGGACGCACTGGTAAAATGGAACCAATGAATCCTCTAACATCTATCTGTGGCTCTGCAGATATTTTAGCCAAGGCCGGATAAAATATCTGTTAAGGCAATGTAATCCCATGATTATACAATGGAGGAATATTTACAAGGAGCTAGCATCCCTGCAGAATCATTTGTTTGACCGAGCTTTGGTGCAGTCAGTGCTCCACACTGCTCCATATTTACAAACTGTCACATTGTGTCCAATAAGTCAGTTGTAGAGGCCTGTGGCACATTATACCTTCTCCAGGTATAACATGTATGCAGGGTTGGCTTTCCCACGTTAAAAGCCACGTAGAACTGACGCAGTGAAATTTACAATTTTTCACTGCATCACTCTACAACTTGACTGCATCAAAATCCCTACACCTTCTCAAACCAGGTTTATGGATTGACACAGGGCTTTTAACATGGGATTCGCCTCTGTGTTCTCATGCATTGCTGGAGTTGTGTCAGTCATTGGCCAAATCCAGCAATGCGTCACTTTAGCACCAAAAGATGCATCAGAATTTCTGCCGCATTCATGAATCCTTGTGCCAAGGAGCACTGTATTGCAAATACAGCGCATCCATGGAATCGTTAGGGCATTTGGAACAGGTGAAAGAAATCTAACACATCCATGCCGATGCTTTAATTCTTGTAAATATGCCCCTATGTTTGTTGCACAATTGAAGTGTGAGAGCAAAGGAACAAGGGAAACAATAAAAACACGAGGGGCTGTTTATCGAGATTCTTATTATTTGTGATTGTTGTGCACTAGAAAATGAGCAGCCGCGCTAAAATATAGCGCAAATGCTGGTTTGGCACTTCATGATTTTTGTAGTAATTTTGCATAATTATGCAAAACTAAATTGTGCCAGTTTTGCCTGCTACTAGGTTTTTTCACTTACCTTCAATGTTTGAACAGAAAATCCAGAAAGAATACCATGTTCCCTCCCAAGTTCTTTATGAACCTAGATCCACAAGTCTGTGGTAACAACCACTCTGATAGCACAAACAGCACAGACAACAGCTGCACAGTTGGCACCTGGCTTCTTTCTCACAGCATGCATGTTGAATGCTGTGAGGGCACCTTTGGCTGCCTCTGAGCCTTCGTCTGTGACTCACCGGCTGTTGAGTTAAGCACAATTACTGTCTTCATTGATCTGTACAAAACACTTGACTTAAGAGTTGGCAAGAAAACTCCAGTGTGGAAAGATTTAGAAAAGAAAACTTATACCATATGCTCCTCGGAAGGTTCATATAAAACAACTTCAATAACACGTTCACCCGCCACAAAGTCATATTTGGCAGGAATCATACATCAGCATGGCTCCTTACTACAACTGTATTCATGCAATCTCTTAAAAGCAATTAGGTGTATTTGGCCACAAGTGTTTCCATGCAAGAATTCAGAATTATCCCCATGTCTTCATAATAGTTTGCTTTAAGAAAAGAAAAACAAAACGATTCGATCTGGGGAGTACGACCGACCGATTATGATGCATCCAGATGCTTCTGGATACTATTCGGTCGGACTCCCATTGACTTTAATTGGAGCCTGTGTTCCGACCAAACAAGCTCCCATTGAAGAACGAGATGGCTGGGGAAAATCGTGGGTGCTACTTCTCAGGGTAGGAGTAAGAAGGCAAAATATTGTATTTCTCTTTGTTACTTCCTCTTTCTATGTGTGCTGCATTCTGTATTCTGCAGCACATGTAGAAAGAGGTTTACGCCTCTCAGGATTGTTTTTGTGCAGCAAGGTGCCCCTTCCTGTACAAAAACAATTACGCAGCTCAGCAGGGCCCAAATTATGATGCCAGTCTGACCAGCATTGATGTGGTAAAGGGACTGGCCGACAGGTAATCGGCAGTCCTGACTGCCAACTTAGGATCCGACTGCTGTGGAGGCGGCCGAAAACCTGCTCCTTTGCACTAAGGTTTGTGCTGCGGCCTGGAAAAGGGCCACAGCACATGCCCTAATGCGAAAAGGGATTCTTTTAAACATCCTTGCCCCGTGGGGCATGGATGTTTGTGGGGGACCCTGTGATGCCTCCCTCGCTTCATAGTGGAGGCCACAGAGGGACCGGGGCCCTGCTATGGGCCTCCAAAGTCCTTTCTGGCAGTCTTTCAAAGGTGCCTTGATGCCCATTGAAAGACCGTCAGAAAGGACCATCGTAATTGCTATGGCTGTGCATGAGCAGGCACTGACCTCATTGTAGGAATTAATTCCGACCGTTGGGCTATGGGCTCTTTCAGCCCGTCGGAACTTCAGTGGTCCATCCCTCACCCATGCAGTTGGACCGACTGCATTGTAATGCAGGATTCTGACCGCTGCGTCAGATGTTGGTTGGACAGATACTGATGTGCCATCAGTGTTGGTCCCACAGACCTCATAATGAGCCCCATAATGTAGCCTTATTGACTGCAGATCCACGTAATAACTGGCACTGATATGAATTATGGGCTCGAGCCTAAGACAAAAGCATGTAAAGTAAGTAAATTAAAGCAACAGTCTTTATATATCTATATTAATATAATAAAGAGAGAGCCCAAACCTTTGAGGCGGGTAATCTCAGGAACCACAGCACCAATCACAACACCCAATACAGCGTTGGAAAGGGCAGTTGCAGCAGAAGGACATAGGCTATGCAGACGCCCACCATATACATTTAAAAGTTAAAAGAACTGTGCCAGCAAAGTAGTCCCTTGTGGGCGTGTCTGCATTGTGCTGTGGGCGTGTGCTGGGGCTGTGACAAACGCTGGGGGCGTGTGGTACTTTCCGCCCTTTATGCCATGTCTCATATCATGTGCTGTGGGCGTGTGCTGGGGGCGTGGGCGTGTGCGGGTCGCGGGATTACGGAAAAAAAAGCGATCGTTGTGCCCAATATTTCGTTGTTTTTTCTTCCCAGGTTCTGTTCATTCCAGCTCCAGGGGTGCTTGCCCCGCGGTCCCAGTGACGTGCACCAAGGGCCATAAGGAGCGCAAACAGGGGCAATTGTGCAGGAAATGTAATCTTGCCTTAACTTCCGGTGACGCCTGAAGCGCACACTGGAGATTTTCCACTTCTGTTGCGCACAGGCCTCGCGCCACGCACATCCGGACACAAGGCCTGCCTCCACGGAAATAGCAAGAAAGGGACTATCCCTTCCCCGGGAATATGTGATGATATTCCGCAAACCACAATCCCGCATACCATCACTCCGAAATGTTTATAACGCAGGACTATTACTCCGCAAAGACATCATTTCTAAAACTTTTACAACGCATATGACTTTATCACGCATGCCATTATAACACAAATGCATGTGTGGTAAAGTCATATACATTGTAAAAGTACATTATTAAACCATCAAATATATGTTTGTATATATGTGTATATATATTCACTGAAAAAAACATAGGTTTCACACCAGTTATAGTTAGGAATTAGCATTTAAAAAACCTATTAAATTCACTGAAAAAACCATAGGTTTCACACCAGTTATAGTTAGCTGGAAATTTTACTGACATAAAACCATTGAAATTCCACGTTATAGTTAGTTGGACTCACTATAACTTGCGCGCCTGCAATGCACTGCTGATGACATATTACATCATTCATGACATGGTCAGTGACATCACTCATGACATCACTGATGACACCATCCTTGTGACAGAGTGACAGACCTCCTTTCAGTGTAATGTAAGCCTTGAAACACATATTCAAAAATAGAAATTAACTTTTTCAAAAAAATGGAGATACCCATACCAGGTGTGAAACCTATGGTTTTTTCAGTGAATTTCAAAGGTTTTTTAAATGCTAATTCCTTTCTATAGCGAGTTTCTAACCTACGATTTTCTTTATAAATTTGCTGTTTTGTGTAAGTATTAATTATTATTATTCTTTTTTTTATTTTATTTTTTTATCATTTTTTCCTGGGGCGCTCTGGGTGCGCGCTCCGGTAAGCTCTCCGGAAAGCGCACCCAGAGCGCTACCTTCATTCGTGAAAAAAAATATGAATGAAAAGTAAATAATAACGCAAGACATTTAGTACCATACATATAAAAGCAGTTTAAAAAAAAAAAGGAAATGAAAATGATTTTGCATTTCCGTGAAACTATCAAAACGTCACCTCGGCGTGCCACGTAAGCGCCCCCGGAAGCGCCTACGTTCGTGCCGCGTATGCGCCTCGGAAGCGCCTACATTTGCGCCGCGTATGTGCCCCGGAAGCGTCTACGTTCGCGCCGCGTATGCGCCTACATTCGCGCCACGTGTGCACCCCAGAAGTGCCTACGTTCGCGCCGCGTATGCGCACCCGGAAGCGCTCCGGTGCGCGCAGCGTCAGCGCGTCAAGTCATGTGACCTTAAAATAACACTTTTCATTGGTTGCTAACAGTTTTTTTTTTTACAAAGAATGAAATCTCCACCCATTTCCTTAACTTCTTCTTTCACTTTTGTGACTGAAAGACCTGCCTTTTTGCTCTTACATCTTTCTGGGTTAATCATGGCTGCCAGACCATCCAGCAGTGAAGATGAGCCTGAATTCATCGATGAAGAGCCTCCTCAGCCAAAGGTGAAGGAGCATTTCATTTGGAATTTTTTTTCAATACCAGCTGACCAGAAGAAGGTGAATGCTCCAAAAGTGGAGTGCAGGATCTGCAAAAAAGTCCTGTCACAGGGTGACCCCCCAAAAAAATATTCTTTTGGGAACTTCACAATGATACGCCATGTGGAGAGTAGGCACCCCCAGAATTTTGCCCGGGAAAGTGTCAGGGCTCTGGCACAAGAGGTTCCCAGTGATGGGGCCTCTACATCCACGGGAGGAGCAACTACTTCTGGAAGGGGGCGATCGCAGGAGCTGGTTCCTAATATACAACCTGCATTCAACAAAGGTGTCCTGAAATGCAGATACTGCGATCAACTCCTTACCTATGGGGAGCAAAGTGTCCTGCTCATGGTTCGAGCATTGGAGAACCATCACTGCCGTTCCCAGCCCTAATTTTTTTTGTTTTTTTTGCTTCTGTTGAGCAGTTTTTATTCCCTGTTTTTGTTTCTGTGCTTAAAAAAAAGAGGAAACAAAAAGTTATTTTCAAAACTACCTCCAATTCTCATCAAAGAGCTATATTCTTAAAAGAATGAAAAAGAGTAAGTGAAGTGGAGTGCATTGATAATGGAAAGGAAAATGAGTAAGAAAGAACAGAAAGGTATGAGAGGAGAAAGGAAGTGAAGTAGGGGGACTGAAAGAAGGTGAGTGTTGATAAGAAAAGTAAGGAGAAGGAGAGTGAATATGGGGAATGTGGATATTCAAAGAAAATGTTGAAAAGGAACGGAGGTGTGGAAGGGTAAGAAAAGATGCATTGCTGGAGTTGAAGACTGAAGGCCTCATTTATGAGCCCATGCATCACTTTAACTCCACCAGAGCGTCACTTTTTGTGACGCACCAGTGCTGTAAAAAATGCACCTTATTCAGTCATATTTACAAAATGACGCATCTAGGTAGTAGCGTCACTTTGTAAGCCCCTGCGCCACATTATTCCTACGTCAGGTGTAATGTATGCAAAAGGGACGTATTGACGCAAAAAAAGGGTCGTAGAGGTGACACAGTGAATAAACTGGGGGCCTCATTTATGAAAAGTGACGCATCGCTGTGTGAAAACAGCGATGCGTCACTTTTCAGTGCGCACTCCTTACGAAATTCCTGATGCGTCATATTTAATGTATGACGCATCATGTCGCAAGGAGTTACAGATACGTCAGTATTTCTGACGTATCTGTAAGCGCAAAAGTGACGCATTGCTGGAGTGTGTCACAAAAGTGACGCAACTCCAGTAATGCGTCCTTTCACATGGGGAAAGCCCCATGTGAAAGGGCTTGCGTCAGTCTTACGCCTGCTGTGAGGCAGGCGCAAGATTTTGACGCAACAGCGTCCTAAAAGTGACGCAGTGAAATCTCATAGATTTCACTGCGTCACTATTATGAGGATTTTTGCGGGGGAACGCCCCCTCTGCATACATTATACCTGACGCAGGTATAATGTGGCGCAGGGGTTTAAAAAGTGACGCATCTACCTAGATGCGTCACTTTTTAAATATGGCGCAATGAGGCGCATTTTTTACACCGCTGGTGCATCACAAAAAGTGACGCACCGGCGGCGCAAAACTGTCACAAGGCCTTCATAAATAAGGCCCTGGATTTTCCCCATGCTTCGCTCCCCGGTCCGCTCCCCGGTCCGCGTACCGGGCGCTCCCCCCGCGCAAATCGAAATTTTTTTTTTTATTTTTTTTGCCCCGCAGGACCCTATTATAGCCCCCACATCAAACCTAGGGGGTCAGGGGGGGTCTACCATGCCCCCTTATAGTCATTTCCCCCTTTTTTTTATGCCACCTCTGGTGTCTCGATCCTACCGAGACACAAGATGGCGGCCGATCTAGACTGTTTCGAATGTTTACAGACACCCGAGAGCCAATCAGCTTTCCGTGCGCAAGTCGCGTGGCGCGCCCGGTGCGCTCCCCGGTGCGCGTACCGGGGCGTGGCCATAGATATATATATTTTTTTAACCTAAATTACTCAAAATCCACTGGAGCACATATCTTGAGACATAGCAAAGGCACATCGGGCTACCAGTCCCTACAATTTTGCCAAATTTGGTGTAAATCCATTCAGCCGTTCGGGCTAAAAGTGAGTTCGACCGCCCTATGGAAATTAACATGGGGAAAACGCGTTTTGGGACCCCCCTTTTTATCTCGGACCCCGCTTGACGAATCCCCTTCAAACTTTCAGGGAAGGACCGGAGCTCGACGAGGCCATTTTGAGGAAATTTTCAGGCAGATTCGTCAACCGGCGCCAAAGTTATTCCAAATAGAATTTTGAGATTCTGCATTGAAAAAAATCCTAACTATAACTACCTACTGGCGAACGCCAGTAGTTTATATATATATATGTTCGTTGCAAATTGAACTATATTGAAAGAATCTCTATTTTAAGTGCAATGTGAATTATGCTGCTATAATTTACATCTATGCTGGCAAAGTTGCAATTTCTTGTGCACATGTAAACACCCAACACGTTAAAAAAAGTCTATTTTCTATGTTTTTGATTACTAGAACACGTGGTGTTACTATAGAAAGAAAAAAACGAGTGTGTGCGCTATTTAAAGTGACACTAACTGCATTTCCGTTATGTGATCAAGGGCAGTTCCTGCCCGAAACGCGTCATGCCTACCTGAACTGCTGACAAAATGGATAATAAAAGTTCGCTGTGACACTCTGCTGGTCATGTGGTGGTCCGTTACTTCTGTGGTCTCAACTGGGAACAGAAATTGCTCCATATCGAATGCGGAAGTTTCTGGTTGCTTTCGCCTCTTCGGACCCCGCCTCGAGTGCTGGAAGCCGCCTTCAACCTGACAACCCCTGCTGCTCCGGAAGGAAATCTTCAGGCTGGCTAAACCCCTTGTGAGCTACGATAGAACGAAAACCGGTATTCGAGGACCCCGACGCTTGAGTCGGAGGACCCGCGAAGGCTCGACCTCGCCACCGGTGAGTAATCTAAAAAAAGCATACACAAGACGGGGCTACGACTTTGCGTAACTCAGCGAGTTTTTCCATTATATATGTAAAAAAGCCGAGTTGCACACACACGTGCAGGCTATCATAACTGCAGTCAACAATAATCTAAGGATACTGGCATCATGTTGAGTAACGCAGTACGGGAGAGAGAGCAGGAAGCTGATGCGCTCTTCGACAATGTGGTTAAAAATAAAGATAAAAATGTACAGAAAAAAACGCAGAAGGATTATGCCGAAGACGCAAATAAAGATGCAAACTTGTTGTTGAAAAATCTGGAGAAGAAAATGCGAGCTGAGCTAACAAAATGGTGGGAGAGTAAATCCCTGACTAAATATGTGGAGGTCAACCGGGTTCCGCGGGGTTTGCGTATACTTCTAGCTCCTAGTTTTGAGCACCCCAATCCCGCAATGTTACTAGAGTGGGGGGAAAGTAACCTACAACAATCAATGAACCTGATAAGGATCCTAATTAAGTATGCTGATATTGACCGGTTAGCCCTCGCAAAAGAAATTGAAGAAATGGAACATGACTTAAGTAAAATGGAAAACCAGGACTGGATTTCTAAAAAAATGAATGAAATTAAGGAGCGCTTGAAAAAATATGAAGAAAAGATAAAAAATAGAAAAGTGCATAAATTCGCCAGAGACCTGGAGGATTATGAAAGAGGCCAAATCTACACTTTCGCAAAAAAATATGAAAACATCCGCAAAATGAAAGGAAAAGTTTCTACCAAACCAAATATCCTGGAAGCCAAACAGACTGCAGCAACTGGGGATCTAGAAGAAATAGACACAATATCCGTTACAAGCGAATCCAGTTTGAGCTCAGTGGGTTCAGGCAGCATGGAACCCACGGATACCATCCCGGGCTTAGGCGAAGAGGTGGATTTTTTAGTGCAGGACCGTCTGAAAACTCTGAGACCAAGAAAGGAAAGGAAGCAAGCCGACGAAGGCGGAACACCATTAGAAAAACCGCCCGGAGAAAACGTTAAAGACAAGCCAAAAAGGAGGCAAAACTACTGGCGGAAGAAAAAGTAATAAATGACAACACCGTAGTTAATCTCAGCACTATAACTTTGACAAAAGCTGAAGAACAACTGCTTTCTTTGGGTCTAAATTTTTGTCCTAACACTAATTTTGACTATGCTTCTACACGTGTGGATTTATTTCTTTTCATCAGGAAGTTAAAACTCAAAAAATTTCATGCCCTTAAAGATCTAGGGGAAAACAAACAGAACAAGCAGGAAGCCTCTAACCCCTCTGGCTTGTCAGTTGGAGAAATACCAGCGTTATGGGCTTTAAATGGCTTGAATAACGAGGATGAATTGAATTCCCAGGCACCCACACAAGCAAAAGTAAGGGAATTGAACTTACTACAGAAGGGTGCAGGGGAAAGCCCTTTCAAACCCAAGTCTGCTTTTATTCCTCTGATGCCAAAGGACGCAATCGACGTTTTTCATGATCGCGTCGTGGAGGAAATAAAAGAATTGAATTGTTCCATCAATCACAATAAAAATGTTACCCTAAATCAACGACAAATTGCTCTAAATAAACTAACAGACAAGCTAGCCAAGGATGCCTCTGTCATTATCAAAAAATCTGATAAAGGGGGCAATGTGGTCTTGTGGCCAAAACAACAATATGATTTGGAAGCCAAGAGACAATTAAATAACAATGAGTGTTATGAATTGACAACGTGGAGTAAATACAACAAAGCAAAGGAGAATTTAAAAAAAGAATTATCCAAATGGAAATCTGAGGGACTGCTATCAAATGACGAGCATAAGTTCCTGTTTAACACCTACCCAAAGCTGCCCTATCTATATTTACTACCAAAAATTCATAAGAACACTGTTCCGGTTCCTGGACGCCCTATAATTTCGGCGATAGGAAGTATGACGGAAAATGTGGGCTCATACATTGACTTCTACTTACAGGACCTGGTAAGAACGATGCCCTCTTATCTAAAAGACACTGGTGATTTTTTACGGCACCTCAATGACATAACCTGGTCGAAGGAATGGATTTTATTAACTCTAGATATAGAGTCTCTCTATACTAGTATACGTCACGAATGTGGTTTACGTGGTGTGGAACATTTCTTAAATACACGTCCTGCTGAATATGCTATGCATAACAAAATGTTGATTTCCCTCATTTCATGGTGCTTAAATAACAATTACTTTTCATTTGAGAAGGAACTGTATAGACAAAAGCAAGGGGTGGCCATGGGGGCCTGCTTTTCTCCAAGCTACGCATGTTTGCATGTAGGGTTTTGGGAAAAGCAGGTCCTCATGAAGGAACACAAAACTATATTTGAAAGTAATGTTATCTCATGGCTTCGTTATATAGACGATGTTTTTGTTATTTGGAAGGGCAATATGCAGAGTGCTTTGGAATTTGTTGAACTTCTGAATACTAATGAGTTTAATTTACACTTCACTTCAAACATGAGTGACACCATGCTCGAATTTTTAGATGTCCAAATACTGATAACTGATGAGACACTAACCACTACAGCATATAGAAAACCATCTGCTGGAAATGCAATATTACATGCATCTAGTGCTCATCCGCGCCACCTAATTGCCAGCATACCCTATGGTGAATTGCTGCACCTTAAACGCATTTGCAGCACGCCGGAACAATTTAACATCTGTAGCCGGTCATGCTTAGAACGCATGCGAGCAAGAGGGTATAGCGAGGACATCCTTGACAAAGCCATGAGTAAAACTAATGAAAGATCGAGATCCACCCTGCTGCCCAGCACCACTGAGGTAGATTTCAGTACAGCAGATGACAATAGTTCCCCAAGACTGATCACTACTTATAGTAGACAGGAGCGCAAAATACGCAATATCATGAAAAAGAATTGGCCCATTGTTCTTACAGACCCTATTCTAAAAACCACGTTATTAGAACATCCTAGCGTGACATTTAGAAAATCAAAAAACATAGGGAATCTCTTATCCAAAGAGATCTCCACTGGGTCTACTAGTATAAAAACATGGATGCCCTCCAGTAATGGATTTCGCAAATGTGCCACATGTAGGGCATGCAACTTTGGAGCCAATACTGCCACTTACAATACCCCTTTTAAAAATAAAGCACAATCAATTAGAGGTAAATATGACTGCCGCACTGAGTACGCCATTTACGTTCTTACGTGTACCTGCGGCTTGCGTTATGTTGGCAGTACGAAAAATCCCGTACATATGCGCATCCTGCAACACATTCGTGCCATTATCCACAGTGACCCGGCATACCCGGTAGCCCGACATTTTAAAGTGAGCCACAACAAAGACGTAAATTGCCTCACTTACTTTGTAATTGATCAGGCACCGGTACCTAAGCGAGGTGGGGACAGAGATAAGGCTCTAAGGCAGTTAGAGACTAGATATATTCTCAACCTTGATTCTAAGCATCCTAACGGCCTTAATGACAGGGAGGATATGCACACCTTCCTGTAATTATAATCAGTGTATCCTGTACCCCATCCACCATTTAAGTTGGTTATGTCACTTGTGTCTACTACTTCGCCAGTAGTCCAGATAATTACAGCATAAGATTGAATGAACTATTTATTAACATCCTTGAGCGACATTTACTGAACCTGTGATTTTTTATCTCTCCCCAGTATCACTATGTTTTTAAACCTTTTACACTATCTTGGTTGCACTCATTTCACTCAGCACTTTATAATGGGAAGTTGACTTTGAATACATCTGGTCACCTATCGCTTTAGGAACCAGCGGCTCAAGGGTAGAGGCTCTATCCTAATTGTATTAGTTCAGCACCAGCACTTTATAAATAGTAATCTTTTTTACTAGCAACGTGACCTTTAGGCGTGCCACTTTTAGGAGCCAGTGTATTTACTTGATTACATATCAGCTACGTTATAGCCAGTCATAAGATAAATTGCCATTTTGCACAATTATTTTAAGATAATATTTATTTATGTAAATTATCAATTGACCGTTTATTCATTGAAGGTACTTTTTACTATTTTAACATATTTATATGTTATTTATTTACTGCAAAAGGTTTTACTAACTGGATCACTATTTACAAGATACGATAGTTGCATTATATGGTTTTCAAGTATTATGCTATTGGTTTAATATTGGTACACGTCAATACGCATTGAAGCGGTCATATGTTCGTTGCAAATTGAACTATATTGAAAGAATCTCTATTTTAAGTGCAATGTGAATTATGCTGCTATAATTTACATCTATGCTGGCAAAGTTGCAATTTCTTGTGCACATGTAAACACCCAACACGTTAAAAAAAGTCTATTTTCTATGTTTTTGATTACTAGAACACGTGGTGTTACTATAGAAAGAAAAAAACGAGTGTGTGCGCTATTTAAAGTGACACTAACTGCATTTCCGTTATGTGATCAAGGGCAGTTCCTGCCCGAAACGCGTCATGCCTACCTGAACTGCTGACAAAATGGATAATAAAAGTTCGCTGTGACACTCTGCTGGTCGTGTGGTGGTCCGTTACTTCTGTGGTCTCAACTGGGAACAGAAATTGCTCCATATATATATATATATATATATATATATAGATATATATATATATATATATATATATATATATATATATATATATAGATATATAGATATATATATATATAGATATATTTATATATAGATATATATATACTAGCTGCCCGCCCCAGCGTTGCCTGGGGCAGAAAGGGGCTGGGGGCAGTACTCCCGCCCCCACTCCCTCCCGCCCCCACTCCTCCCTACCCCACTCCTCCCGCCTGTCCCTCTGTGCACACCCGCTCCCGCCCCCCTCCCGGCCCGACTCCCTCCCGCCCTGATTTCAATGAGCATTTACTTTACCTGAGCTGCCTTCCCGCGATCTTCACTTCGCCACCGCCTGAGGCAGAAAGGGCCTGGGGGCAGTACACCCACCCCGCCCCCACTCCTCTCGCCTGTCCCTCTGTGCACACCTGCTCTCACCCCCCTCCCGGCCCCACTCCCTCCCGCCCTGATTTCAATGAGCATTTACTTTACCTGAGCTGCCTTCCCGCGACCTTCACTTCACCGCCGTTCCTCTTCGCTGTGACGCGCCCGCGCTCCTCACTTCACCGCAGCTCAATGCTCACTTCACCACAGCTCCATGTCTCTCCTCCTCGTCATCACGCACGTCGCCAGCACTACGTCACGGCCAGAGCAGCGTCGTGGCCGGCGCTACTTTCCGGGCACTACTTTTTTTTTAAAGTTATATTTTTAAATGTACGTTTTATTTTTATTTTTTATAGCCTATGTCCATCTGCACACCCTGACAATTTCTACAATGTATCGGTGTGTGGATTGGCGCTGTGGTTTCCGAGTTTACCTTGCCAAAAGGTTTGTGTGCTCTCTTTATAATAGTAGTATAGATATATATATATGAAACCAACAATCCTGTTCCGCCAATGAAGGACGGAATCACACCAGGTGCGGACCTCCAACCAGCCTCGTTATTGCAGTGAATAAATCATCCAAAAGAAGATACAAATCCTCCAATAGGTAGCAGAATAAGTTCTTTATTTTAAAATCAAGGACAAATGTCCATCCAACGACGCATTTCACTCCTCCAGGGAGCTTGATCACATAACGCACTCAGAAAGATCAACCATTTTATAGTAAACATAATAGTGGGACAAATCAGTAAAGTGCACGCCCTCGCAGTGAAGGTGGTGTAAAAACAAATGACAGACCAATGTGAATAATTATGCTCGTAATTTACAAACAAACGCCATTTTTAAATGACTAAAGTAACTAAAACTGTGGTTACATTGTTTCAACTTAATGCATGCCTGTTTAGAGCCAACGCTTTATGGTTTTAAAAGCAGAACAGTCAATGAGTGAATAATTTGCAACAAATAAATAATAATACCAGCCATGATTGCAATAATGAAAATATTCATAATCTCGACATAGTGTCCTAATGAAATTCACATTTGCAAACGGATATATATTTTTTGACAAGTGTCACAAATTTAGATGTATATACACAATTCATTATGTCTGTTTCGCAATATACAAAGCTCCAAAATTACTGTCTGAAATATCACAGGCATGCATATGAATAATTTTAGTACTCATCTATATTTAACATTATAGTTTGTCAAAGAAAGGGCTCAAAATGTGCAGTTCCATACAAAAAAACATAAATCATAAAATTAGAACCCACAAACAAATATAATAAAATAAGTGTCGCTCACAGCCGAGTAAGCAGCCAGGACAGTTACATTAAAGCCTATAATGATATATAAAGATTTTTTTATAGAAACATGATTATGCATAAATTCTTACATGAAACAAGTATAGTTGTATTGGTCATCAGCCGATGACCAAATTCATGTAGTAAAATCTAAGGAAAGAAAATGATGTCCAAACATTACATGAAATGTTACCCAAAGGTACTAGACTTTCCAGCTAGATCTACAGAAAGTTATTCAGATCTTCAGTTAAATTTAACCCATTTGGGGCCTTGGTATCTAACGATAATATAAAGTGCGATTCTTTTTGCCTAAGTAATTTGTCCCGATTCCCACCCCGTCCGGGCTGGGGCACTGAGCACAAGACAGTGTATTCAAGATCTTTTAGTAATTTGTTATGCACAGATCGAAAAAGTCTTGCCACAGGGTAGTTGTCATCACTGTTAATTATAGCTCGTATGTGCTGCAGGATGCGTTTAGTCTCTAAGAAGGACAAGGAGAACCCTACTCACATAGGAACCAGGGCATCATATTATATCATAGAACAACGGTTCCTGTGGTATGATATTTGTATAAAAAATGCAAATGTTTGCTTAATAGCAGATTATGGTAACACAGAAAGGTTGGACAGAGATGTCGGAAAGAGGCTCACAGACAAGTTTTAGTCAGTCTCAGCAATGTTTATATTTCAAAACACAAGTTGCTCAATTATACAATGATATACAATTTGTCACATAATCATGTGAAAAACAAAACACAAAAACCATAAGGGTGCACAGTGTCCCAAGTGTGTATATATGAAACCAAAACTAATTCAAACAACAAACAAATAAACATAAGCACAACGGTTTGTTATAGGATGGCCAAAAAAAAAATAGCAGGATGCGTTTATGCACAGGGAGTTTTGTGCTACCTATGTATTTGAGGTTGCAGGTACACTTCAATTTATAGACTACATATTCTGACCTACAGGTTAGATGTTCTCGAATAGGCACAGGAACCTCACTAAATGCAGTCATATAGTGGGTGCTGTTTTTTGCAAATGTGCATGCACGGCAAAAAGTGCACTTAAAAAATCCCGTTTTATGATACCAAGGTTTTTTCGGGGAGACCTCAGGTGATGGTTTGTCCAATGCATCACGCATTGAAGGTGCCCTCCTGAAAGTTATGTTGGGTGTACCAGGTAAAATGGGACCTAGAATGACATTTGTTAATACTATTGGCCATTCCTTGCAGATGATACGCGATGAGACTGTGCCTACAGGAAGAAAAAGAGATCGAGGAACTTATTGAGACAATAAAGAGCAGCCCGGTGGTGACGGACGCCAAGGCACTGTTGGAAAAAATAGAAAAGGATATTAGGGTCTTTAAAGATAACACCATTAATGATAAAACCTCTAAGTATGACAGGGATGTCAAATCCTTCAAAATTGAGCAGGTATATCCTTTTTTAAAAGAGGACTACTATACCCAACAAGATTCCCGTAGAGCGTTATCTACATATCAAGGCCGGTCGAGAAACCGTTTTACAACATTTTCGGAGACTTCATCTTCTGATTCATGGGGATCTGACAACCGCAATCCTTCCAAAAAACAGGTGTCTTTTTTAGAACAGGGCCAACAGCCAAAAACCCGTTTCAAACAACCTTGGGAGATGAGGACCAGGAACCGCTCATACAAGTCGTAGGTAGCGGCAGCTCAGTCTTTAATCTGTCCACTAAATCACTAACGCCAGATGAATATTCGGTTTTGAATCTGGGATTAAAATTTGTGCCAAGCAAACACACTGACTACACGAGACTCAAACTGGAAGCTATTGAGTTTTGTCGTAAAATTCACTTAAAAACATTCTTTTGTAACTATGTACCGTCACCCAATGTAGAAGTGACTGGTTTAAGAAACAAGTCTAACTTTGTTCCTAATCAAAATATCCCAAAAGAGGTTTTAGCGTTTGAACAAGTACTGTTGTCATCTATTGACAACTTTGAAAAAGGGAGACACTTTGTTCATCAAAACATAGGCCAAAGACAACGCGCAGCGATTAAATCCCTGAAAGAAGACACCTCAATAGTCATAAAACAGGCTGACAAGGGTGGGGCAGTAGTTGTTTGGGCACGCGATAAATATCTAGCTGAAGGCACCAAACAAGTCAATAATCAGACTTGGTACAGACGCCTCTCCGAAGATCCAGTCAATGACATTCAACGACTTATTTCCGAAACATTAGAAAAAGGTTTTGAAGAAGGATTTCTGGGCAAAAAAGAATATGAATATCTAGCTAAAAAGAGTCCGAGAACTCCAGTACTATACCTCTTGCCCAAAATCCACAAGAGCCTCCAAGATCCACCAGGACGTCCTATCGTCTCTGGGTGCGACTCCTGTCTTGAACCACTTTCCCAGTATGTAGATTTCTTTTTAAAACCAGTCTTGATTAAGGTGAAATCTTACTTGAGAGATACCACGGACTTTCTACTTAAGGTAGAGGGGACTAAATTTGATCAGGAGACCCAACTAATGGTCACAATGGATGTCTCCTCCCTCTATACGCAGATTCCCCAGGAAGAAGCGTTAGAGGTGATGGAGATATACCTGGACATGAGAGAAAGGCCTCACCAAGTTCCCACAACCTTCATTATCAAACTGGCAGAGATTGCTTTAAAGAAGAATTACTTTTCATTTAATGGAGAGTTCTTCATGCAGATCAAGGGCACCGCGATGGGGTGCCCTTATGCTCCTGAAATGGCCGTATTGTACATGGCACAATACGAGGAGAAATTTGTTGAGAATAACAACCCCTTTCAACATCATATCCTACAGTGGTTTCGTTACATAGATGACGTCTGGCTCCTGTGGCAGGGGAGCCAGACCGAACTGGTAACGTTCCACGATTGGTTGAACAATAGGCATGGGGATATTAAATTCTCCATTGCCCACAGCAATTCAAAAATGACCTTCCTTGATGTAGAAATGAAATCCATCGATGGTGAACTCAAAACATCCCTGTATAAAAAGGAGACGGATAGAAACACCATCCTGCATCATAAGAGTGCCCATCCCCGCAATCTCAAATCCAATCTCCCATATGGGCAGTTATTGCGCATTAGGAGAAACTGTTCACACTTGGAGGATTTCTCATTCCATGCTGAGAGGTTCTGCCAAGAAATGAAAGATAGAGGGTATCCCAAAAAGTTACTAAAGCACTCTTTTAAAAGAGCGCGCTATACCCCTCGAGAAACCCTTCTACAAAAGTGACCCAAACCTGCTCTTGACAGATTGGTCTGCGTTTCCACTTTCGGACCAGATACTCACAAACTGAGAAAAGCTGTGTTGAGCAACTGGCATTTACTTGCCAACCTTGAATGCCCGTTCCCACGGCCCTTATTCGCGTACAAGAAAAACCAAAGCATAGGGCAGCAAATCACGAGAGCGGATGTATCGTTACCTAAAAAGAAATGTGACTTATTAACCCAATGGAATCTTAAACCGATCACAGGGCACCATAAATGTGGGACCTGTGTTGTATGCCCCAATACCATTGAAGGTGATGAGTTCGAACACGAGGGGACAAGATGGAAACACAGAGAATTTTCCAATTGTAAAACCAAGAATGTGGTTTATTTAGTTCGATGTCCCTGCGCAAAGATCTATATAGGTAAAACGACACAACAAGTTAACACCCGCATCTGCCAGCATAGATCAAGAATAAAAAACAAAATTGTTAATGCCCCAATGGTGGATCATTTTCTGATGGAGAAACATGATGTTAACGATCTGAAGTGGACGGTGTTATACACACTTCGATCTCCTAATCGAAATGTGGACATTGACAGAATGCTTCTTCAGAAAGAAGCATATCTTATCTTAAAATTCAAGAGTGCACAAAATGGTCTCAACACCTTATCTGAAATCTCAAGAGTATAAAAAAACAGAGCTTCGGCGATGCGCAACCACTCCGGCCGCTCTGTTTGTCTCATTCCTCTTTTCAATGTTCAGAAATGTACATGTATGGGTCACCACCTATAATAGTTTCATTCTCAAAACCCCTTTTAAAACAATTGCGCTATATCACGTTTTTTTCATTTACGCATTGGGTCAAGAACTACAAATCCCACAATGCAAAGAATTCTACCTGAGAGCTATAAACAGGTATACACACCTGGCGTCCATCTTGGACTTGGTACAGAACGCCACAGGCAGAGACTGACGAGGACACAGGTACGCAACGCTCTCTTTCATTCTATTTTTTGATTTATAAACACCCATCCAACAATGGCGTTTTAGTTAATCATTCCGCTATCCTTACAGCGGACGCCTTCATAATTCCGAAGCCACGATGGAAAACTCATGATAGACTGATACGAAGCGTTAAGCCTCGCAATTGAAAAAGAAAGGTATGTGTTTCCACCGCATTCTTCAGCTAGTCTGGCCCGACTTTAGTTCATGGCATTTACTTGTTGCTCTCGTTCCCCTAGCGTAAACACTCCAGTGTTCTGCCTTTTACTCCATTGAGAGCACAACGGTGACACAGCGGCAGCAGGCGGGATTCATACATTCGCCTCTTGACGGTATGTCCCTTTATTTTTTATTTTTTATTCACAAACTCCGCGATTTTGTACAGACATAAGACACATGTCTGAAAATGAATTGCTTAATCCGTAGGTGACTCCCAGCCCAACTTTTGATTATACGCCTAAGAAGTTCGACGTTGCACATACAGAAACCACGTGGATCCTCGCAATTCCTACAATCTGGTAGGTTCATTCCTTTTGCTTAGGGTCACAGCTTTGGGAGATAGAGTCCACAGAGTTCAGAACCCTAATTCAATTCCCTTTCCTTCCCACAGACAGAACTTTTTGTGCCCTGATGAGATTCCAGAAATTTCTCACTGGAATCGAAACGCGTCGGCCAGTTAGAAAGGAGTTGTTTTGATCTATTTCGTCACAACAGCAATTCTGCTGTTGTAATAACTTATAAATTAATTTTGCTTCTTTTCTATCTTCCCCCCTCTTCTTTTCATTATTTTTTGCTTTAATTGCTCCTCACAGTAAGAAAATGTATCATTGTATGTAACACATGTTTGAAATGTTCTGTTTGTTTTTAGAATCCTCACTCACTTTGTATTTGATTGTTTTGTCAAACATAATCAGGATTATATTTGTATTGTGTATGAATTTGATATTTATGGTGTAAATAATCAATGTATCAATGTGTCTTTATGTGTGCTAAAATACGTTTGTTTGAATTTCGATTAATTCTATAATTGGTTTGGTATAAATAAAAATACCTTGTTGAATACGATCAGTAGCGTGTTCAACTTTTCCTCAAGTGCGGTCATAAATGTAGGTGAAGAGGCAATTTTTTGGTGTATAAAGCATTTATTTGGGCAATTTTAAAAGAAGCCCTGACGCGTTTCGTTCGGGGCTCTGAACTTTTTCAAAGGTCGCTACACACCCAAGGAGCTGAAACAGAGGCACAGGTACGATGTTTCTTTATATCACTGCCGGCCCTCTAGTGGTTTTTCCGGTCTCACGTTACTGTCGGCATGATGGTACCTGTAGTTCTTGGTTTCCAGTTCGTGATGTGAAAGGGGGGTGCTTGTGGTGTTTAACATATATATATATACATACACACTTTTTTAAATTTAATTAAAACATGTATTCTTTTAAATTGCATTATTTATATTATTTTTATTTATTATTTTATTTTATTACCCTTTACATCCTAAAAACGAATCCCACCCTGCTCCCATTAAATACCCCTGCACCCCATAATCATAACCCACCCTTACTCCTTAAAATACCGCAACACCCTTAAACACTAACCCATCTTCACCCTATAAATATACCATGTACCCCAAAACCCAAACCTATCCCTAAACCCTAAAAATACCCCTGTACCCCCAAACCTAGCCCTGAACCCTATAAATACCCCTGTACCTCAAAACCCAAACCTACCCCCGAACCCTAAAAATACCCCTGTACCCCAAAACCCAAACCTAGCTCTGAACCCTAAAAATACCCCTATACCCCAAAACCCAAACCTAGCCCTGAACCCTAAAAATACCCCTGTACCCCAAAACTCAAACCTACCCCTGAACCCTAAAATACCCCTTTACCCCAAAACCCAAACCTATCCCTGAACCCTTAAAATACCCCTGTACCGCAAAACCCAATCTACGCTTGAACCCTAAAAATATCCCGGAACCCCAAAACCCAAACCTAGCCCTGAACCCTAAAAATAACCCTGTACCCCAAAGCCCAAACTTACCCCTGAACCCTAAAATACCCTTGTACCCCAAACCCCAAACCTAGCCCTGAACCCTAAAAATCCCCTGTACCCCAAAACCCAAACTTAGCCCTGAACCCTTAAAATACCCCTGTGCCCCAAAACCCAAACCTACCCCTGAATCCTAAAAATACCCCTATACCCCAAAACCCAAACCTAGCCCTGAACCCTAAAAATACCCCTGTACCCCAAAACCCATACCTATCCCTAAACCCTAAAACTACCCCTGTACCCCATAACCCAAAACTGTATCTGAACCCTTAAAATACCCAAACCCCCAAAACATACACCTCAGTACCCCAAAACATATACCCCTATACTAAGACTTACCTTATCCAAACATTTTAAAAAAACATGCTTTTACCATTCATGCATTTACAACGAATTTCGTTGTAAATGTATGAGTGGTAAAAGCATATAAAATGTAATGGCATGCGTTATAATGGCATTGCGGAGTCATGGTACTTTCGTAAGTTGCAGAATAATGGGTGTTTACCCTCCCCCGGTAAGTACATTGGTGGAACGTCGGCCCACATCTCCAGCAACATAATCATATTTGTTCACCACCCATTTGAAAAATGCACAGGTCTCTCTCATTGATGGCCAGCATTGACATACACTTTTAGACACACCTCCTGCACAAGTTCTAGAATTGCGAACTTTAGAGCTGGGGAGCTACGTTCGAATCTCGGCAACAGCTCAACATCCTGTGATTTCAGGCAAATCGCTTTGTCTCCCCGGGCCTACCACAAATGAATGTGTTCTTCTGTAATGTAAATTGTGCTCATGCCATGTTGTCGAGTTTGCGCTATATAATATTGCAAGGAAAAATAAAGTAGGGAAACTCGAGTTCACACACTACTGAACGTGCACTCTTAAGTGCATCAGCAGTGCACTGTGAATCGGAGCGTTTCACAGGCCTGTCACAGATAAGAAATGCTATCAAAACGAAATTCTACAAAACAATAAACTACTGGCCGGCAGCAATTCATACCCGGACAACGTCGGGACGGGCTGCTAGTTGCCTTTATAGTGAATAATCATACTAGCACATATATGTGCCTACCCTTTCACTCCATCCCTCTCACATGTCTCTCTAAAAAAGAATGAACTTGCTGTAAGAAAGCTCTAGCAGAAAGCAACTTCTGGAAGTTAATGACTGTATTCTAATCAGCGTGATTAGTTAGCCCTTTGTAATCATCCCGATCAATATGCCAGTAGCTTTCTTAGCTGAAATGACACTCAGACCATGGGCATGCTCCATCGTTCTGGACCAGAGAACCATTCAATACCCTGCTGCAGCATGTCCTCTTTGCCCTTTTGCACAACCCCTGGTGCACAAGGGATTGCATAGTCCCAACTTTATTAAGTAATAGAATAAGTCATTCTGTAGTGTTGCAAATTCCGACCTCAGTTCTAAACACCTTCTTCAACTTCTTTGTTAAATTTCTGCTAAAGGGATGAATGATTTGAGCTTGGCTTTACAAACTTTGTAGTAGTACTTCTCACAGTATGCAGACAACATGTACTTTTAATGTTCTTTATTGACAGTCCTAGACTGACGTGCAACGTCTACAGTACCATCTCAGCAACTGCCCACAAGCCTCATCTCAGAATGTGGGATGAGAATACAGAATCTAAGACACAAGGAACAGTAGTTTGTTTTTTGTTTTAGGAATGAAATAAACAAAAGATATTAATAGGCATAACCTCAACTTTACACCACCTCCTCCTAAAGGTAAAAAAGAATAACTATTATGCAGTAGTTACAAAAACAATAAATAACATAATAAACTATACAGTATAATATAGAGCGAATTAATTAAACAATAACTATAAATGTTATACATGACCAAGATAAATTCACTTACACACATAACTGTCGTTTTTTGGGGGTTTGACACTTTTCCTTCCCCTTCCGTCTCCAGCTTCCACTTTATCCAGACCAGACATTCCTTTACAAGGAAGATGCACTGTGTGGTCACTCATGTCCTCTACAATTTGTGGGAAAAGGGACTTTTCACTTGCTTCACCTATAGATCATCATCTTTAGCCATCATCTTTCAGTTGTCCAGCATTTTCACAACTCTGAGATTCCTGAACAATGCTAATCTGCTCATATACCAGCTCTTCCCATCAATTACTAGGTCAGAATTACAAAGTTAATTCTGAACTCTTAATGTACTTGTAATATACTTTCTCTTTTTTGCACCTTGCCATTTCTCTTCACTCAAACCCTGAAGACAATTGGGTTACTGATTGAGGGGGATGAAGCCCTACTAGGCAGTAATACAAACAGTAATAAAGTGGAAACACAACAGAAGGAAAATCTCACATCAATTTCGAAAAATAGAGTTAAACGTAGTAAATTATTTGAGACCAAAATGACAAAAATCCAATCAGTGGATTCCAAAATATGCAATTTCAAAGATTTAAATAGAAATAGTGCTTAAAAGCACAATGCACAATCTGTGTTCTCTGATCATGCTGGGCTGGCACAAAGTCACAAGGTCAGGCTTACTGGGTTAGAACACAGGACGGATACAGGGACCAAAATAGGCTTGCTGAACAAAGTACCATAAATCCTGGTTATGGAGCATTGTAAGGTCCCGTGCCGAGGATGCTTCATGCAGCAGCAGTTACAAGGTGCAGCATGGTGCGATGCGGAGACATTCGTCAAGGATGTATTGTGCTGCAGAGATTCTGAGGAGCTGCGACCTGCTGTGTCGGGGATGCATGGAGCAGCAGCCGTTTTGAAATTAGGTTGCGAGGTGATGCGTTGCTTTGTGTTGGTTCTGCTTTAACCGCAGCTGGGCTGGCATTGCACCTGGGGTGGCACCATGTGGGGCAAGACTCACAGCAAGCAAAGTCTAGGTGCTTGGTTCAAGGTGGTTGGAGCTCTTTCTGTCCCATTCTCTCATCAGGAAGCCAGCCAGCTAGCCCTTGGAGTCACTCTTCTGAACCTGGATTCAAGCTGCAGGTCCAGTCCTTTTCACTTAGGCAGCAGGACAGCAGGGCAGCAGGACAGCAGGACAGCAGGGCAGCAGAGTAGCAGTTTGTCTTGCATCAGAGCAGCACAGCAGTCCCTCTGGATCTTCCGCAGGTCCTGATGAGTTGGATCTGAGGGCCTAATAATTATACTTGGTGCCAGCTTTGAAGTAGGAGTAGGTTCTGGAGGTTTCCACCTCGAAAGGTGTTTGAAATGTTCTGCCTCCCTGCCCTGTCACCAGCCTGTCTGGGGAGGTGAAACAATTTGTGAGTGTGCCAGACAGAGCCTTTGTGAGGTGCAAGTGCTGCGGATACCAGCTCTATCAAGTCAGAGATGGCCCATCCTGCCAACCACTATTCCCCCTTTGTTTCACTGTCTGAGAGCAATACACAGAGTCAAACTGCCAGCTATCCTTAGTCATGTGACAGGATATAGGCAGGCATCAAATGGTTGAGACAAGTAAAATTCCAACTTTTAAAAGTGGCATTTTCAAAATGGTGACTTAAAATCTAAATTTACAATGAACAAGGGTTTTAAATTACAATTCTTTAGACACCAAAGTTGACATTCCGACATTGTCCCTGTTCAAAGTAAGCTCTTATGAAATCTAATAAGGTTTCCCAATGTTATCCTATGGGAGAGGTATGCCTTGCAGTAGCGAAAAAAGAATGTAAATGTTTTTTACTACCAGGACATGTAAAAGTTAAAAGTACATATCCAGCTTTTTAAATACACTGCTCAATGCCCCATATATGTATTAAAAAGAAAGGCTTAGGCCTGGCAGGAGATTTATGTTGCAAGGTTGAAATGGCAGTTTAAAACAGCGCAAACAGGCTTCAATGGCAGATTTGAGATCTGTTTAAAAGGCTAACTAAATGAGTGGCAGGATCAGTGCTGCAACCCCACTACTAGCATTTAATGTATTGGCCCTAAGGACATAAAGTACCACTTTACTAGGGACTTAAAAGTAAATTAAATGTGCCAATTGGGTGTAAGCCAATTTCATCATGTTTAGAGGAGAGAACACAAGCACTTTAGCACTGGTAAATTGTGCAGAATCTTGAAGCAAACAAAAAGAATTCAGAAAAAACAGGAAGAGTAAGGCAAAGAATCTGAGGGAAGACCACCCTAATCCTGACAATTCTAACATGTGTCTGCCCCAGTTGAAAGTGGGGAGACCTACCCAACCACTTGAGAGTTCTCATCACTAAGGAGGAAGAACCTGGAGAGACCATCAACATTGGTGTAGTCCAGGGGTACTCATAGTACAGCCCGCGGGCCTGTGGCGGCCCGGCAAGCCTTTCCTGGCGGCCCGCAGAACCCCGAGACATCAAACCTGTGTTTTAGGTTTTTTTTTAAAGTGTCTGCAGCAGCGCGAGAGACTCTGCTGCTCTGTGGGAGCTGACGGCCGGGCGATCCTAGCAATGGCCAGAGTAAAGCTGCAGGGGCCTAAGAAGAGGTGAATTACAAAGGCCACATTAACATGCAAATGGTCTTTTAACCCCTTCCATGCTCATGACGAGCTCAGCTCGTCAAGAGGCACGGTTGAGCTGTGCTGATGACGAGCTGAGCTCGTCATGAACAATTGGGCTCAAAAATAATCAGCACATGAGGGGAAAAGCCATAGCAGCCAAGGTGTTAAAGACCTGTTAAGAGCTCGGGTGCGGCTGGGAGTGTGTGTGCGCCCCGGCTGGAACACAGGCAGGGTGAGATGACAGAGGGTGACAGAAGGAGTTGGAGGGAAAGGGAGGGGGAGGGGGAGGGGGATGGAGAGGGAGTGAGAGGGAGTGAGTGTGAGAGGGCGTGAGTGAGTGAGAGGGAGTGAGTGAGTGAGTGAGAGGTAGTGAGAGAGTGAGAGGTAGTGAGAGAGTGAGAGGGAGTGAGAGAGTGAGAGGGAGTGAGTGAGTGGGAGGGAGGGAGTGAGAGAGAGGGAGGAGTGAGTGAGTGAGAGGGAGGGAGTGAGTGAGTGAGTGAGAGGGAGGGAGTGAGAGGGAGGGAGTGAGAGGGAGTGAGAGAGAGGGAGTGAGAGAGAGGGAGTGAGTGAGGGAGTGAGTGAGAGGGAGTGAGAGGGAAGGAGTGGAAGGGAGGGAGTGAGAGGGAGTGAGTGAGTGGGAGTGAGCGAGTGAGTGAGAGGGAGTGAGTGAGAGGGAGGAGTGAGTGAGGGAGTGGGAGGGAGGGAGGGAGGGAGTGAGTAAGTGGGAGGGAGTGAGTGAGTGAGAGAGAGGGAGTGAGAGGGAGTGAGTGAGAGGGAGTGAGAGGGAGGGAGTGGAAGGGAGGGAGTGAGAGTGAGGGAGTGAGAGGGAGTGAGGGAGTGAGTGAGAGGGAGTGAGTGAGAGGGAGGAGTGAGTGAGTGAGTGGGAGGGAGGGACTGAGTGGGAGGGAGGGAGTGAGAGGGAGGGAGGGAGTGAGTTAGAGGGCGGGAGGGAGTGGAAGGGAGGGAGAGGGAGGGAGTGAGTGAGAGGGAGGGAGTGAGAGGGAGGGAGTGAGAGGGAGGGAATGAGAGGGTAGGGAGTGAGAGAGACGGAGAGGGAGGGAGAGGGAGTGAGGTGGAGATAGGGAGGGAGAGGGAGAGGGAGGGAAAGGGAGGGAGGCGGAAAGGGAGGGAGACAGAGAGGGAGTGAGAGGGAGGGAAAGGGAGGGAGACTGATAGGGAGTGAGATGGAGGGAAAGGGAGGGAAAGGGAGGGAGACTGATGGGGATTGCCATGGAGGGAACGAGAGGAAGACTGATGGGGAGTGAGATGGAGGGAAAGGGAGGGAGACTGATGGGGGTGAGATGGAGGGAAAGGGAGGGAAATGTAGGGAGAGGGAGGGAAAGGGAGGGAAATGGAGGGAGAGGGAGGGAAAGGGAGGGAGACAGAGAGGGAGTGAGAGGGAGGGAGACGGAAAGGGAGTGAAGCGGAGGGAGAAAGAGAGGGAGGGAGTGAGAGTGAGGGAGAGGGAGGGAAAGGGAGGGAGATGGAGAGGGAGTGAGAGGGAGGGAGAGCTATAGAGAGGGAGGGAAACTGAGAGAGAAAGAGAGAGAGAGAGAGATGTGTGTATGCTGGGACGGCTCAGTGGACGAAGGCGTCCGCTGCAGGGATCTGTGATCAACCTCATGGTCAGTTTTATGTTGTTGCTCTAGCTCCGGCCCTTCCCCACTGACCCCGCCCCCACCAATGCATCCCTCGGACACAAACCAAACTGTAAATTTGGCCCCCGAGAGAAAGTTTGTGAGTACCCATGGTGTAGTCTGATTCAGGATGGTGTTCCACAGCAAAATCCTTTCCCTATAGGGACAACAAAAATGAAATCAGAAGAAACAGAAGGAGTAAGGCAAAATGTTTGGGGGAAGACCAATCTAAGGCTGACAGGTCAAACAAAACATCAACTATTGAAGCACAGCATCTGCTCATATATAGGAAACATACAAATAGAGTAATGAAGGTTATGATTTTCTTTCTTTTTAAGAAAGGGAGGCACCTGATGCTAAGTGGCTAAGAAGTTAATGATGAAAAACCAGTGGCTGCCCTTCATTTTTTACAAGGTCTTATTTATTTTTGGTAAGGGAAACTTGTCCACTAAAATATTATTTTTGAGGGCTCTTAAGTTGATGCACAGCCTCATCTTGCCTTTTGCTTGTTGTCCAACACTAGGGGTGACACCAATTCTGATGACTCCACTGGCCCTATCATGCCAGTATCCTGTAATTTGTTTAACTTTGTTATCACTTCATCTTTACTTTATAAATAATCAGAACACACATTTCCTTCAAAATAATCCCATGTGAAAACCCTTAAATTCTCCTATTTTTTCGAAAATGACCCTCGGATACTCCCTCATTATTCTTCCAGGATTCTCACTTGTCCCTACAACAAAAACCTGTTCCAGACAGTTGGCATCCAATAAAATATTGAACGCCCTAGTATACAACAAACAAATTACAGATGGCACTGTAACAGCCATGTATAGTTTCCCTTTAGCTCTTCTATTCTTAAATGCAAAAGTTAGCTGTCTGTACCTATCATTTCTATGCCTTCCACCTGTAAAACACTCTGGCTTGATATCAGGTGGTACAAAAACTTCAACAAGCTTTCTCACAAATGTCTCTTCTATTTCCCTTTTCAGATGGCTTTCTTAAAAATTGCATAAGATGAGGATGAATCAGCTATGATGTTTAGTTTGAGTCCCCCATCATCACCTCACATACATTTTTTCTTCACTACATCATTTATCCTTGAAACATCTCCCACTCTCAAAATTCTTTCCACTCCATTCACTTTTTTTCAGAGCTACTCAGTGCACTAAATTAATCTTCTGCCACCCATTTGACTTTGTACCCCTCCTTCTTATTATGAAATGGCCTGTTAATCCAGATCCTGAACACTTTTAATTAACTGCTGGACAAGTTTGCTCTAGGCCAGATAGCCTGTACTTCCATTTCTATAGCACTTGCTATGTGTATTACCGTCATATAATGTGCCCTTCATACGTCTTCGGATTCATTTGCATTATCCTTTTTTGTTTCCATTTAACTTACTTTCAATTTCTGTTCCCTCCACATTCTCAAGCTTTTCTTTGGCACATTTACCGGTCAACTTTGCTTTACCTACAATGGTAACCACATTCTCCATTCACCCATAACCTATCCTGGATATTAGGATTATTTGTGTGCATGATGGGCTGCTCTCTCAGAATCTCACCATGAAGGTATCCAACTCAACAAGTTATAGGCTAATGATTTAGAGCATAAAACATCTAGGCTCTCACTCTTCTCTTGCCTCTTTTGAAGCATACTGTGGTTGCATAGTAAATATAAAGGTCCTGGAAAAAGTGATGTGAAAAAACTGAACGGCAGTTCTGTGGTTCATCTCAGATGTTGTAGACCTGCAGTGCACCATTTGTTTTCTCTGTTTGTGGATTCTAGTATTCCCCTTCGAATACAGAGCTGTAATTGAGCAAGTCCACCCTCTATACTTCCCATTTCCTGACTGCTTCTATTGGAGAATAGAACAATGATATGGTGGTGCCAAACGTTTTAACTGTGCTGCAGACATAATAAGTGTATGCATTAGAGCAACATTTCCCAAATAGTGAGTATCGACCCACTTGTTGGTCATGAGCCGCTTTTTGGTGTGTGACAAAAGCCTACTCAATAAATAAAGATGGCCTTAAATTCTGTATTTACCCCCTGCCACATTTGCTGTGCTTCAAAAACACAGGTCAAAGATCAGGCTATGCCTTCTGATAAATTGCTGCATTCTATTTTTAAAATGGGGATTAGTGTTTACAAGCTCCTCTCACTTTGCAGTCAGAGGAACCAAAGTAAAGTGAATTATGGGGCAATCTTGCTGGAGTACAAGGAGAGTAAGGGAAAAGTCTGTAGGAAGTCATGTGATGGTAACAAAATGAAAATACCTGTAAATGTACTTTACACATTCAACAGTTAGGAAAGAAAAAAGAAGCATTTTTTTGTCATTCTGAAGTGTGATGGGAACAAAGATTTTAATAGGATCAAAACAAATCAAGACACTTTACTTGGTGATACACGAATTACAAATACCAGATTTCCACACATTATCATTCGAGTGTCATATACATTTTAATTTGTATGTTTATGCAGATTTAGTGGCCATTTCAATTGAAAATTTGCTGTCTCTAAATGACAGTGCCATACCATATGATGTTTTAGTTACATTAAAAAATGCCCCCTCATTTCCATTAAAGCTAACAACATTGTAAAATGTTGTTGTTCTGAAATTTGGGCCATGGTTCTAAAAAGTTTGGGAAACACTGTTTTAAAGACTATGGGGGTGATTTGATTTTGACGGCCAAAAGTTTTTTTGCCAGGGCGATGGAGTAAATTACTTGGTCACCCTGATAAAGTTTCCACCCACCAAATTTAGAAACGACTGCCAAGCGGGACCAGTGTGAAATTTCTCCAGCAGTTTCTCACCAACTGCACACAAGTCTCATAGCCTCTCATTATGTGAAATTAAAATACAGAATGTAAGATACAAGGAACAGTGTGTGACAGCTACACAATGATACTAACTTCAGTCAAATACTAAATGCTGCTTTACTTTGCACAGTGTGCTGTGAACTGAAAGTTCCTTACACTAATTTTTCAATGCCTATGATTCCCAAACTACATTATTTTAGAGCAAGTGGTTCAAATCTATTTGAAAGTTCCAGCATATTTCCTGAAGCAAAGAGTACTATTAGTATTCTCGAAGATCGAGATTTAACTATTTCTACACATCCCAGTTTAACTCTTGTACATAGCATGGGTGTAATTGTTATTTATTTATAATATATTAAGACCACAGTAATATTTTTTTTATGGGACAACAAGAACAAAAACAACAAGAACCGTTAGATAGCAAACACTTGATATTTATGTGACAGGTGCTATACTTCTTAGAGCTTAGCGGGTAGTGGCACTTCTGAAGAAAGTTTGACACATCCAGCTATTATTGCTTCCTGATTGTCTCTTTAGACCTCTCCATCACCCTAGATCATTTGTGTCTGAACTGTCCATGGTGCTGAAGCTACAGAGAACTCATTACCCAAACCTTCTGTTTCTGTAATCTCCATGGTGCTGTAGGTATAGAGAGCGCACACACAAGAGCGCCTGTCTCTGAACTGTCCACGGTCCTGAAACTAGAGAGAGCATATCACTCAAGATCGTCTGTCTCTAAAGTGTCTATGCTGCTCAAAGTACAAAAAAAGTTTGTAAGGTTCATAGACGACATCTTTTTAATCTGGCAGGGCCCACAAAACATCTTGCAGGAAGAATTGTCTCAGCTCAATACCATCGATCAGCGCATCCAATTCACCCACGAAATCCAAACAGAGTCCATAACTTTTCTCGATGTCAAAGTCACCAATACCACCACAGGATTCAAGACTAGTTTATTCCGTAAGAAAACCGATAGGAATAACACATTACATTATTCAAGCTTTCACCCACAACCCTTGAAAAATCACTTGCCATATAGTCAACTGATCAGAGCAAAAAGGATTACTTCTGATGCCGACCATTTCGAGAAAGAAGTTCGAACCACCATACGGAGATTCAAAACCCGAGGGTACCCGGACCAAGTCCTCGAGCAGGCGAAACAAGGGTGTGAGACTAAATCCAGAAATGAATTATTGTTCAACATAACTACACCCAAAAGGGATTCAATCACTGTTGTTTCTAAATATTCTACAACCAGTAACAAATTTAAGCAGATCATCAAAAATCATTTGGAGATCCTCAGGATAGAACCTGACTTCAACAAGATCTTCGATAATGATCCTATCTTTGCCTACACTAGAGCTAAAAATCTAGGAGAACTTCTAAAAACTTCTAACCGCACTATCATTGAATTTAAAGGAACAATTCCATGCAGAAATTGCAATCACTGCAACAGTGTAATTCAAGGAACTACCATCAACCACCCTATGAAGGGTAATAAAATCAAGGTCAGAGCCACAGCGACTTGTGATACCTCCAATGCCATCTATATGCTGAAGTGCCCTTGTGGCAAAATTTATGTTGGACAGACTGAGAGGAAATTAAAAATACGACTTAATGAACATAAGTCCAATATTAGAACCAAACAAACCAAATCATCTGTCGCGCAGCATTTCTTAGAAGCAGGACACGGCATCAGCCAAATACGATATTGCGTTTTGGAAACAGTCACCAAACAAGAAGGCAAAGACAACCACATTGAACTGCTTAGAAGAGAGAATTACTGGATTTTTACATTGTCCAGCATGAAACCACATGGTCTTAATGATCGTGTGGAATACTTATGTTATCTGTAATACGCTGTTTTTTCAGCCTATAGCTCCCAGAATGCGAATAGTGACTAGCTCACTCACCTTATAACCACAGCTCATTGTGCTAGTATTGATGAGACCTATCCTTTTGATATCCCCTCAATATTCTTTTATTTGCTTTATTCATATATACCACTGATTATTTCTTATTATGTTAGTATTGGAGACGAGATTAAGATTTACCCTAATGTCTTTTTCATATTCTTACTTATTGTTGGTTTAGTTCCATTCAACATACCTTGTGGTCACCCTTGTAAATGTACTCGATTTGTTATACCTTCATAGAATTATTTTGATGCATAACACTATTTCCACCTTTTCAAGTTTATCATTTGTTTTTACGATTCTTTAGTTTACCGTTTTTTATTTTTACTCTCACTGAGATTTTGTAGTTTTTCACTAGCGTTACTTAATCAACACACTACACCTTTAACAACGTGCCCAACGTTCCTTGGTAACCTCTTGGCTTAAATACATCCGGGGTCTAGTCACGCCCAAACCCGTCCGAGAACCATTGCACCTACGGCTAACAGCTTTCCTGCACGTCGCGGTAAGCCGCGTACTACTTTGAATTAACTTTCTTTCTCTTGTAAGCACTTGATGCCCATTTCGTTCGTACTCGCACCAGAGCACCTCGCATGTATTGTATTTCGAGTCACCGCATCTCTCATTCAATCGCGGGTTTTTGCCGCGTACCACCCTCCTCTTTCAGTAAGCTATCAGCATGTGCTTGTAACCTTGTTTCACAGTTTCACCGAAGCACCGTGTATTTTTGATTTACCGCACCTCGTTTAACCACACAGTCACTTCTAAACGCGCAACATACGCCGTTTCACATTAAATCACGCTGTGATGTATCCTCACCAATCACACTTTTTCACCAACCTTAATCTGCACGATTTCTTCATCACGCAGTTTAGCATTTTTAACCATTTATTTTACTCATTCAATACTTTGAGTACAACCATATTTCTCTTTGTCAACAGAACATGTCCCCGGAAGAAGGCATGATTTAAATGCCGAAATGCATTGGGATAGTTTGAGTGCATTTACTGAACTGTGATGATATCATTGAATGTATACTTGTGAATACAACGAGATGCATTAAGAACATATGATTAAAAATTTGAGCATCATTAACATTTGAACATCGCTATTTATTCTAAATGAACTGTGAAAGAAACCTTTATATAAGGACATTTGAGGAGCCTGGAGGACATTTCTCAAATTTGAGAGTGCTACCCCCCTATATTTACCACGCCTCCAGCCAGAAGGCGATTCTCTGGAGCACCTTACAAAAAGGAAAACTTTACTAAACAGCTGTGCGCCCAGTAATAACCCTTCTCAAAGTACAGAGAGCCCATACCCAAGGGCATTTGTGTCTGGAATATACATGGTACAAAAGCTACAGAAAGGGCATTACATGAGAACGTGTCTCTGAACTGTCCATGGTGCTGAAGCTAGAGAGATGGCATCACCCGAAAGCGTCTGTCTCTCAAAAGCCCATGGTGCTGAAGTTACAGAGCACGCATCACTGAGAGCAGCTGCCTGAACTGCCCATGGTGCTGAAGCTACAGACCATTTTCAGCCATAAGAATGTTACAGTGAAGCTTGAATTAAGCACAAATCACAAAAAAACCTTTGTTATTGATTTTTCTATGGCGTTGTTCTAAAGAGAATATTAAAACAATTGCAACTGTATTTGTATTGTAAATAGCAAGAGACAATTTAGAATGGAGTGTATGATGGTGCAGTTGTGCGGAAACGCTATTGATGTGTTTGTAAGTGCAGTGACAGAGATTGAGAGTTTTAATGGTGAATTGGAAATTTGTATATGTCTATGTTTTAATATGATATTTGTGTTGTAGTAGATAAAACGTAAATGCATTGTAAACATTTTAAAATTGTCTTTGTCGCAAAATAAGAAAAAAAAATTCAAAAGTGATTAACTCTGACAGAACTATCAGTCTTTAGCCTATGTTGTTGAAATTTGTCCACATGGTGGCATTGATTGGACTATGAATAGAAAAAACAGTATTGGCGTTGTGTTCGTTTAAATATATGAAGCTCCAGAGAGCGCATCACCCAGGAGCTTCTGAACTGTCCATGATGCTGAAGCGTCCAGGAGTGCATCACCCAAGAGCTTCTGTCTCTAAACTGTCTATGATGCTGAGGCTACAGAGAGCTCATCATGACAGTGCATCTGTCACAGAACTGTCCATGGTGCTGGAGCTACAGAAAGCGCATCACCCATGAGCATCGGACTCAGAACTGTCCATGGTGCTGAAGCTACAGAGAGTGCATCACCCAAGAGCTTGTGGGGAAACATCATTTTCAACGAAGGCTTTTCTACGCGTGACGTTTACTACGAGGCACTTACCTCGCAAACGTCTTTTCCACGCGTATGCCTTCAACGACAGTCTTTGCCACGCATATACGTTCTGGCTAGGGGGATTGGGGGGTTGGCGGGGGTCGGCTGGGGGAGGGGCTGGGGGGGGCCTGGGGGGGTCTCCCCCCCAGAAATAAAAAAAGGAGCGGGTTAATTAAATAAAAAAAAAACGCACTTCAGTACCAACGAGGATGCCAGACACGGCGTCCGAGTGTCAGTTTACTGCCCTGAGCTCGGCTCCCTTTCCCAGTGCTTACGATAATTAGACAAAGAGCGGGTTAATTACATTTAAAAAAAAAACGCACTTCAGTAGCACTGAGGTAAAAGGAAAGTGCCTCCCCCAAAGACGTGCCGTTACGGCAGTCCTTTTTTAATTTTGGCAGACGTGTTTTCACGCTTGTTTCGATGGTGGATGGAAGGTACGGGCTGCTGGTGAAAGACAGGAAGGTGTCAGGTAAGAAAATAATCTTTAGCATTTGTGTTTGTGTTTAGGACGTAAAAATGCGTGGTATGATCCTTCGTTGCAAATTCCAGCGTGGTAAAGCCACTTGCGAACTAAAATTCGCGTGGTATTGCCATGCGTGGAACTTGTATTCGTGGTAACATCATATATTCGAGCTTGTGCCTCTGAACTGTCTGTGATGCTGAGGCTACAGAGAGCTCATCATGACAGTGCATCTGTCACAGAACTGTCCATGGTGCTGGAGCTACAGAAAGCGCATCACCCATGAGCATCGGACTCAGAACTGTCCATGGTGCTGAAGCTACCGAGAGTGCATCACCCAAGAGCTTGTGCCTCTGAACTGTCCATGGTGCTGAAGCTACAGAGAGTGCATCACCCAAGACCTTGTGCCTCTGAACTGTCTATGATGCTGAGGCTACAGAGAGCTCATCATGACAGTGCATCTGTCACAGAACTGTCCATGGTGCTGGAGCTACAGAAAGCGCATCACCCATGAGCATCGGACTCAGAACTGTCCATGGTGCTGAAGCTACAGAGAGTGCATCACCCAAGAGCTTGTGCCTCTGAACTATCCATGGTGCTGAAGCTACAGAGAGTGCATCACCCAAGAGCTTGTGCCTCTGAACTGTCCATGGTGCTGAAGCTACAGAGAGTGCATCACCCAGGAGCTTGTGCCTCTGAACTGTCCATGGTGCTGAAGCTACAGAGAGTGCATCACCCAAGAGCTTATATTTAGTATAACCGTTCTGCTTCACAATCAAAAGTTTTCACCTGCTCTGTCTTCTGTAAAAGTAAGGCAAGCAGAAGATCTCTGTCCAAGAAACACGTTTCTTGATTGACTGTTGGAAAAAAAGATTTGTCACAGGATATTAAGGGACATTTTCAAATAGTGTGTAAAATAAGACAGTAACATTCTTGTAAAGCAATCCAAATTTTAAGATTTTCACATTTTGACCATGATGTGCAAAGATTCTTTGAAAGGAACCGTAAACTGCGACATTTAAAGATTAGCAATTTTCGATTTCTCAACAGGAATGTGCAAGAATGGATTCTGTAAAAGCACACTGACTTTTGCCAAATGCAATTGTATTTTGTGAACCAACCTATGTACTAATTGACCGGTTCTCAAAATACAGACTCATAGTGGGTAGCAATTTGACCTACCTAAATATTATCCATGAGGTAGATCCGACATTGTGTTCCAATATGATTGGCTACATTTACAGGCCTGTTGGCCTGATGAGGTCAGCTGACCGCCATGTCAGTGTCTAATTTTAAATAACGCTATCTTGTTTTTCAAATGCACTTCATTTTCCTTAACATAAAACAGGATGTGTGTAAAAAAGCTACAAACTACACATAACTTTTTTATGAGCAGGCAGTGGTCTCATGCATCACTACCTGCTCATAATTATTATTTTTTTTTTAACATTCACATGGGGAAAGGGGCCCCGTGTGCGAATGTCTTACCACCTCCTTTGAGGAGGTGGTAAAATTTCATGTTTTGCAACAGTATTTCGGTTGCAAAATATTAATGCATACCATTAAGATTCAGTATCTGAAAGAGGCCCCTTAACATTCCCTTTCCTAATACCGAGTAAATATTTATTCCCAAAACCAATTAGTGATCTAGTAAGAATTCGTAACATGTTACTGAATTGCTATTTGGCTTCCGTGGATGTAAAAATGCCATTTTGCAGTCGGAAAGGTTCTAAGTAAAAGAATCGGCGCCTTAATGACCATAAAACTGCTTAATATATGAGGACCAAAGTCTCAATTTGTTTCTCTGTTATTTTTAGATAATTTTGACATGCAGAGACTAATTTGAAAAGAAAATGTATCAAGGCCTTTATGGTAACACCGAATCTTATCTAACAAAGCAAATTAAACATTAAATGGAATTTAACTATTATGTATTGCCAACTTAAAACAAAAAAAGAGCAAATTGTAACTTGATTTCAGACTGTAATGAACCGCATAATTTTTTTCCTGATTTTATTGGTATTAATCTATTCTTTTATTGTGGGGAAAAAATAAATTAGCAAATAGTATTTTTGCAACATTTAGTTCACTGATAAGTGCACGACCTTATTTTGATATCTGTAGAGATTTAATGCACTGAGAGACCAATTGCAAGTGACAAAGGAGCTCTGCATGGGCATTCCCTAACTTGAAGTACCAAGACTGTGGGTTTTACTTCTGCGTCGTGGGAATGCCTACCTGTTTCAAGGCTGCCCCTGAGAAATGGAGAATAATATGTACATTGAGCTACCAATTTTATTCCCCATTTGCGGGCATTTTGTCACACGAACATTTCGCCTGCTTGAGCAGATGAAATGTGTTAGAAAACTTGTATGCCTGTGGCATTCTTACATCAAATGTAACTCCTGCTATTAGTGGTGTTGGAAGTACAGGCCTTATCACAATCAGGCTTCTTAGTAGTCATGTACAGATTAAGGTTCAACAATACAAAGGTACATGTTTGTATACAGAAGTAGATGTGGATTAATAAATGCCTCTGAGTCTTTTTATTAAAATTAGGAGAAGGAAGCATGTTTGAAATAAAAAAGTATTGAATTTCGAGGAATTATAGCCCAGCTTTGAACTAAAGTTAGTGTAGTGTAGTTCCTATATTCCCAATAGGCTCTGCGCATTGGAATAACATAAACAATAGTTTAGATGTAGGACTGAAGTCGACTAGGTCTCTATTGAATATGTCAGACTTAATTGTGTATGCCAGCTAGCTCAGAGGTCACTAGAAACGTTCTCGAATACACAAGAAGGGATTAGTTTCTGACACCATATAACATGACAACTTTGTTCCCCAAGAATAAGAAATATATCTTCAGAGTCACGGGAACAATAGATAGCTATTTCACTCAGTCAATCGTGCATGCTTCGTTTCACCAGAAGTGCAGAGAAATAGAGAGACGGGCGTTTTCAATAAAAAGGTTATTTATTGAACAGTCTTCTTTCTCATGCAAGAGAAGTGAATTGCTACAATCGTAATACTTGCTATGAAGTAAAGTACGTACAGTAAAAAGAGTATTATGAAATAATACTGTAAAAGCATTTGTATGGTTTCTAAGCCATAAGATACTTAAAATAGATAAAATACATACAATGATAAATATTGACTAAAAGTACTCAACTGGTGCATCTAAAATACGCCTACCCAGGTGTACCTAACCTAAGTCTAGTACAAGGGAAGAAATAAGTGGGGTGTAGCTTGAGTTAAATAGTTTCTGCCAAGAATCTATCCAAGAATTCTCTAAGGGTCTAATCAGCTACGTACCTTGGTTATAGAATGAAGGAGGTCTTGTATCTCTCTCTGAGGACTCGATCTCCCAGTAACCCGCAAGGGTAGAAGGGAAACACTGGAGCTGGATTTCTCGGCAGGAGAAAAGACAGCGTCTCTCTCAGTGCGTCAGCAGGTTCAAGTTCAAGTTCAAGTTCGGGCATTTGTATAGCGCACTACTCACCCAGAGGGTCTCAAGGCGCTTGGGGAGGGGTTCATTATTTGTCAAATAGCCAGGTTTTAAGTTCTTTTCTGAAGGAGATGTGGTTTTGAGTAAGGCGGAGGTGAGTGGGGAGTGAGTTCCAGGTCCTGGCGACAAGGAAGGAGAAGGATCTGCATCTTCCTTCAGCACTCGCATACAGCAGGGCGTCGGGCAAGTAGTTAGTTGATCTGCTCCAAAACCACTGTGTGTTTATTAGGGCAGATGTGGGCATATTTATACCTGGATGGAGCCAAGTTTGACGTAAGGGTGGACATAATAGCGTCACTAAGAACTCGAAGTTCTTTACACACTCCAGGAGTTCTGGGACAAATCAATACTGAACCAGGGGGAATTCCTGTTCTGCTGGAGGCTGGTTGTCTTCAAGATCTCGTTGTACTCTGGGAGCTTAGTGGAAGTAGTCATGCCGTATTTGGACTGCATTGGCTATGTCTAAATATGGTTATGATTCTTATGCCTATACAAGGATATGATAAGTTATATCTACATAAGGGCATGAAGCAGAAAATTACACTAGAGCCCTACATTACAACATTAGGAGTTTCCATCATTAAAACTGGACAATCCACATTTAGATTTAGAACCTCAGCCGAAAACAAACAGGAGTTATCAAATGTACCCATAGCTGACAATGAACTATCCAGTATTTTATGATTGAAATTTGATACTTATATTTGTTCTCTGCTGTAACTCACAGACTACAAAAATTTAATGCAAAAGTAAGACAGAACGGTACTTCGGATCACCAAAATTTCCTTCCATGTACTTATGCAAAATGTATGGAAAATTGCACATAATTTTGCATAATTACATGAAATGCAAATTCAGCATTTAGTGCTATGTTTCCTTGTGAAATGCGACCCTGCATTCATTTTTGATGTGAGGACACATTTTGCACTAAAAAAATTGAGCAAAAAATTCAAGTGTTTCGAATAACAGCTACTCGCGTTCTGGTTGTTTGCGTAGCTCTTGCACTCCCGTGCTATAATTTTGCTGTGAACGGAGGAGCAAAAACACATAATGGCATATTTTCTGGCATTTTGCATATTGAAATTGCTAAAATTCTGTGAATTACGCTGGCTTAACCAAAATGTCACCCGTGCCTCCTGAGAACACGCAACTCATAGAGGATGTAGCCTTACGGCTAAAGCAGTCGACCTCGTAGCTGGGGAACTGTTTCGAATCTCGGCAATGACGCTCAACATCCTGTGAATCTGGGCAAATCACTTAATTGCCCGTGCCTAACAAAAATGAATGGGGCAGATTTACATGCCCCTTGCTCCCCTTTTACGCCGATATTGCATCACTTTTTTGACGCAGCGGTGGCGCAAAAGATGCGTCATGGTGCGGGGTACTTACAACGTGGCGCATCTGGGAGATGCGTCACGTTGTAAAGCCCTGCGCCGGAAGAAGGCGTTCCTGTGCAGGGGGGGCGCTCTGGCGCAGGAACGCCTCCTAAAAGTGGCTATGTGAAATCTACAAGATTTCACTCAGTCACTTTTGGGCCCATGCTGCGTCAAAACCCTGCGCCTGCATGAAGCAGGCGTAAGGATTGACGCTGAATTGTAAGAATGGGCCCGAGAGCATTGCTGGAGCTGCATCGCGCTTGCGACGCAACTCCAGTAATGCGCCGCTTTTATGGCACAGATGAGTCATGCATCTGTGCCGTTTTTGCCCCATGATGCGCTGCATTGTAAATGCGGTGCATCCATGGTGGCGGAGGCATGGCGCACAATAACTGGCACATCCCTGCTGATATGCAGGGATGCGCCAGTTTTTGTAAATCTGCCCCAAAGTGTCCTTGTGTAACATAACTGGTGCTCATGTAAAGCGCTCTAATACCAGATGTCTCAGGTGTAGCTCGCGCTGTATAAAAGTAAAAACAAAAAAATAAAAAGAAATATGGGCAAGCCTGGATCAACCCATCCCTGCAGACATGCAAAAGGAAGCTTATTTGAAACAATCAGGAGAAAATTAACATGTGCATTGATATTTCTATTGGGCTGTATAAATCTAGGTGTATCCACGGAGCTCTATGCATAGTTATGGGGTTCACAGAGAAATGTTTTCAGAGAAAGGGACAGAACATAGGGTAATCAGCTGCTGTAAGAGTGGGCAGCAGTGATAATTTGTTCCCATATTAATCGTTCACAGGTACTAACTTTTCGCCCTCACTTACAACCAGACCAATACATAGGACATACTCATTTTGACAGTTGTTTGTTTACATGGCATCAAAGTACAAAATAAAAAAATCAAGCACAGATGGTTTATATTAAATATTTAACAAGGTAAAGAAACAGGTCACAATCAAAGTGCACACATAAAAATAATCAAATGAAGTATTTCTGAAAAATGCATAATTATCCTCGTGTATGAAGAGAAGAAATAAAGAGACATTTCTTGAAGGGAGGTTCTTCTAGCCTTGTGAAATCTAAACTGAATTGCTGGCTGCAGCAGACATGATAAGTGCCAGCCAACACATTATGTGGTTTTATAAAAATTAAGAATAATGACTCTTCTACACTCACCTTAATTCCCTTATTTCAAAAATTCCTTCTTGATGGCTGGTAACGAGTATTACTGGAGGATAATTATTTTTTTGCCCTTCAATTAAAATTAGAAATCACCGGGAGGTGGGCATTTGTTTCGGTTAGAATTGAGTAAACACTTCTTAGGGGACGATAATTACTCCCCCGGGGCTGTGGAATGGATTGGCAGAGTCTATCGACAGCCGCCTGGCATCTCTTCGCGGAGACGGGTCCTATTTTCAGAAATCAATCGCGTTTTTCTCCTTCCTCGGTATAATTGCTGCGCTGGTCCTATTGACAGCATCTGGTAAAGTTGTGTTTGTTTATCGGACCTATCTCGGGTTCACGCCCAAATGTGTTGCTATCCTCTGACGCAGTCGCGGCCGGCCGTGGGAGTACCTGCAGGGCGGTGACGTGGGGAGGAGGAGGGGCCGGGTGGGGGGTAGTAATGTATGGATTACGGAGTTTTACAGGTAAGTAAACATTTAAATAAATAAAACGAATTTCATGGCGAGCACTGCATTGCATTTTGGGATGCGGTGCACTCAATGAAATTCGTTTTATTTATTTAAATGTTTACTTACCTGGGAAGCTCCGTAATCCATACATTACTACCCCCCACCCTGCCCCTCCCCCTCCCCACGTCACCGCCCTGCAGGTACTCCCACTGCCGGCCGCGGCGGCTCTGACGTTTTCTGTATCAGATGTCCACCGTCAAAGGCGAACGGCGAAGTTTTTGGCGCCATCGCTCGGGTACGCATCAGCCTCGTTCCTCATCACTTCAGCGGCTGCCTCGGCTTCCGGCTCCCTCGAGACTCCGATCTTTCTGGCGGCAATAATTTAAAGGCCGTGTAACTCGTGTTTGAGGACGGCACGCTGCCTGTTCCGAATAGCTCTGCCCATGTTTCTACTTGTCCAACAGCATCCATCTCTGACATTGATGGGTGAGTAGATGTCATGCATCCTAGCTGGTGCACAAAGGGTGTGTGAGATTTGTGCCTGTCTTTGTGTTCCTTTAGAGCAGGGGTCTTCAATCTTTTCTGTAGTGAGAGCTACTGCTGATCAGTGAAAATAATGGTGAGCTACTGAAATCTAAGCAACTCCTGTATTATCATCATACGCCCCCCACGCCCAATTTAATTGACGTTCAGGCTAGTATCCATATACCGGGGCCAGCGCTAGGCATGGGCAGTATCTGAAACTGCACACTGCCTCACTCTTATCCAAACAGCATGGGGCCTTCACCAGGGCAACACACCACCAAAACTCGTGTGCCACTGCTCATCCCATTGAAGAAAGGTGTTGTCTGTTTGCAATTGGGCTTACAGAAGGGGGCCCCCTCCCTGGTCCTCTCAGGGATGGTGTGGGGAGGCCTAGGGGAGGGGGACACATCTTCTTGTGTCAGTTGCAAGGATTCACATTTTGCAGGTATGTCCTGCAATTGGGCCTCGTGCCTGGCTGCACATTCAGGGACACCACTTGTGGGACACCCCCGCGCCGCACGGCCACCAGCTGCTGCGTGTGCTCCAGTGCCTGCCTCTGCCTCAGCGCCGGCCTCGCTGCCGCCTGATCGCTCCCCTTGGTTTTGACCTACATTTGTGCTTGTTTCTCTGTGTGCCGTATGAGCGTTTGTTGCTCTGTTTTTCCTCCGTTTTTGTCCTGCATTTGTGCCTGTTTATTTTCGCCGTTTTTCTTCGTGTTTTGCCCTCCATCGCTGCATTTGTGCTTGTCTCCTTCCTGTTTGCCCGCCTACCTCGCCGCCCCCTGCTCTCCCTCCCCGCTCCCGCTTCCCGCCACCGCCATTAGCCCCGCCCCTTTCTCTTCTGTTCCCTCCCCGCTCCCGCCTCCCAGCTGCTCCGCCCACCCGCGCACTTGGCCTTAAATGGCGACCGTGCGAACGCGCAGCGGGCGCGCCGTTTGTGCGCCGAAGGCGCGCCAAAGGTAAGCCCGTCTGCGCCCGTCCGCGACCGGATCGCGTCCAGCGCCAGGACCCCTGGCCCTCGAAGACCCCGACCTACCCGCCTGACGTACTCCGCCGCCACCCTCACCGCACTCAACACCGGCCGACGCCCAGAGTGCCACCAAGCCACTCCACGACGCACCCACGGACCCTTCAGCTGCCACGCCTGCAAGTTCTCCTGCATCCGGACCTGCCTCGCACCAACACCCGCCAAGTCAAACACCAGCAGCACCCACCTCAAGTGCATCCTGCTCAACACCCGCTCCGTCCACAGACACGCCATCGAACTCTGGAACCTCCTAGACGCCACAGCCCTTGACGTTGCCTTCCTCACGGAGACCTGGATGAACACCTCTTCAGCTCCCGACATCGCCATCGCTATCCCAGAGGGCTACAAGATCGTCCGGAGGGACCGAAACGCCAACCAGATGGGAGGAGGCATCGCCATCGTCCACAGGAGCACCATCCGTCTCACGACCAGCACCGACAACACCCTGACCAGCGCCGAACACCTGCATTTCCAGATCCACACCAACCCGAACACCACCCTCAGAGGCACCCTGATCTACCGACCCCCGGGACCACGCACGCAATTCAGCGAGGACATCGCCGACTTCGTCAGCCCGCATGCCCTCCCCTCCGCTGACTACATCCTCCTGGGAGACCTCAACTTCCATCTGGAGAACAACAACGACCGCAACACCAGCACCCTGCTCGACAACCTCGCCAACCTGGGACTCAAGCAACTGGTGTCCACCCCCACCCACCTCGCCGGACACACACTCGACGCAGTCTTCTCTTCCAGCACAGACACCAACTTCAGCCACGCCACTGAGCTTCAATGGACGGACCACAGCTGCGTCCACTTCACCTTCAAGAGAACGACGACCCACCACCACCAGAAACAGACCGCCCGCAGAAGCTGGAACAAGATCACAGTAGACCAGCTCGCCACCTCCCTGAGCCAGCACCCTCCTGCCAGCTCAGCGAACCCCAGCCAGGCCGCCGACAACCTCACGAAGTGGATCAGCAACTGCGCGGACGAACTCGCCCCACTGAGGACCCCGCCTAGCAGACCCGGCAGCAAGAAGGCCCCATGGTTCACCGACGAACTCAAGAGCTCCAAGAAGAACTGCCGAGCCCTCGAGAAAGTCTGGAGAAGGGAACCGACACCGGACAACAGGACCTCCTTCAAACTTGCCACCCGGAAACACCACCAGCTGATCCGCGCCGCCAAGAAAACAGCTTTCAAGGACCGGTTGGACAACAACGTACACAACTGCAAGGAACTCTTCAACATTGTGAAAGAGCTTTCCAACCCCAGCGCAGGAAACAACGACATCATCCCATCGCAAGACCTCTGCAACTCCCTTGCTTCATACTTCCACAACAAGATCGCGGACATACACAACAGCTTCAACAACCAACCAACGCACACCATGACCGAACAACCACCCCCCCCCACCACCACCCTCCACGCCTGGACCCCGATCAGCACCGAAGACACCATCCGCACGATGAACTCCATCCACTCCGGATCACCGACCGACCCCTGCCCTCACCACGTCTTCAACAAGGCCGACGCTGTCATCGCACCCCACCGGCGAGACATCATCAACACATCCTTCGACACCGCCACCTTCCCCGAGAGCTGGAAGCACGCCGAACTCAGCGCTCTACTCAAGAAACCCACAGCGGACCCCACCGAACTCAAGAATTACCGCCCCATCTCGCTCCTCCCGTTTCCAGCCAAAGTCATCGAGAAGACCGTCAACAAGCAGATGGCCACCTTCCTCGAGACGAACGGATCCCTCGACCCCTCACAGTCCGGCTTCCGAGCCAACCACAGCACCGAGACCGCCCTCATCGCCGCCACCGATGACATCCGAGCCCTGATGGACAATGGAGAAACAGCGGCCCTCATCCTCCTAGACCTCTCCGCGGCATTCGACACGGTCTGCCACCGCACCCTAGTACGGCGCCTCAGCAACATCGGCATCCAGGACAAGGCGCTGGAATGGATCACCTCCTTCCTCGATGGAAGAACACAGAGAGTCCGCCTACCACCGTACAAGTCAGAGGCCTCTGAAGTCATCTGCGGCGTCCCCCAAGGATCATCTCTGAGCCCCACCCTCTTCAACGTCTACATGAGCCCCCTCGCGGCCATCGTACGCAAACACAACCTCAGCATAATCTCCTACGCCGACGACACCCAGCTGATCCTCTCCCTGACCAACGACCCCGCCGCCGCCAGAGCCAACCTGCACGAAGGGATGAAAGAGGTAGCCAAGTGGATGACGACCAGCCGTCTGAAACTGAACTCGGACAAGACGGAGGTCCTCATCCTGGGCTCCTCACCCTCCGCCTGGGACGACTCCTGGTGGCCTCCCGCCCTGGGCACCGCACCCAAACCGACAGACCATGCACGAAACGTGGGCGTCATCCTGGACTCCTCCCTCTCCATGACCAGGCAAGTCAACAACGTCTCCTCGGCGTGCTTCAACATCCTACGCATGCTACGGAAGATCTTCTGGTGGATCCCCACCGAGACCAGAAAGACCGTCACCCAGGCCCTCGTCACCAGCCGGCTGGACTACGGCAACGCCCTCTACGCCGGCACCACCGCCAAGCTCCAGAAGAGACTCCAGCGGATCCAGAACGCCTCAGCCAGACTCATCCTCGACATCCCACGAACCAGCCACATCTCCGGACATCTGAGAGACCTTCACTGGCTCCCCGTCAACAAAAGAATCACCTTCCGCCTCCTCACCCACGCACACAAAGCCCTACACGACCAAGGCCCGAGCTACCTCAACAGCCGAGTCAACTTCTACGCTCCCAAACGCCACCTCCGATCAGCCAACCACGCCCTCGCCGCCGTCCCCCGCATCCGAAGAGCGACTACAGGAGGAAGGTCCTTCTCCTACCTGGCCGCCAAGACCTGGAACTCCCTCCCGACCGACCTGCGCCTGACCCAAGACCACCTCTCCTTCAGGAAGAAGCTGAAGACCTGGCTGTTCGAGCAGTAGCGCCCCCCCCCCCCCCCCAGCGCCTTGAGACCCTAAGGGTATGTAGCGCGCTTTACAAGTGTCACTGATTGATTGATTGACTGCAGGACGCCCATTGTTAGCACTTACAAGTCTGCACTGTTTTAACTCTCAGCCCCCAAGCTATTCTCACACCTTCAGGCCTATATGAGCTGTGAAAGAGGTGCTTGTAGGTGGCCAAGAGGGGAGTTGTTGCACAGTAGGTGTCTGCACAAAGCAGCTTCTGGGGCCCTGAGGGTGTCACTTAGGTAAAGCAGAGGGGCCTCGCGCAATCCCCTTCTGCCGGGCCCCAAATATCCTAGAACCAGCCCTGCCATAGACCCAGATACTATGGGCCTCATTTACAAGCCGTTGCACTGCCGGTACATCAAAGAAAGTGACTTACCGGTGGTGCAACAGGCTTGTCCATATTGACAAGGCTACATGAAGTCACCCTGTGTGACTTTTCATGGACTTGTAAATATGAGCCCTTTTCACGCATTTCTCTACAGTGAAAAGGGCATTCCAAGGGTGTTGCTGTTGGTGTTCAGAGCAACGTTCATTTAACCTGACACATTCCACATTTACAAAATCTTGTAAAGCTGGAAATCCACCAGAATCCTACACCTCCCTGCTGTCGGAGTGGCACAACAAGGAGAAACACTTGTATTTCTCTTTGTTTTTCCTCTTTCTATGTGTGCATGCATAGAAAGAGGAACATGGCATCAATGATTGTTGTGTGCAGTTAGGTGCCCCTTCCTTCACAAAAACAATCATCCCAACAATGCAGGCTCCCTTGCATCATAATGCAAGGATGCCTGTGCTGGCGCATGGCATCCAATTGTGCACCAGCGCAGGGGAAAGCACACAGTGGATATGTTGTGCTGTTGTTAAGAGGACGCATCTCTGTACTTTGAAAATGATGCAGCTCGGTGCAGCAACATGCCTTGCGGCGCCATGCTGGGTCATTTTGTAGTAAATGAGGCGCTACGTTTTAAAAAAAATACTTTGACTAGGGGCACTATGACATAGCTGTCGTGTGTCAGTGAGAACGAGGTCTTTGGGGATGTATGAAAACATGTGAATGTGAATTTGATGTATGGGTGACTGATAGACTGTTGCATGTTATCGTGGCACAGAACATACATTTCACCAGATGTGGCACCGTTACATGTATAACACAGATGGTAGAAATTTAAAGTGCAGAAAAATGTTTTCCATAACTGTTCACAATATGGAAAAAAATTCGCCACTATATATTTTTCGCACTTAAAATAATGTATAAAAAAATTCCCCTGAGGTGGCTTCTGCTAGGCTTGTCAACTCACATGGTGCTACTGGGTGAAATTCAGATTCACACTCAGCACAGCATGGCTCCATGTAAAATTTCCCTCACAACATGGGTAGTGGCTCTTGATGAGTAGTTCTTGTGAGAGGGGGGAGAGCGGTAAAGTGGGATCCACCTAGTGGAGGCTGTTTAGGCAGAGTAGGGCTTTCTAAGCCTTCTTGTCATGTCACAGCCCCCTTGCAAAGGCCACACCTTCTTCTCTGTAAGGCATATTGTTGGCATATCAGTTACGCATATACGCTCTTGAATGTAAGTTTGTGAGTAGAAACACAAGATTTCAACAGCTACTAGCAGAGGCGACATGACCCACCTAGTTTAGTAGCTTGAGTAGGTGTGAATGCCGCTGGTGTAGTGCTGTGTAACGTGAAACATTTAAATGTTGATAGCTGGGCCAGACTAGGAACGAAAACCGGCCCTGGCAAAGTGCTCGGCCGCCTCCCTTCCCTCTGGGGAACCGTTGGGGGTGCAACCGAGCTTTTTGCCGGGGCCGGTTTTCGGCCGAATTTGTCACAACCACACTTCCTCAGGATCAGGTGATGCTTAAAAGGGGTCCACCTTAAGATTGTCCTATACTCTGACTGTATAAATTACATGGAGCATAAAGGAAATCAGGCGAGGGAAAGGTAAGGAAGGGTCTGGAACGAGAAAGGGAGGCAGAAACGAGAAAAGAAGAATACACATAAAGGTAAGTACAAGAAATCACTGACTACGCTCATTCAATTCTCGCTAGAACACCACCTACCACTTTAACTAACTGTGGACTGCTCTCCTCTTCTTTAGTGGCAGGTATCAGATAAACATCTCTATACCCTAGAATCCAATTCTGTAATACATAAACCAAAGAAATTATCAAACTTGAGGTTCTCACAACAAGCAACAGCATTCACCTCTCTCCAGAACCATGCATACCTTCCAGCCTTCCCTTATTAATGGAAAAGATCCCCTTGTTAACTCAAAAAATATGAAGGGGAAAAATAGTTCTTGTAGAAATCCAAAAGTCTAACAATAGTCTTGCATAACTAATCCAATCCAGTGAAGAATGATTAAGTCTTTATTCTCCTTACTTCTAGAAGAGTTCCACATTCAGTGTTCCAAGTATCACAATAGCCATGTTCATACAATAGGGATTTGATCATCCGGAATAAATGTAACTACACTAACAGCGCTTCTCAGCCGAGAACACTGTTACTCACGATGTCTTGAAATCCCCGAAATCCTTCCACAGATGTGTCAAGATGCGGAGAACTCCGATGTCTTCACCCAAGAGGTCTCAGCCGAAACTCCCTTCTTTTCTTCTTTGCCCGATCAAGGAAAAAAAACGGTTCCGTGATGTGCGTTCGGCAGCCGCCTGAACGCAAGTCTCCAAAGAAGGAACAAACAAACTGTCTCTCCCGAGTGAGGAGGAAACATGGGCGAGTCCGAGAAAACGCTAGGTAGCTGCCTAACGCGTAAAGTCAATCAATTATTTAGCAGCACATTTCGTGTCCCATCGGAAGCACAACGCTTTTTCACAGGAAACTCAGACGTTCAGCAGCCGCTGAACGTTATCAGCATTGTCACAAACAAGTTCAGAACCAAGACTCAGAATCGGGTAGCAAAATCATGTACTGCTTGCAGCCCGGAGTTGGCCGCCTAAATAACTGCCCAGCTCCTCCCTGTTGCTAGGCATTATGGGACATGTAGTCAAAGAAACGCTATGGATAGATTCTACACTTCTGAATACAGTCTTATGTAGGCGCTTCATGTGAACCAAGGCGGATCATGACAGAATTTGTTACATGGACGATTTTGCAACTATGCTGCAAAAACGGTCCTGCAACAAAAACGGCCCCCAGGGGGCCTAAAACTGGCCCCCACCCTTGCGGCGCACCGGGGGATTGCCAGGTGCCCGCAACGGGCAGTCCTGCCCTGGTTGATAGCACCTTTTACCTTGATCTGAGACCCTAGCCTACGCACAGAAGCCCATAAATACTTCTACACAAGAATACCTAAGGGAGCGGTGGTGCGGAGGAACACAGTACAAAAGTACACAATAGGAAGAGAGGGAGAGAATAAGAACGTGGGATGGATACATGGATGGGGTTAGAGAAGGACCGATAGAGGATGGATGGGGAGAATTATTTATGGATACAGAGATGGATGGATATCTTGAAAGATGGATGCATTTAGAGGAAGATGGAGGGACGATTGGTGGATGCAAGCATAGATGGATGGAGAGAAGGACAGATGAACGGGAAAAAGAATGAAGGGAAGCTAGATAGGGAAAAGGTTGCATGAGAGAATTAAGGATAAAAGAAGGGAAAGAGGATGTAGACATGGAAGAATGGATTTTTAAAAACTGGTAGATGGGTGAAAATATGACAAAGATGGGAGAAAAGAAAGAGGGATAAAATACAGCAAGGTGGGGAGAATGGATAAAAAAAGAAAAAAGACTGAAATGAGGATGGAGAGAAGGAAGGAACAATCTGCAGAGTGACTGCTTGGCACACTTTCCTGTGCATTTGGCATATGGTTGAAAGTTAGGGCTGATTAATTTTTTTCTCCACGCCCTTGGCTGGCAGATCAAACAAAGGTTGTATGTGATTTCATAGAAAGATGATTTAATGGAATTCTATTACTGAGAAGCAGTTGCATCTATACTGTTTAATGGACATTTTCAGAATGAACGGCATTTACCTTTTCTCAGAAATCAACTCATATTTATTTCAGTGCTTTACTTCAATGACATTGTTTCATATCTTTTACATTGTAAATTACTTCAGATGCTCTTAATTTGCTGACTCATCACCAACTGAATCACCATCCATCATTGACCCCTTACAATCCCTGAACACCATCAATCCCTGCTCTTTAAAACCACTCACTGCACCCAAACTACACTCATCATCTGAAGCATTAAAGCTCTTTGTATCCCAAAAGTCCACCACCCCGAACCATAAAATCACTCACTACCTCTAACTCCACTGATTCCTCAACCCTAAAAAACCCTTTCAACACCTAACCCCCACCCATCTCATATCCCTTAAAAGACATCAGCACACCCAAATTCCACCTATCTCTGAGCCCTAAAAGCCCTCACCACCCTTAAACACCAGTCATCCATGACCCATAACAACTCCTCATCACCCTAAACTACTCATCCTTGAACCCTTTATACATCGAAACTACACCCAGATTTGAATCCTTAATACCCCTCAACACCCTAAACTCCACCCCATCCTGAACTCTAAAAACTCTTTACCACTGTAACTCATAATTGAACCTTAAAAACCCTCAGCAGCCCTGAACTCTGCACATTAATGACCCCTTAAACCCCTCAACACCCTTTCACTCCACCCATCCCTGAAGCCTAAAACCACCTCACTCACCTAAACACCACTCATCTATGAGCTCTAAAAAACCTAACCACCCCTACACTCCACCCATCTCTGAACCCAAAAAGCCCTTTTCTATGCAAACTCCAATTATTCCTGACCCTTAAAAAGCCTTCATCCTCCTAAACATTACCCATCCCTGAACCCAAAAACCCCACAGCAGTCCTATACTTCAGCCAAGTTTAATATATTTTGGGATTTTCCCAAAATATTATTGTTCTTTTAAAATGTTTCCTTAAAGGTTTTTTTAAAAATGTGTTTTTCCTTAAAATTGTCTTTCCTTAAAATAGTTTTTCCATGATTTGGTTTGCTTTGATGTGGTTTCTCAGTTTTCATTTTCCAATCATTTACACTCACATCAAGAACAAATTCACATACATAGTTCACTATCAGACAGTACATGAATGCATGCCAAGCCAGTGAAAGTAAACCTGTACAGTTATAGGCTGGTATTCTGAACAAGGTGCTAATAAGCTGTAACTAAACATATATCACTACAGTGTAGAGCTTAAATTGCATTTCTGATCCATAGCGTACCTTAACTAGAAAGACATTGCACGATGCTTTACAGATTCCATGCAAACCAATTTACAGAGGAAAACAGGGTACTTGCTAACTAATTCTATTGTGCTATTGTGACCTAGTGTTGCCATTGTTTATAAATATTAACAAAAAAGCCTAGCATAAATCATATAGATCCCCCAAGCCATATGGTAGTTTTCATTTGTAAATATCAATACTATCACCTTTCCAGATACAAAATATGTTCATGCTATAAACAATTTCTCAATCCCAGGAATATGATTGTAGTGAAGAAAGGTTAATCAACACAGTACGGAATACCAGTACCATTGAAAGCAAGAAAAATGCTTCAAGGGATGCCAAGGGACACACAGACTGGCTCTGTGAGTGCATTCTTAAAGGTTTCTTGATTTCAGTAGTTGTGTAGGAGTGGAGACACTTGCAGAATCATAGCTGTCATTAGAGCAGTAGGCGTGTTGGCACCAGCCACCATGGTCTGATAGGCTTAGTTATGACCACCTTTTTCTACACATCTGTGTGGGGGGACTCATTTACCTTGGTTGCATTCATGTCTATGGTACCTTAGCTGATGTATATTTGGGCTTGGTTAACACATCATAAATGCCACATTCATGCATCACTTTGCATCTGGGTGAAACCAGAGGTCACCCATTGTATTATTTTGCAAGCAGTGTTTCATGGATGAAGCAGTGAGAATAACGTGGATCCATGTATATCCAGGCCCTCACGCCATAGGTGGTACATGTTAACGTCTGACATGCTATTTGCTGTTGGCACCAGCCACCAAGGTCTGATAGACTAAGTTATGACCACCTTTTTCTACACAACTGTGTGGCAGGACTAATTTGCCTTGCTTGCATTCATGTCCATGGTATCTTAGCTGTGGTATATTTGGGCTTGGTTAGCACTTCATAAATGCCACATGCAGGCATCACTTTGCATCTGGGTGAAACCAGAGGTCACCCACTGTATTATTTTGCGCGCAGTGTTTCACGGATGAAGCAGTGAGAATAAAGTGGATCCATGCATATCCAGGCCCCCATGCCATAGGTGGTACATGTTAACGTCTGACATGCTATTTCCTGTGCCACTGACTACCACAACGATCCAATAAATCATATAGACTTTGTTTTTCTGAAGGACAACCAATCCCACCTATACCAAGCCAGTGAAGAAAAAGAGGCAGGCACCTTGGATCTGGCTCTGAAGGCTTGAGGTACAGAGACTTGAAAATTAAGACTCAATCCTAAACTTACTACTATTTTGGTGTTCACAGAATGCACTTACTACTTTTGGCATTCACAGAATGAACTTACTACTTTTGGTATTCACAGAAGTTAGGATTTTGTCTTAAGTCTGTCTTAAGTTTGTCTTAAGACAAACTTAAGACAAAATCCTAACTTCTGTGAATACCAAAAGTAGTAAATTCATTCTGTGAATGCCAAATGTAGTAAGTGCATTCTGTGAATACCAAAATAGTAGTAAGTTGAGGATTGAGTCTTAAGTTCATTCTGTGAATCGGGCCCTATGAGTCCCTGCCTGTACGAAGTCGGTTCAATAGATCAGTTGGATCTGTTTTACGCACTAGCCCCAGTAGTCAGCAGCCTACCTTTGCTTCTGCAGTTTCACACAGCTGTGGAGCCTGCCTTAGGTGGACCACACAGTGTGCCAGTTACCTTCCAGGTGCCAATTGCCTGATCAATAATTAACCAATGCAAAGAAAGGGGTAGGTTGAAGGATACAGCTGTATCATCCTACCTCGCTATCTGAATGGAAAGGGGCGACCATTCGGTCCCCCCGAACGTATGGCGGAGTACCACGATCCCCCCGGGAAGCCATCTTGGGCGGGAGGCGAGCCTCGGCTGGTATGCCCGAAGCGGCGTAGCCGGGGCGCGCCTTTTCCCGCCCTGGAGTGGGCTGGCCTAGACACTGACGCGGCCGGCCACGCCCTTCGGGGCAGGCAGGGGCGGGTTTATGCCCGCCCTGAAGACGGATAAAAGGAGCCACAAGCCAAGAAAGCATCCTCTTGTTCCTGTGCTCTGAAGCTGCACCTCCTCGCTGCACGTGAGCTCGAGACGGAACGAAGAGCCAATTTTGAGCGTGGTAATCTTTCTTTTTGTATTACAGATACTCTGTCGGAGAATGCCTAAGAAGGTCGGAAAGCGAATGACTACCGACCAGATGCTGCGGATACTCATGAAAGAAGTAACCGATTTGAAGAAGCGGGTGGCGGATAGAGACGGAGAAGGGGGACCGAAACGTCCTTTGGCGGGAGCAGCGCCGGGAGGAAAAGGCAAAAGGCCCAGAAGGGGAGCAGCTGGGGGGGACATCCCGGTTCCCTGTGCGCCACTCGAAGAGCCAACTCCGGTACCGGCAGAGGGGAATCCAATTCCCGTAGTGGTTACCCCCGTGTCCGGGGAGGATATGCCGCCCGAGCTGGCAGCACAATTAGCAGCGTGGTTGGGTAAAGATAGCGAGGGCGCCACGGCTGACGACGCACGAGTGTTGATGAAGCAACTGCGTGAAACAAGGGAGGCGGTGAAGGCATCATCGCCTGTTATCATGCCGGCTGCGGCAGTAGAAAAGCCTACAGGAACAGCTCCAGCGGATGCAGCTTCCGGTTCAGGTAAGCAGCCATTGCCGATTGCAAGGGATGAGTCTGCACCTTCACGAAGGGAAAAGTTGGGTCAACATGTCCCTCTGGCTATTAAGGAGAAGATATGGGCAAATGAGTATATAAACATCTTCTCGTTGCTTACTGATCATTATGAGATGGAGCATGTTAAGAGCCAAAAGGAGCTCATGCATCCGAGTGTTTGGCGCGCAAAGATGGCCGCCTTTAAAGTTGATGAAAACATTGGCACTTGGGGGAAGGCGTGGGGAATTTTTACTTCCATCATGGGCGAACGTAGACCCGAGTTGCTGTCCGAATTGCCGATCTATCAGACACGGATCATGGAATATTCCGTATCATATGGGGGCACTCAGTGGTTCTGTTACGATAACATTTTTAGAAAAGCAAAGGAGCACGATAAAAACTTAACTTGGGATTGTTACGATTCTGTTTCATGGTCAAAAATGGAGAGTACTGGTATGTTAAAAGTACCATTAGTAGGGAGTAGCGGGGGTGAATCCTCCCGCCAACATGGCGGGACCCCCTTTCGATCAGGTACAGGTAACGAATACAACTCGAGGCCGAACGGCAACACAGGTAAAAGGGGGATTTGTTGGAACTTCAACAGAGGAAAATGTACGAGGCCCCAGGGGTCATGTAAATTTTGTCATGAATGTGGAGGGTGTGGGCAGCCATCCCATTCGGAGTCCATGTGCAGAGCCAAAACGGGTGATAACGGGGGGAGAGGAGGCGCCAAATAGGTCTGAAATAGTCCGAGGGGCGCCTTTACCTACTCCGGTTGATACCATGGCAATGATTCCTTGGCTCAGCGAATACCCGGACCACGCTTCCGCTGGGGTGTTGAGGAACGGGTTTTCATATGGTTTCCGCATCCCAGTGGGGGGCTTTCGGGGTGTAAGTAAATGTAAAAATCAAATATCGGTCTTGCAACATACGACCGTGGTACAAGAAAAAATTAGGAAGGAGGTTACTCGAGGTCGAGTCGCCGGTCCATTTGACGAGCCACCGTGTGCTAACTTTGTTTGTTCTCCTTTGGGGGTGGTCCCTAAGAAGGACCCGGGTGGGATCCGACTGATACATAACTTATCAGCCCCACGTGGTCTATCCGTAAATGATGCAATAGACCCGGATGTGTGTTCGGTGCGGTACGCATCTTTTGATGAGGCCGTAGCCATGTTGAATCGCCTAGGGCCCGGGGCGCTGATGGCAAAGTCAGATATTGAGTCAGCGTTCTGGTTGCTCCCGGTACACCCAGACGATCAGTGTCTCCTTGGTTTCATGTTTCAGGGTCAGTTTTACATGGATAGATGTATGCCAATGGGTTGCTCTATTTCTTGTGCATATTTTGAACAGTTCAGTTGCTTTCTGCAATGGGTCTTCACAAAGAAGACTGGTTTACAGCATGTCATGCATTATCTCGATGATTTTTTGTTTCTGGGGGCGGCCGGGGCTCCGGAATGTGGACAGGCTTTGAATGAATTTTGTACTTTAATGAAACATTTCGGTGTGCCGTTGGCGCCAGGTAAGACTGTGGGTCCCTCGACTTGCCTCGAGTTCCTGGGGATCGAACTCGACTCTGGGGAAGGTTGTTTTAGACTACCGAAAGAGAAGGTGATAAGATTCAGGGCTTCACTGGAAGCTTGTATTAGCGAGTCCAAGGTCAGGCTGCACCAGTTGCAACAATTGGTGGGACAGCTGAATTTTGCCCTGAGAGTCATGCCGATGGCCCGCCCCTTTTCCCGCTCGATCGCTCAAGCCATGGTCGGCCAGAAGGAGGGTCATCATCGCACAAGGTTATCGGCAGAGGTTCGTCAGGACATGCGCATTTGGTTGGCATTTCTGGCGGATTTCAATGGTCGAATTGTCTGGAACAAACCGGCGGTGTCCTCCGAGGAGCTGGGGCTGTGGACAGATTCGGCAGGGAGCACTGGTTTTGGGGCCATATTCGGCACACGATGGTCGGCTCAAAAATGGCCATTATGGTGGCGTGAGTGTGGGCTGACAAGTAACATTGCCTTTCTTGAACTTTTTCCCATTCTTGTGGCCCTGAAAACTTGGCCTGAGGGGTTCAGAGATCACTCTGTGGTGTTTTGGTCTGATAACATGACCGTGGTTGAGTGTATCAATAGCCAGGCAGCACGATGCAAATGGGTTCTGAGATTGCTCAAAGAAATTGTGTTATTGTGTATGCAATTGAACGTGCTATTTAAGGCAAAACATGTGCCAGGGGTAATGAATAAAGCGGCTGATGCGCTTTCTCGTTTTCGTATGCAGGCCTTCTGGGGTTTTCTGCCCACAGCGGACCCGGTGGCGGCACCCTTTCCCGAAGCTCTCTGGTCTCTCGGTGCCCCGAACTACAGAACCTCGTGGGAGAGAGTTTAGCACCCCGGACGAGGAAGGCATATGAAGGGGCGTTCCGATCATATTGGGCCTTTGTGGGGGCTGCTAGGGGAGAGCTTTGGGGCCAGGAAGAACTAGTAGTAGATTTTCTGCTGTCGTTACATCAGGCAGGCAAATCAGTGGCTACGGCCCAGAGGCATCGGGCCGCCATTTCCTTTATGGCAAGGGCCCATGGGATTCAGGACCCGACCGCGTCTTTCGTTGTGCAGAAAGCGCTACGTGGGTGGCAACGCCTTGAGGGTCGCAAAGTAGATGCAAGGCGCCCGATAGGTCTGGATAGGTTAGCCCTGTTGTTATCTGTACTCCCTGCAACATGTTCATCCCTGTATGAGACAAGGTTATTCAGAGCCGCTTTTGTGCTAGCATTCCATGGGGCTATGCGGGTAAGCGAGCTAGTGGCAAAGAACAAGCAAGATACCATGGGGGGACTGTGCCGAGAGCACGTTCAGGTCAGGGGGGAGACGATGACTGTCTCGTTTGTGAGGTCCAAGACCGATCAGGGTGCAATGGGGGACGGCGTAATCATACGAAGGATTCCCGGGTCTTCCATGTGCCCGGTGAGTTGCGTGGAGGAATATTTGGCGCAAAGGGTGGCATCATGGGGGGGGACCTTGTTGAGACACGCTGACGCCACCCCACTGACGAGGTTTCAGTTTCAGCGGGTGCTTGCGATGTCGATTTCTGCCGCGGGCTTGAACCCCGGCGAGTTTGGGACCCATTCCTTTCGGATAGGGGCTGCTACAGAGGCTACAGCCAGGGGTCTGAATGTCGAACAAGTTAAACGTGTGGGGCGTTGGTCCTCGAATTGTTATAAAAGGTATGTGCGGTTGCACATGTTGTGAAGCTGTAATGATGTACTCACGCTTCTTGTTTTTGTTTGGTTTTCAGTTGCGCAAGCCTACGAGGCGGGGCGGACTGTGCAGTCGACCCAACACCGGGCCAGCGGTCAGACATCACCGGCTGTGAAAAAGGAGGTGTGGGTCGTGGGCCACCCATATGTGAGGCGTGCCGCGGACGTATTCAAAGCAGGTGACATGATTCACGTGGCTGGGGAATACGGGTACAGTGTGTCCTTCTACGGAAAGGGCGGGCTCTGTATTGACCAGTTTCGATCATTTTTTGAGGGTTTGTTAGGGCGGACGAGGTCACCGCCGTCTATAGTCATAGTACATCTTGGGGGCAATGATTTGGTGACCACTGGTAGACGACTTCTTCTTGAGGCAATGCTTTCCACGGTAAGTTGGTTAGCGAGGAGAGTTCCAGGGTGCACAATTGCATAGTCCCATATGATCCCACGGAAAGTGTGGCGGGGGGCTCTTTCGGTTTCCGCTCTGAATCATTCAGTAAGGAAAATTAATAATAAAATGAGTAGATTGTTCCGTTCAAATACACTGCATTCTATTTCGCATGGTTGTATTAAAGGGGACAGTATGTATTTGGGGGATGGTGTTCATTTGTCCCGGGTGGGGAACGAGTTACTCATAGGAGATCTGATAGCTTGGCTAAGGACTTTATGACATGACCTTTAGGCAGGAGTGTTGTGGGGGGTCCGGATAGCTGGTCAACTATCCGGCCTGTGGCGGTAAGGTCATGATCGGTGAGCAGTAATTGGAAGATCCCTAGGGGTGGGCGTCACCCATTACGGATGGGAGCGCTCGAGGGAGGTGGCCATTGGCCCCTCAACGGGGAGGCGGTCCCTTCTAAGGATGGGCCGCCGAAAGGAAAGGAAAGGCGGTCAAGGCCCCTTCCTGGGTAGGAGGGGCTACAGCCCCCTCCTGGGGAATTTCCCGGGGCCAGGACATCTGCGACGGCAGATGTGGTAAGTGGTGTGGGGTTTGGGAGGGGGTCTACGCTACCTTCTAGATACCTCACACGAGTCCTCGGACGACCTTTAAATGGCGTCGAGTTTATTGGGGCCCCCGTCAAGTCAAGGGAAATCGGTAAATGCACTTGAGGTACGCCTCTGTGCGGTCGCCCCTCACAAGTGAGGGGGATATGTCTGGTTTAGGGATCTTGACACCGGTTACGACCTTGCCGTTGGCCCTTAAACGTTAGGATGTACAATTTCAATTTAAAGTAAAGTTTTGTAGGATGTTAGTTCGGCTAGGAGAACCTCTGTATTAGAGTATATGTTAAGGTTAGCCAAACATCGCAAATGTGGAAATGAAATTGTACATTAATATGAAACTGTTATTTTAACGTTTTAATTTTGTTTCATATTTTAATAAATACGGCCGGGAGGGTCACTCCCTCCCGTCTTCCAAAAGTTCAGAACGTTTCCGGTTTCCCATCTTTGGGGATTGTGTTGAGAGGGGGTGGCGGGTATCTCAGCCATATGGAAAGGGGCGACCATTCGGTCCCCCCGAACGTATGGCGGAGTACCACGATCCCCCCGGGAAGCCATCTTGGGCGGGAGGCGAGCCTCGGCTGGTATGCCCGAAGCGGCGTAGCCGGGGCGCGCCTTTTCCCGCCCTGGAGTGGGCTGGCCTAGACACTGACGCGGCCGGCCACGCCCTTCGGGGCAGGCAGGGGCGGGTTTACGCCCGCCCTGAAGACGGATAAAAGGAGCCACAAGCCAAGAAAGCATCCTCTTGTTCCTGTGCTCTGAAGCTGCACCTCCTCGCTGCACGTGAGCTCGAGACGGAACGAAGAGCCAATTTTGACCCACCCACCAGCCCCTGAGGACAGCAAGTGGTTTTGAATAAAGTTTGATGTGATAACTCTAATTTTTACAGGTTGTGATGATCATCGTGATACCTTTTGAATATGCAATAAAGAATGAATAAATGGTAGTATGTTTTTGCAAATAAAGTAATGATGCACTAGTGTTGCCAGTAATCATGCCTTTTATAAGTCGTAATTGTTACTGCTTTAGTAATTTAGTCATTTAGCAATTTAGTTAGAATGTCGTATTTATTTTGGTCGGGCGGTAAGGTCATGATCGGTGAGCAGTAATTGGAAGATCCCTAGGGGTGGGCGTCACCCATTACGGATGGGAGCGCTCGAGGGAGGTGGCCATTGGCCCCTCAACGGGGAGGCGGTCCCTTCTAAGGATGGGCCGCCGAAAGGAAAGGAAAGGCGGTCAAGGCCCCTTCCTGGGTAGGAGGGGCTACAGCCCCCTCCTGGGGAATTTCCCGGGGCCAGGACATCTGCGACGGCAGATGTGGTAAGTGGTGTGGGGTTTGGGAGGGGGTCTACGCTACCTTCTAGATACCTCACACGAGTCCTCGGACGACCTTTAAATGGCGTCGAGTTTATTGGGGCCCCCGTCAAGTCAAGGGAAATCGGTAAATGCACTTGAGGTACGCCTCTGTGCGGTCGCCCCTCACAAGTGAGGGGGATATGTCTGGTTTAGGGATCTTGACACCGGTTACGACCTTGCCGTTGGCCCTTAAACGTTAGGATGTACAATTTCAATTTAAAGTAAAGTTTTGTAGGATGTTAGTTCGGCTAGGAGAACCTCTGTATTAGAGTATATGTTAAGGTTAGCCAAACATCGCAAATGTGGAAATGAAATTGTACATTAATATGAAACTGTTATTTTAACGTTTTAATTTTGTTTCATATTTTAATAAATACGGCCAGGAGCGTCACTCCCTCCCGTCTTCCAAAAGTTCAGAACGTTTCCGGTTTCCCATCCTTGGGGATTGTGTTGAGAGGGGGTGGCGGGTATCTCAGCCATATGAGCCCAAAACCTGCCATGTCTGCAACAGAAACTGCAAAGGTGGTATGTAGTCGACTCTGAGTGACTGCAGCTCTGATGGGAAAAGCGAAAGGTTAGAGATAAGTGGAATAAGTGATATGTCTAGGGATTTACCTAACAGATGAGGCCAACAGATGACACCTTGAAAACTGAAATTATATTTTATTCATAATATGTGATTAGCACCTTCACAGATGGAAACAGTAGTGCTCTCACGTTTAAGGACAACTGCATGAACCCACAATAGGAAGAGTATGTTGACTCCGACCCTTGCATGGTATTCACTCACCAAAGTAATACAATGAATGAGGAAAGCATTTGGCATGGACTATTGTGCACTGGAGCATGGGAAGATATTTTGTTTGTCTTTGTGCTGAGCTGAGCTTTCTCTTCTTCCTACGCTTTGTATTCGTGAAGCTGTCCATGGCCAGAGAGGTACCAGAGCCCAAGAACCAGGTCTATTGGTTCAGGACTCATCTGTGGGCTGGTGAGAGACCGTGAGATTCATTCAGAGTTTAGTGTTAACAGAATATCCTCTAATTTCTTAGAGGAAATGCAAGATACAGAGTAGAAATCTCTGTAATGCTCCCATGCACTTCTAAAATTAGCGAATGGATTCTCCCATATCCATTAAGATCAACGGGGTCACCCTGTATCCCTTGAAACCTGGGTTAATAGTCATAAAACTACAAGTAATTCCGTTGGGTAAGTACCACGGGGTCCTGGATCAGAATCTGATTATTTCTTTCTCAGTCAATTTTATAAATGTACCACACCTCAGTAAGTTTTTATCAAAAATATATATTTATTAAATTATTTGTTCTGTTTTTCTATTTTTCTCGCTAATTGTGTAAACAATTTTATACAAAAAAATAATACCAATGTGGGCTGTCTGACAAAGAAAACACAATAACAAATACACTGACAATTTAATGGGTTACTGTGGTGACATATAGTCAAATGGATGACCTTTCAAATTCAAACAATATACAAGACAATAACATAAATTCTCCGTCCTTTTCAGGTCTTTCACTTTAGCTCGTTCTATTTCTTAAATTAATTGCTATTGTGAACCGGGATATGAGATGGTTTCATGTCAATGTTTCGACCCTGTACATATATGTATTTGTAGATACATCAAGTAGTATCTTCTTCAGTACAAAAGAAGAAAGTGCAATGGTCCTTGATGGTTGGAAATTCACAAGATTCAATCTATTAACTCCTCCGAGCTCAGGAGGAGTTCTTATTCAAGGATCCTCAATCTCTAAGCTGTTCAAACTTTAGCTGTGTACCCTTCTGGATGTGCTTGTCTGTCTCCGCGGGGTAGTGGATTCAATGTATTATTAGTATTCAGTCCTTAGAGATCGCCATGTATTGATGCCAACGTCCATCAGGGCTTGCTTCCCAAACCTCCTTAAATACTGTGGGGCAGATTTATGAAGGCCTTGCGCCGCCGGTGCGTCATTTTTAACATGGGAAAAAGTGACGCACCGGCGGCGCAAGTCCTTCATAAATCTGCCCCTGTATTCTGGAGTGTCACTCACCAACTCGCAGTCAAATGACTGATGGACTTTGGCATCAATACATGACGATTACATATATTAAAAAACGAAAGTAATATTTATACAACAAAATAGATCACATACTTTCAAAATGCATACTAAAATACATAACACTAATTTAAACATAGATATATATTTTTTTTTTTTGTAAAATTTTTATTTCGATTTGCATAGGAGAATAAACAAAGGGCTGCGGAGGAACCGCACAGTACTCAAGATCCAGGCAAAATCATTGTTCGCACATCAGCAGTGTCCCAAACCATATCATAAGCATATCCAGTCCAGGCGCGAGACAACATATCAATTAGGACCACTGTACAAAGTGTTCTACCGGCTTATCATTAGGTCGGTCCAGCCAAGATAACCAGTGCTGCAATATGCCGGACCCCAGTCCTCCAAGTTCCACACAAGCGGTGCAGATAATCAATTCGTTGATCCTCCACAGCCCAAAAAACCAAAACAACCAACATCCCCATTCCACCCCCTTCCTTCCCCCCAGGTGGTGACGCCATTCACTCAACACTCAATCATATCCACATTACACTTGAAAGAGGTGCATCGACCTCAAAGAAGCCGGACATACCGCCGAGGGTAACCCCTTAGAAAGAAAGGTAACCAGAGGACCCCACTGATATCGGAAATTCTTATACTGGCCTAGGAAGATGTCCGCCACTCTCTCCAGACTGAGCAACCTCCACAGTCGCGCATGCCACAGTGAGACCGCCGGGGCCTCCTTCTTTTTCCAGGCCGCAGCCAATGTGAGCTTCGCTGCGCCGAGGCATAGCCACAAAATCTTTTTATCTGCCCTGGTCTGATAAACGAGGCCAGGGTCACGCAGCCCTAGCAGGACACAGGCCATAGAGTCATCAATGGGATAAGTCAATATGTCCTTCATGTGGGAGAGGATTTCCTCCCAGTACGGACGGATCACCGGGCAGTCCCACCAGATATGGCGGAAGTCTCCCAGAAGTCCGCAACCCCTCCAGCACTTATCTGAGGTCCCCGGAAAAATGCGGTGAAGCCTAGTCGGGCACATATACCATTGCATGACCGTCTTGAGGTGGGCTTCCCTCAAGTGCAAGGAATGGTTAAAGGTCGTCAGGTCACGCCATAGCGCCGACCATTAAACATAGATATTTTAAACAACGATATTTCTTACCTTAAAGTCAATATTCTTGACCATGATATTCTTGCTGTCTATATTCCTGTATCACCATATTTCCAACTCGATATTTGTGTATGTCAATATTTACAACTTGATATTCTGTCTGTGCATCTTTTAGTAAGTGCAGAGAGTTGTTGCTGTGCATTAAGAGCTGATTTATGTGCAGAGCTGCTGAGGTACAGGGATGATCGGTTGGGAGGTTCTAGGATTACAGAATTGGAGTTGATACAGAGTGCAAAAAGGTGTAGAGATAGATATAGGGGTGTAGGCGCACTGCAGAGCAGTGTGATGAAGCACAGAACTGCAGTTAGTGCATGCATTGCTATGGTGTTAAATTTGTAAAAATATAAGTGCCTTGGCCCTTCTGAGGAGCTGCAGCTTACATTACCCATTAAACCTGCCAGCTCTGACAGTGACAGTACCAACAGAAATGCTAACCTCCGCGCTCTTACAAGTGTGACAATGCAGACTATTCCAGGTCACACCAGCTATGAGAATAGCATGGGCGGCAAGTATTCTTCACTTTTAATGCATACTGAATTATTAAACATTGTTGTTGTGCCCATCTCAAAATTAGACCGAAAGTGCCACCTTATGGTGGACTGTCATCACTGCCTGTTTTGAGAACTAAGTAATGTACCGAGCACCGAAAACCACCCGCTCAAATTAAGCACAGCATTTCTGAGGTGCTCAGCTGGTGTTTGTGAGAAGATACACAGTTAAGGTGACCACCCATCTGAAAATTACACAAACTGTAAAAAAGCCCTGATGTCTGTGATTGATGTTTTAACAGTAGGCCTCTTTTTACTGTAATTTTAGCCTTTCGCTTAAAAGACATAATGCAAATACCAAGATGGCTCAGTTGACGTGTAAGGAAGAGAGCCTCCTGTACTGTTATCTCAAGGGAGGACTGAGGGCTCAATTTGAAATATCCTTCTTGCCAAGTTACCTGCTGCATGAAAGAACTGTAATTGTGTGTGCAAGTGGAAATCTACAAATATGAAGGCTGCTTTCATGCTGTTATAGGCGTTCATTAATGGAGTCACTTGGAGATTCCTGATGACAAACATATTTTTGATTTGAGAGGTACTGCAAGAGTGTTCCAAACTAATCTGTGGAGGCTTTGCTTTCAATGGAGAATTATTAAAAATGTCCCACAAAAATCTATAATTTGGAAGCATTTTTTTATCTTTATCCTAAATGTATTTGCAAATTTTGTGACAACCTATAATATACTGTGTGTAATGCAAGCTTAAAATAGTGATTTAAACAGTCACAATTCTTTCAGAGACCTCATAGTACTGAAAATGCCTAAGTCACTGTTCCATGATGTACCAAACAGGAATCAGTTATATGGGACTCTTACAGCACACACCGACATCAGAAGTGGTCAATGTAGGAGGTTGGGTTAGTATATGGTGGACACTTATTTAAGTGAAGCACCTTGTAGTAATCCATTCCAGATAACCCTTATGGTGATTTTAGTGGTCTTAGACAACCATAGAAAGCTCTCTAAGTGGTAACTGTTAAGAGCAGCCTTCAGGCTAAGTCCAGAAGGAGTGTTAAGCAGCTTGCTTTACCAGAACCAATCATATAGTGTAGGTTAAATGAAAAAGAACCACGCAGTCTACTTATAAAAATAAGGATATTTATTATGCACACTCACTAACACATTGGTATATCTCCTACCCAGAGATATCAATAAACCACACACAATATTTAAACTGCAAACAGGTAAGTAAGCGCAATTACTCAGTGGTCTCCCTGGTGCGACCAAACCATACACTAAAGAAGAGGAATGCGAACTGCGACCACAGTCGGGACTTGGACCAGAAGACTCAGACGAGCTGGGGACACAAGGAACCACCCGAAATAAGTACCCAGGAACCCCATGGAGGCCGTGTGCAGAGTGGAAACACAGACGCGTACTCAATACAAGTCAATGGGAAAGTCGTAATTGCAGTTTTTAAGAAGAAGGACCCTTCTCAGTGAACCCTGAAGAGACCCAATGGAAGACAGAAGGTTGGGATACCCCAGGAACCAGTATACCTACACCGGGGAGGCCGGTTACAAAGGCGAAGTGACGTCGGAAAGCGCTGTAGAACACAATGGGAGACTTCAGAAAAGATGCTGCTGGCGAAGTCAGTTGGAATCCAAGGATAGATTCTTGAAGAAGAGTACCTGAAAGCAGAGGGGACAAACTCTATGCCACTCAGAAGTGACCAGGAGGCACGGAAGACCAATGACCACCAATGACGGAAGATGCAGGAGTGATGATGATGATCTTGTCGCTGCAGCTGTGAGGACCAGGCGACACTCTGGAAGGCCGGGAGCCATTCATGAGCTGTTCCACTTCGGAAGTCAAGGACCAGGGGTTGCGTCCTGTGGGGATACCAACAAGCCTTGGCAGCATCAACAGACGTGGTAAATGAAGACTTTTCAGCATTTGGACCAGCATGGTCCAAGGGACTCACCAAATGCAGGAGTCAGAGCAGGCCCCAATCAAGCAGGGAAGCCCACTGAAGCCACAGAAAACTTTCAAGAGGACCCACAGGCCAAAGGCACAGAAGTCACAAGAGGACCTCTAGTAGCTCAACAAAGATGCAGGCCCACGGTGCAGAGGATGTGGTAAGACAAAGATCTAGGCAGGAAGAGATGCTGGATGTTGGAGCCTCTTGTAGCCTGAAGATCTCTGAAGTGCTGAGCCAACAAGCCTTGGCAATGGCAAGTCAACGCGATGCACAAGGGTTGTATTGCAGCGGGTATGAGGACAGTGCATGTCTCAAGGGAGTTGTAAAACTACCACCTATGTTGCTGAGTCTTTTGGAGTCCGTAGGACATCAGGAGCAGCAGACTGGTCAGATTTGTTATTGTTCCTGCAGATGTAGTACAGTGACTCCTTCACTCCAAGGGAGATTGCTTTGAGTGTCCTTGATGCCCACAGTCCTGGAGAGGAACCTGGATGAAGCACAGGCACAAACAACTCAGAAAACTGGCAGGACAACGAGACCAGGAGCAGCAGGATTCTTCCTGGGTGCAGTCCCGGTTTCAGGCAAAGTCCAATGAAGTCCAAGGTGACCAGACAGTCGAAGTTGAAGTGGTTTCAAATTTGAATCTTGTAACATCGAATCTGAAGAACTTCTCACAGGTAAGCCCTTAAGTAACCTAGTGAAAGGCTTAGGACGATTCAATTCAAGGTTCCCTCCCAGAAGAGGGGCTGGACAGAGGGGAGGATACTCCCATGTCCTTTGTCCAGTTTTGCACTAGAGCGGGAGGCAAAGACTCCCTGAACTGGCCCAAACTAGATCATGCAAGGAGGGCACATGTCCCCTTCAAAGCAGTCTAGTGGCGCTCGCAAGCACCCCACCTCAGCCCAATATACTATGTCCTGTCTCCGGAGGTGGTCACACCTCCCTGTGACAGGAAACCTATTGGTCTACCTTCCCCTGCTCGAGCTTGGCTCAGCAGCAGGAGGGCAGGATTGTGTCTGTGGTCGGCAGCAGCACTAACTTGCTGTGAGACCGTGAAAGGCTGGTACCGGGAATACAGGGGAACACCCAGCCTACCTCAACAGACGGCTCTCCTGCTACAACCCTAACGGCCAGCTATGCTCTGCCAACTTCTCACTTGCCACCATCCATCGCATCCGAAGAACAACCACCGGTGGGAGATCTTTCTCCCACCTCGCCGCCAAGACATGGAACACCCTCCCACTAAGCCTACGACAGACCCAAGACCTGCTGACCTTCAGGAGGTTTCTCAAGACCTGGCTGTTCGATCAGTAGCCCCCCCAGCACCTTGAGACCCTTGTGGGTATGTAGTGCGCTTTACAAATGATTGATTGATTGATTGATTGATTGATTGATTGAACACCCTAGGGGAGCCCCCCAGTACATGGGATCCTACATCCAACACTAGAATTGTTGTTGGGGTAGGATAACAACATGTTTGATACCAAACATGACCAGTTTCAGTGCAGCCAATACATAGTTAGACATCACGTAATTGACTTGATGTCCACTATATGTATTTAATGGCTGACCTCACTTACAATGCCTGGAGAATCGACTCCATGGTTTGTAGGGGGTGTCCTGCTCATGCAGGGCACCCTCACACTTATAACCTAGCACCCTGCCTTCAGGACTGAAAGGCCTGCCTTAGGGGTGACATAGGTTTTAAGTGCAGTGACCTCAGATATAAGGAAAAATATATCTGTTGTATGTGGTGCTAGCACCAACTCATACAGGCTGCAATGGCAGGCCTTTAGTCACAGTTTGAGTGGTCTCTCATAGGTGCCATAATGCATGCTGCAGCCAAAGGGGGTTCCCTGGTGTGCCTATGCCCTGTTTACCATATACCAGGGACTTACATGGGTACACCAGTAGCCGATTGGGAAGGTACAAAAGTACTTACCACTGTCAGATTTAGGGAGGAAGCACAGTGACGGGGGTCCTGGTTAGCAGGAGCCCAGTCAGCCTAGTCAGGAAACAGAATAACACCATCAGAAAGTGGGGAATACCCATAAAAGCAGATCCTATTTTCCTACAGTCATAGTAAACAATAGAGTTTCGGAACATAAAATACCGCATTTCCCAGTGATTAGTTTAATTTTCATTTATTTTTCATTTAAGGTGTGCGTTATTCCATATGCAGCTATTTGATGTTGAAATATCAACACAATAGTTACAGAATATTCTCTTCTTTTTTAGCCACGCTTTTGATTCCGCATACACATTCACTGTCCCTGTTCCCATAGCATTAGGACTACAGTAGCCATCGGTTTTTTATGCACTTAGAATGCTGTATTTAAAATCTTTGTAATGTCTGAAAATAACAGTGATATTAGCATATGTTGTCCTGCTTTTGATTACCTGTACTATGTACCCTTTTTGGGGAGAGGCTTTTGTTTGAGATTAACCTGTGATCTGTATTTATTTTACACAGTGTACTATTCATCTGACAGAATTGTACAAAAACGTTGTCCTCTGGTGTTAAAGGGGATTGAGATAAATAAATTAATCTAGTCGGTGGATTAATTGCATTACGTGTGACCGGGATGCTTGGGATTAAATTCTGGATTCCCTGCATGGCTGACTTGCATGATCTAATTCAAATCAATTTACCTCATGTGTCTAATTTACATGATAGTGACATTTGAAACTGCTTTCAAATAATTCAGTTCAAGAGGGATCCTGTACAATTAACTCACTTCTTTATTTTAATAGGATTTATTGTTGCACCTTCTATATCAACAATATTGGCCATCATATAACGGACACCAGATAATTGGTTCTTATTGTTCAGGGGGAGGGTCACAAATGTTTTAAAAATCATGTTGAGAAACTTTCACTTCAAACAAATTTCACCACAATGTTGTGTTCTAATTTACTAACTTTAAAACTACCATATGTTAAAGAAAAATCTTCTTCCATTTTAAAATCTTTATCATATTTATACATTTGGTTAGTAGTGTGTAATTTGCATCCCAAATATTTTGAAGATTCTGCATACTCATTGGCAGGTAGGGATGAGCCAGACCACTGGGTTGGCCTTGGCTCGACTGCAGGGCCATTTTAAGACATGGACAGAGTGGCAATTGCCCAGGGCACAATCTTCTAAAGGTTCCATCCCCTGGTCACCCTCCACAATCATGATCAACAGACCACTGCACCAGTAGGGGTTTCCAGTGTAGGTGGCTGCTGCCTGGTTAACCACTTGACAGTGGCTCTTCGATTTCTGGTCTCTCTACTGAGACTACTCTCCAGTGCCCTTATTTATGAGGCCTTGCGTCAGTTTTGCGCCGCCGGTGCGTCACTTTTTGTGACGCACCAGCGGCGTAAAATATGCGCCTTGTTGCGCCATATTTAAAAAGTGACGCATCTAGGTAGATGCGTCACTTTTTAAACCCCTGCGCCACATTATACCTGCGTCAGGTATAATGTATGCAGAGGGGGCGTTCCCCCTTAAAAAACCTCGTAATAGTGACGCAGTTAAATCTATGAGATTTCACTGCGTCACTTTTAGGATGCTGTTGCGCCAAAATCTTGCGCTTGCCTCACAGCAGGCATAAGACTGACGCAAGCCCTTTCACATGGGGCTTTCCCCATGTGAAAGGACGCATTGCTGGAGTTGCGTCACTTTTGTGACACACTCCAGCAATGCGTCACTTTTGCGCTTACAGATACGTCAGAAATACTGACGTATCTGTAAGTCCTTGCGACATGATGCGTCATACATTTAATATTACGCATCATTGGTGTCGCAAGGAGTGCGCAGTGAAAAGTGACGCATCGCTGTTTTCACGCTGCGATGCGTCACTTTTCATAAATGAGGCCCCAGGTACATAATACCTTCCGATGCTCACTTTGGCCCATCTTACCTGATTTTAGGATTGGCTCCACCTTGTTTTTCTCTTCCTTATTTGTCAAATTCTTAGCAACAACCCTTTGAATCAGTTGCTGTGGATCTTCCATCTGATATCAGTTTTCTTCTGCTCTTTAGTTCTCTTTGTCTGGTAGTATAGGCTCCCAGTTCTGAGATAAATGTAGAGTACATAATTCACACTTTAGTGCTATGAGACTACAGAAATGTTGTGGGTACCCTACATCCTGACATTAGATCTGAGACTGTTGCCCACACATCTGGTCTGCCTCATTAATTTGTTTTAGGTTTAACATTGAGTGGAGAGTGAGGTGAACCAGATGTTTTTGTTCAACTTGTTTCAATTAAACGAAGGTAGAATGGTCACTTTTCCGATGATTTTTAAACATGTAGAAACATAATGAAAGGTTGCTGTTGCTTTCTCTCCAAAAAAGATTTGGTAAACTTGGGTAGAAGTGATGCCCTTGACACTGCGTTCATTGGCCTCAATCTACTATTTAACAAGTAAATATTCTGCCAACTGAATGTAGCATGGCTAGAGGCAATCACATAGAAAATAGTGAATAAATAGTGCTATATGTAAAAATAGTAAATAAATGCACTGATAAAGTAAAATTTACAGTTTGTCTTGAATTTTGACCCCTTGTCCTGTATTGTTTACAGTCCTGTCCAGAATTTGCTTGCATGCCAGCCAGTCACCATAGACAAAGTTGTGCAGAACTGTTGTGGGTGCAGAGCTGCTGTCAGTTTCATGTTGTTGAGGTGCAAAACTGCTGCAGCTGCAGAGTTGGGGGGTGCAGAACTGTTGCAGCCACAACAGTGCTGAAAAGCAGAGCTTCCTTAGTCGGGTGCAGGGTCGGATTGGCCTATAGGGCATTATGACATTGCCTGAAGGACTGGTCTAACAGATATGAGTGTGGACTGTTTTCTTGGCAGTTTTTAGTCCATTTTAATGGTTTGATGGGCCTTTTTAGGCCTGGCATCAGGCCTTTTAATTTTTCTAAAATAATATATATAACATACTCACATAAAGGGACTTTCAGCCATCTATCTTCACCCATTGGTCTGTTGTTGTGTCATTCCTATATTGCTTCTGCCCAACCACAGCATACATCCTGGGTCAATGGGTCAGCCTAATTAAGCTTCTGTTTAACATCAATCTGTGTGACAGCATTTTGCTCTTTCACTACATGGACATCCACACACAATGTTGTTCCCTTTAGTACCACCGGTGTTGCCAGATGTGAAAGTAGAACACATTTGAAGTGAGCTTTATCAGTTTCTGTCTCCTTCAAATGCTGTTGTAAATTCCTATTGAACTGGACTGCTGCTATTTCACAGTATACAATATTGTATTTCTGGGCCCAGTTTCACCAATGGTTCGTTAATACCTTACCCAGGTGGAAACCCAAACTTTATAAAGTTTAACACTTGTAACAGTCTAATTTAAACATAGGTGGGGTGTAATTTGTCTTTAGTGTCCAATATTTCATAATGTGAACCCTCTTTCCTTCCTTATTTCCATCTTCTTTGTTTTCTTTTCTCTTTCCTTCTTTCCTTTTTATTTTCCTTCTTATTCTTTTTCCTTTTTTCAGTCTATCTTTCTTTCCTTTCCCTTTTTCTTACCTTCGTTCTTTTCTTCTTTCTTTTTTTCTTACCGCATTCCTGTTTCTTTCCTTCTAACATTCTTTTCTTCCTGTCTTTCTCTTTTGCTTTCTTTCCTTTTATTATTAGTTCCTTTTTCATTCTTTCCTTTTTTTCTTTCTTTCTTTCCTTCTTTTTTGCTTTTCATCTTTCTTTCCTTCTTTCATTTTCCATTGCCTTCTTCTCCTTTTCTTTCTTTTGTTTGCGATTTTACTTCTTGCCCCTTTACTTATTTCCTTCTTTCTTTCCTTCTTTGTTTCTTTCTTGCCTTCTCTCCCTATTACTATTTTCTTTCCTTTTTTTCTGTTTGCTATCTTCCCTTCATTATTTCTTTCTTTTTGCCTTCTTTCTTTCTTTTTTGCCTTTGTTCTTCCTTTGTTGCCTTCATCTTTTTCATTTTGCATTCTGTTATTCTTCTTTTCCTTGAGTCTTTTTTACCTGTTTCTTATTTTTTTGCATTCTTTTCTTTCTGTATTTTTGCCTTCTTTTTTTTCTTTGTTTAATTGTTTCTTTCTTTGTTTCTTTATTTTTTCTTCTTTCGTCCTCCTTTTTTCCTTCCATCTTTCCTTCTTTCTTTTTTGTTCCTTCTTTTTGTCTTCTTTCCTTTGCCACTCCTTTCTTCCTTTTTGCTATCCTTCCATTTTTCCCACCTTTCATTCCTTTTTTACATTCCTTCATTCCTCATTTTCCCGACTTCCTTCCTTTTTGTCTGCCTTCCTTCTTTCTTTGTCTGCCTTCCTTCTTGTTTTCCTATCTTTCTTACTTTCTTCCCTTCTTTCTTGCCTTGTTGTCTTCTTTCCAAAAAGTGAGTCTAACAGCCAATGCTAGACCAATATTGTTTTTTTGTCCTATATTAGCCAATACCTTTTTAATTTTTGCTACATTATGAATATTATAATTACTTCTAGGGGTATTCAGCCAACTTCATCCATTAGTTTAGGACTGTGTCATTCACGTTTCTTACACCTACTCCAGCATGCATCATGGGGCAACGTTAACCCGCTTCAGCCACTGAATGACTTTACTAGGAGTTACAGAATGCTTCCCTTTCACCAGAAACACATCCACATGCCAGATGGTAATATGTCCTTTTTTGAGACCGAAGAAATACGTATGCCTTTAGGCATTTTTTTAGATGTGATGTGGGCCCAGCAGCTTTACAAACAATAAAGTTTTGCAAAACAAAATGACAACATATTTGGCAAAAGTCTGACGTCCAATGACAGACCTATTGGCTTTGCCAATGCTTGTCTGAAATGGTAATACCACAAATGTTGCAGGCAGCAAGCACAAATTCATGCAATCGTCCATACCTTGCAAAACACAAATACACGTTTACAAGTCCAAAACTGCCCTGATGTGGGACACTTTTTTAACTACCTGATTCGCAAATGGGGGCCACTTTTATTTTGGTGCCCGGGCCAAATTCCTGTAGCAAGACACTGGTTGCTAAACCTCAATAGGTGCTGAGCTGCTTACAGGGAACACTCATTTCTGCGTGGAAATCGAAACACATTGTATTGATTGTGCCGCTGGCAATGCTCCAGTTCCCTCTTATATTCACCTGATGGAATTCTTGTTTTCGAGATGAACCGAGCGAGCTGAGCTGTAAACCCTTCCACAGATACCTTCCTTAGTCTTGAGTGCGTGGAGCACTCAGAAATATTCAGACCCCCTCTCGCACGGCCTGCCAGTCTCTGTGTGGGCTTAACTTTTCATTGGGAAGTCAGGACGTGTGCCGGGGTAATGGGCCGGGCAGCAGAGTGCAGACAAATGAGGTATCCAGAGGCGCGCGCAGCGGCAGGCCCGAGGTGCGCCTTAGCAAACACATCCTGTTCACGCATTGTTGCAGCCACCGAAAAGTTTCCGGGCTTTCTGTTTGTCTTTTTTATTCGGTTTTGCGCTACTTTGTAGACTGGCGCTGGGCAGTTAAAACAATTCATGTTAAATAATGTATGTCCTGCCTGGGGGGACGCGATCACGCACCCTCTGGATCATAAACAGAGCTTAGTTGGAATGGCTCTGTTCTTTGGGTACTGATTTATTTTTTTATTAATTATGAAAACTTGAAGCCCTGGGAAACTCTACGCTCAAAACAAATATAATGGTACTTTAGTGTGTGTACCCATTTGACCCCTTTCCTTGCTTCCTGCTGGCCTCATTTCTCGTACTCTTCGGTGGTTAAAAATTGTCCCTTATCATGGACACAGAGGAAGTACAGTGACTGCCCCCAGTGACATAGAAGAAGGACAAGAAGAGTACAACCCTCGGATCTATAAGACTGATCAGATATAAAGAGGACAATAAAGACCAGTTTCAGAGGCTGTGACTTTGGAGCTGGGAAACCAAGGTTTGAGCCCCGGGGTTCGACTCCACATCCTGTGATTCTGGGCAAATCACTTAATTAAGGGTGGGCGGTAAATTCCGCTCCGCTCGTGGAATTTGAGAAGTTTCGGCAATTTGTGTACCACGCGGAATTGCCGAAAATTCCGCAATCCACGGCGTAGCTGAATTCGTGAGCATGGTCAAGGCTAAGCAGGAGGTAGCACTTACTGATTAGCCAGTAGAAAGTACTCCAGTTGAGTAGAGGTATTTCACAAAATGGCGGCATCTTCTTGGTTAAATATGCAGGGCAGGATTCATTTTGGCACGATGCTCCTGTCACAAAAACTAAACCTCAACAGGAAGCACTTACAGATATAAATAAACAGGTGCCTGAGTTGAAGCTCAAATTCAGTAATGCATTAACCAGCACAAAAAATTGGTGAGCACGGTCGAGGCTAGGCAGGTGTGCTTTCTCCCATATCTACTGTCAACAATCTGCTGTAATCCTTGATGGGTGGTCTTGGCATCCATGAGTTTCACAAGCACAATCCCTGTGTGGTTCCTGTGATCAGGAGCTTCTTTCTCCTCACCTGCTGCTCTGAGCAGTCTCTGACCCTTTATAAACAAGAGGCAAGTGAACTTGCATAGAAGCCTGCCCCACACATACAAGCGCTATGCAATGATTTGCCGCCCTTTTCCCCACTATGATGTACAGCTTACTCAAGGACCCCTGCGTCCTTCCGGCGCGGTGGCAAAGTTAGTTACAGCTGTAGTGTAATAGGCAGAACAAGCAATTCCGCGAGCACGTGGAATTCCGCGTGCTCACAGAGATTTTTTACCATTTTGCGGAAACTTTGCATAGAACGACTAGGCAATATCCACCCACCCCTACACTTTATCTCCCAGCGCATACCAAAAAAAATATATGAATGTGTCCTTGTATAACCTAACTGGTGCTCCTTTAAAGTGCTCCTATACCTTAGGGTTGAGGTTGCGCTATATAAATCTGAAAAAAATAAATAAAAAATGCACACTATGTAGGCATGCTCCACAGCGCTGAGCGCCTTACTACGAGAATCTGGTTTCCTATTTTTGATTTGGGCCACAGATCACGTATGAGCGCAAAGGCCTCGACTGGTCCATTTACATGAGAGAAAGCCTTTGACCTTGGCGGGGTGCACCAACCATGCTCTCATTTTTTGACAGTGGCCTAGTGTCCCTGGTTTTAATTTTAGCATCTTGAATAGTGTGGCAGCGGTCCATGCCTTATGATTTCATAGTATTGGTGAGTCATTGTTATGGGTGTCCCTGGAGCGCAGGCCTACAAATCCACTGGAGTAAAGTTCTGCTTCGATGTGAGCCATGCACAAAAATCCAGAGTGTGTTTTATGCATGGTCATGTATGTGGTCTGAGTGGTGCATGCATTGTGTGCATGAGTAAGCCAGTGTAATGGAGGCCTGCTCAGATTCATGATGATAGAAAGAAGAGTCCAAGACAATGAAGTGGGGAAAGAGGAGAAAGGACTTCTTCATAAATTCAATTAGGTTCTTTTACTGAGGAACTACTGATTAGTTTTCCTGTAGCACTGCTATTTGGTAGATGGTGTGGATCTGGGGTGGATCAGAAGTCTCTGTAGTCCAGGATGAGAATGTGCTTTTAGGAGTTGACAGCCTTTTCTCTCTTTCCTACTCCAGGTGTCTGTTGCCTGACCTCCTGTTTCAGCTATTGGGGCACAACAAACATCCAGAGGCCTGCCTTGAAATGCACCAACTGGACCTGTCTGCGCCTGCATGGATCATACTGCTGGCCTCTGCTGCGGTGAGTCATGTCTTTCTAGAGGTGCCTCCACAGGCCCTAGATACATGGCTGGTGTCAGAGTGTACTCCTCCTCGTTAAACTCTATACAACCTGGACTCTAGGTGAAAATCCACAAGTTTAGGGCCCTCCGTGACAGCGGATGACCTCCTGCATCAGCTGCCGATGTGAAGCACCAGCGGCGATCTGCCCTTTCACCAACAACCATTTCTTTGTGGCACCTGCCAATGCCCAGGCCAAGGCTCCCTGCATGGACTTTGACTGTGAGCAGATAAACATGTATCCGACCAGCGCTCCATCGCAGTCACCCTCAGTTTGAGACTTTGACCTGGTCCAGTGCAACCAGATAACTGTGAGAGGCAGGGGGGGACTTTTTATAGGCTATTTTTCACCTGAAACTTAACAAATTCATAACTTTCTTTCTAATGATTGAATTTTTGTCATTCTGGTGTCATTTTGTTTATCAAATTTTACCCCAATTCTTCTAAATTGGGTTGGGATTTTTCTTGCATTCTGTTTTCACTTTATTACTGTTTGAGTGCTGCATACTTTATACATTGCATTAAAGATAAGCCTGCCATTATTTTTGCCCAGCTAGCAGAGGGTTAAGAACACGTTTATTTAGTGACCTCTGTGAATCACCCTAACAAGGATAGTGCCTAATATTTTAGTGGGGCTCTCACCCCTCTCAACTAAAAACCCAATACCTTATAGGTAATCTATGATATAAGTCTCAGTCATCCTGGTTTGGTTGGAGGGTGGGATGATTCTGCAACCTCCTAACCTCCAAAATATGGAAAAGCCTGACCTTAAAAATCACGTAGTCTGCACCAACATTACTTGAGGGAAAGGTGAATTTCCCCACCAGCCCCACAGGGATTTTACGGGTATTGTTTGTCTGTATCAGGGGGTGTGGCACCATGTCACAGTTGTCCTCAAGAGGCACATGCACATTGAAATGTCAACTTTCATCCTACCAGACTCAACCTGCAGAGTCCATTGGAAAAATAATGATTTTTTGCCAGATGTTCGATCCTAATTTGTTTAAACCTTCGAGTACTTCTCACCATGCCCTCGGCACCTCCTCAAATTCAATGTACATCTGATTTTCTTTATGATGTTATCAGGCTACAAAAACCTGTTATTTCATGCTTATGGTTTGCCAGTGTCCTTGAGCATAGAAATGATGCATTTGATAAATACTAGCAACTATCCTAACAAACAGGACCAATCTGGCTTTATGCCGAAATGATCTACCAAATTCAATCATCGTAGTTTATACTATTGGATAGAGATGATCCGAAATAAGGAGGAAACCCATATTGGTTCTGTTTTTAGATGCTGTGAAAGCACCTGAGGCAGTCCGTTGGCCCTTTTTGAGACAGGTCCTAGTGAAGTTCATGTTCGGTCCCAGATTTATGACCTGGATTGACCTACTATATAAAGACCCGGTTGCAAGAGTCAGAGTGAACAGCGAGTTATCTTCTAAATTTCTCATTGGTATTGGGACGAGACAAAGATGCCCTCCTTCGCTGTTCTCTTTGCCCTAGTGTGGGAACCCCTGGCCATCATTGTTCGGACACACCCTGGGATTCTGACAGGGGAAGAGGAATCGAGGGGATGAAGAAATATCGCTTTATTCAGATGATGTCCTTCTGTATGTATCTAGACCATCTATGTCACTACCTACTATATTACAGATATTCAAAAGATATGGGGCATTTGCAGGATGTCGAATTAATTGGAACAAGTCCAGTCTCTACTCGGCGGGTGGTCCCTTTGTTGAACAGGACTGCCCTGGACAGTATTTATGTGACCCCTAACTTCGAAGCTAGCCTAGTCATAATATTTGGAGGGTCATTACTGAATTTCATGGGGATGTCGAACAGTGGGGGAAATTGTCGTTGACAGTAATGGGGCGTACAGCCATGTACACAATGGTGATGCTTTTGAAATTATTGTATATCTTTCAAAAAACCATCATAAGATCCCAGAAAAAATATTTCATAGGATTGATAGTGAAACCAGAATGTTGTTTTGGAATGGGAAACATCCTAGGGTGGTGCTGAGGATGCTGCAAACAAAAGCCAATATAATGGGGGGTTTTCTCTTCCTAATGTTAAGGCCTACTATTGGGCTGCCCATTTAATTGTGATTAATGATTGGGGATATTTGCAAGAGAATGACCAAACCTATGTACTGGAGAGGACCCAATTCCAGACCCACTCATATATACATTGCATATATGGAGGTCAGAGGTCAAGCAAATTGTTGAATGCAACCCAGATGACCATAGCTCCAGTGACGGAGTTGGGATGGTTGACAAAATGAGACGTAAAATTGGCCCAAGAAATGCCTCTGAGGGTTGGTACATGTCTGAAGGAAATTTGAAAATTAAAAGGGATTTCGGTAATGGGACATGATAGGAATCTCCAAACTAAGAAATCTCATAGAATGGGGAGCATTAATCCCTTTTAGCTACCTGCAATGTGACTACCAATTACACAACACTCAGTATTTTAAATATTTACAAGTGCAGCACGCCTGGCAGGCAGAAAGGAAAGAGGTAGACGAGGTCCAAGAATATGCACCACTAGAAGGGAGGCCTTTCCAGGAGAGATAGTTGAGAAAGCAGTGTCCTGGACTTACAAGACTATTCTTGATAATGTCCCAGACATCTTGCAGAAACCTAAGGCAATGTGACAAGATAAAGTAGGTGAGTTGGACAGCACAGACCGGGAGGAGGTCATGTTGCCCCAGAGAGAGGTGGCAATCAGATCTTGTCTATGACGTATTGAATTAAAAGCCCTTCATACAGCATACTATGCCAGGGCTCATTTACTTAGAATTGGTAGGGCTAAAAACCCCAATTGCCTGAGATGAGGAGCTGTATATGGGCCATTTCTACACATGATATGGTCTTGTCCAGAGATTAGCTCATATTGGAATGCCATATTGCAGGAACTAAACAATACACTGGGTGTGAGTCTCCCAATGGATCCTAAATTCCTACTGTTGGGTATACCCACAGAGGCGGATGTGCCCATGAGTACATTTCTTTTTAGTGACCTAAGTCTAGTGGTGGCAAACCGACCTATCACCAAGCATTGGAGTGACCCTGTACCATCTACCTTGCAAAAATGGCAGATGGGAATGGACCTCTAAATGGCCACAGAGAGAGCCACATATAAGGCAAGAGGGTGCCCCAGGACAACCAAAAATGTTTGGGGTCACTAGCCTACATATTGTAAAATAGACATGGGTGGAGATGGATAGGAGTCCTCTTATTAGTATGGCCACTGGAAGGCCACAATTTTAGAATATGGACTCTTAACCATGTGAAGAACTCGAAGGAAAATTATGCTGATATGGTATTGTAATATTGTAACACTTCAAGAAGTATATGTACTACTCCAAGTAGCATTGTTGATGGATCTATTGTTTTACTTTAAAAAATGGAATAAATATATATATTTTTTAAATGATGCATTTGAAACCACATGCACACTAGACTCCAACTCTATTGCTAGCTGAGCTTTTCATACACAAATATTTTTTCAACCGTGCATAGTATACATACTTATTGCAGATAACCTATGAAGCGACTCCTTGGGAGCCAGTGTACTTTTCATGTTAAACCTGGGTTCCCAGTTGGGATATGGATTAGCCCTGCTTTTGTCTTTCCTACTCTGTTAAGTTTATACCATTTTAAAAAAAATGTTCCACTGTTTCCCATCATGGTCAGTTTTTGATGGTTTTAATAGAAGGGAGTGTAGAATAAAATGAATACATTTCCCTTTATTAAAGGGAAGAGTTGAATGTTGGATGGGGTTGACCATAAGAGTCAGAGATGTAGATAAATGCTTACCGTCGTTAGGTACAAGTACATATTTATTTTTGATTATGCCCACCTTGTCAAAAATATCTTTACTAGACATGTAGCATCTGATATACAGGAAGCAGCTGACCTCACTCAGGTCACTACACACTTGACCATCCAAACACACAATCGCAGCTATACACAACCATACCAAGCCACCGGTTATCTGGTAGAAGCAGATGCATGAAGTTGGCAGCATGACACAATACCTACATCGATAATATCAAACTACAATAAATTCACATACAGTACATTGCTTACTACTACATCCCTAAGGGTAGGAATATATTTATTATTTTGAACTCTTCATTTACGTCTGTAGACATAACTTCAGATATAGTTGTCAGGTTGATGTTGTGGATATATAGGGGGGTTCCCCAAAACACCCCCACAGCACAGGGCTGTGAAGACAATATAGAATAGAAGGGGGTTCTCCAAAACACCCCCACAGCCCAGGGGGTGATTCCTAAGAATGGTAGTACCCTCGTCCTTGTGAACAACGTTTTTCCATCTACCCTGCCTTCATAATCTGCACTTATGTCCATGCAACTATCATTCCATCGTTCTGTTGCAGGCCTTGCTGTACATGTATGAAAGATATGCATGAATGAATGTGAATTTGATTGACCCCCTGAGTATATGTGTGTATGTGAATTCCTTATGTCTGTCCGGGAGTGTGTGGAACACTGATACTTGCCAAGTTCTTTCCCTAGAAATATCACGTGAAATATCCTTCCCTTTCTAGGTTTATCAACAGAATCTTATTTATTTATATATTGGATGTATTGATTTTGAGAAATGTTTGATCTAATATAAAAAAAATATATATATATATAAAAAAATAATGGACTGAACAAAATATCCTTGATGTTATTGGCTCTGATACATAGCTAATGGCACCCCATTTTTATTTGTTACTTGTGACGCACCTTGACAGGGTTTTTGCTTTTTCTATTCATATTGATGTTGTGGATAGGCCTGAGAGTAATTTTAAGAATGTGACAAAGTAATCAGAGTAATTTGCATAATTTAGTATTGCACTTGTAATTTGAAATTACTGAAATAACACCACTATGCTTGTTTGAGTAATCAAGAGTAATTTGGGCCAAAAATCCTACCCCAGTAGCAGAGTAACAAGTAACTTAAAGAGCATGAGCTGCTGCTGGCTGCTGCTGTTCATGTCTGGTTGCATTATTGCTATTATCTAAACTCATCCTCTGGACCATTTTGGACACATGGTTGCAGTTTGCGCTAAGAAATAGAGGTAAATGCTGGATTACACTCCTCCTGTAACTATGAGTAATTATGTGTAATTTTGTAGTAATTATGTGTAATTACACTAGAGGCAAATACAAAAATTACACACACCCCTAGTTCTGGATGCAGTATTTTTTAACCCTGGGCGTAGTATGCGTAGTGGGGCAACGCGAAGGTACGCTAAAGTGGGCGAGAAACTACGCCCACATACGCACTTCGCGTAGCCCCCCTACGTGCCTCCTGCCCCCCTCCCCTACGTACCTAATTTTTGTAAATGCAAGAAGTAAAAGTAAATAAAAGGCACTTCCCTTGTCTGCTGCATCCCGGGGCTCCCTCTGCTCCTTCGTGCCGCCGTCGCCGCCATCTTGGATACCAATGGGCATGCGCAGCCCCCGCGCATGCGCATTTCTCACGAGAAATGCGCAGGCGGCCGGGCAACTTCGCTACACCCACTGAGTGGGCGAAGTTGCCAGCTATGCCTACTTTGCAAAGGGCGAAGTAGGCAACAATACGCCCACTCCGTGGGTGTAGCGAAGTCCTTCGCCCAGGGTTAGTATTTTTGTCATGTTGTATAACACAAGCATTACCACGGAGGTATGATTTGTGACGTATCTTTTTTGTGCACTGATGGTAAGCCAGACCCACAAGATGCAGCCAACGGTAAATAAAAACTTTATTGGTCTTTGTTTTACGTATAGTTGAAGTTGAAACTAACAATGACAAAAGTTAATCCCAGTCATCTTTCCAGCAATTTCCACAATCACCATGTCAAACCAAAGATGGTTTGTGGTGATTGTGTTACCAGTTGGCTTGGGCGAAGTTCATGGAGTTCTGCTACACGAAACTCCACAAAGTGACCCAAAAACTCTACACCGAGTTCCGCAAGCAGCGGAGTGCGTTACATTATGCCTTTCATTTTCAATTTTAGTTGCGGCTGTTTGTACTGTGCTGTAAAATCAGCACCAACACACCACGTACAGTGTGAACAGAAGGTTTCTCAAACGAGCATTTTTGACCATCCGTGACCACCTGCATTGAGAAATCTCGCCGGGAGGTTGTCTGGAGTAAGATTTTCCTTGCTCACCTTTCCCAACTTTATGATGGCGAGCACGAGCAAGGAAATATCTCCTCTCCGTTGAGTTTTTCGGAACTCCAAGCACTACATGGAGTACAGAGTGGGAAACAATCTGCAAACTCCATGGTCAGAGCAAAAGTTTATGCCCCAAATTAGTTACCAGGTCACTTTGATGCATGTCCTTATTGTTGCTCTAGTGTTGCTGTTCCTTAACACCCCCCTCTTTCAACATTGGAGTTGTTGCATCTCCTCAATCAATCGTTTGGCACTCTGATGTTGTGTGGAGGCTTTAGTCTGGTGTGAGATTTTTCCTTTGGAGGGTGCATTTTGGTGACTACCATAGTGTCCTCGGTATTTGAGTGATCCCGCAATAGTGCCTTACTTTCTGAATGATACAGTAATGTGTCCTAAACTGCAGAAACTTCTGCCTGACTGAGGCTTCTGTGAATGTGGCCATAGTCAAGCTGTCAATCATGCTATGGTGATCTCTAAGAGTGAGGCTGCAAAACGCCTTTGGCCATTGAGTGTCATGTCTTTTAATGCTATCTTGTGACTTTCCCTGTTTGCATATCTTTTGATCCAATCCTTTGCGCTAAGTCATATCTTCTCTTGTCTGGGTGGTGGTCAGGGGGATCCTGCTTTGCTTGTGAAAGTCTGGTCTCTACCGAACAGATTTAAATCAATTTGGAAAGTCAAGCATTTAATGTAGCTCAGGAGAGCAGTCAAGATAGCTCAACTGGTTGAGCATGTGCTGTTTGGCTTTTTATGGTCTCCAGGTTTCAGTTTCAAGTGACAACAAAATCCACTCAGCCTTATATTTCTGCTAGATCGGTAGAAAGAGTCGGTAAAAGTTCTAACTGCATAGTAATAATAAAATGTAGCAAATGTGCTATGAAAACCACTTAGAATAAAGCATTATATAGATAAGAGAGTATCATCATCATATGGAGCTAAGGGGTATTTCAGCAGCCCCTAAACACTGAGCTCAGTGCCTGGTTCTTTGATATATTACATAATTCAGGTATTGTTGAGTATGAAAATACACTTCTTGACCATCCAAATTTCTGGAAATTATATTGGTGTTATTTTTTTTTATTGACAATTCCTATTTCGGTAAAAGGAAGAGAGTTGTGAGTTTAAATACTCAAGAAATTCCCAAGCAGAAATCAGACTAGCAAATGTCTGCAGAGTAACAATGTGAGCCATGGTCACTACTTATGCAACTAATGAAATCTTGAGAATTTGATGATGACTGCAAAGTGCTTCCTAGATGACAGGGGTCTAAGGTAGTTAGGGGCATATCATCAACGGCCAGCGAAAAATATCTCTGGGGTTGTTTAGTGTGCACAATAATGAGCCAGCCTATCGCCAGATTCTATCACCCAGTAAGCGCACTATCAGCAACGCGCATCGTCGAGGCGAATAAAATCCCCGCAATTGCGGTGATAAGGGGCAATATCGGAGGATTACCTGAGATTAAAAAACAGCAATAGTAAAAACATTGGTGAAAGGGAGATGTGGACTCAGGATGACGATCCACCTCCCATGTTAAACATGGCTAATTCAAATATTTAGCAGGCGTAAGGAACCAGCGATATTTCCGGTTAGCTCAACTTTTAATGTCACTAGCCAGTTAGCGATTCCCTTGTAGATAGAGAGATCCTTCGTTAGCTATTATCTTCGATGTATTTCTCAAGGGAACACCTACCCCACTTCTCATTAGCGATGCGAGGCAAGGCAAAAAGAAAATGGGCGCTAAAGCGTGGATTCACACGTTAGCGTGTCCATGCTGATAGGGTGATAAAATTATCGCCGCTTTTCGTCCAAAAGCGGACGCAAAAGCAGCGGTAATGTTACCGCCGGCCCTTGATGATATGCCCCTCAGTGACTAGCAATTTCCACATTACATTGCATAAATGCGTCATTGGTCAGTGTGTGACTGCTTGATTGTTAATTAATAAACATGACTCATCTGTATTGTGTTTTCTATCATGGTGACATAATTTGAAACTCCATCCTTTCCTGCGCAACTTTTTGTTTATCTACCACCTATCTGTATCCAGAATAAAGTAAATCAAGCATTCTTTGCTGAAGAACTTTGGATCTTACAATGCAGGTCCTGCAACAGGATACTTCCTTACTAATTTCACAAATCGTTTTTATATAAATGTTTGAAGCATTTTAGGTCCTATGTATCAATATCTTTTCAGTGGGCCTCATACCCACCAATAGATCCTGGAGTCTGACCTAGGTACGCACGTGACTGAACCTACTGTTATACCTAGAAGTTAACATTCACCTCCTGTGACGAGGAAGATGGCAAAGTTAGAGGCAGATCATACTTTGAAATGTAATCTGTCTATACAAAAAAGCAGTATGATATGTACAGGTTACATTGCCCTTTGGTTTCCAGAATGCAGTATGAAAAGCAGAGGATGATAAAAAAGTTTGAACTTGCTTTTCTCAGCTGTCTGTCTTTGGTGGTTGATATCTGGATCAGTAGTGCATCTTACCAAGAAAGGTTTTAGACTACCACAATTGTATTGGATGAGTGTTTGTGTCTAGGTACTTGTCTCGCTTGGGTAATATGTGCCAAAGAACTTGTGATCCAAAATGTAGACACCACCTTGTGAGGAAATATGCACTGAACCCCCAGTGGCACAGCAAGGTGGGTGGGGGTAGTCTGCCCCGGGCAGCACGAGTTTTTTCCACGATCATGAACACATTGAACGTGTGCTGTGATTTTGCTGTGGAGACTTGGTGCTGGGACCTCTCATTTCATCATAAAGACTGATCAAAAGACAGATTTGTAGTGGCTAATGTCTCTGAACGTCCCTATGATCAACACCAATGTTTTTGCACCTCATTGAAAAACAGTCATGTATGAAGGTCAGAATCCCAAAGAATTTCCATTATTCTGATTCACATCTGAAGGTACTTGTGGAGCTGGTGTCTGGATTGAACTTTTCTGCATTTGAGCCAATGAAGGGCTCCTCTAGCGTAATCTTCAGAATCTCATTTTCGGGCAGGAGGTCCCTGAAGCTATATTGGGGACCATCATGATCTCTCATTTACACTGTTTGTCTTATCCTTTATGGTTCTTTTGTACCGAAGGCTGTTTTTGGTGGCTAGTGAAGGCCTTGCAGATGATATTGTCGCCTTCATTCCAGATCATTAGCAAATTCGCTTTGTCTTTCGCAACCTGTGCGCACTATAGCTGGGTTGACTACCTGGGGCAGGTTTTGATGAGTGATGGCCTTCTTGTGAGGGAAGGCTAGTGTACGCCTTCCATTTAAGTAGAAATGGTTGCTCATTTTGATGATATATTTTTCAAACTTTTTGGTATATTGGGATATACCATAATACTGTCGTCCCAACATTTATAGTATCTTATTGCTCTCTACTCCCTACTCGCTCCTATCTACAGATGAACTTTTGCAGAACAGCTGCCTTCTTTTGACATTATCCTTATGGCCTTATCATTGTTAAAGAGACAGAACTTGCAGTGGGCCACTTGTTAGTATAGATACTTGATTTACGAGTCCATTCATGGCCTTGAGATTAGGCACAAGTTGTGCAATGTGTACCATTCAGTGTGGCTGATGCTGGCACTAGGACAGTATCTCACCAGGCTTTTGCAGCTTTGTAAGAGCGTCACACAATAGATGTGTACACAAGCACTATGAGCTGCGTCCAAGTTGGTATTCACATGCAAAATCCACAAAGCACAATTGGAATAATTCAGCATTAGATTACTGACAGCCATCACTGCCCTGACAGCCATCACTGCCATGACAGCCATCACTGTAGTAACCCATACTATCAGAACCTTAGGTGCAGTGAGCTCCACTGTTCTACAGAGATGGTCTCCAATCATCCTACAAAATCTGATGCACAACATCTAGAATTGGATGGACAACAACCACATGAAACTGAATATGGAGAAAATGTAGGATTTAGAAACAGTAGCAGACTAGACCTCTACAGTGGTCTTCCGAAATGGGGAACCTGGCCAATCATCACAGACTTGACAAAACGTTTGGGAGTAATTATGAAAAACAGTCTAACAATGAAACACCAGATCTCGTCTGTATTTTCCAAATCCATTCTTCTGCTTAAGCAGATAAGAGAAACTGTAGAGGTGGCACTGATAGGATCTATACAGGATTGCAACGACTCCACTTGTTGGCTTATGTCTTTTTTGCAAAGATTGCAGACTGTTCAAAATGCAGTGGGCCATTTAATCACCAAGGCACCTAAAAGATCTCATGTAACTCCTCTGCTAAAACAGATGCGTTGGAAAATAATAGAGTTCAATTTAGAATAATATGCATTACCTTTAAGGCACTTCGATGGGCGGCCTCTTCTTTGTTGTAAAGCGCACTAGTAGGTATGTTCCTCCTTGTGCCTTACAGTCTGTTTCTGCCCTCTTTCTCACAGTACGTAAACATGATACAAAAAACATTGACTGGAGGCCAATGTTTTTCTGTGTGCTCCCCCTTGTTGGGGAATTCTCTTCTGGCCTCATTTCGGACTAAAACTTTTTTTAGACCTTTTTTATGAAATCTCCAGAGAATTGGAGCCTGATTTATGGTTTGTTGGATGGCACTCCACCTGTCAGGGTGAAGGAGGACATTCCAGCTGCCATCCTGACAGACACAATGGTGAGTTCTCTGAATTTAAAAGAATCAACATCCTGACTGTTCCTATCAATGCACAAAAAAGTTTGGTGGGTGGTCGTTGTTTGTTTGATGGTCGTTCACCACTCTTTCCATAAGTTTTTGTTTTCCAGAAGCAAACCTCCAAAGTAGGAGTTTGTTTCTGAAAACCGGGCCATCGGAAGAACCTTTCTGTTGACAGAGCCAACTGGGGATCAGTCGTTGGAAAACTTAAGATCCGCCCATCTCTAAAGGAGGTGGGTGGATCTAGGGTTTAGTGGACAGGGTAGTCTATCACAATTGCGATGGAGTCCCTGTCTACTATAAACTAACTCAGGCACTTCATTCTTTAAACAACCAGTTTCATGTTAATTAGAAGATCAGTATTGGATTTCAGTGCCAGGAAACCCTTTGTATGTGCACTTAAAAAACTACAATTAACATAATATGATATGCCGTCTTGCCCAGCTGGATGATGGCTCTCCCTTTCCCCTCTGTTCTATCCTACTTTCTCTTTGCAAGCTGCCAATGATCAACGCTTCTGAATCCTCTTCACTCTGTGCTCCATCCATTGTCCTGTTCTTGTGCTCACAGACTCTCAGGGCCTCCTTTACAAGCCTATTGCACCGCCGGTGCGTCACTTTTTCTGATGCGCAATGGACTTGCCCATATTTACATGTCCACGGAAAGTCACCAAGCGTGGTCATAGCCTTGTAAATATGAGCCCCTTTCACGCAATACTCTAAAATGGGCATTCCATGGGTGTTGCTGTGGGTGTTGCCATGCAACATCCATGGAACCTGACACATTCCCGGATGTACAACTTTTTGTAAGGCTGGGAAGGCGTCGTAATCCTATGCGTCCAGTGAGGCATAGGAGTGGCGCAACAAGGAGAAATGCATTTGTTTCTCCTTGTTTTTCCCCTTTCTATGCTTACTGCATCCTGCCGCAAGCATAGAACGAGGTACATACCATCAATGATAGCTTCTGTGTTTCCTTCCTGCACAAAATCAATCATCCCCGCAATGCAGGTACCCTTGCAAAATGACGCAAGGGTGCCTGAAATGGCTCATGGCAGCTAAATGTGCGCCAGCTCTGGGAAAGCACTCGAAGGCTTCGTACTGTTGTTAATACAACACATCCGTGTGCAGTGAAAGTGGCGCAGCTCATGGCTTGCGGCGCTGCGCCATTTTCTTGTAAATGATGCCCTTCGTGGACAAGTTGCACTATTATGCCACTTCTTAAACTCTGGGGCATATTACCAAGCAATAGTGATAATTATCGCTATTGCTTGGTTAGAGACAAAAATTTACCGCTGATCTGCGGCGATTTTTACCGCAAATAAACCTTGGTATTACCAAGGTTTATCGCAAATGCGATAGAAATCGCCACCATGCATGAATATCGCTGAAAAGCCAGTGATATTCATGCATTACCGAGCAAATGCTCTTAGCCATGTTATCCACATCCCATTGGATAACATGGGAAAACTGCTCAGGGCAGGTGTTAGCTTTTGGAGATAACATCTTGGCACGCCGACTTTGCATGTCATTAGTGATAAATATCACTGACATGCAAAGTGGGGCCCAAGATGGTCGCTATCTCCTACTAGCTGTCACTAACTGGTGTTAGCAACAGCTAGGTAATAGGGAGATAATTTTATCTCCGCTTTCTTGGCTTTTAAAGCCAAAAAAGCGGAGATAAACCCCCTTGATGATATGCCCCTCTGTTCCTTCAAACTGTGCAGTAGCTTAGGATCCTGTTGCACAACTTGAAACATAATGCAATCTGAACTGAACCAGCCCTTGATGGATACACAAAGGCAAAGCACTACTGGCAAATGAGCAGCACAAGGGGCATCACCTGCGTTAGATGGCGGTGCCCTATTAGATATGGTCGAGAGAATGAATTCGTGCCTTGATGCCCCAGTACTAGGCACTAACACTGCTTGTGTGGACTGCAGACACGGATGGAAGGAGTATCGACTGAGTACAAGACGCTTCCTCGGGAGTGGAAGTTTACGTGCAGCCAGCCGTGGCCGCCTCCAGAGGTGGGGATGATGTATAGCCCCATTTACAGCTGGTATCTCGGTAGCAAAATGAAGTCTTCATCATCGAACTGTGAATAGTAAATTAACTCAGATAAAAGCGTTCTTCACCCAATCAGAATCATTACCTCACCCGAGGCCCGAGCTGGGTAGGTACACACTGAAAGCAATCACACCTAATGAAGGCATTAACGGGGCGAGCAGGACAGCTCTGGCGAGACTGTGTCCCGTCCATCAAGCTGGAATTAGATGTCAGCGGAGGGGGACCGGGGAAGGAGGGCGCGCGCCGGGATTCTGCAGGAAACAAATGAACATCCCGCATCAGGACCAGTCTGCGTGGAGGAGGAGATAAAGGACACAGCTTCAATGTCAGGCCCACGGCTGCTCTGCGTGGCACTGATGCGATCCGGGGATCCAGGCATTAATAGCGCGTCTGCCAGGGACATGTAATGAGCCTGTTTGAGACATGCAATGCTTCATTAACCCATCACTGTACAGTGCACACCCCCTCTGAATATGTACATAGGCACTGGGATTGTTCAGGACCAGGGCTGTGTGGCAGACCGTCCAGCCACTGGCACCACACAATGCCTGCAAGAAACATCTACAACCATCTCATTTAAAAAAATAAAATAAAAAAAAATGCTGTTAATAATGTGTTTTATTTTCTTTTGGTATCTTTTTAATGCATTAATTAAAGCTCAGCTAAATTATGATGTTGGTTCTATAAAACTAAAATCTAAGATGGTTTTCATACATGCAGCTTGAGTTACCTGCTTGACATGGTGAGGTTATCTAAATGCATACAAGACATCAAACATTATTATATATTTTTTTGTTGTTATTTTTATTATTAGTAGTAGTAGCTGTGCTTAATTTGAGCCAGTGGTTTCTTGTGCTCCGCGCCAGCACTTAATTGTCAACTCCGGATCCTATGACAGTCTGCCAGATGGTGGTGCTGTATATCTAATTTAGAGATACGGACAACAACAGTTTTTTATTTGTTCAATATACTTTAAAAATGACTAATACCTGCTGCTTAAGCCATTCTTATAGCATTGGGAGCCTGAAGTTCTGAATTATCACAGATGTAGGAGAGTAATGGTTAGTAGTTGTGTTGGTGCTGACATTGGCAGCGCTGGCAAGGGCAATAGGTGTCGGAAGCTGCACTGGCCTCCTGACGAGGGCACTGGAACTTATGTTTTTTTTTACAAATTAAGCACTGAGTATTAGTAGCAGTTGTAGTTGTAGTAATATTGCTACAAACAATAATAGAGAGTATTAGGAAGAACAGTTTTACTTCTAATATTTAACAATGATAGCTATAATAACATATTGCATTATTACTAACATTGTTAACTACCAAAATATTAATATAAGGAACCCACACAACAGCTACAATAATATTAATTATAATAATAAGATTATAAGAAGTGCAAGAACAAAAAGGGTGTATTTTTCATCTAGAGCATGTTCCCTATAGTGTCTTTTGTTTGGTCAACTGTTATTGGTATTAGGGCTCAGGATAATTTTTTGAAGGGGCAGGGTTTTAGGGCTCAGTGCGAGGGGGAAGGTGGTGGTAGTTTTAAAGGCTGGGGCTGGATTTAAGGGGTATGTTTTAGGGGTGGAGGTTGGTTTTAGGGTTAATGACAGTGGGTCTGGCAGTCTTTTTAAGTGGAGGAAGGGTTTTAAGGCTCAGGGGGAGGAGGTGAAGGTAGCTTTAAGGTTTGGGTTTGAGGGGGTTTAGGGGTGGGGGTCAGATTTATGGCTTAGGGTGGGGGGTTGGGTATTTTTTAAAGGTGGGCATTTAAGGCCTCAGGGTGGGGAAGGGGTAGTGGTGGTTTTAAGGACAGCGCGGGATACGTTTTAGTGTTTAGGGCCAGGGGGCTCGGGTCAGAGTTGTTTTTGGTAGGGGGTATGGTTTTAGGCCTCTTGGCTGTTGGAGGGGAAGGGTTAGTTTTATGGGCAGGGCAGGGTTGGTTTTAGGGCTCACGGCGAGGGCAAGGCAGGTTGATAGGATTTTAGAGCTTAAGGTGGAGAGGGAGGTCAGGGTAGTGGTAGTGGTAATTTAACACACATATCCTTTCAGCAAGCATGCCTTTACAACAAAATTAGCTGTAAAGGCTTGTGTGGCAAAGGAATGCGTGGTTAAGATGTATTCGTTGTTGGGACCACACTGTAGAAGCACGCATGGTTAGCCATGCATGCTTCTGTTATGCAACTGCCTTTCAGAGGTGCTATCATGTTGCACTAATGCTTGTTTAGGTAGTGTTAGAGTCTCAGTCATGACGTGAGATAAAGTGGAGATCCCCAGACCTTTGTTGGTGGTCTTTCCACATGCATTATAAGATGTTTAGCACAAAATCAGTGTTGATGTGGATAACTCTTGGTCTCATCCCTTCCATCCCATCATTTCATTTTTTGCTTTACAGTCAACTCCAAACATGGGGCAACCACAGGGAAGTAGTTTTACTACTCCAAAAGCAACAGTCTATACTTCCAGATCACAATCCTTCTGAATTGAAATACAAGCAATCCAGACCGGTTCCAACTTTGGTTGTTGAGGTGAAGTTTAAGTCGTATTACACAGTGGGCTACAGAACACGGGTTATAGCCTACCCGTCACATCTGGGCAGTCGTTTAGAGAGAAACCAGAATGTGTTGGATGGAATACTTGAGTTAATGTCAGTCATGGTATTTATTCTGGGCTGTATTACACCTGCAATAGTATGAGCGAATAAGCTGTCAGCAAGAATAATACTTTAATGTAGCCATTCATAGCTATCTAAAGTTAATATTTGAATCATACAAGGTCCTAAAAGTTATATATTATGACATCTCACCTGCTTCTGCCTTCTGCCATGGATGTTCCATTTATGGATGAACCCCTATTTTTCATATGCAGAACCAGTGTCCTCAAAGATAGTATTGATAATGTATACCATGATACTGCATCTGGAGATAACAGTAATGGGGAAGTTGAGGTATTTGAGTATGGGACATAGAAGAATAGTTGACATTGACACAAATTATGTCAATGCAGATATATGTATATGAGACATGTGCCATATTCCATTTACAAGGATCAAAGGTTTAAAAAGTGTACATTGGTGTGGAATGTGAGATGGGGTAAGAAAGTTCAAATGATGACACACAGTAGCGAATGAAAAGGGGAGACCACTCGGTCCCCCCGAACGTATGGATCGGTGCCCCGATCCCCCGGGAAACCATTGTGGGCGGGGGGCGTGTCCCGGCTGGTATGCCCGAAGCGGCGTAGCCGGAGCATGCCCCTCCCGCCCAGAAGAGGTTGGCCTAGACACCCGCCCGGAAGTCCGTGCACGGATGGGCGTATCTGAGGCAGGCCCCCGCCCTCCCGCTGATGGAGAAATAGCGCGGGAATACAACAAAGCTTCCTCTTGTTCCTCTGCTCTGAAGGCTGCACCACTCGTCGCTCGTGAGCCCTCTAGGGAACAAGCCGTAGCTGACCAATGAAAGTAGACCGCCAATTTGCTGCAATTCACAGTATATCACAGGTTTCTTTCCTGGAGGGGGGCCCAACACTGGGACCAAGTTAACATTGTACTGAGATTGCAGTGACAAGTCAATCATTGAGTATAACAGAAAGATGAGTGGATAGACTGATGGGTGACATGAGATATAAGCATATCTTGTACATGAGTTTGCAGAATATATGTTTTGACCTTAGGACAGAGACATGTGGCTTATCAGTGTGTCCATTAAACTTGTTGGTAAAACTATAACACCATGTTGCTCAAATAGTGTTAAATTAAAATGAAACATATATACCCTGTTGTTTATCTAGAAAGAGACATGGTTAAACAAAACACAAAAGAACAGGTGGTAGACTATTCGAATGCTGTTTGTGGCCAGTCAAGGTGTTGGTGCAGCACTGGGAGTCAGTGGTGGCCAATACGGAATGGGGATGGTGGGGCGGAGGGGGGAGAAGTTGGGATTGAAAATAAAAACGTACCTCTATACAGCCGTTGTCATTCCTCCATCTTCATCAACACCCGAAAGCACACAGGCTCCCAGACTCCCCTAGCCAATCACAACACTGCTGTCACCAGCATGACAGCAGCATCGTGATTGACCTGAGCGGTCTGGTTCAGCACTCAGACAGGAACTGAGAGCCTGTTCATGTTCTCCACTCAGACTGTGCAGTACAGCTAGTGGAGAGTATGCTAAGTGCACATGACTGTCCGGCCAACCCAAAACAGCCTGCTAAACCATCATGCGCAATTAAGTGCACCAACCACTCCTCCCCTTGCTGGCTGTGATGACAGTCCAGTCCCACCCCATAATTGCTCATTACTGAAAAATAAAATTATGACAACATTGTGTTATTATCATCTTATTTTTCAATGTTTGCATTGCTCAGAGAGCAGTGGGGTGACGCTCCTCCGCCTTAGGAGAGGAGCCGCTGCTGCTAGGAGTTGAAGTAGAGATTGTGGCACTTACTGGATGGTATGAAAACAGATGACCTTCAAAATGGATAAAGACATGAAATTGCTGATCTTGAGGTCATGACAATTTAAGTTAGAGCTGAGTAACAGTGCTCAGCAAATTGAAACACAAGAGATTAATTGCACTGTCATTACACAACAAAGAAATCTTTACAATTTCCCAATAGTGCAGTAATGATATTGTTTATATTCTACAGTCTTGTGTTTTGTACAAACATGTTGGTAAATGGACTCTGTGTGTCTCTCTGCACAACCGGAAGTACTCTTGCGCCAGATTTTGCAGGTAAAGTACTAGTAAGGGGAACAGTATGAAAGAAGTGAACAGTATGCAGAGATTAATATAGTTTCTCTGCAGAATAGTTTGTGTAAGAGGCTGTGTATGAGGGGCATGTGTGCAGTGTATGCCTAACTCTGTAGGGTAAGGGGATGAAAGAGTGGCATGAGTGGCTATAGAAGAACTCACTGGAAAGAACAGCTGGTAATTCTGATCTAGTAACAGGTCTGACACTGGTGTTCTCAGGAACAGACAAGCTATATAGCTGGTCAGGGTGCACGGTGGAGAAGGCAAAATTCTTGAGGGGGTGTGCTGGAGATAGGATCCAGGCCTGCTTCTATGAGTAGCATTTGCCAGCTTCATTCAGAAGAAATACTCCTTCACCTGTCTACTCTAACGCTGCCATTTCAATATGTTTATCCCTGTGAGTAGCCCATTTTTTTTATCAGTCCCCAAAAATGTTACACAAGAGAAAACTCGACAAGCTTCTTGCCTTGGCCACCCGTGCATATGAAATATATTTATTATATTAAGAGTGGCCTTCAAACCCTATCACCTTTCCTTCCTTCTCTTTTAGGAAACAGACCCCCACATGCATCAATGTTGGCTTTTGCGACTCCTTAATTGCGATTATTAAGGATTCGCAATTAAGGAATCACAAAAGCCTATGCAGGAATCTCTAAAAAAATAGCGATTCCTACACATTCCTAAGTTGCGACTCGCAAATTGCGAGTCACAATTAAGGAATGGCTTCCCATTCATTCCTATGGGCCCATCTGAATGAATGGGAATTTCATGTGCAATTTGCGAGTACCCATTAGGTACTCACAAATTGCACAGGAAATTTCAAGGGTGACAAATGGACACCCTGTTGCACCCCTGAAATTGTTTATGTGCACCCATGTTGAGCACACACATACCCCGCGGGCATGTGTGTGCGTTACATGGGGCTTTGAAAAATGTAGTTTGGTGCATTTTTCAAAGAAATCGCATATTTCCATCACCTTTCAATTGACGGTAATTTGAGCTTTTTAACTTCAAAATCACATTTTTTAAACTTTAATGCAGTGCATTTAAGGAATCGCAAATTGGGATTCCTTAAATGCAATTGCAATTAAAGTAAACACAATTTTGCGATTTCTTAAGTAGCGATTTTTGCATTTGGGATGATGCCTCCCAAATGCAAAAATACTGTTCTCAAAGGGGCCGATTCTGAATACAGTTTTTCCTTTGATGCATGTGGGGGAGAGTCTCAATAAGAGGGTTAACTGCAAGCCACATGGAGGGTTTGTTGGACATTGTACAGGTATAGATAACTATAGAAAATAAAAGAAGCAGCAGCACGGAACAGGATGAATTGTGCTTATAGAGGATTAGGGAGTTGGGATGTGACTCACCAATATCTGCAGTTTTAAACAAGTAAAATAACTTGTCATGTGGACTATAGGGTCAGAATTGCAAATGAAATGAAATAAGGCAACATTTAGAAGGTTTTTTTGGGCGACTTGTGAACATTTGTGACATTTTGAGGAACAATTCTAAAATACTCAAGAGGACAGGGGAAAGATAACATTTTTGAGTGTCATTTTCAGAGGGTATACACATTCACATAGAAGAATAAGCAATTAGATTCATATTTAGTAAATGCAGCGAAGATAAATTGGTAATATACGAAAGATTGTAGATAGCATTATAGTAGTTGCACAAAATATCTGGGTGTGCAGCTCTATATTTGGAGGGAGCAGCCAATGAGAGTAGAAACCAGGGTACCAAACAGAAATAATGGTGTGACCACATAGCATCCAGGATTACGAAATATGAATATAACCAATACCTAGGACAGTACTAGGGATGCAGAACAAAGGGCCGGCTCTCAGAATTCCATCAGCAATATAGTGCAATGTGAACTCCATAGTGTTATGAAAGTGAAATGGCCGTGACAATAGCACTACAAAAATTGGTAGAGACCATTGTAGTCGCCCTATATAAGCCAATGATTTCCTGTTGTGGCCCCCATAAAGCCGTTGTCTAAGTTGAATTTCAACACAACAAATTCAGCAAATTATTGTCAGCGAGGATACAGAAAGTGAAGACAAATATAATAGAGAAGGACCAAGCAGTATTCAGCCCAAAAGAAATGCATCACAGGCCTTATGAAGAATCTTAGATATAGTTGGAGAAACCTGGGGCCATATGTACGCCGAAGTGGCGGAGCGTGTCGTTAGCCTCCTGGGCTTAACGACACGCTCAGCCACTTCAAAAATGCAAGGCTGCACCATATTTACAAGAATGTGGTGCAGCCTTGCGTTTTCCTCTGCAGGTTTTCCTGGTCTTAATTTTGGCGCAGCCTCCTATGTACGCCACCCTTGTACATAGGGAGCAGCGTCAAATACAATGGGTGTTGCAGTGGAACGCCCACCACAACACCCACTGCACCCCCCTTTCACACTAAACATAGCGTGAAAGGGTCTCTTACGTGCAAGGCAGCATTCTGCCTTGTACATAAGGCAGGGCCCCTATCGCCACGGCAACGTCACAAAAAGTGGTGTTTTTGTAGCGATGGGGGCTTGTAGATATGCCCCCTAGCATCTGGAAGTGGGACGGTTGGCGACGGTTGAAAGGGACTTGGCTCAATAGGTTAGAAGTATCTCTTCTGATTAATGATGAAATGTGGGACAGAACGAATAGAGTCAAATAAACTATCTTGAACCAACAGCAAAGAGAGAAACTAGAAAGAACTTCTGGAATAGCTGCAGTGCAAAAAGGAGCACAAAGATTTCAGAGTGAGATTTGCTGATTTTGTAACTAGACCTGAGGTTCCGTGACAATTGTAAGTGGTGTTTCCGACTCGCACGAATATGGTCGAGTCTGGTATCTATGAACCGCAAATGACGAGTTTAGTACGTGTGCGCAGTTTCGCTGTGCTAACTTAAACCGTTCGTTTGTTATGTGGGTTTTTCATCTGTACCCACGGGTTCCATCTTAGATACGGCATCCATTTTGTCTCTTGCCCTCAAGTAGCCAGCGAACGGACGCTGTCCGCTTCGCGACCCTGGGACTCCCAAGATATTTGCGGAAGACACATGTCCTTTGTAAGTGTCTTTATGACGAGGGGGATGATACTGTAAGGCAGATGGCCCCGCTCGAGGCTCATCTCGCTGTGCCGGTTTATTGTCTCAGTCGTGCATCTCATTAGGCACGTCCCTTTGATGCCTGTATCTCGTGTTTCCCGATACCTCCCCTTTTACACCCTTTCCGATCTCCCCACTGTCTCCGTCTTCCTCTGCACCTGTCCTTGTTCCTATTTCGATCTGTTTTACTGCCGAATGGAATGCACTAATGTTGGGAAGATGGGTTTTTACAGTTGGGAACCGCCAAATGTTTCCGCACTTATGTTCCGGACCTTATGTGTATCAAAGTGACCAAAGCGACCCCTCTGGGGGATAATGGTGGGAACCGGGTTGTAAACCTTTGTGTACCATGTTGTCTTATGGGTAAAAACTGTATAAAAGGAGCGATCCACAGAACCAATTTGAAGCAGTCTCCCCAAGTTGCACGAGTTGTACTTGTCGTGATATCTGTGTTCCCTGCAGCAAATAAACCTTGAATCTTTGACGCCGAAGGAAGTGTCCCGTGTCTCTGTCATTCGTACGCCGGAGCAGGTTACCCACGAAGGTTTCAGGTGTTGTGCCCTGGCACCGCTGGGTCTTAAAGAACCCAGTCCTTCAGTTGGCGCCCTCGTGGGGCTGCATCAGTGGTACCGGTCCAAGCCCGACGATCGTGAGGAACTTCGTGTGAAATCTCCGAGGGAAGGTGCACTCCGCTTCATCGATCCTGTTGCCGAAATAAGTGGCCCGAAGACTTTTCCCGCGAAGATTCCCGCCTCCTGACGGCTGCGACGGACTGCTGCCCTGACTGTAGACCTGTTTTGGCGCCTGGCGTAGACCTTGGTAGAGCGAGACGATTGACGGGCCTTCCTGGAGACGCCATCGATCTTTGAGTTAAGTATTTGTGGGTCGCTCCCAGAGTTCTTGGTTGTGGTTGCTTAGTGGTTGCATGGTTCCATTGCATTTGTAGTTCTTGGTACTTTGTTGTGTTGTTTGACGACTGCAGCCGCCAAAAACCAAGGGTTTTGTTCTTTGCTGGGACTTGGTAAATCCCGTAACCCTTGAAGTTTGTGAAACTCGGCTAGTGTGCAAGATGCCTGGTCGCAGTACTTTGTTTAGTTGTTTCAGACCTTGTGGTACGGATTCCCGACTGGAGGACTCGTGTCCGATACCTCCGGTTGGAACTCCCACTTATGAATTGTACAGCAAACATGGGCTAGGCCCGATTACTTTTAATGAATACTGGATCAAATACACGAAGAAGGACGGTGACCTTCGCTGGCCACCACATGGTAGCTTCGAGGCCCCGATCTTAGATAATCTAGAGGTTAAATTGTTCGCGAAAAAGTCAAGGCCGGCCATGTTTGATGCCTTTCGGTTGTGGCGCAAAGAAGCCCGACAGAAAGAAATCAGACAGACTAAGCAAAATCAGAGAGATAGTGCTGGTACCGTTGTAAAGAAAGCAGAGCAGTTTCAGCATGATAAGGAGGTTAGGGAAAAGGAAGTGTTTGACAGATTACAGCGTATGACTATAGATAAATGCTATCCTGCTTTGCCCACGGAGCCGGAAAAGAAGGATGAGTCAGTTGAGGATCCTTTAATGTCTTATCTTATGAAATCGCCACCTCCGTACGTACAGGGTACCACAGCCCCTGTGATTCCCCCTGTACCTGTTCCTGCACCTATTCTTCCTTTGCCTGTTCCTCAACCTGCACCCGTTCTTCCGACTGTTCCTGCTCCTTCGTCTGTTGCTATTCCTACTGCTCCTCCGCTTCCACATACTCCTGCTCCCGCTACTGCTCCTGCTTTGTTAACCCCTGCTGCTGTTCCTGTTTCTACTCCTTCACTTGTTAGTCCTGTGTCCTATACTTCTCCCTCTACTCGTAGTCGTAATTCTCCTCTTGCGGCTAGCTTCTTTCATTCGCTCGGACCTGTTCTTGGGTCCGCTGGTTCAGATGGTCCTCAGAGACGTAGCCAGCTTCCAGGTAATAGGGAACGTGCTTCGCTATATAATATGGCGATGGGTTGGATGACTCACCCCCTTAGAAATCCACCACGTATTGTACTCGACACGTTTTGTCAGTTCAATATACCAACCCAGAGATTTGTGTTCGAGGAAATGTGCAAGGTCCTTCGTGATCAGATATCGGCCGACGCACCTGACGAGGTGCTGACCGCGTTGTCTGATTTACAGCTTCAGTTTTCGGCTGGACTGATAGTGGATACCAACGTTCGACGAGCCGTTGAACGGTTGCTATCTTTTCGTCCCACTCCTATACCTCAAGCCTTGTTTGTTGAGGATGTCGAAAGACAGCCAGATGAGTCTGGCCAGTTTCCTATGCGTGAAGTTCCACCCGTGTTGATGCCAGGTGATGCTGCTCACGTTCCACCTATCCTGCCGTATTTTCAGAGAGTATGGATACATCTCCCATGGAAAAGATCAGAAGTGTTGCAGGTGAAGCAATCTTTGCCTGACCCTCGCAAAAATCCTGCAGGGTATTACAAAGAATTATCGCAGCTCGTAGATGCTACGGTAATGAATCTTGCCGATATCGATATGTTGTTCGGCAATGTCGTACCGCAACCGGTATGGGCTAAGATTCGTCAGGAAAATCACGCAAACGAATTAGGTGGTGATTGGGCGGCCATTATAGCGGCGGATGGGTTGCAAGTTGGTGGTGCTAAGCCTGAACAGTTGATTGCTGCTCTCCCTCAAAGAATAATAACGTTAATGAAAACTCTTATGCCAGCTATGAGAGTAAATTGGGACAAATTGTCAGCTTGTAAGCAAAAGAAGGACGAGAGTGTTTCCGACTTCTTTACGAGGTTCGAGGAGGCATTCATCGACCATAGTGGTCAGGATATGAGCACTGAGGGTGGTCAGAGATTGTTTGTGGATAAATTTGTTTCGAACTTATTGCCCGATTTGAGCAATAAATTAAAGAATTCAGAAAGTGCATGGGCCGTTTCTACCTCAGCTCAGATATTGGCTACGGCACAATATTATGAGAACAGAGAGAAAGAAGAGAATGACCGTGCTGATAAAAAGACGAAAGAGCTAAAAACTAAAGTGCTGCTTCAGCAAGCGTATCCTCCACGTTCGAATCAGAATAATTCACAACAAAATAGATCGCAGTCGCAATCGAATCGATCGCAGCAGCGTAATGACTCCTCTTCCCAAAGATCCTCGCTAGGATACAATCAATGTGCTTATTGTAGACAAGAGGGTCACATTAAATTCAATTGTCCTGTTCTAAGCGAACGTAATAGTGGTAACTCATCTAGAGGAGGTCGTGGTGGTTCGCAGCAGGCACCACGTGGTAGAGGACGTGGAGCTCAGAACGATCGCTCGGATAACTCATCAAATTCCGATAATTGTTTTGATCAACGTGGATCGTCGCAAGGACGATCTGCGCAGTACAATGTAGACGATTATTACGTCGATCAGGGAACTGACGACAGTAATTACTAGGACAGCCATAGACAAGGAGAGGGAGTGGTATCAGTTCCGGTTGATCAGAGAGGGCCTTACGTCGCAGTTGCTACATCGGGCGTCGTTGAGCCTTTTCTGTTGGACACTGGTGCAGCGAAAAGTTCCATTAAGCATTCGAAACTCCCTGGCGCACCTTTGTCTGGCTTAACAAATGTTTCCGTTGGATTCTCTGGCGCCCCTGTTAGCAATCCAGTTTCGTGCCGATTGCCCCTTAAAATTGGGCCACGTGAGCTCCGAGCTCCGTTAATTTTAACCACGGGTTGTGGTGAAAATCTTTTGGGCCTGGATTTGCTTAAACGTTTGTATGCAACTTTGTATTGTTCTCCTGCGGGTGTAAAGCTTACTTTGGGAGAGAAGGTTGTCTCTCCCATGTACTTGTCTCTCGATAAGCTTCCACCGGAATTGAGTTCTCTTCCTGCGTCTTTGTGGGCGACAGGTCCCAACGATGTGGGCCTACTTGATATCTCCCCATATGTTGTTCAGTTGAAATCTAATGTGCGATTGCCACGTATTCCCCAATATCGTATCTCCCTTGATGGTGAACGAGCACTGTTAGCGATCATCTATGATTTGATCGAGAAAGATGTTATTGAAGAGACTCGGGGAAACGTGTGCAATAGTCCTGTACTGCCCATTCTAAAACGTACTGATCCTTCGAAACCACCTGTTTATCGCTTTGTTATCGATTTACGGGAGGTGAATAAAATTGTGGTTCCTCAATTCCCCGTTGTGCCTGACATCACGGCGCTACTGACTCTGATTCCAGCTTCTGCATCGTGGTTTTCGGTGATTGACTTGAAGAATGCGTTCTTCAGCATCCCGATTGCAGAAGAGAGCAGAGACCTTTTCGGTTTCTCTCTCGGTGGACGCAGCTTCCGGTTCAAACGCGCTCCTCAGGGCTACTGTGAAAGTCCATCGATTTACAGTCAAGCCTTGAAGGGTCAACTGGATGCGTTTAGGTTGCCGGTCGGTGCGGCCTTAATCCAATACGTCGACGACCTATTGGTGGCTGCTGATACTCAGGACATTTGCAAGATTGCTACGGTGTCGTTGCTGCAACATCTCTGCGAGTTAAATCACAAGGTGTCCCCTTCTAAACTCCAATATTGTTGTCAAGAAGTAACCTATCTAGGTCACTTATTGTCAAAGGAGGGAAGGAGGTTGACCCCAGAGAGAATTGCAGCGATTGCGCGAATGGCTTTGCCAACAACCCAAAGAGATGTGCGTGCCTTTTTATGTATTACGTCGTACTGCAGGCAATGGATTCCTAATTTTTCATTGCTAGCGAAACCATTAGTGGCTCTTACGTGCAAGGATGTTTCGACTCCTTTACCATGGACGGAAGAATGTCAGAAAAGTTTTTCTGAACTGCGTGACTCATTATGTTCGGCTCCTGTGTTAGGTACCCCTGACTATAGCAAGCCGTTTACATTATATGTTCACGAGAGAGAAGGTTGTGCTTTGAGTGTCTTAACGCAACCTTTTGGTGGTAAGCAACGTCCATGTGCATATTTTTCCTTGACCTTGGACCCGGTAGCTAGAGCATTGCCGAGTTGTCTGAGAGCAACAGCGGCAGCCGCGGTCTCCATCCGACAATCAGCAGGATTGGTCATGGATAATATGCTTACGGTGATGGTCCCGCATGCAGTCGATACTCTTTTGAATCGTACGAAAACTCAGCACTTGACGAGTGCGAGGTTGTCTGGTTACGAGTTGACGCTGTTGGCAAGCCACATTCAAATAAAACGTTGTAATGTTCTGAACCCGGCAACTTTGTTACCAATTAGCACAGAGTCAGATGAAGTAGCAGAACATGATTGTTACTTGAGGACAGAAGAAGAAACAAAGGGTCGAGTGGACCTTAAAAACACCCCATTGGAAGATCCGGATGGTACACTGTATGTGGATGGGTCATGTTTTAAGTTGCCGAATGGCGATGTGACTACTGCTTATGCTGTTGTAACGTTGAATACTGTTGTTGAGACTGCAAGATTAAATCAGAATTCTGCCCAAGCTGCAGAGCTGATTGCTCTTACTAGAGCGTGTGTGTTAGCGAAAGGGAAACGTGTGAATGTGTTTACCGACAGCCAATATGCATTTGGCGTCGCACATAGTTTTGGACGATTGTGGAGAGAGAGAGGTTTCTTGACGTCGCATGGTACGAAGATTCAGCATGGACAGCTTGTGAATGATCTTTTGGATGCACTGACATTGCCTAAGCAAGTTGCGATTGTTAAATGTAGTGCGCATCGTAAGGTGACGGATGATGTTGGTCGTGGTAATGCGTTTGCGGATGAGACTGCTAAGGAGACTGCCCGGAACCTTAGCACTCGAATGTATGTGACGAGTTCGGTTAGGTGGCCTACAGAATCGAGCATGTGTGAGGACACTATCGAGAGTGTGAAAGCAATTCAGAATGAAGCCACCGACACTGAAAAGACGAAGTGGAAAGAAAGTACGGGAAAGTTGGATGCGAATGGTTGTTGGATTTATTTGTCTGATCAGAAAAGATGGATGTTACCGGATGCGTATGTGCTGGCCGTTGTGACAATGGCGCATGGGTTAGCACATATTAGCGCGAAAGGTATTTGCAAGTTGCTGTCTCCTGTATGGAAGAATGATGGTATCACGAAATGTGCTGAACGTCTGGTGAAGAATTGTATGGTGTGTATGATGTACAATCCTGGCAAGGGAACCCCAACTCCTCCTGGCAGTTTTGCTCCCCCTTCATGTCCCTTTGAGGTGATTCAATTAGACTTCATCCATATGGAGCGATGCAATAACCTAAAATACGTTTTAGTTGTGGTTTGCGCATTCTCCCGATGGATCGAGGCTTATCCTCTCAAAGACAATACTGCTTTGTCTACTGCGAAAATCCTACTGAAGGAATACTTTCCTCGGTATGGAATGCCTAGAGTCGTGTGGTCAGATAACGGAAGTGAGTTTGTGGGTAGTGTGATGAAGAGTGTGTGTAAGGGCCTTGGAATTAATCAGAAATTCCACAGCGCCAATCATCCCCAGTCAGCTGGTTTGGTTGAAGGGTATAACGGCACCCTTAAACTAAAGCTAGCGAAGATTCAGGCTACGACTGGTCTTTCGTGGCCTGACGCTTTACCTTTAGCATTACTGTCAACTAGGGCGACTGTACACTCCCGAGTAGGGCTTAGTCCCTATGAAATAGTGTTCGGTCGTCCTGCGAATGTTTGGGGGGTTCCTAGGCCAGGTATTTTCTGTGATCTTGAGTACCCAATGTTGATCGATTATCTTCATGACTTGACTGCTAAACTGAGGTTAATTCACCAACAGGTTCACGAAGCATTGCCGACGCAGACGGAGGGTCCAGGCCACCAGCTCCAGCCTGGAGATTGGGTGGTGACGCAGAACTTTTCGCGCAGGAACAACTTGGACCCGAGGTTCACCGGACCCTACCAGGTCCTCCTTGCCACGAGAACTGCAGTTCGTCTTGAGGGGCGGAAGAATTGGGTGCACGCCACCCACACGAAGAAAGTCCCCATCCCGTTGCCAGCAGACTCGTGGGTGAGGAAAGGCATTGCATCAACTGAAACCGAAGGATTGCCGGCGTTTGTACCTTTCAGCGACGCACAACCTGTCGGAGAATCCTCAGTACAGCAGAAAGACACTGTTGAACAATTGTCAGCAAAAGACTCAAGACCAAAACATTCAGCTGATCAACAGGACGCTGTCCCTTCAACGGATCCTTTGTTTGACGAGCAGACACGTCCTGGGAAAACCCGATACTTTTTGCGATCTAGCACTAAAGACTAATAAAAGATCCTGCTTTGCTGTATTGACAACTGCATTATCCCGTTTTCCGTGATCAGTTTTGAACATTCGTACCATTGTAATTATTTTGTACATATTCATTGAGCTTCGTTCCTTACACTTTTTGCTTCCACAGCTGAGAGACATTGTTTTTGTATACATATATATTGTGCATTAAAGGCCGTAGGGCCGCGCGCGTACTTCCTTCTGGATAGTAGGTCTTGACGCTAGGTTAAAGGCCGTCGGTTCCTGGGAACTCCTAGGGATTGACTATTGCTACACAGAACGAAGTGCGTCAAGAAACGTTGCGGACGGTCGTAGGGAATGGCATTTTCGAAGCTGAAGGATTTGGAAGGAGCTCAGGCTCATAGATTCAAGCTGCAGCAACTCAGTCGTACCAAATGTTTTATATTCCAAATATTCGTATTGTTTTTGACTGCTTCTGCATTATTGGCGGGTGGGGTGTATTACACGATGTTTTACTTCTTACCTTCTGCTACACCTACTCCTATCCCTGACCCTAAACTTACCTCCACTGCTTCTCCTCATTCTTTCCATATCTTACCCGAACACGAACAGGCTAGACGTGCAGAATTCCGCAACAATTCCTTTATTCAGCTCCTTCATCAACATCAGTTAGTGGTTAACACTACTAATTGTTGGGTGTGTGGGTTGATGCCACATACTACGGATAAGGGAATTCCATATCTGGTGCTACCGTATAGTTCCCAAGGGTCTGCTCGAGCATTTCAGACAATGTTTCGAAGCGCACTGGGTTTCCACCCCATTCGAGAACCACGTTCTCCCTACTCTGGTCCTACCTCGTATCAAAAACCTTTGTCGATAGCAATAGAGGATTTAGATAGCGATATCTATGATGCCTCGCTTATTCCCGAAGAAGAGGTACAAGCCTATAGGGTCCTAAGTAGAGGCGAATATAGTGTGTTCACCAGTGAAAAGCAGCTTAAAAGCTCACCTCCGATATGGGTCGTACCCCACATTGGTAATTTTTGTCTCATGGGTCGTGGCCGAAGATCGCAAGCCCGACTTGGAGCGAGTGCTTGCACTGAAAATTACATTCTGCCGATGGTCTCGTCCCCTGTGTTTCTGGCTGCCAAGGGCACATACTTTATCTGCCATGATCGTGCATATGCATGGTTGCCCGCTGACTTCATGGGCTCATGCTTCATTGCAAATCTGTTGCCTCCGACGTTCACTGTAGATGCCGATTATCATAAGACTAGAGTTGTGAGAGGCGTAATTAGCGAAGAGGATACTGCTGGTCAAGAGGCAGGAGACTTTTTCAAGGGTTTCCTCCCGTTTTGGGGACCTATGGTTAACAGTAGGAACCTGAGACAGTTGACTCGAGTGGTAGAATCGACAGCTAATATTACTGCCAGTGCCCTTGGTAATATCACCACTGAACTTCAGGCGGATAGGCTTATGACGTTACAAAACCGTATGGTTTTAGATGTTATCTTAGCAGATCGAGGTGGGGTATGTAATGTGATCCATTCGAGCTGCTGCATTTTCATTCCAGATAACGCTCCAACTGTCTATCAAGCCATCTCGAAGTTGCATAAGATCTCCGAATCCATACACGTGGATGTAGGGGATTGGACGCTACTTGGATGGTTTTGGGGCCTGATGTCGACTTGGGGTTGGAAGATTCTGATGATCATCGGAGTTGTTGTGGTGTTCCTGTTCACGTGTTGCCTTTGTGTACAGTGCGGTCCTGCCTTATGTGGCCTCTGTGCTACAACGTGTATGAGACAGCCACCTGTTACCAAGGGGACTCGGTTGGACAGAGCTATGCTACAGCAACATCTCGATGGTCTGATGAATATCGAATATGATTCCGACTAGTGCTTGCCTACATGAGGGCAAAAGGAGCGTCTGAGGTTCCGTGACAATTGTAAGTGGTGTTTCCGACTCGCACGAATATGGTCGAGTCTAGTATCTATGAACCGCAAATGACGAGTTTAGTACGTGTGCGCAGTTTCGCTGTGCTAACTTAAACTGTTCGTTTGTTATGTGGGTTTTTCATCTGTACCCACGGGTTCCATCTTAGATACGGCATCCATTTTGTCTCTTGCCCTCAAGTAGCCAGCGAACGGACGCTGTCCGCTTCGCGACCCTGGGACTCCCAAGATATTTGCGGAAGACACATGTCCTTTGTAAGTGTCTTTATGACGAGGGGGATGATACTGTAAGGCAGATGGCCCCGCTCGAGGCTCATCTCGCTGTGCCGGTTTATTGTCTCAGTCGTGCATCTCATTAGGCACGTCCCTTTGATGCCTGTATCTCGTGTTTCCCGATACCTCCCCTTTTACACCCTTTCCGATCTCCCCACTGTCTCCGTCTTCCTCTGCACCTGTCCTTGTTCCTATTTCGATCTGTTTTACTGCCGATTGGAATGCACTAATGTTGGGAAGATGGGTTTTTACAGTTGGGAACCGCCAAATGTTTCCGCACTTATGTTCCGGACCTTATGTGTATCAAAGTGACCAAAGCGACCCCTCTGGGGGATAATGGTGGGAACCGGGTTGTAAACCTTTGTGTACCATGTTGTCTTATGGGTAAAAACTGTATAAAAGGAGCGATCCACAGAACCAATTTGAAGCAGTCTCCCCAAGTTGCACGAGTTGTACTTGTCGTGATATCTGTGTTCCCTGCAGCAAATAAACCTTGAATCTTTGACGCCGAAGGAAGTGTCCCGTGTCTCTGTCATTCGTACGCCGGAGCAGGTTACCCACGAAGGTTTCAGGTGTTGTGCCCTGGCACCGCTGGGTCTTAAAGAACCCAGTCCTTCAGACCTTTGATCTTGATGTCAAAAGGTTTTGTGCATGCTTTCGATGTTATCCCTAGTTAAAGGGGGTTGCCCATGGACTATAGCCCTTTAGTTATTGCCTGGAGATGGAAAGAAAAATGCCACTCTCTCATTAGTATTGAATACAGGAACTCTCAGAGCATGTTGTCAAATGCTGAGGCACATAAATGGGACTTTCTTAACTAAATGTTCAGGCCCCCTGTGTGGCTCTGGGTCGACATCTTTATGTGCAAGGCACATATATCTGTTTGCGTTCTCTGTCAGAAACATGAGTTCCAAAATGGCCCCTCCTCTTCAGGAAGTTCTGTGACCAGAATATTGTATCTCCCAGATTCAGCAAGAATTCTGGGCTGGATGGTATCATTCTTATAGATTCAATGTCAGGTGGGTAACCTCTCCCAGCCTCTTTTGTAGTCACTCACAATGTAATGTATTACGTAAAAGAAACAGGTATTTGATAAATTGAAAACCATACGTTTTAAACATGTGATGCCATGGGGAATAACATCATTTATATGTTCATGTTAAAAGCACAACTGGTAACCCCCAAACCTTCAGAAGCCACATGTTCACATTCTGTGAATCAATCAATCTTCTTATTATGTGCCCAAAAAAAATTGATGTTATTTTATCCACCTTACGCAGCGTTATTATTCTTGTCTCTTTGTTTATTGTCAATCTCACTTTCTTTTGTGTCTCACAATAATGAATGATAAAGTGTGCGTCTCAATTGAGATAAAGTATCTTCTCAGAACACTGATATAACTCAGTTTGGTTCCAAACTAGGGCTGATGAATGTGTTAGATAACAAAGGAGCAGCGACAAGAATTTGGGAGGATCATCTTAGATGTTTGGGAGGTGCAAAAGAAACATCAGAGGGCTGCCCACTCTCTCCTCTTCTATTTGCATTACCAACTGAATAGGCTGAGAAATGCATTGTAGGATGGACACAGGGAGCTAGATGGTAAGACTCATGGGGTCTCATTGTATACAGGTGTTATATTATTGTGCATGAGGTTTCTCAATAGTAACTCATTGATTACTTTACACACCATTGACAGGTTTGGGACTGTGTTAGGGGTATGAGTGAATTGGGATTAATCTTATGTTTTCAAATTGGTCAGAGTTTGCAGACACAAAGGATAGGGCTCTAAGATTCAGATTTAGGATAAGAGGTAAGACCTTTACATCTCTTCAACTACAAGTTATGGGATGTCTGAGACAACAACCTACAGAAGGTCATAAAAGCCATTGTGAGAACAATTGAGCTATAGGTTAACTTCCACCTGTCTTTTGATGGTACTGTACTTCTCACTTAAACGGTAACACTCAAATATCTCCTTTCCATCTTTCAGGGGTCACACGTCTACAGAACCACAAACCTTTAAACACTTGGATTAATGAGTTTTGAAATGTTATTAGGCGATAAAATAAAGGACATGAGCACTTCTGAAGTTAAAACTTGGATATGAAAATTGAGGATTGTTAGCCCAAATTTTGAAATAATTATGCAGAAGCATAACTGCATTATGTTCCAGAATGAAGGATGTTAGACCTGTCTGCCCCTTTGGGTTGTCCCTCCTATTTATTATTTATTTGTGTCCCCTTTCTGCCCCTCATATCCCTTAATTTTTACGTCCACTGGATCTTTGTGGTGTTGGCCTGGGGGATAGATGCTCTTTTGCCCTCATAGTTTTTTACTTAAGGCCTAGGAGCCTTTCTGACTAAAAATTATACAGACCTACAAAATGGTGGGCAGCAACTGCCACTACTGCCACCCCGGAGTCTTGGCCCATAGGGAAGAATAGGAGCCTCTAGAACCTTCTGGTCCCTTCTGGGCCTCTGAGGGTCAGCCTATATAAGGCCAGAACCAGGGCGGCCATTTTAGAGCTGGTCAGAGAAAGGGTGAAGTGGGTCTGGTCATGAGTAAGGCGGCTAGTGAGGAGGAGCACTCACTGAGAGGGGAGAGATTGACCTATAGGCGGACTATCCTTCCAGGCTGACGTGCCCCCTTGCCTGTCTACCAAGCCCTGTCTCCATGGAGAACACACCGGCCCCCAGCTTGTAACCCTGCCTGCTCCGGAATACCCAACCAGAAGTGGGGTGTAGCTGAGTCTAGCGTGTCACCGCCTCGAGGTATTGATTGGACCTCTCTGTCAAGTGGAGAAAAGCTTCATGACTGGTCTGTGAGTTCAGCCCCAACCCAACTGAGGCGCTGAGAGAAGTCGTGACCGTAGAACCGCTGTTATCGTACAGTGGAGAGCTTACCGCACAGCTGTTCTGCTCCGCGTTCGGAGCGATCCTTGGGGAGGACCCCAGTGACGCAGGAAGACGCGTAGAGGCATTGGAAGAGGTCGGCTGCCGGAGGATCCCAGTGACGCGGGTGAGGGCGTAGAAGCGTCGGAGGAGATCGGCTGCCGGACGACCTCGGTGACGCGTGAGAGGGCGTGGAAGCGCCGGAAGGGGACGACTGCAGGCGGAGCCCTGAGGGAGGAGTCGGCGAGGAGGAGTGCACGGAGCCCGCCCAACGCTGGAGCAGGAGCGGCTCCGTAGAACGCCTGCCGATCTGCCAGGGAGCACCGAGTGACACGCATAGAAGGGCGCCTGCTCTCCTGTCAGGGAAGAGAGCAGGGAAACCCTTTCCTAAATGAAGGAAGCACACGAAGAGGAAGGGGGCGGTTGTTGACCGGAACACATGTGCTACGCAGCCAAGTAAGCTGGGAAGGTGAGGGGAGGGAGAAGCAGGACAAATCCAACGTCTGCCGGTAAAGGAGAACTAGGCAGCACTGCACCCAATCTAATTAATAGCCATGAATTAGTACGGCACTGGCTGGTTCCAGAGTTAATGAGGAAACAGGGGACCTGCCGGGAAGAAGTTCCTTAATAAGCCAGCTGACTTATCCTAGTTGTTAGCGGTGAATCTTCTGGGCAAGACTTCACCTGGGTAAAACTCAGATTCTTCTGCTGTTGAGGGGGATTGGACCTGGCAGAAACCAATGTAAAGTAATTTGCCTGTTCTCCTTTCAGCTATAGTGATATGTAACTCTCTAGACAATCGATAACCTGGAGTCATCTGGGGAATGGTTATGCCAAACTGTCTTTCCTGAAATGTGAAATGTGTGGGTAGGATTTAATTGTATGGTAAGAGCATAACTTCAGGGGGAGGTTTAAAAGTGTTATTGGAGAACTTTACTGTTGCAAATGATCTGTTGTAAGATGTAAATGATTACCTGCTTTATGTAGAGAAGAAGTGGGATTATGAGAACTTAATTACATTTGATGGTGGAAATTGGAAAACAAGGAAACGAGAGAACTTTTTATAAAACAGCTCGTATTTTTCCAAATTTGGTGTAGTGTCCTTATTTTTGAGTGGATGGATGTTTTGTTACTGATGGGTGTGACGCAAACTTAGCACATGCTCCTTGGAGTTAGGCCTTTCCCTTTAGTGCCAAGCTACCTTATGTGACTTGGGAGTCCCTAGGTCCAACAAAGGACATAGGAAATTATGAGGGAAATTTCGCTATAAGAAAAGAAGGTACAACCATGGGCAAAGACGGACATTCAGGTGACCCGAGGGCAGACAGAATTTTCAATACCTTAATTAGCAATATGGTGAAGTAGTGCACCATGGAATCATCAAGAGTTGGTAGAGTAGATTTATTGATGTCCAATGTAAAGTAGCACTGGAAAACAACTGCCAATCTGATCTAAGCATAACATTACATTTAGGAACATAGAACACACATATCCTTAAGCATCACCAAAACATTCTCATCCTTCCCTAAACCCAATAAACCTAAATAACCCAACACATCAACATATACAATATAAGAAGAAAAATAATATAACCAAAACATCTTGATAATACAAACAACCAAAGCCTGACAACAAACTATACATAATTAGATTGATATGCATCGAGGTAAAGCTAGCTCGTTTTCTGATCACTCTTTTCCTTCTGTCAAACTCTTAATTATATTCAGTTTGATTTGGTGATGCAATGCTCTCATCAAACATACCTTGCATGCCTTCCCTCGGCGTGTGATAGTCTTTCGCAGTACTCTTCAGTGTTTACCGTTACTACTCCATTTAAATTCCACCATTCATGACCCCTAACTCTGACCGTTCAACCACTTACTGCTTCATTCTTAGCAGGTTTTCTGTACTTTGACAACCCTTTTGGTACATGAATTGTTTCATTATTATGCACCCAATCTCCAACTTAGATTTTGCACCCAGGGACTTTAACTCCATGGTTTTATTTAAACCATTTTTTCATTTTCACCAGAGAAGCATCCACTTTAGGACAAATTTCCATATCCATGATTTGTTCATGATCTGAGTGAGATGCTGTTTTTATGTCGAGCATTCGAGACCTCTTGTATATACTTTAGTAAATACTTATATGTGAATGTACTTTGTGGGCTCTGGAGATCAGCCCTAGGACTAGTCTGCTTCTGCTTAGGGACTTTTTTTCTGTTCAACGGCCTCTATTTGACTATCTTGATAGAAAACGACCAGCAGAGGTCAGTAAAATACCAGTATTGCTTTCTGCTTAGGGACCTTCTTTTTTTTTTTCTGGCATCTGCCTCTGTTTAACTTTCTTGATAGAAAACGACCAGCAGAGGTCAGTAAAATACTTTAATCACTTTAGCATTCTCTAGATTCCAGTCCATAGAAATGATCTTCCATGAGAAACCCGCAGACAATAATATCTTTTTCAAATCTTCTATTTCAGTGATAGGACCATTGAAGGCCCGGATTTTATATTAAAAACAGAGCTTTGGACTATACCATTTCCCGCTGAAAGGCAATATTTCTCTCCAAGTGTTCCCATACCAGTCGTATCACACGGATGTATGATGTTACAACGCGTACTTTTATCACGCATACCATTACCACGGATTTTTTACAACGCAGGTCATTTTACAACGGATACCATTACCACGCAATACACTACAACGCAGATACTATTACAACGCAGACCATTACAATGTAAGTATAATTATAGGTAAGTATATAATATTAATAAATAATGTAAATAATTATTTTTGAATTTTTTATTTAAATTATTTATTATTTATTTAATTAAAAAAATTAAATCAAATAATTGTAATTTTTAAATATGTAAATATATATTAAAAATACCCCTGTACCCCAAAACTCAAACCCAGCCCTTAAACCTAAAAATACCCCTGAACCCCAAAACCCAAACCCAGCCCTAAAACCTAAAAATACCCCTGTACCCCAAAACCCAAACCCAGCCCTAAAACCTAAAAATACCCCTGTACCCCAAAACCCAAACCCAGCCCTTAAACCTAAAAATACCCCTGTACCCCAAAACCCAAACCCAGCCCTAAAACCTAAAAATACCCCTGTACCCCAAAACCCAAACCCAGCCCTTAAACCTAAAAATACCCCTGTACCCCAAAACCCAAACCCAGCCCTAAAACCTAAAAATACCCCTGTACCCCAAAACCCAAACCCAGCCCTAAAACCTAAAAATACCCCTGTACCCCAAAACCCAAACCCAGCCCTAAAACCTAAAAATACCCCTGTACCCCAAAACCCAAACCCAGCCCTAAAACCTAAAAATAATAATAATAAATAATAATAATAATAAAGAATAATAATAAATATTAATAAATAATTATTAATAATAATAAATAATAATGATAATAATAATACATAATAATAATAATAATAATAATAATAATAATAATAAATAATAATAATAATAAGATAAACTTACCTATAATTATACTTACGATGTAATGGTATGCGTGGTAATAGTATCTGCGTTGTAGTGTATTGCGTTGTAATGGTATCCGTGGTAAAATGACCTGCGTTGTAAAAAAACCGTGGTAATGGAATCCGTTGTAAAAAATCCGTGCTAACAGTTACACACCTTATCACACAGTTTGGTGCATACTATCCCTCTAAGTTAAAGAACAGTAGATGTTTCAGCACCCAGGTTAATGTGCTGCATAGCTAAATACATGTAAGGTCCCAAAGGCAAGACCGATTGCATTGCAAATGCTTGTTTTAACCATGCTAGTCACATTTTAAATGTTGGCATTCGACCCTCAATCTTTTGAAATCTGGGCCTTGCCAGTAACAACATTGGGAGTTGTGCGATGAGACAACATACTGTCCACAGCTTTGTGTGCATCCAATTTGTTTTTAACTGCCCATTGCAGAAACTCAAACAATGTACGATTCATTTTTTCCACCAAGCCTTTTGTGAGTCATACTACATTTTTTCAAGACCTCATTTATCTCCCTTAACAAATTGAACTCCATTGTTGGACACCAAACCTGTAGGAAATCCTTCTCTTGGAAAAATCGTGTGAAAAAATATGATGCCAGCAGTAGTGGTTGGTTCATCAATAAATTCAACTTCCCACCAATGAAATCTGCTGCCAATTTTGACAGTGGTCCTTCAAGCAACTCAACTGGATGAAGGAGAGATATTATAATTTTTTGAACATTTTCACTGGTTGGACAAATCCCACACTCTCTATTTACTTGAATAATGTCTGTATCCGTACTGCAATACTAGAATATAGAGCATATTTACCTCTTGGTTATTGTTTGCCCAAAATTACGTTCATGTCCTGCAATGGCGATTCTGGCTCTTAACAATGTGGGAGGCACACATTTGTCTTCCCTCATCACCATATTGATTTTTTCCAAAGATAATTTATCTACAACCTTAAAATAAGGTTGGAGCCTTGGATACAACAACTTTTCTTTCAGCCACCTTTCCATTGCACACTTCTGGACCAAAATCTAATTCTCATCCATCTTTAGACACTTAAACCAATAATCTGCATCAAAACCACACTTGTTGCACACATCAATCTCAGCAATGAGACACTCTTCATCATTTTTGCCCTCCTGTGCACACAACAAGTTCATAGGAAGGGGTGATCTTGATAAGTAATCTGCTCTGATATTCACCCCCCCCCCCGGTATGTGCTGAATATCAAAATTGTATTGCAACAATTTCAAAGTCAATCTAACAATCCTCAGGTTCTGATCCTTGATAAGAAATACACTCACAATACTCACCAATAGCTTGAAACCCATTATCAAAGTAAACTTCCCCTCCCCAAACAACGCACTTGAACCATTTTACTGCCCAGAAACATGCTAACAGTTCTTTTCCAATGGCAGAGAACATTTTCTCATAATCATGCAGTGCTCTCGATGCAAACCCCACTGTTATCTCACCTTCATAACTCTTCTGGGACAAAGTTGCCTCAACCCATTGTTACTGGCAACAACAGTGATTTAACAATGACAGTCATAATCAACTGGTGTCAAGATCTTAGCAGACCCAATCTCTTCTTTCAACCTGACAAATTCTGTTTGACATTTTTTATCTGAAACAAAAACTGTTTTCTTTAGCAAAGCCCTCAGAATTTCTTTCATGCTAGAACACTCTTTGATGAACTTCCCATAAATTTCACAAACCCTCAAAAAGGATGAGCCCTGTTCTTTGTTATTAGGAATGGGAGTGTTTCTAATCGCTTCCACCAAAGTAGGGCTTGCTCACACCACATGTTCATAAATTAGGTAACCTAAACATTCCATGCTCGATGCGGCAAACCCACATTTCCTCAAGTATGTTACAATACTAGCCTGTTCAAGTCTTTTTAATACCACCTCAATCAACTCATCATGTTTTTGAATGTTCTTGGTTGCTATAAGAATATTGTCCTGAAAAGTGGCTGCTGCCATGATAAAGATCTTAAACAAGTATGTTGAATACTTGCTGATGCAGGTCTCACTTTAAATGTGGAAAAGTGTGAGTTTCATAAAACCAAACTCAAGTTCTTCAGTCATATCTTTTCTGAAGGGGGAATCACTCTGGATCTAAATAAAGTACACACCAGTGCTTAATTTGAGCCAGTGGTTTCTGGTCTCTGCACCAGCACTTAATTATCAACACCAGCAGCTGTGACAGCTGCTAGCTGTTTGTGAAATTTGGAGATGGGTAGGGCCACAGTTGTTTATAATTGAAAAGAACTAAGGCATGTCGCACATACCATTCTTTGAGCTTTTGGGGCCACGAACAGTCTGAATTGCCTCAGATGTAGCTGTGTGATGGTTAGTAGTTTTTTAGGTACCTTTATTGGCAGCTTTGGCAGGTGCTATGGGTGTTGTGAGCTGCAGCAGCCTCCTGACAAGGATCTTGGCACTTATTTTTCTACAAATTAAGCACTGGCACAAGTCTTGTCAACCACTTCTCAGCCACAGAAGAGACCAAGGTATTGTCAGGCAGAAATGGAAACACAACTCTGATGCTCCTTTTGATGCTGACCCACTGAGGGTTGTGGCTAGTAAAGGGCATATGGTGATGTCAGGAGTGAAACTTGTCCACCTGCGAATCCAGAGAGCACAATGACTGTACCGATGTCTTTATCACCAATGCAAGTTATAGATACTTCTCCGGTATCTCTACAGCTTCACATGACCAGATCTGGGCGATTGATTGAAGCACCAAAACGGCTGGTTGACGAGCTTTGATGTATACATGTGTTATTGGTACTTTTTATTTCACAAAGGGGGAAATGTAGTGTCTTGTGCATTAGAGATGACGGGACCCTTTTGGTTTCAGATGGACTCCATAGAACAGTGACACAAGTGTGTGGGTGATAGAATCCATTTCTTTAAAAAAGATTTCTAATGTGCGTATATGCCTAGGCGTCTTAGCGGGGGAATTGCCAGTGTGATTGAACAGTGAGGGCAGGTGCTGGCTTAGAACCTAGCTAGGAATAGTCATGTTTTTAGGGATTTTACAGTCTGTGCCCTAGGGATGTCCAGGAGGAAAGCAGAGTATGATCTAAGCTTACTTCATGGTATGTACCATCTGATGAATTTGTTAAAGTAAGCAGGGCTGATGCCATAGAGGGCCTTGTGAACAATGGATGGATGGATGGATGGATGGATAGGTCTCAAAGCACTTTGCATTGTGAACCCGTCCTGGTATTTCTCTGTGAGATAGCCCCTACCAGGTATCCCCAAGGTGAAAGCCAGGCACCCCGCCGCGGGGGCCCGTAGTGGAGATTAAGCAAGCTATTGCCCAGAGTTGCAGAGTGTGAACCTGTGATTCGAGTAGGCACCAAAGCGAGAATTACTGAGTCCGTAGCCATTTTGGGCTCAAGAGCCTGCCGCGTCAGGAATTGAACCCTGGTCCCGGGTCTGAACTCAGCGTCCGGGTCTGCCTCCTCTAACCAGTGAGCCACACTTCTCCGCACAAAGAGTTAAATTGAACCCTCTCCTGAACTGCCAGCCAGTGCAAATCGTGAATACTTTGTGACACCGGACTGAACTTAGGAATTTTAAGCAGTAAACGTGCTGCCGCATTTTGATGTGACTGTAGCTTCTGTAGAGTCCATTTTTTTGCTCCCAGGTAAAAGTTGTTACATTGATCTATCCTTGATGATATCAAGGCTACGATCACTGTTTTCTTTAGATCTATCTATGTGGAGAAGTGTGGCTCACTGGTTAGAGGAGGCAGACCCTGATGCAGAGGTCATACCCGGGACCAGGGTTCAATTCCCGACGCGGCAGGGTCTTGAGCTCTAAATGTCCCCAGACTCAATAATTCTTGCCTCGGTGCCTACTTGAATCATGGGTTCACACTCTGCAACTCTGGGTAATAGCTTGCTTAATCTCCACTACGGGCCCACCGCAATGGGATGCCTGGTCTTCACCTTGGGAATGCCCAGTAGAGGCTATCTCGCAGGGAAAGCCAGGACGGGTTCCCAAAGCAAGCGCTAAGAGACCTGTCGGTGATTTGGCGCTATATAAATCGAAATTAACATAACATAACATATCAGGATGAACGGGAAGACTTTTTTTTTAGAATCTTCATAGTATGGAAGCAATATGATGTAATAAAATTGACCTGGTCAGTAAAAGTTAGTTGATCATGTAACATGACTCCCAGACTCTTTACCTTCCTTACGGGGGATGGACATTGTCCGGCCACATCTGGCCACCATGAATCATTCCAGAAATCCAAGAATTCATGATGTAGAATGTTCAGTTAATGGTTAAATGCTGAGGAATAAAGATGTGTAATACGTGTGGGGTGATCATTTCCGTGTACCCACTCTGGGGGGGGTGCTACAACTTCCAAGGATATACACACAAAGCTTGAACATTGCTCCAAAGCAGTGGGGTGAAGTGCTAAATATGGCAACAGGCTACGTAGTCAAAACAAGACAATATGTAGGCAATTGTAAGAATACAAAAGAGATCAAAACATAGCATTTTGATGGTATCAAGAGGGAAAAGTATAGATACAGTCAAAAAAGTTAGTAACTTTGGAGAGGATGTGACCTAACGGGTAGAGCGGTTGAACTTGAAGCTGGGGAACCATGTTTAAGTCTCGGCAGGGATGCTCCACATCTTGTGATTCTGGACAAACCACTTAATCTCCCAGTGCCTAACAAAAATGAATATGCCCGTCCGTAATACAACTAGTGCTCATGTAAAGCACTCTGATACCTTCTGGTTGAAATTCGGCAATGTAAAACTTCAAAAACAAAAACGAAAAACATGTTGAGGTAGATTTTTAAACCTTTGCAGAATTGCACCATCAAAGAAGCTAGTCCACAGTACCAAGGACATTCATTACAGAGTGTTGGTTCTTTTGGAGCAAACCCCTATGTGCCATTTTTGTGAAACGTTTGGATTTTTTAGCTTGAGTGGGAATGTGATGTTAGCAATGCTGGTGCCACTGGATATGTTAAGCTTAAAGGTAAAGTAATCTGGTTCATGCAAGTGAAATACCTCTAGATCATAGAACAAACTTTGAAGAAAATGATTTAGTAAGTGAGTGGGATCCAGTGTAGTTTCTTCAGTGAAGATGTTGCTGAACTGTCTTTGGCTGGATTAGTCAACCCAGATGCAAACCATTGATCTATACCACTACAACCTGGAGCTCGGAGTGAACACAACTTTGTCTCCCTCTCCTATTTATGATACAGAATGTTTTGAAAGACCCATTTTGCGAGTCAGAAAGGTTTTTTCCTCCACCAGCAAAAGGGGTTAATGAGTAAAAAAAAGACATTTTGCAGTTTCAAACACTGCTATAGTGAATTGTGGGTTTGGTTATTTCAAAATGGCTCTGTAAATCTAACCCTAGGTTCCTGGGGCTTCTGTCGCACCTCTTTGCACGTAGATATTGTCTGCTGCATGTTTATAGCCGGTGATTCTTATTGATCATAGTTCCTGATTCTTATTATTCATAGTTCCTCTGCTACCTCACTTTTATAATGACATTCAGGAGCTAATCACGATGTCCAGCGGACACAGTCTCGGTCTTGGTACCGACCGACCTCTGGTCGGTGATCCGGACTGCCTAATTTGGATGCTACCAAACACTGTTCATCACATTCCTACATTTCCCTATAAGCGCATGTATTACAGCTGAAAACCGGCTGTAATACATGCTCCCGTAGGGAGATGGGAGGCGCTGTTTATCCCTGCACCCCATGGCAGCCACGACAAGGTGCCTACCATGGGGAGCAGGGCTCAACAGTGGGGCAACATAGGTGCCCCCTTAGCCCTCAAACGGAGGCCGTGCACCCACTGCTAGGCCTGCTGGGAGTCCCCAAACATGCTTTCTGACATGTTTTCATGTCAAACAGGAAAAATGGAAACCATGCCGGAAACTGTGCATCATAATCCCAAGGGCAGAAAGGCCCTCCCTTTGGGATTACGAGTCGGTTCCAACTAGCCGACGGACTCCTTGAGCCAGTAAGAAGCCAGCCGGAATGATAGGCGGTTTAGTTTCCTACCTCCAGCAGTCGGAAAATAAACCGAGGTGCCGATTATGATGCGGCCCGGAAGGCTTTGACTGTCAGTTGGGGCCTTTACGGACGCCGATTATGATGCGGCCCGGAAGGCTTTGACTGTCAATTGGGGCCTTTACGGGCTCCGATTATGATGCGGCCCGGAAGGCTTTGACTGTCAGTTGGGGCCTTTACGGGCTCCGATTATGATGCGGCCCGGAAGGCTTTGACTGTCAGTTGGGGCCTTTATGGGCTGCATCGTAACCGGCCCCTCAGTGTTTGCTATGTATTTTTAATCTTTATTTTCCACATTGACAGGATTTTCACGTCATCTCTGCTCTATGTTCAAATTGCCTTTGTTGTGCCCCCCTTTTATTTTCTCATGGGGTCTTTGTTTGCTCATACTTTAAATATTTTCAACATTTCTAAGGCCTCACGTCTTAGCTTTTTGCATGAAGGGTCTACATGCTCTACTGATTGCACGAAACCAGGTTTGCAGCAGTGTGGTTGTTCATCACCTCTGTGTCTCTACTTTTTTCTGTGAAACTGAGGAAAGACAGCTGAGAATGAATATACTTGTTTCTGTTAAACTGAGGAAAGACGTCTGAGAATTAATAAGTGTGGTTTCTGAAAGGCTCTCTACTTCCTTTTCATAAAATGCAATCTGCACCCAGCTGAAACTCTGCAATTCAATTAATTCTTTTAACCTTTTACCTAATTAAAAAATCAAAACTCCTCAGTACCAATCCTTTCAGTAATTAGTTTGAATTAAAAAAGCAAGATTAGATTTTAAACAGTTATCAAATGGAGGAGTTGCCGGCACTTTCCACAGTACATAAATTGTGTCGTGGTTTCTTGCTTCACAGTTAAGCCAATAAACAAGAAAAGTAATTGATTGGAACATTTAATTAACAACATGGAGGAGGAGCTCCCTGTCACAAGTTACTTAATAGTGCAGCTGAATGAGGATTTTATTGGTAATCTTTCGGTGGAGCAAGTACTGAGAAGTTATGACTCTGCATACACAGTAGATTTTAGCTGCTGGTTCTGGCTTTCCCACACTGGCTTCAATTTCTTTATTTTGCAATGGCTGTTTTGCTCTGTTGCCATGATCATGCAACTACAGCTCTTTGGGGTGTTCCAATTGTTTCACTTGGGAAGCTCTGCATAATTTCTTAATCCACATGCACCTGACCAATAACACCTCCAAGCTACACTCCGCCCCCACCAGGTCTATGCCGCGTTCTGTCCACCTTCTTCCTCTTTCCAGGCTAGCTCCGCCCAATTTAGTTTTATGAAGAATTTGGATCTCCAATGAGGTCCATTTAAAATTACACACAAATATTATATGAATACACATTAAAATATGAACTCAGTTCATTGCCCTCGTAAATTAACATATTAAATTCCAGCGTAATTGTATCATAGTTCACTAAGACACATTGGGGCAAACTTACAATAACTGGCGCATCCCCAGGGATGCGCCAGTTATTGTGCGCCGCAGCTCCGCCACCCATGGTGCGCCGCATTTACAATGCGGCGCACCATGGGGCAAAAACGGCACAGATGTGTGACGCATCTGTGCCGTAAAGGTGGCGCATTGCTGGAGTTGCATCGCAAGCACGACGCAGCTCCAGCAAGGCTCGGGGGTGCCCTATCTGTCCAATGCTGCGTCAAGCCTTACGCCTGCTTCAAGCAGGCGCAGGGTTTTGACGCAGCTTTGGCCTAAAAGTGACTGAGTGAAATCTTGTAGATTTCACTCAGCCACTTTTGCGAGGCGCACCTTCCCCGGAACGCCCACCCTGTGCCAGAACGCCCACATGTGGCGCAGGGCTTTACAACGTGACGCATCTGCCTAGATGCGTCACGTTGTAAATGGGTCGCAGGGATGCGCCACGTTTACGCCGCCGTTGCATGACGCAAACATGGCGCAAGTCCAACATAAATCTGCCCCATTGTTTATAACTATATAACAACGGCAGTATTAAATTCAAAATAAGTCCATCATCAGAGAAACGCGCCCCTTCATAGCCAGTTCTCAAGGTCTATGAGAAAATGGGTTAGCACCGAGCATGCAAAAGGAGACAAGGGCATTCATTAAACGACAAAGGACATAAATGTAGGTACACATGCAATTTTGTAGATAATATAATACAATGCAATATCGACTTCACAGTAAATCTAAATTAAATAAAGTGCAAGGTGCAGCAGCAAACAATAAAACATTTGTGACTAACAACTGTTTTTCCCTGGCTATGACAAATAATATATATGATACAATTATGTGCAAAGTGCTGTTATATAGCGGCAGAAACATACGTAAACATTAAGATAGTGTACAATATAAGCTTTAAAATAAGACACATTTTTAGATAAAATGTGTCATGCACCAGTAGCAGGAAACTGTAAACCAGACAGAATTCCAAGGAACAAATTAGCAAATGTATAATTAAGGTTTAATTCTCCCTTAGCAATAGCAGTTAAAAGCCAAAAATAAGAATAGGGACCAGCATAAATAAAGGTATTGTAGACTAAAATATATTCATAGACTGCATAGAAAAATTGAATAATTTTATACACACTGTTTCATTCTTTGGAAAAAGAAGGAATTCACGAGCTGATGATACATTCTTAATGCCATTTTGCAAAAACATAGGTCAAACCCATTGGTAACGAAAGGCAACTAAAAATGGGCAAACAAATAGAATGTAATGGAAATTCTGAATGCCCAGATTACAAAAGACAACATTGATCCCAATTTTTGTGGCAGGGTACCAAGTAGCTACTCGCTCATTTAATGGCAAAAGGTCCATACGACATAATGTAAGCCAATGTCGAACACCATGTTCTTGCTTCAAGGATAAATACCTCAGGGATTCTCAGTGTGTTTGACATTGCTATTATCTTCAGCCTTTCATTTGATCTGCAGTACTTTACAACTCTCTGAACACCAACCATACAACTTGTATTTTTTTAAAAAGATTTAAATTCTAAAAAAAAGTGGGAGGACACTAACTCCTCTTTCTACTAAAATCATTCAATGTCATGGAGAAGTCACGTGAAAAAGAATATTTATCAGTGTGTCCTTCAAAAATCTTACAAGTGAAACCTGTTAATGTGTGTAACTCATGATTCTTTAGCTGGTATCCCCAACGTAATATACTGGCTAAGCCTTGAGTGACTGAGCCCATCACACCAAATTCCAGTCTAATAGCAGCTATTGGGACCAAAGTATTAAAATTACATAATAAACGTAAAATCTGACCTTTAGTTTTATCTAAAAAACTCCAGTCCTTTACTTGGATAGTTTCAATTGCATTTAGCAAAGTAAGAGGAATTTTTGCTTTAAAAACAGTGAGCAAATGTAAAAAATGTCATTGGCCCTTTGCAATATAAAATGTACGTAAACCATTTGTGTGTGTTACAGCTTTAGAAGAACTATGTGCAATATGTGGCTTATTGTTTAGGTTGACTGTTATTACCCAAATGAAGAAAAAAATCTACCATCTCCAATTTTTCGGAACCAAATCACCAGTTAAAATTACCCAATTTTCTACTTCTACTACATTTCATATTCAGAACTTTACTTTTAGAGACATTTATATTCAAGTACTGCGCCATTCTATATTTCTGCAAAGATACCAGCATTTTATTAAACCCATTAGGGGTCAAGTGCATGATTGCAATGTCATCAAGGTTGACGGTTTTCATATAATGCAGCTAAGTTATAGAATCGAATCTCCAGCATATTCGTCTGGAATCAAATTATCTTAATTTCAGGAAACAACTCAAAACTTTTCTTTTTCCTTGATCTCTGCTCTGTTGATTATGGTGCCACATTAAGCGCTGGGATGCCCTCGGGTAGCCATGTGCTATATAAATGTGTATTCATTCATTCATTCATCTGCATATATCAGGCATGGAAAAGAATGGCCACCTATCTTTGGCACATCTTCTTCTAGGGTAGAAAAACATTCGGGTAAGTCAGCTACATACAAAGAGAAGAGTAACAGGGCTAATACACATCCTTGCTTCAGCCTATTTTCTGTGGGAATTATTGTTGATAGGCCTTGATTTCCCCCTATTAGCAACTGCCACCAGGTTTGTGAGTGCTCTGCCCACCTTGTGCCTTGTTCTTCCTCAGCCATGAATTCTCTCTGTATCGCCTTAGTCTATCGCTGCTTCCTTCCATTACTAAGTAATACAGATCTGGCCACCATCTGCCTCTTTCTAGGTTGAAACCAAGTCAATTAAATGATTGAAATGTGCTTTAACCCATAAAGCGAACATTGTTTCATGTATCAAGTGCAAACGCTCTGAAGAACGGGGGCGGCTTCTCCGTTAAGGCGGAGGAGCATCGCCCACTAATCAAACTGCCCCCAGAATGAATAATAAAATGGTAATAAAGGTAATTTATTACCATTTTATTTGTCAAAACTCCATTTTGAATGGCAGGAGCAGAAAGCAGTGACGGGCAGGGCACTTTCAGTTTAAAGTGTGCATGTCTTTTTGGCTAGCTGTCTTTCGATGGTCAGCTAGACATGAGCATTATAAACCTCTCCAACCAAGCTGTCTTAGACAGCTGGGTTAGAAAAAGCATAGGGCTCAAGTGTCCTCGGGAGCACCAAAGGAGGCGTCTCTCTCCAGTCCTGGTGCTGCTTTCATACTGCAAGAGAGCAGCACCACGATTGGTTAATGTAGTTTTTTGGGTCATGCTGGAGCCTGCTTGCCTGCCTGGAGAAGACCAGAGCAAAGTGGGCATTGTACCAGGAAGGTGAGTGTGGTTCTTTTTTTTACTTATTTTATTTACTTTTATTTTCCTCCCTCCCTCCGTCCCTCCCACCCACCTCACCACCCTCCGTACAAGCCAGCTGCCACTGCTGAAGAGGCAAACGAGAGACTTCAAGACCAGGGCAGCATATGTGGACTGCATAGCTGGCTGCACGCATCTTCTAAAGTAAAATATAACAATGATCTTAGTAGACTAGCAATAAATAAATTAGAGACCGTAAACAAAATAGGAACACATGATGAGGTGGTGTAAACTCAGATCACCATCCTATTATGTGCGCAGCTGCTAATGGTCAGTGAACTAGTCTATGCTGAGAAGACAAGGGGTGGTGCAGGCTGGAATTGATCACAGTCTGTCCACTGTAAGGCAAATATGGCATATTCAATCTTGAGCACTTTGGTGTGTGTCAGTCTAGGTAAAGGGCAGGTAGTGACTCCCTTAGCAGAGCAATTTGTGGAGCCTATGAGCTATAGTGCTTGACAACCAAACTGGCCATGCTGAAGATCCTGATACGGATGGATGAACAGGTATGTGGAAGCTATTGGCTGAACTGTGAAAGGCTGTTCCAAACTCTGCCATGTTGGTGTTCAACGGTGATGCTGAGCACACATTTGATCCCAAATCATTTCAAGTGATTGAGCCAGAGCCAAGAGATCAAAGAACCATGGATCCTTCACAGGCTTTAGTGATCTACAGTTGGCAGTAAGGAATTGGAAGCTGCAGAAGGCACTCGATGAGGAGATGCCAAGTTGAATTATGTCTTACTCATGGTGCACGGTGAGAAATTCTGTATGAAAACTAGAAATTATGTCAGGCATTTCAGAACTGACTGTTGGATCTGATGAGAGTCTGGCATATGAAGGTCTTCAGGACAGAGGTGGCACACTGGAGAAATAATTTAAGAACAATATTCCAAGCCTCATTGATTATGCAAACCAGCCTGTGCAGTAAAGGAATGACACTAACTTCTCACTGGGCATTTTAGAGTAGTGTGCTACAGGGCACACACAGAGGTCACAAACACCAAAATAAGAGTTCAAATATCTCTATATATAAAAACGAAAGTATGTCTTACTGTTTGTCCTTTAGGCATTACTACACCATTCATCCGATCGGCATGAAACTTTGGGAAGTTGTTGAGTACACTTCCGCGAAGGTTTCTGGCAAAAAAAAAAAGAAATTGTTAAATGTTGTTGAGTACACTCCCGTGAAGGTTTCTGGCAAAAAAAAAAAATAAATTGTTAAATATTGGCCCCCCGGCCCCCTCCCCCGCCCCCCAGGGCCCTCATAATCTTTCCAATACTGAACGTTTACAGTTTCCAGTGTGACTCGCTTTTGCAATGACCATCAACAAAGCACAAGCAAAGTCGCTGCAAGTGTGTGGACTAGATTTGGAGAATCCGTGCTTCTCACATGGACAACTGTATGTGGCCAGCTCACGTGTCAGAAAACCTTCTGATTTATTCGTGTACGCACCAGACGGAAAAACAAAAAATACTGTGTATCCACAAGCACTCGAATAAATAAACAGAATTAAAACAACACTTTAAAATGTTTTTCATATTAAAATGAATAAGTTTCAATAAAAATGACACAATGTAAATTGAATATTATCATAACAAGTTTCCTTAAATTTCCTTTCTTCTGAGATCGCAGCAACGCGCAATGGGTAAGCTAGTCTACAATAAAAACAAAGCTCATAATACCCATCTTCATCAACTGCTGTGTTCATAAACGTATTTATTGCTGCAGTACACTTTTTCTATCTAAGAACATGGCTTTGTTAGTGTCAATTACCAAATGTCATGACCGAAGGCCCTATGTCCATACTTTGCTTAACTACTGATGCTAGTAGTATGTGTACCAAGTGAGCAAAGTAGATAGATGTAGTTCATGACTTGATTTAGCCTACAATGAGAATGTCCAGCTGAGATGCAATAGCACATTTAATCTAAAAATGAAGAAACAGCACTCAATGGATGATTTATCACCTAGATAAAGGGGTGGAAAACACTGCTGGTTCATCATGTTCTCAGATGAAAAACTAATCTGGCTACACATTTAGAGTGATGTCAATATAAGCCAATGCGAATGCAGAGATATTTACTCAATTAAATTCTAAAAATGATCAAAAGTGTTAATCAAGAGCCAAGATATTTGATACTGGAATGGCAGAAAAGAAAACATCACCATTCAAAAGACTTTTTTTTTGGCTCTTGAACCAGTATGAAATAGCAGCAAACACTAAGAATGGAAGTCAGCTTGAAGTAGTGATCTTTGAACAACACAAGAAACATTTCTGAATGGAAAAGGGATACTAAAAATGATACTGACACCATGAGGCATGTCGTGCTGAAGACACCTATCATGCAAAAAACATAAACCTGTTCAGGGAAGACACTGAAAATAAGTTTCAGCTGTAATGCAAAGCTTCAGCACCAGAAGTAAAAGGAATGAAAGATTTAATGGGCTATTATAGTTTTAATTTCATCTGTACATTGGGGTGAAATAAGTCCTGGAGAGATACATGCAGCTGACATCATCAGGATTTCAGGATGTCCTGCTTTTTGGAAATCCTTATATGTATTTGTACTAAAAAAAGAACCAAAGGTTTTTCAGAGTGTGGAGATGTGCCTTACAAAGGTGAAATCACAAAGGTAAAAAATCTGGATCAATAAATAACTCAGATTATTACTCACCACAAGTGTCATCAGTTAGAGCTATACGACTCAACGCATATCACAAGTTGCATCACAAATCTTAGCCTGTTTAGGTACAAATATTTGAGTTTGGGGGTCTCATCTTCAACCAATATTTTCCAAGAATTCATTCAATGGGTTATCAAACCAGTCAACACATTACATTACAGTAAAAACATACAGTGGCCAGACTAAGTAGATTGCATTCAAACATATACTTTTCTTTGGACTGACCAATCAGTTGTAAAATGAAATGTTTGCACTTTTCATTAAATGACAATATAGTTTTTACACTTGTCAAGTCATGTACATGTTGGTCCAAATTTCCATTATTACCTGTGTCACATATAGAGCCCTGAAATGTTGATGCAAAATCGTGCCAGCACAAGTGGAATCTGTTTAATCAAGCTTTGTTTGTCACATTTCTAAAAGATCAGAATAAAGCAGTCAGACAAGTGTGCATTGTGCTATATGATGCTAATTTCCAATAAATCATGAAAAAATTGAAAAAATTGAATTCCATAAAACCAGAGGAAATTCTACAGACAGAGGTTGCTTCATTCTGGAAGCCGTCACATTTGAGAGCAGACCTCCATTGATAAGATGTCATTTTGGTAAAGTTGCACCAGCTGGATTTCAAGTGTAAAACCTTTTATATATTGTTAAGGGGTGGAGTCGCTGACGTCACAGAACACTTTGGCACTTATTAACTGACACAAAGTAGAGGCCATGTTCACCCAAAGGACATATTGCTTTTCTGAAGAGTTCAGAAGAACAAAAAACTGGGGACAACTGGGACAGAGTACAGACCTGTGACGAGCATCGTGCTCCCCTCCGTAGCACTGTATAAACAAACTCCTACCCCTTGGGGGAGCTGGTGATTGGTTTCTAGAGCCGAGAGTTTGCATCTTGAGCAGTTTGGCACTTATCAATGGTCACTAAGCAGCAGGTCAAATTCCCCCAGTGGACTCTGCACTTTTTAAGAGTTCAGAAATACAAAACACTGGTCTTAAGGGCTATCAGCATTGGCGTGTTCCAACACTCAAGCTACCAGAAGAACAATTGAAAGTTAATGACTGCCTTGAACTCCATTTACTATGATCCACTTGGGATGACTGGGACAGACCTGTGAAAATTGTGTGACTCAACACCATATGAACTAATAAAACTGTTTTTAGATGATATATAAAGGTATTTGTATAAACCATTTCTTTCTCAACATCCAATATTTTTGTATGAAACAACCTATTTTCCTGTCTCATCGTATAAATAGTTGTACCGGTATTAAATGAAAATCCTACTAAGTAGCATTCTTTGTATTTATGATGTAATATTGTACTATGGTATGTAACATGTTGTCTTCTTTAGGAACTAGATCTGTTTTTACTCTCCATCTAAGTCTGAATAGAGGAATGTCATCAAGTCACGAAAAGATAAAAAAACAAAGCATAATTCCAAATATTAATTTGCTGAATCGTAGTTGAAATCATTTGAGATACATTGTTTGAGATTAGCAAATAACCAACATGAGAATATGAGGAATGAGAATTTGGAATTTTTTTCTTTCTTTTTATGTTGTAAAATGAAGCTGTCAACCATCAACATTTTTAGTATTCTTAACAAAAGTCTGCGAAAAGTAAAACAGATCTAAGGAGTTTAAATTGAGTAGAAGCTATTGTATCAAGTGGTGTGTCTCTATTAAGGTTCAAATCTCCACCATAAATAAGAGGAACGTTTCTCAAGCTGATATCTGTAAATGCAACAGTTTCCAGAAATGCTGGTTCATCTGCAGTAGGGCCATATATATTATATTAAAAAAAAAACACATAGATTCCGTGTTAACTTAACATACACATACCAAACATTTGGATAACTATGGCTGTGTAAAATTTGTAAATGAAGTTTAATCCAAAACAATATTGCAACTCCATTATTTTTCCCAGTTGCTTGGGAGCAAGGAAAATTACCTACTCCATTTTTAGTCATATAAAGTAAGGTATTATAATTACTGTGTGTTTACTGAAAAAGAAAAATGTCAGAATGTTATTGTGCTAAATATTCCATAGTTTTCCTTCATATCACTGGATACCTTTAGCCGTTTAACATTCAGTGATGTAATCTCTTAGAGCTAGCTTCCATTCATTGTACATACAAAAGATGAATACAATTGAAGACATTTTATTTAATTTCCAGTGTAACCTTTGCTAAAAAGATATGGTTGCACAGAATAAAAAGGTTGATGGCATTGAATGAGAAACATGCACTTTATTAAAAAGATATGAAACAAAAAATTATGAATTCGAGAAAAGCCAATGTAGCATCCCTCCCCTGTGTTGGAAAGCATATAAACGGGGCATATTCAACAACATTTGATATAGAATTGTTAAAAACATACAAAAACCTTCATCGTCTTGAGCTTCCATAGATTCCATAGACAAAAGATGATGTTGTTTAAGAGAGGCAATTATCTAGGGGGATAATTTCAAAAATGTGAGATGTTGTTCTTCCAAATCCACATCATAGATTGATTAGAGGGACCATATTTATATTCTCATTCTCAGAGTCTGGCTATCAGCGCAACAGCTATTATGCAGTGATTTTGGAGTTCCTTTTGCTATTTCTTAATGAATACAAATGTTATTGCCATTTGCTATTAAGGATGGAATATATCTTTCTCCTTTCCATATCATAACTAGGCGATTTTTTTTGTAAACTTATTTTATTGCCATTTATACAATGCATGTTCATGTTCGTACATCTTGGTACATTACCCGGTTCCTCATTTGTACATTTATCTTCACTAATACATTCTTCGTTCCTAATTGCCCATCTGTACTGCATGCCGTTCCTAATTGGCTATTCATGTTACAACTAGGTGATTATGATGCAGCATTCACAAATTAGTTTGCCTCTAATTTAGTTTATTTTGCCTAACCTTTCGGTGAGATGGAGTCCTGCGAACCTTATCAATTTCACATTTCACTGCAAATTTTATACTGAGGACTTTGATTGACATGTTTTTTTTATAAAACCTGCAATTATTGCCTTCAATATATTCTGGTACATTAAAATATCTATTTTATACTGTCTATGTTTGTTTTCCAAATTCAAAAATAGTTTTTCATTGGGAGGACTTTGTACCTGTAAAAGTTTGTGCGACCATGAACTCACTTTCTCTAATTTTAATCTCACCATCGGAGACTCTCCTGCACAAATAAGCTATATCTCTTTACATGTGTTTGATGTCTGTTCCAATAGTATCAGTCGTAGCTCTAATAGAATGCATTTCCTCTAAAATCCTGCTTAATTAAGGTTCTGAAGATTCTATCATTTTAGCTTTCAATGGCAAAGGTTTAGTTGTTTGTTTCCTCTTATTTGATTGACTTTGAAAGGATTTGCCTTCCAGGTTTGCAGTAGCCATGTTATCACTTTAAATAATAGCACTTAATAATACTAAATTAACAATCGAGATAATAAAAGTGCTAGATTAGGTAGGCCTTCTTTGTAAAATTATTTGAGGAAACTACTGCACTTTTTGATACTTAACATTTACGAACAACAAATTATATAGGGTCTAAAGGATTATTTTAAATAGTATTTCTGTGTTCCTCGGAAATATTAACTGCAATGACCAAGTAATATTGTAATGTGACACTTCTCTGGTAAATTGCTGTTTGTTAATGAAGTACAAAATAAAGTTGCCCAGAAAAGAAAAATACACAATCAGTCACTTTAAGGAGATCTTCACTTAGTCATGAATAAAGCCAATGGATGGTGCACATTCCCAAAAAATGCATATCATGCAGCTGTGTATAATCATTTTTTTTTAAATGGGGGGATTTAGTGGTACTGCAGGGTACAAGAAAACTTTGTGCCGTGCAGAAGCATGTGCATCACTTTTAATCAAAGCCACATGCAATTTTTTATGCGCCGGACATCCTGCATTCCAAGGCATGGAATTTAGAGTGGTGAAATGTCGTCTGTGGGGGTAGAACATTTTTTTTTATTGCACTTTTGTAATTTGGGAAACTCTATACTTTACAAAGGAGATAGACAGTTCCTGAATGTGGGTGAAACTGGCATAGCTACCCTTTTCCCAATGCTTTTAGACAGATATTTTGCTCAAAATAGACTCTACACCAGGTTTTAGGGACGTGTGCTTCCCTGCTGTCAGCTGAGTGACAGCAGAGAAAACACAACAGCCACTGAGCAAATGTGTTTTCTCCTGTTCCTGGACCTGTACTTGTCTCAACATTACTTTGTGGACTAAATGATAGCTTTCAGATTCAAAATGACTCAGTACAGAAAGACTGCTACAGGTTATCTGTAAGCAAAGTAGGAGTAGGCACTTGTGAAGGAGGAATGTTGGCTCAAGACTAACCTGAGGACTTTGAAACCTGAAAACTTTCGATCAAACCCAGCCTTGACACTGAAATGTGTATGATTCTAGGTATATCAGTTAATGTTCCCTTGGCTAACAATGTATAGTAAGTAAACTTAAATTGTAAATATGTGAAATCAAAGTGTGATTCAGATATGTAAATAGATGCTTCTGTGAATGTGTATTGCTTTGTGTACTGATATGGTATATCACACATTTGCGGCCCAGCTAAGTTACAGTTATGCCTATAAATACATGAGTATACTATTTCAGAGTACCTGACTATTGGGATATCTATAGCACATGACGTTTCCTGGTTTTTATATGTTGCCTTATAGCTTCCTTTTATACGTACAGGTTAGCACCATTAACTTCTGAGCATTTTGTATGTGACTGCATCCCATGCTAAGTCTTTCCCTGCAACCATTCTGAAACCATGTTGCACCAGTAACTTGTGAGAATTTGGATATGAATGCAAAGTGAATGAATGAATGAATGCAAAGTGTGCTTATCTTTTTCTCGCAAGGGCTCTGAAATCCTATTCTGCTGGTAGTCTGTGCACATTCAGTGTGCAAAAGACTTAACTTACTTAGCTTTTCCCTTTTTCAATTTTCAATCAGAAGCACTCCTCTTACTGAACTACATGGTTTTGGTAGGTATTTCTAATAAGTATATGTACTTCAAGAGAAAAAAAGACATTACTTCTCACACCCCTATTCGGGAGCAGATCAAATAGAGGTAAGAGCATACGATTACAATGACAGAACACAAACCTAACAATAGCTTCAGAATTTGAATCTTTCTGTGCCAAGGATAGGTTGGACAGACTCAACAGGGTACTAGAGAAGAAGAGGGACATATATTATCTCCATGCTCTTAAGACTGGCTCCCCAGTAACCTAACTGTGTGTCACGTGAAGGGGTTAGCCCCTTCCATGCTCATGACGGAACGGTTCCGTCATGAGCATAAGGTGGCCTGTGCTTATGACGGAACCATTCCGTCATGGTTCCATAAGCCCAATGGAAGGTTCAGCACCGGGGGAAAATCCGCGCAGCACAGAAGGGGTTAAACGCTCATCTTGACAGAGTAATCAAAATGTATATCCAGTGAGGTTAATGTTCACCAGTTAAACAGGTTTTCCAACAGTGATCACCAAATGAACTTGATTTCTGGTAGGGAAGGATCAGTCGACATCTTTCTGCACTTCAGTAAATTGAGCACCAGAAATTGGTTAATAGAGAGATCTGTTATTTACATTGATTGGAAATGGCAGTGTGCATGCAGAGTTACATAAAAACTAATTAAAATTCTAACAATTCTACTACTAGTACTACTGCTACTATTACTACTTCTACTGCTAATGATGATAATAATAATGCAGTATAAGGGAAATGACTGTCAATGTTGACAAGACCAATATGTTCGACCATGCAGCGACTGAGTCCATGAGTAACCAGTCATCTAGTCCTCTAGCTCTTGTTCCAAATGCACAATGAGAATAGGGAAGCCAATAATAACGATAATGATTGCCTTGTAGCTGCCTCGGCTGCAGTCAAGATAGGTAACATCTTGATTATTGAGTTGATGAGCTCAGTTACATGTTACACACTGCCATATTCTATGTCTGTTTGGCTTTGCCTCTGGGTTTAATCATTGTCCACGTGTCTTTGCCTGCATCTCCTAGGACCAAGGAAGTGTTTCAGGCCCTGAAGCAGGATATTCCAAATATAAATGAACATTTGAGCCTCCCTGTCAGGATCACGGTGACACACCCGCACGAAACGCGCCGCGAACATCCCAAGGATTCGAATGCATTGCCCGGAGTGAGAGGCAACGCAATGACACAGCCAAAGCCGGGTCTGCCATAATGCCTGTCTGCCTCGGACAGCAGAGTAACGCTGGAAGACGCGTCATGAGAAGCAGGGGACTACGAGCACCAGCAGGCCCTGCGCAGACATGTGCAGATACAGATAGCTTAAATGGAAGCCGGGAACCAGAAACGGCGTCAGATATTGCCGTACCCTAGCAGTGCTAGTCGGGATTCTAGAAGCTCGTGCCCAGCGTAGGAGAATACCTTGTGACTAACGAGCCGTGCAGCCTCAGGGGAGCGAGCCTGTCCTCTTCTGTGATTCGACTTCGGAAACCGGCTTAACGTAAGGGGAGGTTTGGACATTGACTAGCAAGGCAATTCCCCCAAGACATCGGAGCTGCGTCAGTAACTCTTTATCTGACTCTGGCTTGCATCTCGCCCTGCCTCAGCAAAACGGAACTCGAGCGGCATTTTCGGCCGCTGTTTAGCACAGTGCCCTCCGTTGGCGGGCCACCAGGAAGGTGGTTCTTGCGGAGGACGGTTGGTCCCTTGGTTTGCTCGGCATTGTCGGCCGAGGGGGTTCCGTGGTGAATTCCTGAAAGGCAATGGTATCGTTGACATTTTCATTATTTCATATCTTGTATGATTTCATGTGCACTAGTGACGGAAAAAACTAGCACATCTAATTTCATTATATCGTGTCTGTTGTTTTTCCTGAAGGAATAGACTTGCTATTGTTACAGGCACAGGGTGGGCAACCCGACCCCGAGGTCACAAAGCATAACACTCCCATTGGTGGGTGTGTCATATGGAAAATGGAGAAGTGGGTTAGCGGTTGCGCACACCGCTTCCGTTAAAGCCCCTGAAGAGAAGCATATGGAGCTTCGAAATGCGTTGGGCAGATCCATTACGGAGCGGCATCTACAAGCGGATCCCCGTCCTCACCTACACATAAATCAAGCTGCTGCTCGTGTGCTACTCAAAGGTGGACAACCTTGGAGCGACAATATATATATATATATAATGGGGTGGTCCAGTCAGCTCCTGTCTCAAAAGTTTTGGGGTGAATCGTCAAATGGGGGGAGAAAAAAGGGGGCTCCCAAAACGCGTTTTCTCCATGTTCATTTCTATAGAGGCTTTTGTTGCGACTACAGCCTGTACTGCTGAACGGAATTACACCAAATTTGGCAGAGAGGTAGCTCTTGGTCCAGAGTGAATTCTTTGCTTTAAGTATTGTAAATACGTTCAGTAGTTCCTGAGAAATTTAAAAATAAACAATGCACTTGTCTTCCCTTTTTCTTCACCTCTCTTGCCTCTTTGTGCATCTCGCTTGCCTCTTTGTGCACTTCTCTTGCTTCTTTCTACACCTCTGTTGCTTCTTTCAGCAATTCTCTTGCCTATTTACGCACTTCTCTTGCCTGTTTCTGCACCTCTTTTGCTGCTTTATGCACCTCTCTTGCCTCTTTCTACACCTCACTTGCTTTTTCTATACCCCTCTTGCCTCTTTCTATATCCCTCTTACCTCTTTGTACAGCCCTCTTGCCTCTTTCTATACCTCTCTTCCCTCTTTTTACCACACGCTTGCCTCTTTCTGTACTGTTGCTTCTTTCTGCACTTCTCTTGCCTCTTTCTGCACCTCTGTTGCTTCTTTCTGCACTTCTCTTCTTTTTTTCTGTATCCCTCTTGCCTCTTTGTGCTCCTCTCCTACTCCTTTCTGCACCCCTCTTGCCTCATTTTGCACATCTGTTGGTTCTTTCTCCACTGTTCTTGGTTCTTTCTGTACCGCGTTTGCAAATTTCTGCATCCCTCTTCCCTCTTTGTCCACCTTTATTCCTTCTTTCTGGCTTCTCTTACTTCTTGCTGCATTGTTCTTGCTTTTGTTTGCATCTTTCTTGCACATTTCTGTATCCCTCTTACCTCTTTCCGTACCCCTGTTCCCTCTTTCTGCACCTTTCTTGCCTGATTATGTATCTCTCTTACCTCTTTTTGCACCTCTGATGCTTCTTTCTGTACTTCTCTTGCCTCTTTCTGTACCACTCTTGTCTCTTTCAGAACCTATGTTTCTTCTTTCCGCACTTATCTTGCTTCTTTCTGTACCAGTTGCCTCTTTCTGTACCCCTCTTGCCTCCTACTGCCCCTCTCCTACCTTATTCTGCACCTCTCTTGCCTGTTTCTGCAGTTCTCTGCCTTTTTCTGTTCCTCTTTTACTTCGGTCTGCACTTCACGTATCCCTTTCTGTACCACTATTGACTCTTTCTGTTGGTTCTTCCTGCACTGCTCTTACTTCTTTCTGCAACTCTGTTTCAAATTTCTGCATCCCTCTTGCCTCTATCTGCATACCTCTTCCCTCTTTCTGCACCTCTCTTGCCGCAGTCTGCCCACCTGTTCTCTCTTTATGCACCCCTTTTGCCCGTTTCTACATCTGTCTCTTTCTGAAGTTCTCTTGTCTCCTTCTGTACCTCTGTTGCTTTTTCTGTACCTCTCTTGCACATTTCTGTACCCCTCATGCCTCTTTCTGCATCCCTCTTGCCTCCTTCTGTACCTCTGTTGGTTCTGTCTGCACTTCTCTTGCCTCTTGCTGTACCCCTCTTGCCTCTTTCTGCACCTCTGTTGCTTCTTTTGGCACTTCTGTTGCTTCTTTCCAGACCTCTCTTGCTTCTTTCTGCATTCATCCTGCCTCTTTATGCACCTCTATTGCCTCTTTCTGTACTTCTCTTGCCCTCTTCTGTACCTCTGTTGCTTCTTTCTGACCTTCTCTTGCCTTTTTTGTACCCCACCTGCCTCTTTCGGTACCTCTGTTGCTTCTTTCTGTACTTCTTGTGCTTCTTTCTGCACGTCACTTGCTTATTTCTGAACCCCTCTTGCCTCTTTCTGCATCCCCCTTCCCTCCTTCTGCACCTCTCTTGCCTTTTGATGCACCTCTGTTGCTTCTTTCTGTACATCTCTAGCTTCTTTCTGCACCTCTCTTGCTTCTTTCTGCACCTCTGTTGCTTCCTTCTGCACTTCTCTTACTTTTTTTGCACCCTTCTTCCCTCTTTCTCTACCTCTATTACCTCTTTCTGCACCACTGCCCCCTTCTTCTGTACCTTGCTTTCCAGTTCCTGCAACTCTCTTGTCTCTTTCACCAGTTATCTTGTCTCCTTCTGTACCTCTGTTGCTTCTTTCTGCACTTCTGTTGCTCAGTTCTGCACCCCTCTTGCTTCCTTCTGCAACTCTGTTGGTTCTTTCTGCACTGCTCTTGCTTCTTTCTGCACCTCTCTTGCAAATTTCTGTACCACTCTTGCCTTTTTCTACACCCCTCTTTCTGCACCTCTTTTGCTTGTTTGAGTAATTCTCGTGGTTCTTTCTGAACTTCTCTTGCCTCTTTCTGTACTCAAATGGGAAGTGCAAGCTGTCAAGTTTGAAGGTCTGCGTGCTCTCGTGACTGAGGTATATGTCTACTTGTATATGTATTCTTACATGTGTTATGCATCTGAATATGGTAGCTTATAAAGAGGGTAACTTCTCCTATAGGTGGTCAAACTTTCTCAGTTCTTCGGTGTCATTCGGTTACACAGGCAGACATGTCTTATGTATATATGTGTTGTAGAGCCCCTCAAATATACTATTGAATACCCATGTGCCCTGTATTGTGAGCAGAAAGACATGCATACACCTTTTTTACACACATTTACAGAGTATACTGTTTGAAACACAGGTATTCAAATGCTTGTATGTTTATTTTCATTTAACATGTCACTAGGTTAATGCATAGACAATCATGCATGCATACCTTCACAAGCTTTGTCAGACTTACAACAGTGATATGCTTAGGATTGCTGTTTTATATTTGGTAGGCCTAACATTCTGAGCAGTCGATTAATAGTGAACCTTTAGGAGAAAAGTGAGGTTTAAGACATCTTTGGAGGATTAGTGATTTGTATGAGTCTGTTTTAAGGTACAGTCAAAGTAGGCCTCTTTCTGCACCTCTGTTGGTTCTTTCTGCACAACTCTTGCTTCTTTCTGCACCTTTTTTCCTCTTTTTGGACTTCTTTTGACTCTTTCTGCATTTATCTTGCTTCTTTCTGCCCCCTTCTTCCACTTTCTGCACCTCTCTTGCCTCTTTCTGCAATTCTCTTTCCTCTTTCTGTGCCTTTATTCCTATTTCTGCAGATGTCCTACCTATGTAGGCATAGTTAGAAATTAGCATTTAAAAAACCTTAGAAATTCACTGAAGAAAACACAGGTTCAGAGACGTTAAAGTCAGGGACTAGCATTTAAAAAAACCTTAGAAATTCACAAAAAAACCCACAGGTTTCAGGGACGTTATAGTTAGTTGGACATTTCACTTGTATAAAGCCAGAGAAACTCAGCCATTATAGTTAGTAGAGCTAACTATAACTCGCGCTACCGCAATGCACTGCTGATGATGTCACATATTACATCACTCATGACATGGTCAGTGACATCACTGATGACATCTCACATTACATTACTGATTACATCATCCACATGATCATATGATGCACCTCCTCACACCCTAATAAAACCTTTGATACACCTACTCTAAAATACAGATTCCCAATATCAAAACCATAGACAGATCAATATCAGTTAGTACATACCAGTTCAGTGATTCATACATCTACACACACATTAACTCACTAACCCATACATTGACTCATACACGCAATCATTCATCAATACAGCTCTGATATATCCTTTCCCATATAGATACTCACACACTGCAACTCACCCAAAAAGTTACTCAAACACCTAGTCAGTCACCCAAAGAATAATTACACTGCCATTTACTCACCTATACAGATATACACAAACACCACCTCACTTATTCATCCAGATCGTACCATATACATACTCTCTTCGACAATTACTGACATAAGCATACACTTATCCATGCAGGCACAGTCACAATCGCTCACTGTCACATATACTCACTTATATAATCCAACAATCACTTATACTGCCTTTCACATATGTATTCACTTACACATATACCACTAAGACATCCATTCACTCACCAACACAGCTATACATATACTCACTCACCCATACAGTCCCTAACACATGCACTCATAAACCCATACATCCAGTGAATCACCCATTCACACATCCATGCAGGGAGTCACCCCCCCCCCCCCCCCACCCACACAGACACTCAGGCACCCATACTGGTACTCAGATAACCAATCATTAACCCATATAGACACTGATGTAGCTACTCACTAACCTATGCACTTACTCACCAACTGACAGACTGATACAGACATTCACACAGATTAATCATTCACCCATGCATTCACTAAGGCACGTTTAATCATTCACGTATACAGTCAGTCACGCACCCACTAAATCATCCATTGAGACGCTCATACACCCACTCATTCTTCAATACACCTTGGCATAACAATATATAACATTCTTGAACTTTTTAGAAACACTCAGTCACTGGATGATGTCATCAGTGATGTCATTTGATATGTCATCAGTGATGTAACTAACCACGTCAAGATGATTAATATGTGACATTATCAGCAGTGCATTGCGGGGTGTGAGTTATAGTTAGCTCTTCTCACTATAATGGCCAAATTTCTCTGGTTTTACATGAGTGAAATGTCCAACTAACTATAACGTTCCTGAAACCTGTTTTTTTCAGTGACTATATATATATATATATATATATATATATACCTTTACTTTACTTTTATTGTGTGTGCTGCAGTTCCTGACCCTCCCCTCCCCTCCTCGCCCCAGCTCTTTCTGTAACAAAACCTTCATCCTTGAAACATTCAAGTAAAGGACTAAAATCATTTAAAACATTTTTCGTTTCACTCTGTATCTGACCAACATACAGTAAAAACGTATTTTTAGTCATCAAACCCTTGGGTATCTCTCCCCCCACATCCTATTAGATGGATATCTAACAAGCAGCACAAACAAAATATTCGTTTTGATCTATAATTCCATGCAGTCCTAGAAGCACTAGCTTTTTTCTTGCAAAAAGTAATCAGTCTATATTTTGTCACCCTGAATTTCAGTCCGTTTATATATATGTGTGTTCATGTTTCCTGTTAATCTTCTTTTATTTAAGGATAGATTGGGGTCACTTGACCCTTGCAGTATAAAATGGGATACCATACCTTTATAGGTTAATTAATGAATTAATGCTCTTTTTTTTTACGGAAAAACCCAAAATGAAGTACCTTTTCAATGGGAAAGAAATAAACTTCATTAAAACATGGTGTTCCTTCCAGGCAAGGTTGCTGTACCTGCTTTCACAGCTCCTCCAGACCCTGTTACAATTACTGGCATCAGAGCATGCGGATAATGGATGGAGCTCGCGGATGAAAGGGGATGTAATTGCTTGGAGTGGTCCCACCATCATTAGACCATGCCATTGAAGCTCAAGTGGTCTAATCAAGTCGGCACATCCGCGAGAAGCAATTACAAAAGACCCCAGAGTAGACGCTGTATCTTTAATCCTACCCGTCAAACCTACTGCAGAGGCGACTATTAAATCTCAGTCCCTCGAACATCCAACAAATTTGTTCCAAAAGTGGCATTTTTCAGAGCAAGCTCTGTATGCCTGTGCTGGGGGGGGGGAGGTCGCTATGTCAACAGCTGCTTCAGGAATCACTGCCTTGGTGAGCGAACGGAGTGACTGCAATGCGCCCTCATTCAAGATGTTACCCCTTATTCAAATCATGACCCTCAACATACAAAGACATATTCAGATCAGACCAGTGAACCGCTGAAAATGGAAGTCTGTGCCCTTGCCTGTCCAAAAGATGGTAGATGCCGGGCCGGTCTGGCTGATAGGACAATCAAGCACTGCTCGAGAAGTCGGTCTGACTAGTCAGTGTGAGAGGTGCCTGAGGAGTCGGTCTGATGGGTCAGTGGGAGCAGCACCCGAGAAGCCGGTCTGATGGGTCAGTGTGTGGACACTTTGTCTGTTTGTGGGCCTGATTTATGGTCTGCTGGGCCGTTTTTATTTTAAAACAAACATTAACTGCAACAAGATCAAATCCGCGCAGTCTTCCATACCTTGCAAAACAAGTATACGGCGTTTATTTGCAGGTTCCCAACTGCTCCAATTTACATATATGGACAGCTTTTTTAGCTATCTAATTCACTAATTGATGCCACTTTTATTTTGGTGCCTGACCCAGTTTTCTTTCCCATTCGCAGTGCTTAATTTGAGCAAGTGGTTTCTGTTGCTCGGCACTGGCACTTCGTTGTCAACACCGGCTCTTGTGACATTATGCCACAAGGTGGTGGTGTCTGGCAAATTTAGAGATGACCACAACAACAGTTAATTATTAATCCAATATACATAAAAAATTACTATTACCTGCCGCCCACGCCATTCTTATAGCTTTGGATGCCTGAAATATGCCGATTTTTCACATTTGTAGGAGTGGCATGGTTAGTAGTTGTGTAGGACAATGTGTGGCGTACACTGCCGTGGCCTCCTGACAAAAGCTCTGTGTTAGACCTGGCCTTTTGACTGGTTTATCCCCAAACTTTTTGCCTCCTATTTCTCTGATCCTGTTTTCGTTGGCTAAAGAAGTCTGGGTACTTTACTGCTGCTGATCAGTGCTAAAGTGCATATGCTCTCCATATAAATTGTGAAAATGATTGGTTATCCATTATTGGCATTTTTGATTTACTTGTAGGTCCCTAGTAAAGTGCACAGTGTGTATTAGGGCAAGTAAATCAAATGCTAATAGTGGCCTTGCAGCACTGGTTGTGCCACCCACATGAGTAGCCCTGTAAAGGTGTCTCAAACCTACCACTGTGGAGTCGGCACATGCAGTTGTGAACTGCCATGTTGTCCTGTCAAGTGCACTCACTTGCCAGGCCCAAACATGCATTCTCCTTATGTGTAGGGCAGCCCTAAGGTAGGCCAATGGAACCCCGTGGGCAGCGCGCTGTGTATGTGAAAGGTAGGATATTTACTGGTGTGTGTGACATGTCCTGTTAGAGAAATACTGTGTAATTCATTTTTTACTGTTGAAAGGCTATCTGTCCCATAGTCTCATCATTGTGGTTGCACTGCAACCATTTTACATGTGTAACATGCAATAGGGACAAGATAGAAAATTAAAGTCCAAACTCAGAATTTGTTAACACACCTTTTGATGAAGGTGGTTTTTAAATCCTGTGTTTAAAAATGCCACTTTTAGAAAGACAGCATTTTCTTACTTTACCATTCTGGGTGCCTCTGGCTGTTTGTGTATTCAGTGTCTGGTGTCAGTGACAGGAGCTGAGATCTGTATTCCCTCTAGACAGTCACTGGGGGGGTTTAGGTGTGCCCTGCCTTGCCTGGGCGACTCATCACAGGGCTGAATAGACCTGGTCTGCATTTAGAGGGGTGGGGGGAGTTTTGCTTCCTTTTTTTTTTTTTTTAAATCTTTTTATTGAAAGTTTTTACTGTTACATACAGGGCACAGCAATATTACTAACAAAATACATCACATTTGAGAGAAAAAGCAAATAAAGCTTCCACCTGAATAGGTTGTGTCTCCTTTTGCACAATGCTGGCTCCACCCCTTGTGGTCATGCTGCAACAGGGAGGACAGGACTGGTTTGGACTGGGTTCAGAGACACTTGCCACAAAGAGAACAAATACATTTTGAGGTAAAAGTATTACAACTAAAACCCCAGGACTTTAGATTACTTCAAGGAACAACAGGATCATGCCAAGGAGAAGAGCTGGAGAGTTGTATGGATGAGTACTTCCCCTTTGCTGTGTGCTGTGTGGGGTTGGCCTTCAATTGCTGCTTCTGTCTATGGTGGTGGAAAAGGACTGACTCTCTTTGCCCTGCTGTGGTATCCGGCTTGTGAAGACACTCCAAGGGTTTGTGTGTGCTGGCCTCCTGTTTTGGAAGACTCAGGGATATCAAAGTCATTGTGCTTTTACTTTACAGGAGCTCCCTGCACTTACTGGAAGTTCCATTATGCTTTTACTTTGCCCAGAATTTCCTGAGGGGCCTTTATTTGTTGAAAAAAACTCCTGCGTTCTTTACTGAGGGGAAGTTCCTGTTCTTTTGCTTCGTTGGAACTGCTCGTGCTGCTAGAGGTCAGTGGGACTGGATTGCTCAGGCAAGCCTACCAGGGCTGTTAATTAGTAGGGAGGCTGTCTGGCACTCCTTGGATACCACTCACTAAGGACGCTGCCTGTTGCACTGCCGTGGGGCTGAGTTCGAGGCTGAGCCCACCTGTTTTGGTGCAAAGACATCAGGAAAGCCAAGGTGGTAGTGTACTAGCAAAGCGAGCACAGTGGGTCTGCCAAGCATTGCCTAGGCAACCCCCACAGTGCTGCACATTGTGTTTCGTCATACTTGGGGGGCGCCATTCTGTATTTGTGAGGTGATAGATATCTTCCCCCACACCTCCCTAACTGGCATGGGTGGCTCGGCAGAGATGGTGAAGGTGTAGGTCAGTAGTACCCTATGAAGTGTGGTAGGAGGGCAGGAAAGCTGCCCCCTTTAGGGTCATAGTGACATCTGGTGATTTATGTGTAACCTAACTTGGGATGTTTCAGGGGATTTGTTCTATTTCCCTACATATTCTACATAGCAATGGTGTAAGGTGGTATGTTTGTATTGTTTCTATGACACGTAAAACACCTAGGTCATTGCCTTATTGCTCAATTATGACAACTGCCTTATGGCAAATTGATGAGGATCGATGATTAATGCATTCTTATGACCAGTGCCTACTGGTACAGTAATCCATGTAATTGTTGTTTTATGTGGCTTATGTGCATCTTTATAACAAGCGCCGAGTGGCGCAGTAATTTATGCGATGATTTCCAATGTGCTTTACACACTACAAAGTGATTTATGGTTTAATGTGTTTTTATGTACAATACAAAGGATATTTTTTATATAACCTTGTGTGGAGTCTCTTTTTGTGGTGTGCCTAGTGTGTCACTGATATGTGAGTGCTTTGCGCAAACGCTTTACATATTGCCTCTCGGATAAGCCTGACTGCTCAGCTAAGTTAACAAGGGGGTGTGCACAACGTAGCACACGTGAAAACAGCAAAAACGAGGAGAAAGTAAAATTTTTCCTTGTTGCGCTAGGATAAGACCAGGTTTTCCCTGGTCTTACTTCTGGCGCTGTCTCCTATTTACGCCTCCCTGGCAGCGTCAGAATCAATGTGTGTTGCAGAGGAGCATCCACAGCAACACCCATTGTCCTCCCCTTTCATGCTAAGCATAGCATGAAAGGGGGCCTTATTTACAAGGTAGCAGTAAGCCACGTAAATAAGGCGAAGACCCTATCGCCACAGGAACATCCTAAAAAGTGACGTTCCCTTGGTGATAGGGCCATGTACATATACCCATTTGTTTTGTGGCAATCTCCTAGCCTCTGGTGTTTTTTAGTGTGATCCAAAGTGTTTTACTGTAATGCACAGCACCTGCATTTGGACAATGAACTCTTTCTGGAATCTCTAGTTTTTTAAAGAAAGGCTTCTTGTGCAGTAGAACTTTCGCTGGAAGGTAGGGGTTGTTTTGCATTGAGAGAAGAGAAGTGCATTATTATTGGCTAAGAGCATTATTTATTTTGGGAGACCCTGTGTGCAATGTTGACATGAATTTACCCATTGAAGCAAATGTTTTACATAAACAACAATTTTAATCAAAGTTTAGTCCCCTTTCACTGGTTGTCAACATTTCACTGGTTGTCAACAAGTCTAGGAATTTAAATGAATTTCGCTCAAGCAGTTTTGCAGGAGTTAGCCCCTCCCCCCTCAGAACATTGCACGGTGACATAAATTATGTTCCCAGCACGCGGGTGCTGAGGGGCGCATCGGGAAAATCAGGATGTTTCTTTAAATGGCGCCAGAAACAGATGTAGGTACAAGTATCTCCATGCACCCGCAAGAAGCAAGGCAGTGATCTGCTGTAAATCTCTGCTTCCCACAACAGTGATGTGCATATATAATGCCAGGATATTTCAGCCAAGATCAGAACATACTTCGAGCAAGCAACTGGAAGACACGTGTCACAGAGGCCTCCAACCAAAATACAGCAACCTGTGTAAGTGACCAATAGGGCAATCTGTCAGTACCACAAGGGCGAGTATGAGAGGTCAGAGTGTATGCCGTATTTTGACAGTTTAGGGCCTGCTCTAGTGGGCCGGTTTTTAATGTTGATTTTCCTGATATTACCACAAACTTTGCCTGCAGCAAGCACAAATGCATTAGTCTCCCATGCCTTGCAAAAATCCTATGCTGTGTGTCTCTACACGTTAAAAACTGCCCCTATATATAAATATGGGCCTCTTTTTTAGCAATCTGATTAACTAATAGGGACCACTTTTATTTTGGTGCCCACAGCCTATTTTCTTTCTCAGTCTGACACTGATAGTAAAATCACAGTATAGATGCTCATCCGATGCAATAGGATTAATGCCCTCATGAGTGGCCTGGAGCACAATTTATTGCTTCTGATACTCAAGGAATAGTGGGGCATATTATCAAGGGGGTTTATCTCCCTGTTTACTACCTAGCTGTCGCTAACACCAGTTAGCGACAGCTAGTAGGAGATAGCGACCATCTTGGGCCCCGCTTTGCATGTCGGTGATATTTATCACTAATGACATGCAAAGTGGGCGTGCCAAGATGTTAGCGACTGGAAACAGTCGCTAACATCGCTATCTCCTATTACCAACTTTTGGAGATATTCGCGCTAAGCGCGAATATCTCCAAAAGCTAACACCTGCCCTGAGCAGTTCTTAGCCATGTTATCCAATGGGAGGTGGATAACATGGCTAAGAGCATTAGCTCGGCAATGCCTGAATATTGCGGCCGATACCAAGGTTTATCTGTGATAAAAATCGCCGCAGGTCGGCGATACATTTTTGTCTCTAAACAAGCAATAGCGATAATTATCGCTATTGCTTGGTAATATGCCCCAGTGTTTGCACCTATTACAAGTTTTCTTCCTGATAGTGGGGAAATAAAGAGCATTTTGATGCTCACGGCACCAAGGGTTGCACACCTCAATAACCACTGAGCATTTTTCCCATGTGAAATTCCAGCCGGTTACACCAGCCAAAATTCATCAGGGTTCTTAAACAGAAAAAGACTCCTTAAAAATTCCTAGGTCCTACTGTGCATTTAGAGTAATCTTTAAAATAAAAATGATAATTTCACTCTCATGCCTCGTTCAGGAAGTCTTTTCTATATAGAAATCAGTTTCTTGCAACCCAAACAGATCTTTCCCATAGGGCACCTAATGCTCACGCAGACCCCCATTCTAGGACATTTAAAGAACATAGCATATATTTATCCTGTAGCCAACACACATCCATTTTCTAGGGTATGGAATGCCTGTAGATTGACTTTTCCTGTAAACCACAGATTTATTTTATAGGAAGCCAAATGATTCTAGCAAAGATGTAGCACAAGACTATTGTTGTCAGAATATCATCAGGCATAAATGTTGTGTCCTAACTACAAAAGAATATTGCTGCAATGGAGTTAATAATAGAAAAATTACAACAATTGAGACAATTTTGTTGTAATCAATAGTTTTGAGACAATAATTATGTCAGATGATAGTTCTGTCTGTGATATGCACCATTCACATCTTTCTTCCAGGACATCAAATTCTTATGGCAATGGTTTTTTTGCAAACCATACACATTCCACTCTTGACTGGACGGCTACCCTGACATCCTCTTTCCTTCAACTCCAAATTCAAACTCCATTGGCTCTGCTGCAATGAAACTTTTATAATCAGCCTGGGCATTCTGTTCTGATGACAATGTTGAGGTTGAGTCACATGACACAGCCTCAGTGCTAAAGCTGCACTTTATTTCCACTCATACTTCAACATGCATTCCCACAGATAAGGAATAATGCCCTAAGCACAAAATCAGCAGCAGCGTATACAAAACCCTTAGTGCTAGTCCAGAGGTTACATATCTGTCAAGGTTCCAGGTCCATGTTTGATGAGCTGCTCTAGTTCAAAACATTTTTCTTTGAATTCTAGGACACGTAGTCCTATTTTATAATGGAATAAACAAGACTACAGTTTCCAGAATTCAAAGAAAAAAACAGGACTAGAGCAGCTTATCACACATGGACCTGGGAAACTTGCTGGGGCTGAAGCCAGAGGCATACATACATTCTCAGCAACATCAGTTCTCTAAAGAAGAGCACATAGATACCCCAACAGACAAGGAATGCTATTAAAGATTAAATAGGACACTGAGGAGCATGCTTTTAGGTCATCTGAAAAGGAAAGTTGGGCGAATTTAGAAGTAGATTTGTGAATTGCATAGTTTATGAGCCACCAATTTCTACTTGCATATTTGTAAATGTGGCCAGTTTATGTGATGTTTTGTTTCCAGGAAGAATAAATGCACCATTGTTTACTCTTCATGTGTTAATGCCTCATTTTCTGGTGCTAGCACCTTCAGTATCCTGAAGATGTGTGACAGAGGAAGAGGTTTCATGAACTAGACAAAAGCTCACAGTGCAGAGAGCACAGAAATGAAGCACAGAGCAAAACACCACAGCCTTGATTTACGGAGCCTTTCTGGTGTCCCTGTCTTGCACAAGGTGATGCAGGGTCATGGAAAGGTGTATTTGGAACTTACAAAGCACAGCTTGATTTTCAAGGCTTTATAAAGGAATGTAATGCAATGCACCTGTTAGCATTGCATTACAATACATTTCAACTTGGGAGGTGTTCCATGGGTGGAGTCTGGGCATTCCCATGCATCCAACAATGACTATTTGCTTATTTCCATATTTTCTAAAGCTGGTAAACCTTGGAATACATCAAAATGGTATACCTTCCCCAGTGAGGTATAATAATAAGAAATATCTTTATTTCTCCTTGTTATTTCCTCATTAGAAGTGTGCTGCATTCTGCAGCCCACGTAGGGAGAGGAAACTGCCTTGAAGGATCGATTTTGTGCATGAATGTTCCCATTCCTACACAAAAACAATCCTGCCTGTACCACAGGCACCTATGCCCATAATCAGGGAGTTGCAGGGACTTACTAAGACATGGACTCAGTTACAGGTGTAATTCCAGCTACTGCCTCTGATGGGAGGTTGTACTGGGCATTTGAAGATATTCTGCATTCAGTTTTATTGCTATTCTTACAGGTTTCAAATCTTTAATTAGGTTAAAATCTTTGGGAGTATAATCCCAGACATCTTCCTTCACAGTCTTTCAAGTCAGGAGGTAAGTCTTCTTTTGTCAAAAAGGGGAAACGTCCAACGGCTTGCTTTTGGTGCTCAATTTAAAGTCTGTATTCTAATGGTATGTCTGAACTTGACACCATCCCCTACCTTACTTACTGATGTCTACTACCTCTCCTGGGATAAACACAGTCAACCAGGACTCTCCAGCCATCTATGTCTTGGGCTTTTCTTTCAATGTGATTCCAGGTGTAGCCCATCTCCTTGCAGTCATCAGCCTTGAGGTATCCTCACTAGGTATTTCTTGGCCTTTCTCATTGCCTTTTCCCTTGAGGCGCCAGGTCAGGGCTTGCCTGGTGATGAGTGACTATAGCTATGCTGGGCATGTTAGCCTTCAGGATCTTGGGCTTTCCTCTGTGGATATTGAAGCCAAGTAGTGTTGATATGGCTGCCACATTAATTTTCATCTCTTGCATATGCTGATGGGTATGGGAGAGTAAGGCCAGGTCACCTGCTAACTCCAGGTCATCGAGCTGCATCTATGTTGTCCACTGGATACCATTTCTTCCCCCTGTAGTGAATGTCTTCATTATCCAGTCTATCACCAGCAGGATAAGAAAGGGAGAGAGCAAACAACCCTGGCAGACACCGGTCCTCATTTGGAAGGCTTGGTGTGATGTACTCCATGAACTATCTTGCAAGTCATTCCCTTGTAAGAGATCCTGATTATTCTTATGAATTTATCCAGCGCATTATAGTGGCAGAAGAGTTTGCAAAGGGTCTCTCTGTCTGCATTGTCCAATGCCTTCTCATAGTCAATAAAATTGACATGGGGGGAAGTTCCATTCCATTGACTGCTCAATGATGATGTGCAGTGTTGCAACCTGGTCTGTGCAGGATCTATTTTTGCAGAAGCCAGCTAGCTGGTCTCGCAACTGAGTGTCGACATGTTCCTTCATTCTTTTCAGGATGACTCTGTTAAACACTTTGCCTGGGGATTATAGAAGAGTTATCCCTATTTAGTTTTTGTAGTTACTCAGGTCACCTTTCCTGGGGATCTTAATGAGATATCACTTCTTCCAGTCTGATGGCACCTTTTCCTCTTCACAGATCCTTCCAAACAGGTTGTGGAGCATGTCTACTAATGTTTCAATGTCTGCCTTCAGTGCCTCCGCAGGAGTGTTGTCAGGTCCTGCTGCCTTCCCATTTCTCAGATGTTTTATGGCTTTCCATAGTTCTTCTTACTTGGTACATCTGCTGCAGTTGATTGGCAATTCTTTGTTGACTGGCTGTTTGTCTAATGGAGACTGCAGGATGGGCTGGCTCAGCAGTACTCCACCTATCTTCATTACCAATGATTATCTTCCCAGTTTTGTCTTTAACAGGTCTTTCTGGCTTGCTATATCTACCAGAGACTGCCTTCGTTATGTCATAGAGTTCTTTCATGTTTCCATGTCCTGCTGCTTGCTGAGCTTCGTGGTAAGACCATTGATGAATCATCCCTTCTCTGCTCTTAAGCTTCTCTTTGCTTCCATGTTGGTTTTGGTGTAATCGTGAGCTTTCTCTTTTTCTGCTCTTGTTTGGCTGGTGTTGATTGCATCTTTCTTTTCCTTTCTCTCTCATTTATTCTGAAGAGACTTGGTGGAGATCCATTCTTTATGCTCTGCGATAACCGGTCCAAAGCCCGACTGCGAATGAGGAATGTTATGCATGGGGCTAGCTGCCACACCATGTAAAAAAATTCTAGCTACTGAAATGTCAACCAAAAGACATCCCTTTCTTGGGGAGAGAGTCATCTCCTTCACAGAGATCTATGATGCTTTGTGGTGAAAGCCAGAGATCCTGTGAAGCTTCAAAGCTGATCCACCTGCCTTTGACCAAGATGATCACCATTGGGACAAGGAATGTAAGGACCATACACGAGACAGGCGATACAGCAAAAGTGGCAGCTAAGATGAGAAACTACAACCTTTCCCTTTTTGGAATCAGCGAGAAAAGAGGGACACAGCTGATGGAAAAGACTGGCTCCAGGAGGAATGCTGATCTATTCTGGACAAGAGAGAAATAACACCCTATACATTCAGGGAGTAACACTGATGCCCACGATAGATGGAAAGCCCACAATCCCAGAACTTTCAGAGCACAATTTTGCACAAAGAAAAAGAGGATCAATATGAATATTATTCAGAGCTATGCACATACAAATGACAGCGACAAAGAGGAACAAGAACCGTTTTACAACAGACTCCAGTGCGCTCCAGAGAACTGCCCTGAGAGAGATATCACCATACTAATGAAGGACCTCAATGCCAAGATTGGGGTTAACTACACTGGTGCAAGGAAGTCGTGGGCAATCATGGCCTTGTCGACATGAGCAAGAATGGTGAAAGGCTCGCAGAACTCTGTGCCCTGAACAGTCTGATGAAAGGTAGCAGAGAATTTGCACACAAAAGAATACACAAGAGAACAATCAGACCATTCAACAGAGAATCAGATCAACCATGTCTGCATTGCCAAGTAATTCCAGAGGTCCCGGAAGGATGTGGGAATGATGAGAGGAGCTGATGTCGTGTCTTTCGTTCTGGGTTTTCAACGCCACCATGCTAGCGAAAAATCTCCATGAGCCGCTCATAACAGGTATGCACTGACTCTTTAGACTGTGGGGTATTCCTGGATATTTTCAACTAGTCAACCTCTTTCCGTGGGACCTCAGTCCTCAAAAAGTTAATCAACTGATTATACTTTTCCATAAATACAGTAGATGGAGTATACATTTGACCATCAATGTTTCTGTCACTCTACAGACACTTTACACTCAGCCGACAGATCTCTAGGGGGACAACAAAGTCAATGAAAGTGCTCAAATCCTCCCAAAGCACCTTTGAAAGCTTTACAAATATTTCATCCGGTATACACCAACAGCCAGTGTTTTCTCTCTTTTTGGAAATTAATTTGTAAATCTGAAAAGATCACCACGACTCCAAAGCACATGCAGGAATCCACGCCCATGACTTCTCTCAGTGGGTAAGTCCCAACCGCTGAACCCCTTTTGCTTGGTTCACTCTCTGGCCCTTCAGTTTAATTTTTCTTCTTCCCCACCTTAGTAGACCACTGCTTGCTGATCTTCTAAGTGTCACTTTGTTTTCAGACTAGCAGCCCGTCCCAACATTGTCAGGGTATGAATTGCTGCCGGCCAGCAGTATATTGTTTTTTAAGATTTCGTTTTGATAGCAGTTCTTATCTGTGACAGGCCTGTGAAACGCTCCGATTCACAGTGCACTGCTGATGCACTTAAGAGTGCACATTCAGTAGTGTGTGAACTCGAGTTTCCCTACTTTTTTTTCCTTGCAATATTATATTGCGTGAACTCGACAACATGCCTTGAGCACAATTTACATTACAGAAGAACACATTCATTTGTGGTAGGCACGGGGAGACAAAGCGATTTGCCTGGAATCACAGGATATTGAGCTGATGCCGAGATTCAAACGTAGCTCCCCAGCTCTAAAGTTCGCAATTCTAGAACTTGTGGCGGGAGGTGTGTCTAAAAGTGTATGTCGGTGCTGGCCATCAATGAGAGAGACCTGTGCATTTTTCAAATGGGTGGTGAAAAAATATGAGTATGTTGCTGGAGATGTGGGCCGCCGTGCCACCAATGTACTTACCGGGGGAGGGTAAACACTCATTATTCCGCAACTTTCTTTCCGCATACCATCACTCCGCATACTTTCATTGCGAAAGTACCATGACTCTGCAATGTCATTATAACGCATGGCATTACATTTTATATGCTTTCACCATGCATACATTTACAACGAAATTCGTTGTAAATGCATGAATGGTAAAAGCATTTTTTTTTAAATGTTTGGATAAGGTAAGTAAGGGTATAGGGGTATATGTTTTGGGGTACTGAGGTATATGTTTTGGGGTGTTTGGTTATTTTAAGGGTTCAGATATAGTTTTGGGGTATGGGGTACAGGGGTAGTTTTAGGGTTTAGGGATAGGTATGGGTTTTGGGGTACAGGGGTATTTTTAGGGTTCAGGGCTAGGTTGGTTTTTTTTTTAGGTACCAGGGTATTTTAGGGTTCAGGGGTAGGTTTGGATTTTGGGATACAGGGTTATTTTTAGGGTTCAGGGCTATGTTTGGGTTTTGGGGTACAGGGTTATTTTTAGGGTTCAGGGCTAGGTTTGAGTTTTGGGGTACAGGGGTATTTTTAGGGTACAGGGGTAGGTTTGAGTTTTGGGGTACAGGGGTATTTTAAGGGTTCAGGGCTAGGTTTGGGTTTTGGGGTACAGGGGTATTTTTAGGGTTCAAGGGTAGGTTTGGGTTTTGGGGTACAGTGGTATTTTTAGGGTTCAGGGCTAGGTTTGGGTTTTGGGGTACAGGGGTATTTTTAGGTTTTATGGGTAGGTATGGTTTTTGGGGTACAGGGTGTATTTATAGGGTTAAGATGGGTTAGTGTTTAAGGGTGTTGGGGTATTTCAAGGAGTAAGGGTGGGTTATGATTAAAGGGTGCAGGGGTATTTAAAAGGAGCAGGGTGGGATTAGCACACAATATGAGACATGGCATGAAGGGCGAAACGCACCACATGCCCCAGCGTTTGTCATGCCCCCATAACACGCCCACAGCACAACGCAGACACGCCCACAAGGGACTACTTTGCTGGCATGGTTCTTTTACCTTTTAAATGTATATGGTGGGCGTCTGCATAGCCCATGTCCTTCTGCTGCAACGGCCCTTTCCAATGCTGTATTGGGTGTTGTGATTGGTGCTGTGGTTCCTGAGATTATCCGCCTCAAAGGTTTGGGCTCTCTCTTTATTATATTAGTATGGATTCTCCTGAGTAACTCCTCTCATTGTAATTTCAAACCAGTCATTCACATATTTCCTCGGTTATGACCATCCTAAAGCTTTTCTGCTAAATCTGGCTTTTAGACAGATCAGCTCCATACTCTGGTGCTATTCTTTCAAAGGCTTCGGGAGCTTCACCTGCATGCCCATCAGCCTCTCTACAGAAGAAGAAGAGTTCCTCTTTGTTATGCTCGTTTACAAATTCCATTTTCAGAGATCTCCTAACCCCTTCACTGCGGGGGGTAATTCCCACACTGTTCTGGGGGTCCGGCGGCGCGCACAGCGCCCCCATGCTCATGACGAGCTGAGCTCGTCACAGCTACACCCGTTCCTGTGGAACGCTCAGCACAGCAGGGGAATTATCCCCACGTGTGAGCTTTACACGGCTCATGACGAGCTCAGCTCATCATGAGCACACGAGCACCGTGCCTCAAGACGAGCACAGCTCGTCATGAGCATGGAAGGTGTTAAAAATTTCTTCAAACGCTCTCTTTGTTTTAAAAGTCTGCAATGCCTCACGGGTGTGTCCTCATCTTCAGTGAGATCTGATTTGGAACGTTCTTCAACCTCCACTGTGCACTCACAATAGAAATTGTTATGGTTCAGGGTCTCACTGTCGGATCTACAGACAATAGGGACGGTTAAGACTGAAGGAATGACTGGGACTCGAGTGACTACAACAGTTCTCTGAGTTACTAGTGGTGTGGCTGGCACATCAACAGGTAAACCTGTAACAATAGGCAAACCTCTCTCTGGGGAACTTTGTTCTGCTGACGCACTCACACCTAGGTCAGGAATGAGTGCAGGTACTTTGACTGCCTGATAATCTACAAATGTTGGATTGCCTCCTCCCAATTGAACAACATTGTGCAGATTAGTTTGAGAGACCCATAGATCATCTAAAAAGTAATCACTAGAGTCACTCTTTCCATAGTTCCTTGCTTTCTAGTTCATCCCAGTCTCGTACTTTCTTTCGCCCTGTTTTCCACTCGTTAATACAGAATACATTTTGACTCCCTCAATCATATCTTTCCTCTTTCCTGCTGTTCTGCACCCCAGTAACCTTCCATTCACCCACAAACCGTCCTTTTAGCACTAAACTGATATGTATCCTTCTCCTTAGCATGTGCTGCACGTGCCCATAAGTTCAAAGCATCATATTGAGCGGGTCCAGGCAGGGGTTTCATCTCATACAACACTGTCCTCAAATTGTCAATTATTCTCATATTAAAGGTATCATATGGGGGAAACTACAAAGAAAAAACAAAGGTGATGATGGACGGAGCGTTGACAATACAAACACTCACCCCCAGTCAACTGATCTGGGTTTAATCCATCACCGTTCTTTAGCTCACTCCGCCACCCCAGTTCAGACATGGCCATATGCAAATCAGTCTGAACCGTGCCTCATGGGAACAGTCCAGCCCGAACTGCCAAGCCATGTCTTCCCTGGACCGGAATCAAGCTTCCCAGGACCGGTTTCAGACGTGAGTCCCTTGCTCACTTTGCCACTGGATTCAAGCAAGCCGGGCTGAAGAAGGCAGAAACCAGTCCCCGGTAGCCTGTTTCCGGTCCAGGGAAGGCAAGGCTTGGCAGTTCTGGCTGGACTGTTCCCATGAGGCGCAGGGTCAGACTGATTTGCATATGGCCCTGTCTGAACTGGGGTGGCAGAGTGGGCTAAAGAACGGTGATGGATTAAACCCAGATCAGTTGACTGGGGGTGAGTGCTTGTATTGTCAACGCTCCGGCCATCATTTCCTTTGGTTTTTCTTTGTTCGCCATAAGTTGGCAGGGTTTGCTCAGACGTGAGTCCCTTGCTCACTTTGCCACTGGATTCAAGCAAGCCGGGCTGAAGTAAGGCTGAAATGCCAGAAACCGGTCCTCAGTAGCTTGTTTCCAGTCCAGGGAAGGCATGGCTTGGCAGTTCGGGCTGAACTGTTCCCATGAGGCACAGGGTCAGACTTATTTGCATATGGCCATGTCTGAACTAGGGTGGCAGAGTGGGCTAAAGAACAGTGATGGATTAAACCCAGATCAGTTGACTGGGGGTGAGTGCTTGTATTGTCAACGCTCCGGCCATCATTTCCTTTGGTTTTTCTTTGTTCGCCATAAGTTGGCAGGGTTTGCTCAGACGTGAGTCCCTTGCTCACTTTGCCACTGGATTCAAGCAAGCCGGGCTGAAGTAGGCTGAAATGCCAGAAACCGGTCCTCAGTAGCTTGTTTCCAGTCCAGGGAAGGCATGGCTTGGCAGTTCGGGCTGAACTGTTCCCATGAGGCACAGGGTCAGACTTATTTGCATATGGCCATGTCTGAACTGGGGTGGCAGAGTGGGCTAAAGAACGGTGATGGATTAAACCCAGATCAGTTGACTGGGGGTGAGTGCTTGTATTGTCAACGCTCCGTCCATTATTTCCTTTGGTTTTTCTTAGAAACTACAAAGACCCATCATTCACAGTGGTTTTATACCACTGTCTGAGCTATACACGTGTGTAAACCGAAATGAATTGTCATGCCTGCTTTCGGGATGGGTCTCCATGCCCTCACTGGCAGGTTTTCTCAAATCATCAGTAAGCAAAGCTTTCCCCATTTCTTGAAAAATTTCATCTTTTCTGCGATGCAACACAAACTCGACAACCACAATTAAAATAGCTGATAGTGCTCAGCAAAAGAAACGGTAATAAGCAACAATACAAGACTGCAATCTCAGCACAACTGCATGAACTGGCCACTCACAGCATGGCACTCTCTGACATAATAATAAATCCCAGTGCGGCACACACATCACCGGCCAATACCAGCATGGCAGTGTATGTCACCCTTTTCAGCACCTTACAGCAGCTCTCACTCAGTAGCAATCACATTTGCACTAACATACATTTAACCCCTCCCCTGCTGATGACGGAACCGCTCCATCATCAGCCGTGGTGGTGCTGTGCTGATGACGGAGCGGTTCCGTCATGGCCCGCCCGACGCTCCTGCGTGGCGCGAATTCCGCGCCTGCGCTGAGCGTTCTATTGAGCGGGCGGGGCCATGGCGGAACCGCTCCGTCATAAGCACAGCGCAACCGACGCTGGTGATGAAGCGGTTCTGTTACCAGCATGCGCTCGCCGCATTTCCTCCCCGCCCCCTTAGCAAACCGCAGTGAAGGGGTTAAACATAATGATAACTGTTGTCTGTTCCACTTAATGGAAAAATTCAAAGTGCATAATCACTCTAAGGGGATCATGGGATGAAACCCTCCTGGCACTTTCACACACACATAAAGTGAAATCTCGACCAGTGGGTAATTACACTGAATAGTGCTTTTGGTTCCTTTCAGCAAAAGGATTAACCAAACACCAATCGCAACATGCGCAAAACAGCATCTCAAATCTCACTGCAACACAGAGCCCTTCTGGAATCAACACACTAACTCATCAAAATCCACAAACACCTCAAACCTCCATAACACACAATTAAAGATGATTTACCCTGCTATACTCACTCTCCTAGGACACTGCAACTGTGTCAGAAATGCTGAAACACCACCAATGATCCAAACCGGGCAATGGAATCTCAGGAGCACGTCCTGGGCTGGGATAGATTCTAACTCTCTCTGGGGCCAATTCTATCTCTCTAAGCCTCAATGAGAACCATCCACTGCAACCAGTGTTCCTTGTAGGGTGGACACAGGTAGAGGCATGCAGTCCTACAACTTCCAGCACCAAGGCTCTCTCAGGGAGCACGCTTATCGTTTACAGGCTTAGTGCACATAAAAGAGGAGGTGTGAAAAGTGTCCTTTTCTCTTTTTTGATGGCAGGCAGTGCACTAGAGGGTGAGTATGTGGAATTAGTGCCAGAGCTGTGGACTTTGGACCTGAGAAAACAGGTTCCAGTTTCCATGTTCAGGTAAAGGGCTCCGATACTTTCCAGATGTGTTAGCTACATAAAACTGGAAAAAAATGTACTTTCGAGAAATTTCTCAGTTCAGTTTAAAACTCACTTTTAATAAATCCTTCACACATAATCTGATGTACTTAACTCAGTGTCACTGGCATTATGTTGCAAGAAAGCACTAAATTATGCAGCAGAGTTGACTAAATTATACATCAAGAAAAGGCAAATTATGCAGCATAATGCGGTACTTTTTTCACAGTATTAATTCATTGTTTTGGGACTTTATACATGATAAAACTGTTGTTCAAACATTTTACCTCATTACTACCAGTTTATCAACCAAATGCAGAAATAAGAAACTGAAAGATGACTAGTAACATGTGTGAAGGACCTTCCATTGCATGCAAACCCATGTAACCACATTTTAGTAACCTTTAATCCGTTTGAGATAGAACCAGTTTTTTTGTAAACATCTGAAGATTATGTAGTAGATGATGGATTATGTTGTAAGTACGGCAAGTCCATAATTGTGAGAAAAATGCCAGGGCCACAGAATCAAATAATTCCAGTGGCCCTGTCTAAGGTAAAACGATTGCACATTTTAATTTTTTGAGATTTTGAAAACACCATACCATATTCTCACATTATTATTATTAATAATAATATTATTATTAATATTAATAATATTATTAAAACAGTTTATATAGCACACAGCTGCCTACTTGGGGTTTCACGGCACTTAAAACATCAGTTCTGGTCTGTCAGATCATGCTGCCTCAAAGCAGCCAGGTCTTTAGCTGTTTTTGAAAATTTGACAGCTTTTTAGAGATTTTGGAAGGGCACTCCTCATCTTGGAACCATGGAACGCAAAAGATCTGCACCCATGCATGTATGTTAAACTCTGGGGACCACACACAGAGAACGTTCACTGAACGGAGAGGATAGGATAGGATAGGATATATGTTTATATAGCTCTCAAATGCCATGGCATCTTGGCGCTGGTGTAAGTGGAAGAGGTGCAATCTACAATACATGGGCTATATTGAAGCAAACAGCCAGGTCTTCAGTTCTTTCCTAAAAAATTGTCTGTTAGACTGAAATTGCATGGCTGTTGGCAATTCATTCCACAACTTTGCGGCACAGTGAGAGAAGGTACGTCCACCCCATCTCACTCTCCTAATCCTATCAATATGGAGAGGGCCCAACTTATTGGATCTTAGTCCATGAGCTGGGGTATAGGGCCTGAACATTTTTTGAATATCTTTAGCTCCACCCCCGTAAAGTGCTTTGTGGACAAGGCACAGTGCCTTGAAATTCACACGTTGCTGTATGAGAAGCCAGTGGAGTGCTCTCATTCCGTCCAGCAGAGGTTGGATCGCCTCTAGGTATATTCAAAAGAAGCCTCACAGCAGCGTTCTGTAGTGACTGCAACCTACCCACCTGGGTTTTGTTAATCCCAGGCAGCAAGCCATTACAGTAGTCTATCTTAGATAGTAAGAGAGACACCACCTCTGTCTTTTGTAATTCCTGCCCAATGAAAGGGAATAACTTTCTCAAAGTATTTATTAATAAAAAAGCAGGAAGAAGTGAGACTATTTACATGAGCTGAGAAATCTAACTGGCTATCAAAAATGACTCAGAGATTTCTCACCATAGAGGCAGGGGTGGGGCATTCTCCTGCTCTTAGTGGCCACCAGGAATCATTCCACAGGGATTGCCCCTGACCAAACTCAATGATCTCAGTCTTGCCAGCGTTCATTTTTAGGAAGCTATGGTTCATCCAGTTCATGATCTCAGCAAGACATGCATGGAACCTGACAGCTGTATCTTCAGGCTGTTTAGCTATCGAAGTATTCAGTTGGGAATCGTCTGCGTATGACACCAAGGCAAAACCATGCTTCCTGATTAGTCTGGCCAGGGGCATAACGTAGATGTTAAACATTGTTGGTGACAAAGTTGATCCCTGTGGAACCCCACAGGGCAGATCAAAACTATCTGACTGTTTACCCTCCCAGTACAGGCTCTGTTCCCTCCCATCCAAAAACAATGAGAGAAGGTACAAAGCTGAGCCCTCGATCCCCATATCCCGCAGCCGCTGCACTAACACCGAGTGGTTCACGGTGTCGAAAGCTGCCGACAGGTCTAATAGAACGAGGACAGCTTAGCCCCCTCCATCTACCATTCCTCGGATCTCCTCCGCTGCCACAAACAGGGAAGATTCCATGGAATGATGCGATCGGAAACCATGCTGAGTTGAGTACAGCAGATTGTTCGTGTCCAGGTACTCAGTTAGTGCCTTATTCCCTGATTTCTCCAGAATTTTGGCTGCTATGGGCAGATCAACTATCGGGCGGTAGTTCTTAGGCTCCGTGAGGTCTAAGGTGGGTTTTTACAAGATAGGCCTAATCGTGGCATTCTTCCAACAGACTGGGTAGTTACCTGACTCTATCACTTGATTATTTAAAGGGGTCAGTTCATCTCCGATTCTCCTTGCGACCAGGTGCATAATCGTCGCAGGGCAGGGGTCTTTGGGTGAACCCATTTTTATAGAGAGGAGAGGTTTATATACCTCCTCTTTTGTGATTATTGGAATGCTTGTTAAGCTGGACTCATTGGGCCCGATTCACAGAACTAACTTAAGACAAAATCCTAAACTTACTACTTTTGCTATTCACAGAAGTTAGGATTTTGTCTTAAATTTGTCTTAAGACAAACTTAAGACAGACTTAAGACAAAATCCTAACTTAAGTCTGTCTTAAGTCTGTCTTAAGTTTGTCTTAAGACAAACTTAAGACAAAATCCTAACTTCTGTGAATAGCAAAAGTAGTAAGTTTAGGATTTTGTCTTAAGTTAGTTCTGTGAATCGGGCCCATTATAAATTACTTGGACCTTATTCTGGAAGTAAGTAGCCAATTTGATGCACATGCCTTGGTCTGGTTGGAACGTATTTGCTTGCTGAGATTTGGAGAGCAGGGTAAACGTTTTAAAGAGTTCTTAGGGGGAATTCCCGGCTTCCTCAATTTTAGTGGTGTAAAAACGTCTTTTTGCGTCAATATTCGCCTCTTTGTACTGTTGGAAGGCAAGATTATAGTTTGTTTTCTTAACTTTGCTATAGTCTTGTCGCCAAAGATGTTCTGCTCTCCTGCAGTTTACCTCTAGGCCCTTCAGCTCAGAGCTGTACCAGGGTGACGAAGGCTGCGATCTCCTAACTGTCAGCCATGTTTCTGGTGCCACGGAATCAGCTGCTGTCAGGAGCCATTCATTAAACCTAGACGCTGCCTCATTCTTGTTCTCAGCAAGCGAGAGGGGGAGTTGACCAAGGGCTGTTTCTAAATCGTCGGCTTGAACTTTGCTCCAGCGTCTGTCCTTTACCTTTACTGCTTTCGTTTGAGTTTGGAAAGTGGGCGGAGTGACCCTGATATTAAAATGGACCGCTTTGTGGTCTGACCATGGGAGAGCGGTCACTCTGGACAGGCTCGTTTCCACATTGTTAGAAAAGACACCATCTAAAGTGTGGCCTGCTTGATGGGTGGGTTCCTGAACTATCTGGCTAAAACCAAAAGCTGCCAGATTGTCTAATAATCTACCTGAATCCGAGTTATTAGTAAGTTCCAAATGGTAATTAAAATCACCAAGAACTATAAAGGGATGAGAGTCTGTATTGGACTCCAAATGTGTCATTAATGTCTATGTAAATGCGGCCTTAGGTCCAGGTGGGCGATAGCTCAAGAGTCCTTGAAAATTAAAAAAATGATTTACATTAATAGTAAAATACAGTGCTTCTGCCGGTAAATCCAGGATGGCTTCTATTCGCAATGTTAGATATTCCCAATAGATTCTCGCAATGCCCCCTTCTCTACCTTCCTCCCTATCCTGTGAGGTGACTGCATAGACCCTTGGTAGCGGTATGTTCCAGTCAGGACCCGAGGCTTTATCTGTTCAGGTCTCGGTCAGGAAGACTATATCAGGTTTTGTACTTTGGATCAGATCTTCAATTTGATATTTGTGTCCGTACATTCGCCAGAACGCATTGAATATACTGTTCCTGAGCTGACAGGGGGCCTTTATGCAAATCTTTTCCGGGAGAATTACTAAGTATGTCTCCTACAGCTCTATGATTCAGGGCATCCCACATCCCAGCGTTCAAAAATCTCCCCATCCTCCCAACTTGGTCATAGCTGTTAGCGGTGCTCTGATTCAGATGAAAGGAGCAGTTTGGGCAGACAGGCTTACCTAAGTGCTTGTCCTGTAGAGTCCGGTTATGCAGTCTGCATGAGTCTAAATCTAGGTCCAGCAACTGCTGTCAGTTGTATGTCCCAGATTTAGAATGGACAGGTGTTCTGGCGCTGGTCGCGCTCAGGGCGCAGACGGGTTTACCTCTGGTGCGCCTTCGGCATGCCAGCGGCTCGCCTGCTGCACGGACGCCCCAGTGTGCCTTAAGTAGTTTCTGGTGAGAGAGAGCGAGAGCAACTAGCGCGTCAACCCCTTGTGCAATGGGGACCCGCCTAACATCCAGGTACCGCCAGGGCCGAGTGGGAAGTACAGCAAATGAAACACAGTAGTGGGAGCAACAGGTAGGAACCTTAAAAGCAGTTTAGCCAACAGTTTTAAGAATTTAAAAAGTCCTCTAAAATAGTTTGTTATAAACTAATGTAGCAGCGATGTGTGCAAATAATGCGGAGATAATTAGTAGCAAAACGCAAGTAGCAGGCCGCCACAGGCACTTACACCGTCGTGCGTGCCCCCCCCCTCCCCCCTCCCCCCCAGTGTGCCTTAAGTAGTTTCTGGTGAGAGAGAGCGAGAGCAACTAGTGCATCAACCCCTTGTGCAATGCGGCTGCCTAACATCCGGGTACCGCCAGGGCTGAGCGGGAAGTACTGCGAATGAAACACAGAAGTGGGAGCAACAGGTAGGAACGGTTTAAGAATTTAAAAAGTCCTCTAAAATAGTTCGAGATAAACTAATGTAGCTGCGATGTGTGCAAAGAATGCGGAGATAATTAGCAGCAAAACAAAAGTAGCAGGCAGCCACAGGCACTTACAGGATGAGCGGGTTTATAAGGTCTGACACATTTGTGCAGATATCGAGGACCTGCTCCTGACCTTGTCCTGTGCACATAGCACAGCATTTTAAACTAAATCTTCCTCTTCACAGTTAGCCAGTGAAGGTCCAGCAAAAGGCAGGATTACAAGACCGTTTTTGGAAGTCTATAAAGTATCCTAGCTGCCAAGATTGGGACCACTTGCAACCTCCTGATGATAGCTTTATCCACCTGGAAATAGAGTATGTTGCCATAGTTCAGTCTCGATAAAATAAGGACCTGGATAACCATCCTTTGCGCAGGGAATGGCAGTAGCCTGATAATTTTCCGAAACCATTTCACGGTGGCGAAGCAAGTTGGCCACCTTCACCACCTGGGGATTCATTGATGACTTTTTTGTCCAGTAGAAGCCCTAGGTTCTTGACCTTGGGACTGAGTTTGAGAGAGGACCCCGGAAATTCGGCCAGAATTGAGGACCCCATTGTTTGTTTTTTTTCCCCAGCAAAAGTACCACAGTTTGTTCTCCGTTAGGTTTAAGTGAATAGATGTTCATCCACTCTGCAACCTTACCCACACAGAAGTTCATAGCCTCTGCATTGTGGAGCTGCACAGATGACAGACAAAAGATGATTTGTGTATCATCCACGTATGAAATGAGGTGAAGACACAGCTTTCCACTAAGTCCGTCAATGAGCGCACATAGTGCCAGACTTAGGGAAGATCCTTGCAGAACTCTTGACATAAAGGCATGTCGCTTGTAGTCTGCAGCTACTGGGATCACCTGAAAGGACTGGTCCTTTAGGAAGGCTGATATCCAAGAGAGGGCCAATCCCTGTAGGCCCAGACTGGCTGGTATCTCTCTGTAGGATTGGCATTAGACACAGTGTCCAAGGCTACACTGAGATCTAGTAGAAACAGTGGGAGTCGCCTAAGATGCTCCATAAATCCTAGAAGGGCAGACTCGGTACTGTGTTCCATCCTGAACACAGTTTGAGAATAGTGAATAAAATTCTGGGACTCCGTTAAGCTGGAGAGTTGTCTGTTGGCGCTTTTCTTTATAATTTTGGCCACAATGGGAAGCATCGAGACTGGCCTATAGTTGGCCCGATTGCTAGGGTCTGAATTGTGTATTTTCAAGAGGGGCTGGACCATGGCATGGTTCCATACCTGTGAGATTAGCCACCGCATCAAGGCATGCACCCTTGACAGAAAGAGGCACAAACTAGGGTAAACTGCTACTTTGCATTTTTGTGGGCAACTTCCATACACAAATCATGATTTGCTTTGAAAAGTAAATCCCATCCCAACACTGTGGGCTGGGTTTGCATGCTTTGTGATGCAAACCTAGGGCATATTTTTAGTAAATCTGGATCAGAATCTCTAAATAGGCACTTGTCAATATCTCCCCCTAAAGTTAGGAGTCCTAACTTTACTACTCCTAAAATGAGAAAAATCCAAAATTTAAGACTTTCAGTATTCACAGAGGGCATTTAGGAGTCCTAAAGTTAGGAGTCCTGGCTTTACTGCTTCCAAACTGAGAAAAATCCTAACTTTAAGACTGGTCTATAGTTGGCCCAATTGCTAGGGTCTGAATTGTGTATTTTCAAGAGGGGATGGGCCATGAAAGAGGCACAAATTAGGGTAAACTACTACTTTGCATTTTTGTGGGCAACTTTCCCACACAAATCATGATTTGCTTTGAAAAGCAAATCCCATCCCAACACTGCGTGCTGGGTTTGCATCACCTTTGTGATGCAAACCCAGGGCAGATTTTTAGTAAATCTGGACCAGAATCTCTAAATAGACTTGTCAATATCTCCCCCTAAAGTTAGGAGTCCTAGCTTTACTACTCCTAAACTAAGAAAAATCCTAAGTTTAAGATTCTCGGTATTCACAGAAGGCATTTAGGAGTCTCCTAGAGCATTCCCCGCTCTCTCTCTCCAAAAGTCTGCCAGACCCAGAGTAGACATTATTGCTAATAGTGTTTGACTGGATTTTGAGTGCTTCATTGCTCGGGAATTGGGTGACTTGTCCAACTTTGGATTAAAAACAGTGTTGAAATCTCCCACCCATACTACCGGATCTGTGGAAGAAATCAAATGGTTCTCGATCTTATTCAGGTATGAGGGGTCGTCACAGTTCGGGCCGTAGTACCCTATTAAAGTGTGAGGACAACCATCTAATCCGATATTTAGGAGAAGCCATCTACCGCTATGGTTCTCCTTATAATCCATGATTTGAACTTTAGCCTGCTTTTTGAATATAATAAGAATTCCCCGTGTGTTAGAGTTATGATCCGTACATAAATGACTGTCTACCCACTTCATCTTCTTCAACATATCGTTGACCTCAGTTTTAAGTAGGTGTGTCTCCTGGATAATGATGACCTGCGCGGGGGAGTCTCTCAACTACTGTAGAATTCTAAGTCTCCTACTCCTCACACGCAAGCCATTAACATTTCAGGAAAGGAACTGCAACCCTGTCATTCCCTTTTTCCCTTTTGTTTTCCCCACCCACCTGTAGAAGCATCCTCTCTTATATACTCAATATGTTGTTTGTTACCCTGTCGTGTCCTATTCATGGGGCGCTTAAAGCGGATGTATGACGGTACAACGCGTACCGTCACAACGCATCCCTTTACCACGCATCCCTTAAACGCAAGCCGTTACCACGACTTGCGTTGGGGGTGCGGATTTCGAATAGTATAATTTACTATTCTAACACCAGTCCCCGTGGACCCTAGGGAAGGTGTTGGGATAGTAAATATACTATTTGTAATCCTTTAGCACCCTCCAGCGCAAGTCGTGGTAACGACTTGCGTTGTAAGGGATGCGTGCTAAAGGTACTGCATTGTTAAAACATCATGGTAAACGATGTTTACGCTTAAAGGATCGGAATGTTAGAAATGAGGACCGGCATACAAGGACTTTTTAGCTTTTTCCCACTCCACCACTCCACCACCCCTTGGAAACCCCCCTACTTACGCTGACCAGAGGAGTAAGTGCCGTCTGTGAATACCAAAATGAGTAAGTGCCTTCTGTGAATACCAAAATGGTAGTAAGTTTAGGATTTTGTCTTAAGTTAGTACTGTGAATCGGGCCCTCTGTTCCCTTGCTGGGAAACTTCCTAATGTTAAGCTGCAGTTTCAGAGGGGAAGTCGAGGAAGTTTTAAGCAGCAGGTGTCAGCGAATTAAAGCCTCTAAGGCATAACCAGGTAAAGTTTTTATCAATCAAATAAGAACAAGAGAAGCATGGGGTCCCAAGAGTGGCAAAAGGACACCCAGTGGCGTAGCTAGACCGGCGTCTGAAGAGCGCAGGGGTGCTGGCGATTTCTGTGGCAGTGGCCGCAGGTAACAGCGGGGGTGGATGCGGCCACCCTCAAAACTCGTGCCGCCCGGGGCCGACGCCCCCTCTGCCCCCAGAGGGGGCAGAGGGGGCTACAATGCTACTGAGGACACCCGCTCGCAAAGGAGGACAGAAGTAAGTTTACTGTTCATCTCATTTGAAGATACAATCTATGACCTTCTCACGCAATCCAACAATACCAGTACATTGCTGGAGCTTGGTTTATGGAATGAGTGGGAAGATTATGCACAGCAAGCAGAAACACAACATTTTATTCAAATCAAAGCTATGGTTCACCTAAGGTGAGCATCACTCGTTATGGACAATATAAATAAAACAATTACGCTGAAATGTGGACAAGCAAAGATTATATATGTACAGTAATGTGTAGTAAACTAAAAGGTAGTGACAAACACGTCAACATTATCCATTTTCAAGAACATTTGTTATAAGCTGTTCTTCTCGAACAACCTTAAGTGTATTCTAAGCAACTTTCCTGCACTCATCAACGAATATGTGATGTTACAATGCAAGATCAAAATGATCGCGGTACGTTACATCGCAGTTTTTACAACGTAAGTCGTTACAACAACTTGCGCTGGAGGGCGCTGGATTTAGGAATAGTATGATTTACTATTCCAACACCAGTCTACGTACAATAGGGAAGGTGTTGGAATAGTAAATCCTACTATTCCTTAGGTTAGAACGCCCTCCAGCGCAAGTCGTTGTAACGACTTACGTTGTAATACCCGCGATGTAAAGGCATTGCGATGCAATGCCCGAGTGGTAATGGATGTTTCCCCTCATCGAAGTACCACTGTTGACAGTCTTATCATTACAGCTTGTTCATCTGATATCAACCATACCACCTCTGCATGGATGGCATGACCTGTTTGTCAAGTTGTGTATTTGTCCTCTGGGAATACAGTGGAGTAAAAGAAAACATTGCTTTGCGATCAGTTGTGTAGGGTCTTCGGATGCACTAAAAACTTGAACATTGTGTGACTAAAAGGAAGCCATGTTATTCAGGTTTCAAAACCACCAATTGCCTTACAACCTATATACAAATAATGATATCATGAGAAATCCCACTAGACCTAGATAAGAGGGCACATCACAAGCAGAGAAATAATGACCTGACATACGAGTCACTTTTGACAACTGGGCCAGTTGTAGCCAACCTACATTCTAATAAATATCTTCAGCAGAGCATATCAACAGATTGCACTCTTGTCAAGAGGGGTGTTTGAAAAATTGCTTAATTTGCTTTTGTGTAATTTAGTGAAATTTCGGGATCAATATACAAAATTACTTGTAATTTTGAGAAATGCAAATCCATCGTTTCGTACTGCACTTTAGTGTGAAGTGAGCCCTAGTACCAGATTTTGATGCGAGGATGCATTTTGCAGTAAAAATGTCTAAAAAAACACAAGTGATGCGAGCAATAACTGCTCATGTTCTGACTGTTTGCGTTTAGTCCCTCAAGCTTGCTGTAAGATTGTACCGTGAATGGCAGGTAATTATACGACATGACTTAATGGCATAATTTCAGGAATTTTGTGTGACAGTTGCAACTGAACATTCGCAAAATTACACGAATTATGACAGTGTAATTTAAATTTCAGAGTGTCTTAGTTGTCAGTCAGTGACTCGAGTAGCTGCAGCGAGGAATGCATTTGGAGGAACGTGGAAGCTTTCAGGTGCAGAGGCGTAAGAAAGGCCCCTGCAGCACCCACAGTGCGGAGGTTGAGCTCCATGGAGTCCCCTCAGCACAGTACCCTGGCCTGAGAGCTCCTGTGTGCCTGCAGGGGGGGGGGGGCTCCCTGTGCTTTGCAGGGAGGGCCCCTCAATTTTTGTTGCACCACTGTTAAGACGGTTGTTGGTAATACATCGCAACATCCTTTACAACAAATGTCACTACAACACATCCATTACATTGCATGACACTGCAACGCATGACACTACATTGCATGTCACTACAACACAGGCATTACATTGCATGTCATTACATCGCATACCATTACAACGCATAGTACCCCTACATTATCCAACACCTTCCCAACTGTTGCACCACCTGGAGTTAGAATAGTAATTTTTACCCCTACATTATCCAACACTTACCCTACTGTTGCACCCCCTGGAGTTAGAATAGTAATTTTTACCTCTACACTATCCAACACTTACCCTACTGTTGCACCCACTGGAGTGGGAATAGTAAATTTAACCTCTACTCTATCCAACGCTTTCCCTACTGTTGCACCCACTGGAGTGGGAATAGTAAATTTTACCTCTACGCTATCCAACGCTTTCCCTACTGTTGCACCCACTGGAGTGGGAATAGTAATTTTTACCCCTACACTATCCTACACTTACCCTACTGTTACACCCCCTGGAGTTAGAATAGTAATGTTTACCCCTACACTATCCTACACTTACCCTACTGTTACACCCCCTGGAGTTAGAATAGTATTTTTTGCACCTATACTATCCAATACTTACCATACTGTTACACCCCCTGGAGTTAGAATAGTAATTTTTACCCCTACACTATCCAACACATACCTTAAATGCAATATAATGGTATGCGTTGTAATAGTATGCGTTGTAAAGGTATAATACGATGTAATGGAATGCGTTGTAGGTGTAGTTTAAAAAAAATTGTTGTAGTGGTATGCGTTGTAAATGTATGTGTTGTAAAGGATGTTGCGATGTAAAAACTGTGTTGTAAGGGCATGCATTGTAAATGTATGGGTTGTAACGTCATACATTCGGAAAAACAGCAGTGGTTAATTTGTAAAAAAGATATGAGCCGAGGGTCTCATCACGAGACAGCTTGCACCAGCCCATTGCTTCTACTAGCGCTGCCTAAAACAGAACCAACTGCTAACCAGCCGTGGTCCATGCAGGTCACAGCTGTGGGGCAGTGGGGCCGGGTAAGGGGGAATTTCGAGGGACGATACAGATGGAAAATTAAAGAAATAATTTATTTTTCCTCAGCATAATCTCTCGAAATCTCCCCTTACTCGGCTCCACCGCCGTAACTGCGTTGTTACCTTCACGGACCGCAGCTACTACTTACCATGAAAGTGGGACGGGGATGTGACGTACTGGCCAGAACTGCCGACTTTGAAGCTGGGGAACCAGGTTCAAGTCTCAGCATCAGCTTAACATCCTGTGACTCTGGGCAAATCACTTAATCTCCCTATAAATGAATGTGCCCGTAACTGATGCTCAATGGAAGTGCCGGTGTTGAGGGTTAAGTGCAGGTGCTGAGCAGTGGCAACCACATGCTCAAGGTGTCCCTTCCTGCACAAACACAATCATCCCTGCAAAGCAGGCACTCTTGCAACATGACACCAGGGTGCCTGCTCTGGTGCATAGCAGCCGAAAGTGTGCCAGCGCAGGGGAAAGCACACAGACGCTTTGTATTGTTTTTAATATGATGCTACCCTGTGCTTTTAAAAAGACGCAGCTCGGCAAGGTTAAATGGCTTGCAGCACCATGCTCCGTCATTTTGTAGTAAAGGAGGCCCTCTGTGCCTACATCTTACACGCTTGCACTTTTCTCTCTACCTCAACTCTCTATCCCATCCTCTCCCTCTCTGTTCTCTGCTTTTCCATGTGGTCTCCTTGCATCTTAACTATCAATTTCACTTCTCAAACAAACCCATCTCTATCTTTACCTCACCTCTCTATCTCTCTCCCCATGCCTCTCCTGACTTCCTCTCTCAATCTCTCATCCTTTTTCTGCCCCCTCCATCCACTCTCACCACTCTGTCTCATTTCTCTATGTACCTCACATCTACCTCACTACCTCCTCTCTTTCCACCGCACTGCACTATCTCTGTCTCTCACCTAACAACTCAATTTATCTCACCATTAGTTCACTACCTTGCCTCTCCACCTCTCCTTTCTCTCATTATCCGTTTCCTTTCCTTCACCTTTCTAAGGTCCAGATGTATCAAGGCCTTTGCGACTCGCAAACGGCCGATTTGCGATTTTTGTTATGTATCAAAAAATTGCAATTTAAGGAATAGCAATTATTTGCGATTCCTTATTTTGCCATAGCATTTAAGGAATCGCAAATTTTGCGATTCCTTAAATAATATGTATGACACATTTTTGTTTTGCGAATTTGTGTTAAGAAATCGCAATTTACCACCAACTTGTAGTTTTAAAAATGCCCTAATTGGCATTTGTAAGGGTGGCATGTGACACTCATACATGCCCATAGGGCATGTATGTGTGCCACAAGCACACACATGTAGATTTGAGGGGTGCAGCAGGGTGTCTTTGAGACACCCCTGCACCCTTGAAATAATTCTCAAATTGCGATTAGCAATTTGCGAATTCGCAATTTGAGAATTATTGCACTATCATTCCTATGGGCCTCCTGGCCCATAGGAATGCATTGAAAATTATTCTTTATTTGCGAATTCGCAAAATGCGAATTCGCAAATAAAGACTAATAAGCAATCGCAAAAAAATTACGATTTTGTACATACATACCGTTTTGCGAATTCTAAATAGCGATTCGCAAATCGCTATTTAGGATTCGCAAAACGGTATCGTGATACATCTGGCCCTAAGTATCTTACTCCTTTGTGTCTACCTCTATTTCACTTCCTCTCACCCCATTTTGCTATAATCAAATCCTCTTTCTCTGTATCTTTCTCACACAGACACATATCTCTTCTGAACCTCGTTCTATATTTCAACCTTGTCCCTCCGCATCTACTATCTCTCTCAACCCCATTTTTTATAGATCTCTCTACCTCACCATCTCTTCCTCTCACAACTCTTTATGGTGTATAAACATAACCACTGTTTTGCTATTTCATGTAAATCTCCTAATGTCCTCTTTTAATACTATACATCAGTTTTCTCATTCTAACATTCACTCCTTCCCCTACCTTTCTCTCTTCCCCACTACTCTCTTTACCCGAGCTGTTTGTCCATACCTCTTCTCATGTTTCTCTCTTTACCTTGCATCTCTTTTTCCCTTTGGTCTCTCTGTGTACCTCTAACTTTTACTTCCTTCACCTCTCTGTCTAATTCATTTCTTTTCTACATTGTGTGTCATTCTTTACCTCATCCCTTGGAGTACTGTACTCCTCTGACTTCTCTCTCCACTTTTCATTCTCCCCATCTCTATCTCTCGCTACTGCACTCAAAAACCTTACTTGTTTCTCTACCTCTCTTTCTCTACCTACATCTTCCTCTTTCCATCAATCATTATCTCTCGTTCTGGCTTCTTACTTTACTTCAATACCTAACTCCAATAACTTACACATCTTTCTCTTTCATCTCTACCTATTCCCCCTTCCCCTTCTCCTTCATGTCTCTTGCTATGCTGTTCTCTTTATGTCTATTTTCTTCTCCTGTATCCTGCATCTTCCCATTTACCCTACTCAGCAGTGTCACATGTAACTCTCTAGGCAGAGATGTGCATGCACTTATAGTGGAGTAATGTGACAGCATAGGGGAAGAGAAAGTAGAAGAACTTTGGGGCATATAATCAAGGACAGGTGATACATTATCGCCGCTTTTATCGGCAGAAAACTGCCGATAAAGCGGCGATAATGGCCTTGATAATATGCTCTATGAATTCCAATCGAAGCCCATGTTAGATGTGTTCACAATAATGTATCACCTGTCCTTGATAATATGCCCCCTTGTTATATTTTAACCAATGGAAAGATGAAAATTCTCCGAGAGGTGCTTTACATTTTACTGTTGCACAAGAATGGCAATAGTGAAGGGGGAGTATATTTATGATTGCAAATATTCAGCTACTAAAGCAACAATTTGAAGAGCTGTGTATTATTTTAATATTATGCACTAGTCCACTGAACATCTAACAGGTCACCACACCTTTAACGTGGGAGTAACAAGCTGGTTAAACAGTGAATTCCACATAAAATCTTATATTTGCAATTAAAAATATTCTGATCCAGACTCAAAAAGAAATGTCTTTGTCAGTTCTTGTTCAGTCTTACTTTTGGTACTATTAGGCTGAAGGACACCATGCAGCTAGAGCTTTCGGTTGTTTTTGTGTGTACCTGTTTCCTAAGGTTTAACATATAAATTAATATTTTTTGCCATCATGCGGGCTTGAATAAGTCGAAAGGGTATAATAAATCCAAAATTCTTCAAATCAGGGGGGATTGGGGGCAGAACCTCACTAATCCTTAAGAAGTCACTGGTGAAATAGGAAAGCATTGCTTACCTTTGTCAAGTGTAAAACTTCATAACTTTACCTAACTATATGGGCAAAGTGAAGAATGTGTCCACCACTAAAAACTACAGCAGTGTGGGACGAGAATCGAGATTGTGTTCCATGGTAGGGGCGGTGACCCACCAGATTACACATGGTGGACCAGAGGTCAGAAGGACTGGGGAATTAATTTTCTAGGACTCATCTGGTGCTCATTGAAGTGAGGGTGGTTTTAGGAGTGTTAAAATCTGTGCTTACCAAACAGATTTACAAAAGGGGGTGGTGATGAACAGAGTGTCTGAATTGAGCAGACTACTCTTACCCAGTCCAAAGATCAGGGCTTGATCCATCACCGTTATTTATCTCACTGCCCCATCCCAGCTCAGAACCTGGCTATATGCAAATCAGTCTGTCCCTGGCCCAGTGTATCATGGGAACAGGGCAGACTAAACTACCAAGCCAATTCTTTACCAGAAAGGAGACAAGCTACCGGGGACCGGTTTCTGGCATTTCAGCCTCTTCGGCCCGGCTTGCTTGAATCCTGATGGAGCAGTGAGAAAGGGACTCATGTCTGAGTATACCCTGCCACACCTATAGTGGCCAAAATCGATTTACAAAAGGGGGTGGTGATGAACAGAGTGTCTGAATTGAGCAGACTACTCTTACCCAGTCCAAAGATCAGGGCTTGATCCATCACCGTTATTTATCTCACTGCCCCATCCCAGCTCAGAACCTGGCTATATGCAAAACCAAAACAGAGCAAACATAAATTATCAATCTGGACACATAAAAGAGCCAAGCCGAAATTATCCCGAAAATACCTTTGCCTCATACTTTGGATAACAAACAACTAATAAAGTGCATAAATTAGCCTCTTTTTTTCTGGCGTGGCATTGACTGGAAAATTTTCTTATCTGTCTAGCTCAGTTTGAATTTAAATTCATGGAACAAAAACAGTCTGAGGTTAAAAGGTCCAATATTCAAATGAAGGCACAAGCCTGAAAACCGAGACCCTCGTGTTTGACATTTCAAGGTGAATTGTGGCTTTTGCAGAATATTAATATTCTTGTACTGTGTTGATGGAGACAAGGGTGCATTTCAATCTCCTCCAACAACCCGACTCTATACTATGAAATAATATTTTCAAATGCTTACCTGCCTGCTTCTCCGAATGGATAGCTGATCAAATTAAAATGCTGCTTGTAGCAATAAAAATAATAGAGCAAAAAGTAATTTACCCAAACAAATCACTGAAACTGAATCATTCTGCACTCCATCAAGTGTAGAAATACCCCACATTTCTTCAATTTTATTTACCTTGCATTTCATATGGATTTGGAGGGGCTGAGATATTAAAAGATACAGTAAGGGCAGAATATTTCAAAGCCGGTCCTGGAGGGCGAGGGACAGGCCAGGTTTTTAGCGTAGCCCCAATTAGATAAATGAAGTAATCTTAGAAATCTGGCATGGATCCGTCCCTCCAGGACCGACTTTGGAGAACCCTGAGTAAATGCATTTATGTATTCAATGGTGTGTTTTTCTATGCTAATTGAAACTTTGTTCACACTCCTTCTATTTGACAACCCCCCTACCGCCATTGCAGCACATGCCCCCTTTCCTAACAACCACATAACAGTACTGTCACTTAACAAACACAAGTGCAGAATGGTTGGTTATATAGTTCTATTGCAGCAGGATGTACGTTGTTACAACGCATGCTTTTACCACGCATGCCTTTACAACGCAGGTTTTTCAATGCAACTCGTTACAACGATTTGCGTTGGGGGGTGCTGGATAGTGAATAGTTTAATTTACTATTCCAACTCCAGTCCCCGTGGATAGTAGGGAAGGTGTTGGATAGTAAATTAAACTGTTACCTATCCTACAGCGCCCCCAGTGCAATTCGTTGTAATGACTTGCGTTGAAAAACCTGCGTTGTAAAGGCACTGCGTGGTAAAAGTTGCGTCGTAAAGGATGTTTCCCATGGCGGCAGGGTCTATTAGCATGGGAGCAGAACTTTGCTATGGGGTCTTTTCCACTCTTATGCAACAGCCCATCCACACTGGCTCAACAACAGAGGTTTTCTTCCAGAATTTCATGGACTAAATATTGTTTGACACAAAAACTGTGTACTATGCATAGGGTACAAAAATGGCACCCATTGGATTATTGAGGGAAAATCTGCACCAAATCGGATTATATGATTGTAACTGTTTTTTATGACATAATATTTATTTCAGCCAATATTTTAGTCAACAATTTTTGGACACACAACCAAATACGTCTCCTGAGAACAAGGTTCTATGTATTTGAAGAGCACACTAATGCAGAAACGGTGTTCAGTTAAGAAAGTACATTCTGTGAGTAGTGTGTCTTACTATACCTGACTATATTTCTGAATAAGCAAGTGTTACCTCTGGAAACTACACAGAAAATGCTTTGGGAATCAGTTCTTAATATTCAACACTAAATCACACCGGAGCCTGGAGTGAGACACAATCACACATTTCTTTTACAGAGCAGCAAATGCTGTGTGAATCAAGCTGGAATATTAAGGTGTAACTCTAATCTAATTGTTAAGTCTGACACATGCTCACAGTGTCCTGTGTCCACCTGAAATTACAGAAAAGTCTTTGTGAGTATTCTGGTGCAACTTATTTCTAAGACTAGTATAAGACACACCTAGCAGGTGGAAAGGAATCTATAGTCCAAACCAACGGAAATCATAAAAGGGCCCATTAGGATATCGGGTCGATTGCCCCCACCAGGCTGGCGGTAGCCAACGCCCGCCTGGCGGGGGCAATCCGCCCGACATCCTGTCCTGAATTCCCCCGCCATATTTGAATGGCGGGGCGGACCGCGGCGGATGGAAAGACTGTCCGCCGCTTTTCCGCCCAGGTCGCCTTGCGGCCGGGGCGGAAAAGGATTAATATGGTTGCGGTGTCTAATAGACACCGCCAGCCATATTAGGATGGCCCAAATCGGATGCCTTTCCTTGACGGCGATGCCGCCACGGATAGGCATGCGGTGAAGGAGAGGTGGGGGGTGCACACGGGGGGTTTCCTGTGGTACCCCCTTCATTTGCATAAACAAAGCGGCAGGCACCGCGCAGTGCCTGCCGCTTTGTTTATGCAAATGCTGTAATGCATTTTTAGCATTGTGGCGGGCGGTGCTGAGAGCACCGCCCGCCACAATGCTAAAAATGCAGGATGTGCCCGCCACTGTGGTGGGCACATCCTAATACCCCCCACAGGACCCCCGCCCTTATGGCGGGCGGTCCCATTCCCCGCTAGGATGATGGGCGGACAAAGTCCGTCCATCATCCTAATAGGTCCCAGAGAATTCAAAAAAAGAATTTAAAGAGCTAGTGCTTGAAGCATGCCATTGGAAGAAGGAACAAGCAGAGCTCCTTGGGGTAACAGTGTGGCAGTACACAGTATGTAATGAGCAGTCTGGATGTAAACTGTACCTTATGATAGTTAACAATGTACAGCACAGGTACCTTTAAACTCGGTTTCACTTTCTCATCTTTCACTATTTGACTTCATTCCAAAAAATGAGAGCTGGGGTTCAATTACGAGAAAATGTCACAGTGAAAACCGATGGGAACAGGCCACTCAGCACATTGCACTTTTTTGTAAATGTTATCTGAACCCCTAGAAATCTCTTCTTAAACCCCCATTTTTACAAGAGAGAATTATTTATCATCAGGTGGCTTTTAAATTTCAATATGAACTAGGGGGCGTGAGCATTTCTTATTGGGTTGCCTTGTTTCTTTCCAGAGTAATATGCATCTGAGCTATTTTCGATGATTTAGGAAATTGAAAGAGTTAATGTGACAAAAGTGTATTGTCCTGTTTTATTGTCGGTACCTCTAGGGCCTTATGGTCAAATGCAGAAAGTTTCAGAAGAACTCAAATTTAACCATATGGCTATCACCTGACTTGTTGCATACATGTATGGTGTTTGTATTTTTTTCTATTAAACCTGTTTTAAGTCTTTATTTGAACTGTCTTTGCACTGGGTGGATTTTGGTTCTAGGAGATTTATGTTTTTAGCATCATTGTAAATATTTTTTTGTAATATTGTGCTTTTATGGCTCGCAAAATTTGTGCAGAGTTAATCTTTTCAGACTGATTTTTAGGACATAATATTTATGTCAACCGATATTTTAGTCAACAATATTTTGACATACAACAAAATACATCCGCACATTAATACAGAAACAGTGTTCAATTAACAAAGTAAGTTCTATGAGTAGTTTGTCTTACTTACTATACTGACTATATTTTTGAGTAAGCAAATGACGATTGACGTTGGAGTTATAATGCCCTTTATCCAAAATGTATGATATATGGAATTAATTGCACTATACGCACTTTCGAGAAGTTTTTTAAGACTAATGATTTTAAAAGATCTTAATGAACCCTACTATTGACTTCCTTGGACTACTAACCAAAAATGGACTGTATTTTTGTGAATCATTGTGAGGATGTGTAAGTAACATGTTTTTATTATTGTTATTAGAATGCTTTTATGGTCATGTATAATGTACTGAATAAAGCTTTTTTGATTGATTGATTGAGTAAGCAAGTGTTACTTCTGGAAACTACACAGAAAATGCTTTGTGAATCAGTTCTCAATATTCATCTCTAAATCACACCGGAGCCTGGAGTGAGACACAATCACACGTTTCTTTTACAAAACATTTCTTTTTTCTGGAAACTACTAACAGCAAATGCTGTGTGAATCAAGCCGGGATATGAAGGTGTAACTCATATCTAATTGTTAAGTCATACATATACTCACAGTGGCTATAATTAAGCGTGTCATCCACTCGAAATTACAGAACATTCTTTGTGGCTCACCACTGGGTATTCTGGTGCAATTTATTTTTAAGACTAGGATGAGACACAACTGTGCAACAAAAAAACCTCTTTGTGAATTGTTCCCACTCTCTGTAGGTGCTGGTCTGTAGGGAGCAAATTAACTTGTGCACGAAAGCAACAAACGAGGTCAGATTTGAACTCCAAAAACTAAAGCCCAAAGATCCCAGAAGATAGCTACCACAGTGTAACGTCTAGGACAGGGGTAGAAAATAGCCCCAGATAAGAGAAGAATTCTGAATGCAGCTGAATTGTATCTCCTAAATAGTTTCAGGCTGAGGTTTGCAAGTTTACGTGTAGAAGTCAGTAGCAATTGAACAAGATTCTTGTCCTGACAATAACCAGTGCACTCTACATCCAGCTGTGACCTCATTCGTTTTCAGTTTATTGTTTGATAATGTGCCAAATAGGCAACAAACATATTTAAAACATAAATCACATATACTATAATCTCAAATCACTTCTTCTTTAATCATTTTAATATAAAAAAAATAATTCTGAGCAAAATATACCATTATAAAATAAAATAACCAGTGTAAAAAAGCTGGTTCCTTGGTTATGTATCAAATGCATTTAATAATCCGACAACTAACCCTAAGTTATCAATATGCTACTAGAAATTGTTTTCTCCCAACTGGAGGTGAACATATCCATTAATTGACCTAACCATTGGATACCTATCATACCATTCGACCAAACTGTACTTAAATATTACCCTATGATAATCGCTGTCTTAAAATATTTATAGCAAAATATAGATCTTAACGGGGCTGCGCCCAATTGTAATAAAATCTAATCCTAACCTGTATCCCATAAGAACTTTACTAAAGGCATGATTAGTACCAAAGTGTTGTATGTAGCATTTGATACTGATTTATATTTGCCAGTGTAATAATCTATGGAGTGTACAAGGTTGAGTTGGACCTGCCACGATTTACTCCTGTGCTTTGCAAGTTGCATCAGATTTTGACTTGCTGGGCCATCTTGCATTATACACACTTTCCTTTCCATAGCCTGGCTCCAAAGCTGTTTCTAAGTGGTGATGCAGGATAATACTTGTGACACACTAATGGCAAACTAGACAGAATAAAGTTAGCATAAGACATGTCCATTCACAATGTGGTCCAAGTTTCTGGGCAGATATTTTCCATCACCTACCTCAATCTGGCTAACTTTATCTATTTCTATATTCCTATTATTTCAATCTCTCCGCCATGTCTACTTGCATGTGGCACAGAGAAATAATCATATCTTTTGAAAACACACTTTTTATGAGAACACCATGATCTTTTTTTCATTTCCATTCAGTGTCTTTAGAACTATGACAACCATCAGAATATACAAATTCAGAAAATACATGTTTATATTATACGTTCCTGGCGTCCTATATGTTTCTCTTCATTTCCTTTTGTTTCTTCTTACTTCCTACTCCCTCTCCTTCTGTTAATCACCTTAATATTAATAACTGTTACAAAGTCTATGTATTGTTTACCTGTCTTTTTCTCTTATTCATTATTAATATTATTTCCATATTTTATTTTTTGTTTTTACTTCTGTCTAAGTGTTTGATTCAGCTCTTTCCTTTCTTCCATCCAAAATTACAACACCTTGACATATGCCTGCATTTTAAACTGCCTTCGCCCTTTATTTGTCACTGTAAGAAAATAGGCATTTAATTTGGAAGGGGCTATAACACTACCAACTTATTATACTCACCGTAGTATGGTCCCAAAATAGCTCTGAGAAAAACTTTGTTCAAGTCCTGGTAGCTGTGATATGATAATCAGGCAATTTCCTTGAGAAATCTGCAAATTATAAGCTGTACTGACAATGCCAACATATAAATAAAAAAAACAATTCCGAACCAATTTAGAAAAATATAGAAAAATGCATTTATCAAAGAACAACAAACTTCCTAAAATCATGTTGATCAGAACTTGATTTCAATATCAGGCTGAACAAGAAGAAGTGGGCGAGGGGTTAAGCCAAGCTTGTCACATCAGTCAAAACATTTTCTTTAGGACTTTGGGCCTGATTTAGACATCTGAAATTTAATGGAGGACCCTGCTCACTAAACTTTTGGTCAACATGTCTCTTTTAGAGATGGGGCATTACCTTAATTATTCCATCAACGGAACCTCTGTTTCTCTGTCAGTGGAAAATTTCCTTCGACAGTCCACATGACTGTGGTCCATCGGAGAAAGGACAATATACCTCCCGCAATAGTTAGTAGCCTAAGTAATGTGTTTTTTTCAGTCTTTTTTTCATGTCCCTCACTATCAGGAAGAACCTGGTGGTGGGGTACAGGAAAAGAACCATAATGACTCTCCACATCCTAAGAGGGAGGAAACTTTCAGGATTTAAGGGTCATTATGTTTGTTGCTTTTTAGAAACCCCTCGTTGGGATCTTATTTTTGAAAAAAAAAAAGTTTAACAATTTGGTGTATCGCTGTCAATGAAGGTGCCCATCCACTAAATTCTTAGTACATTGAAAAGAGGCACTGTGGCTATGGTTCCCTTCATTACAGAGATGGCCACTGGGTCATCTTTAAATTTGGTAGAGAGTGGTCCATCAGGTGGCCGAGGTATTGTCCTCCACACACTGGTACACTGGACTATAAATGCCAACTCAGGCCATTACTCTTTTACCTAGAGCTCCAAGTCCTCCAGCAGAGAAGGGGAAGCCTGTAAAGGTCCATAGAAGTAAGATGCACAATAATCAAACTCCCACTGAAGCTATTGGTTTTGGGACCAAAAGAGCTGACAGTGACAAAACTGGGTTCTATAGCTGTTGAAATCACTTTGCTACTAGGTTAAATGTGCGGTCTGATCCCGGTCCAAGCATTGACCTTCTGCCTTAGTCGTTTTTTCGTGTATTATAGACCCACTCCCACCCTCAACCCACAAGCAAGAAACCTCTGATCTACATCGAAAGCAAATTGAACATGTCAACCCAGGTCAACATTGTGACTGCTTGCTTTCACACCCAGAGGTTGTTTAGAAAGATCTACAAACAACATCAGGAAGACCGTCACCCAAGTCCTTGTCACCAGCAGACTGGACTATGGAAATGCACTCTATGCAGCAACCACCAAACAACTCACAAAAGACTATACACCATCCAATACACAGCTGCCAGACTCATACTCAACTACCCACACTGAGCTTGCATCACACCACTGGCTCCATATATACAAGTACAAATAGCTTGAGCTTCTCTTCCACACATACAACACAGTGCACGCATAAGCCCAGGTTACCTGAATAGTCGTGTACATTTCCAGCAAATACCAAGGCACCTCCACTGATCCGGATCCTCACTAACAAACCTCCCAAGCATACACAAAAGCAGGTCAGACGGTCGAGCCTTCTCATAAATTGCCCCTGAGATTGTAACAACCTCTCACATCACATTAGTGCCCCCTCCTCTTTTCTTGAATTCCAGAAGAAGCTGAAAACATGGCTCTTCAAGTAAACCTCTTTGTAGGCTAACCTCATGCACCTACAAAAAGTCAGGATATCCTCATTGGTAGTAGGGCACTATAAAATACACATAATAAAACATAATATAACAGCCCAGCTTGGCATTTTCAAGTCAAAGCAATCACTGTGAAAGCTGCGTTTTGCTCTGTCAGGTGGCCAATATTAAATTATTACTCACTGAGACTACCTCTGTTTCCAGAGGCCAATACATTGCCTAACAGGAGGATTATAAATAGAAAGCCAGCATAGGATGTGTGTTCAGTCATTGGCAGAGGGCTGAGAGATAAACCTGTTCTAAAGCAGGATAGTCTCAGACTGAACCCCATGCACTTAGTTAGTAAATAATTTAGTGTATCACTCTAGGACTTTCTCATGCTTAAATATGAAAATGGGAGGTGGGTGTAGGAAGCAAGACAGCCACAGAGCATCCAGTGGGTTCCAACTGTATTCCTGCCTTAATACTTCCTTCCTTGGCACCATCAATGCCCCTGCTGTGGGGGAAAATAACAGTGCTTGCACTGGCATTGCCGGATGAGAGGAATCAATTGGCATCCCTGGTTGTCTGGGAGGAGTGTGCTGATTCTCCCTTTGAGATGCAGAGTGTGCGGCCTCATCTAAGATGGCGGCCGTGAGGGGATGAGGTCTCATTGAGTATGAGTCCCAGCTGTATCTGCCTGATGCAAAGCGCCGGTGTGGGGACTAGACCGACCCAGCTCCACTCTGTCTCCCCAACCCTCCTGCCTGCCCAAGACCAGTGAAATGGAGGGCCTGGTAACACACATCCAAGAGCAGGACAGCACCAGTGGGGAAGGCTTCTCTCCTGTGAAGCTGGGCTGTGAGTGGAGCAAGGTGAGCAGTGGCCCAGTCCAAATGGCTAGAGGATAGGGTGAGCCATTGGGCCCTCTGGAGTGGTTGGTTGCTGTCGGGTGGCCCCCTCTCCTAAAGCAGCCCCCACGGAATGGCAGCCACAAGCACTGGAGCTCTTCTTTTGGGGTGAACTGAGGTGGACGGCCTGAGACTGATGTGAGTTTGCAGAGAAAGTCTGAGAGAAGCACAGATTTTTGGTATTCTCCCTTCCCTCCTTGGGGGGCGGTGGGGGGTGGTGTTGAGGTCCTTCTATTTGTATATGACTGGTGGGGTCAGGAGAGCAGCTGGAGAGGTAGTGGGCCTGAGGGAGGAGGACCAGGTTGCCAGGGGTGGACTATTAGTGGAATGGTTGTCAGTTCCCCGTACTTTGTGGGGGCCAGCTGAGAGACCTGAGGGCCTGGTGACACAGATGCAGACGGGGGAAGGACTTTGAGTAGGCACCGGAGAGGATACTGTCTGTCTGGGCCGGAGGTTGGATAGGTGGGGCTCCTTCCTCGGGCTGGGGAGGCTCAATCCCCCCAAGTGAGCAGTGCTGATGCTGCCAAAGGAGATCAAACAGCAGCCCATTGGTGAAGGAGCCCTGTACAGTTTGGGAGTCCTCAGCACAGATCACTGCCTGATGTTTTTCTCCTCCCCCTGTTTCTTTCCTTCCAGGCCTGGATGGGGTCTTCTGCTTTCCTCTTATCCTGGTTAGGGGAATGGCTGGCATTCGGCAATGATGAAAGACAACTATCCTAAGCTGCCTCAACAGGGGTAAAAGGATCACTATAACAAGGTGGTCTCTTCACTGACCGAGAGTACACTGAAAGGCCGGCTATGCCCTACTTGCAGCTATCCAGTCTTCCCAAGAGACCCTAGGGGGACGGATGGGTGAGGTGTGCTTAGAGATGCCACTTCTCTGGAAAGACCTATGAAACGTGGCAAACAGGATGTCCGTGACGGAGTCCAGGATCACTGAGCTGGAGGACATTGTCCAGGGACTTCAGAAAGATGTGGCCAGAGTTCTCTCTACTGCCATGGACGTGGTCTGTATACTGGAGGATGCTGAGAATAGCAATCAGCGCAACAAGCTGTGCTTTGTGGGATTCCACTAGAGGATCAAGGGACAGTCATGGGTCCTTTCTGGGTGACTTGCTGAAGATGACCCTCACACTGGAAAAGCACACAGAGCGCTGGGTAGGAGCCCTCCACCAGGGGCCCATCCAGGCCTGTCATTGCCAGGTTTCAGAATTTTCAGGACCACCACATGATCCTACAAGAGCTCTGGCTGTGAGCAGAGGACCTCCATGAAAACTGGAAAATCCTTGTATTCCCGCACTACACACATGAGATCCAAAAGCAGCACAGCACCTTTGACTATTAAATCCAAGCTATGTGCACTCCAGCTAAATTCAAGGCCTCATGCTATATGCATAAGATTAAACTCGGCACAGCACCGCATTACCTATGATCCCTAGCCCAGATATATCTTCCCACCCGCCTACTTCGTTCCTCATCTAAAGCCAATTTCCGAGTTCCCAGATTTAAACTTTCACATATGGGCAGACGCTCATTCTCGTATCTGGCCCCAATGTTGTGGAACTCATTACCCTCTCTACTCCGCCACGAAGTCAGCCACAAAAGCTTCTGCAAAGGCCTTCAGACCTGACTATTCAACCAGTAAATGCTGTCCTCTCTGTTTGCAATTTGTCCTGGGCGCCGGGAAACCTCTGGGTAGCTGTGCGCCTTATAAATGTAATTTAATAATAATATTAATGCTTCTATACTCAGCAAAACTCAAGGTTCTCTATCAAGGGGAATCACTCTTTTTTCATTCTCCAGAAAAGAGCTGAGCTTGGATTGAGGAACACCTTCAGCTGTTGGGGCGCAGAGGCAGACGGCCGGGCTTGTGCTCCTGTCAACAGCGGGGAGCCAGTCCAGAGGAGAGGCAAGTGACCCACAGATGGGACTGCTTGGTGGCGTGAGGCACTCTGGGGAATCCACACTATGGACTGTAACCCCTGCAGGGGCCAGGAACATGCACCAATAAGGATTAGTGGCAAATTGATACACCAAAAAGGGCTCAGAGGGACATACACCAGAGTGGCGCCGCTCCCTACACCTTGGGAGCTGAGGCCTTGGATGAGCTGCATCCTATTGCAGTAGTAATCAGTATCCTGGATCAAGAGCAAAAAAGCGCCTCCCATCAACATGGCAGAGTAAGCCCTGACATCCTAGGGAGGCACTTCCGAGAAAGTACTGTGAGCTGGAGCTGCAGCACGATTAGAGGGACCTTTTTTCTATGTCCCTTCCAGTCCTTCATGAATGGAACTGAGTGTGAACATTTGTTTCCCACTTCAAGAACATTATCCTGGGAGGGTCGCTAGTCTAGATTAACCCAATTTGTTTTAGGGGGTAAGTTACAGTGGGTTACAGTCCTCCTGTACTCCTTGCACAAGTGATTCTGTTTTGTTATGTGTTTTTTTGCTCATGGGGGTGGAGGGTGGGGTTGCGGGAAGGGGTGTTATTTGTGCGTCAGTGCATAACATTCCTAGATGGAGGCCAATACACATGTTCCTACACTATGTTAACAGGGGGCATCTGCCCGAACTTTTAGATGATTTTGGACTCACTGGGTTGATGTGGAACATCAACAGCCTGGGAGACTAGATCAAACGAGGTCTGGTCGCGCGATACATACAAAGGATGCAGTCAGATATAGTCCTCCTTCAGGAGACACACTTCTGGGGTTCACAGTGCTGTTTCCTGGGTACAGGCGCATACATCATGCTGGCTCACGCTGGCTATATGACAGAGTCCAGGGGCATGGCTATCCTTATAAAGAATAAACCCCTATTCGAGGCAGCAAAAATGTGGATAGACCCAAATGGCAGATACGTGATGTACAGGTACAGTGAGGATGGACAGCTATGACCTTTGCTCAGTATATATGCAGCGCCTAGACTGCAAGCACCTCCCCTAGATAAAGTTGCAGAAATACTCCATGAAGTGGATTCTTCTCTACTCTTGGTGGGTGGGAATTTGAATGACGTAATGGATGCAGGCCTAGATTGGTAGGACACCCCTGTAAACACATCCCAGGTTACACTTCTGGTGCGGTTCTCTACTGTGATGGATATGTCAGTTTTGTGGCGGCGCGCACATCTAGAGTAGAGGAGCTACTTGTACTTCTCTGGGGCCTTTATATCCTTCTCGAGGCTTGAGTGCATGTTTGCTAGGTGGAAACTCAGTGCTTGGGACCTTTACACTAGGAAGTAGCAATGGAACTCCAAAGTGCCACAGAACTCTAATTTAAGGAGAATGAAGGGTCTGTTACTTCTAAGGTAGTTCTGCAGGATCCCTATAAGGCAGTCCTACGAGACAGGGCACAGAACGCAACTGCACAGAAAAAGAGGAGGGGGTGGCAGAACTTGAGAGCCTTGAGAAAAGACTCCTGCAGTTAGAGAAAGCTCCGGGGGTGGCAATGGACCCCAAAACCTCTCAGACAGGTTACAATCCTGAAAATGGAGAATCAAGAGCTGGCTCAAGAAGGGGTGAAGAAGCAAATGAACTGTCTCTACAACACTGGGGACAAAGCTGGTAAACTTTTAATGTGACTGAGCAGGAGGGAAATGGATGTTTAGTGGGTGAACGGCATTATAGACAAGACAGGGCCATCCCACACGACAGACAAACACATTACAGAGAAATTTGCCCACTACTACAAGGTGTTTTACAGGGCTCGCCCATTGCGTGACAAAACCCACATCACTCAATACTTGAGTGCAGTAGCTACCCCAGTATTGGATGCAAAGGCCTATGAGGCACTTGAAGGGGGTCTCACAATGCCGGATGTCCAATCTGTCATTGCAAAGTTGAGAGTGGCTAAGTACCGGGCCTAATGGGGGTCCCAGTGGAATTCTATATTCGTTACGCCGGACACTTGGGGCCCGACTTGCTAAACCTATGCAAAGAAGTCAGCAATGCCAGGGTAGTGAAGGTGGATCTTCAGTGAGCCACCATAACCGTGATACCCAAGTAAGGTAAACTCAGGGACTGGTGCGAATATTATTGCCTTCTCAATACTATAGTTAAAATTCTAACAACCATACTTGCCACTAGGCTGCTGCCCATCATTACTCCCCCGATCCCTCGAGACCAATCTGGCTTCATGCTGGGTAGAGCAAACTGATATAACCTAAGGCGGATGCATAATTGGCTTGCGGAGGTGAAGGACCGGTCAGCCCCCCATGTCTATCTTGCACTTGATGCAGAAAAGGCGTTTGATGCAGTTCACTGGCCATTCCTTGAACTGAGCGGGGAACACAACAGGTTTCCCTCTGTCCCCCCTTTTGTTTTTTTCCTCACAATAGAGTCACTGGTATGTATGATGTGAGACTATGAAGGGGTGGAAGGGCTAAGGTTTTCGACCACCAATGAAGATGAGGAGATAATCTAACTATGTGGATGAAATCGTTTTAAATATTACCCACCCACCAGAGGACGATACCCTTTATTTTCTGCATCTTTGAGGAGTACAGTGAGCACTACAGCTACCGGATAAAAGAGGAAAAGTCAGTGCTCTATCAGCCAGCTGGACTGGTGGACCTGACATTGCTTCCGCTTTGACTGATTGTGGCTCTGGAGGGGTTTCAATACTTGGGAATCTGGAGGACACTTCGTAGGGAGCTCTCTCTAAACTGGAACCTTGGGAAGGTGGCTAAGACTTTCCAGGAGAATGCTGACATGTGGCATGGGGTGCCTGTCACCCTCTTGGGACGTGCAGCCAATTCTAAAATGATTACTATATGTCCTCCAGAACAGATATTCCTTCTCTGGAACAACGGATACCCCAGCAGAGACACTGCAATGTAACCCATATAATGGAGGGATAGCCCTCCCAGATATTGAGGCATACTACTGTGAGGCAAATCTGAGAAACATTAACAATAGTTTTTTGCCCCTCAAGACCAATCAAAATTTAAGCTGGAAAGAGAGTGGCTACAGGTGCGTAAACATCTGAGCTATCTTGATGGTGGGAAGGGGCCTACCAGATGCTGCTGGGCAAGCCCAGGTAGCAATAGCGCATAGAGAAAGGCCACTAAGTGTGTAGGCTGGACTTGTAAAATAACTAAAGAGATGCCCCTGTGGGTGAGAGGGTTGCACTGTGAAGTGGGAAGCCTGTGTGGCTTTGAGGCAGGGGACACTCAGGATTTTCAAAGTGGAAGACCTACTGGAGAATGGTAATGCTATGTCCCTTTCCTAACTTCAGAGGGAATACCCATTGAACCCTACATAGTTCCTGTAATATGTCTAGCTATGACATGCCTTGCAGGTCCCTGTCCCGGAGTAAGCACCCTTAGAGGGATGGTTACTTATTGAGAAACTGGATAAGGGGGTTATTTTACACGCATTCAAGACACTAAACAATATATAGAGGATAAAGATTGGGCAGCGGCATTGATGCACCCAGAGAAATGGCAATTAAATCCAGACTGAGGTAGATACACTTTAAGATCCTGCACAGGACGTATTACAACTGACAGAAGCTTTATGTGATGGGCAAAGTGGCTTTCCCAGTCTGTGTGTGGTGTAATGTGGAAAGGGGGACCTTTCTGCATATGGTGTAGAGTTGTCAGCTAATTCACTCTTAATGGGCCAAGATAAGGAGGGTACTCAACATGACTTCTCTATCCCCCTTGATCCATGAAATGTCCTGCTAGGTATCCACAGCGATGTTGCTGCCCCATGGTCTAAGCTTATATTCAGTAACATGGGTTTAATAGTGGCCAAAAGGGATGTGGCCAGGCTGTAGGGGGCATAGGAGTCCCCTAGCCTACAGGAGTGGAGGCGAGGAACGGATATGAACATGGCCGGAGAGAAAGTTACCTACAAAAGATGGGGTTGTCCCAGAAAATTCCATAAGGTGTAAGGCAGTTGGCTGAATTATTGTGCACTGGGGCGTTGGGGTGGGAGGCTGGACAATCATTGATGGGTGCGGCCACTTGATGTCGCGAGCCACAGCACAGTCGATAACCATGTTTGCAAATGTATTGTTTATAAACTGTCTGTTAAATGCCCTGTATGCTATTTTACTGACACTTTGGTATTCTCCCTCGAAGTTTGTAATGTTGTTGGTGTATGTTGGGCACAGTTGCGAGATATTTTACCTAAAAATAAAACCATATTTTGAAAAAAAGAAATGAAAATGTGAATTCATTCATTTATTGGACTGATTGCAGAAAATATGGCTTTTCGTGTACAATAAAAATAGCTTTTTTTTCTTGTTCAGTGTGAGGCCATACAGTTCCCAATATCAAATATGATAACAAGCCCCATTTGTAAATATTAGGCACCCAGTACTTTGGGTTTAGGCAGGACACATTAGGGGTGACTTAGCTAATATATAAGACTGGGCACATCACTTTTTACCACTCTGTGTGACACAGCGGTGCTTCTAAACTGCAGTCCAATGATTTGCAATTAAGTGCAGCTTCTGAAGTTTATTGCTTTGCCACTTCCAGATGAAAATCTGTCTTTTGACAATTCGTGTCACGTATATCCTTATTTATTATTGGTCTTCTTCAGATATACTGCTGAAGAAAGAGTTAGGGCCCATTTACAAGGCCAGTGCACCGCGGGTGCGTCACTTTTTTTGATGCACCTGCACCACAGTGTGCCTGCCCAGGTGTACAAGGCCACGTAAGGTCACCCTGTGTGGCTTTTCATGGCCTTGTAAATATGGAACCTTTTCACTCTTTACTCTGCGTGAAAGGGGCATTCAATAGGTGTTTCCGTGGGTGTTCCCATGCAACATCCATGAAACTTGACGTATTCCCAGATTTAAAATATTTTGTAAAGCTAGGAATATGTAAGAATCCTCCACCTCCACAGAGGAGGCATAGGATTGGAAATATTTGTATTTCTCCTTGTTTTTTCCTCTTTCTATGCATGCTGCATGTTATCAATGATTGCATTTGTGCAGGAAGGTGTCCCTTCCTGCACAAAAACAATAATCCTCACAAAATGCAGGCACCCTTGCAACATGAAGCAAGGGTGCCTGTGCAAAGCGCATAGCAGCTAATTGTGTGCAAGTGCAAGCGAAAGCACACAAATGTGTTGCAGTGTTGTTAATACAATGCATCCCTGTGTTTTTAAATTGGCAGCTCGGCGTAACAAAATGGCTGGCTGCGCCGTGCTGCATCATTATTTTGTGAATGAGGCCTTCAGTGTGCTTTATACTAGTTTGTACACAATATCTCTGGTAAAAGTAAATTTGAAGAGCAAAATCTACATACATTTTCCAGCTTGGCTAGTTTCAAATTCAGTGAAAATATATTTGATATTTCAAGAAAACATTTGCAGAAGACAAGCTGAAGGGGAATGTTTGCAAAGCTCCACAGTGAGCAAAATTTGGAAACTAAACAACATTAAGCTTTGAATGTGCTTTTATAAGAGCCTTCTGACCCGAATGTGTTGGTAATTTTGAAATCTAGACCTTTGCGAAACAGCAACACCTGTTTGTTTTGTTTTTCTCTGAAGTTTTGAATTAGTAAATTCAGTTACACTGCAACCAGATGGTGCTGTATTTTCAAACTATGTTGAGAAACAGATTGCAGTAATTCCTTACACATAGTATTGAGCATTTTAATTCCTCTTTCTCATGAAAATATGAGCAGAAGAATCTGTTATATCTTGTGTTTCCCTGCTGCTCAGCTGGTATGCATGTCATGTGGAATGTTGGATGATTGGAATGTTGCTGTGCTGTGAATGTCCGTTGAGTGAGGGCTGAGCAGCAGGACAGCTGCTCCTGATGGGGTTTCTCTCTTATAACTTATTATCATTCTATCTTAACTAATTATCTTAATAAAAGTAACTTGATCAATCCTACTTGAAGTATCCATCCTCTCATTGATTACAACAGAATCATATATCCCAAGCATAACATTCTTCTATTCATATCTTGTACCCTTTATTCCCTCAAGCGTTATGTGTAACTTCCATCATGGGCAAATTGTATTGTTTATTTATTCATTTATATATTAAGGATATTTGAATAGCGGGGGCCTAGTCAATAGTGCAGTTTACATTATTCCAGCTTCAACAGTAAAAGAATGTGAGCACCAGAAATTACTAGCAAGGCAAATTGCCAGTTTGGGAAACCACTACCTCCTTTCTGAAACACAAAGGGCCACATTTACATTTTGACTGATGGAGTATTCTCCATCGGCCTGGAAGAGGGCTTAACATCCGCCAGCAGAAAAATACTCGGCCCACCAGATTTAGAAATGACCAGGCCGGTGGTCATTTCAAAAGCATTGGCAGGAACGTCCATCACTGCGGATCCTGTCAATGCTTTTTAAAGTTTGGCCCACAGCTCTGGGCCCTGTCAACACGATGGAACCGCCTGTCAAACTTATTTTTTTCTATTTTCAAAAAGGAAATCCGGAAGTAGGGTTTTCTTTTAAAGGAAAAAAAACTTCCCCGAACTTGGGAGCTACCTCCCATAGTGAGGAGGGCATTAGGTAGTTTTCGATGTCCTTTACGGACAGTGTTTCCCTGGTGGCGAAGGGCAGTGAAACTGACCTCTATATTCACCCATCTAAATTAGGAGGGAGGACATAAGGGTCAGCCTCTGGTGTCCCTCTCTCTGTCAAGCCGTCAGAGGGGTGTAATTATGTCAGGAACCAAGTAATCTGCTTCAAGGTTGCACCACAGACCGTCAGACATCGGTCAGGAACTGTAACCGAATGGCCTCCTGTCGCCTGCAAGTAGGATGTGACTGAACCCTGTTCGTTGCATGTCTATACATTTCAATGAGAGCATGCATTCCGAACAGAATGCATGCTCTCATTGAAAGAGCAGGGGTGCAGTTCATCCCTGCACCCCATGGCAGGCACCTCAAGGTACCTGCCATGGTGTGCCTGCCATGAGGTGCAGGGATCAACAGCGGTGCACGTAGGTGCCCCCTAGGCTGCCACTCGGCTTCGTCGCCCCCATGGGGGCCCCCAAAGACAGTTTCTGACTGCCTTTTTGTGCCGGAAAGACCAACACAAAAAAGGCAGTGGCAAATTACCATCATACTCCCTCGGCCGGAAAGAGCCAGGGAAGTACTAAAGGATTTCCGGATGGCGGACGGGCTCTCTGAGCCCGTTGTAAGCCATCCGGATAACTGAGTCGGATTCCTTTCCGACCGAGCCCATCAGAAGTGCTCGGTTGGAAAGTAATACGAGCTGCATATTTTGATGCAGGCAGGAGGGCTCTGACCTGCATCGGAATCGGCTCCTTTATCTTAAATACCAATATGTGACTGTTCCTGTTTCAGCGGAATTACTTTTGCTTGCAGTCATTTGACAATGGACTTCAATTCACAAAAATGGCAGGGATAGCAGAAGTGACATCACATTCCATTTGAACTTCACTTTCACTCACACACACACACATGCTCTCTCCCATAAACCCACTCTCATCAGCAAGCATGCACAAAACATACATTTAAAACAATTTCTTCTACTTACCTCAGTTGCCAGGGAAGGTCATCATGCCAGCTAATTGAACTAAATTTTTCCGACTAGTAGTGAATAATCTAATATTTTTTCACTATTGGTGCAATGTGAAAATGACAGAAAACAAGGAGAGTGAAGCCTCAGGCAAAGTCCCTAAAGATGAGCTGCTGATGTGTTTCAGGCAATGATTTTCCCATCTCTGAGGCCAGGGGTCGAAAGGCACAAGCCAGAGGTCACATCTGCAACCCCTGGTGACCCTTGAATGACATCATGCGCTTGACACCTGTACACCCAAATACCCAGATCACATGAATGTTGCCAAACAAGAATATGCCATCTTTTTGAATTGCTAATATTCAATCAACAAAAAAAATACCTGGATGGATGGTCTTTGCTAACTCCAGGTCTAAAAATGTGAATCTTCAAATGAATGAGAGTCTTGACAAGGCTACCAATACAGGTTGTGGAGGCATCGCTACATTAAAAAAAGTTTCAGCAGCCTACATTGAACTGTTAAGCAGGAACTGTCCTATTGGCGGAGAACTGAAAGAGCTCACTTTAAAGAAAGTGCACATTTTTATGTATATTCCAACATTCACATTAAAATAGTTATTTCTATTTTATTATAATGATTAAGACATTGCAATGATGTTTACAATTCAACAGCCTGAGTAAAGAAAAAATACATTAACACACAATTCTTGAAGCTATATGTCAATGACCACATGTCAACTGCGACAACGTGAAGCAATATTTTTTAAGCTAATACAACGGAATGTATGACATTACAACGCATACATTCACAACGCATACCATCATAACGCAACTTTTACAACGCATCATCCATTACAACGCATGCTTTTACAACGCATGCAATTACATCCCAGATGATATTACAATGCATACCATTACAACGTAAGTATAGGTAAGTATTTAATTTTATTAATATTAATTTATTTGTAATATAATTTTGGTATTATTAATTTTAATTATTTATTACTTTTATTTAATATAATTGTATTTTCTATTCTAACTCCTGGGGAGTGTAATAGTAGGGTAAGTGTTGGATAGTGTAGGTTATTAGAATTACTATTCTAACTCCAGGGGGATGTAATAGTAGGGTAAGTGTTGGATAGTGTAGGGGTTAAAATTACTATTCTAACTCCAGGAGGGTGTAATAGTAGGGTAAGTGTTGGATAGTGTAGGGGTTAAAATTACTATTCTAACTCCAGGGGGGTGTAATAGTAGGGTAAGTGTTGGATAGTGTAGGGGTTAAAATTACTATTCTAACTCCAGGAGGGTGTAATAGTAGGGTAAGTGTTGGATAGTGTAGGTTATTAGAATTACTATTCCAACTCCAGGGGTATGTAATAGTAGGGTAAGTTTTGGATAGGTAAGGGTTAAAATTACTATTCTAACTCCAGGGGGTGCAATAGTAGGGTAAGTGTTGGATAGTTTAGGGGTTAAAATTACTAAATTAAATTAATTTATATTAAAAAAATGTTTAAATATAAGTAATTAAAATAATTAATTTAAATTAAATTAATCTTGAATAATTAAAATACTTACCCATACATACGTTGTAATGGCATGCGTTGTAATAGCATCTGGGATGTAATGGCATGCGTTGTAATAGCATGCGTTTTAATGGATGCTGCGTTGTAAAAGTTTTGTTGTAATGGGAGTGCCTTGTTAAAGTTGCGTTGTGATGGCTGTTTCTTATTACAACGTCCTCCTCATAAAGCAAATGTAGACGTCTCATTGACCATATGATACATTTATGATGAGTTTTCAGCATCTGCAGCACACTAAGATATATTGATGAAGGAATTCTAGTAACCTCAGTGATGAATCAAATAAATGATGTATTCAGACAAAAAGGATACAGATAACCCTCAGGTATATATGAAAGACTTTTTCTCCAGATCACATAGTGACCCTGGTAAAGATTCCCCAAAAATTAGTTCTGCATGACCCACCATCATCTCAAACTAACCCTCTAGAAAGCAGTAAAATCCTGGTGACTTTTCCTTCTAAATGCTCCACATCTGTGCAGATTGGTTGAATATGCTAATCATATTGGAGAAATGCCTGCCAGTTAAGGAATGGGCTAAGGGCCCGATGTAGGTAAATCCCATTTACCGATTTTGAAATACCGAATTTTACCGATTCGGTATTTCAAAATTGGTAAATGGGATGTAGGTCCCAACATCTGGATTCGTTACCGAATCCTTAACAATTCATTAATTACCGATTCGGTAAATACCGAATCGGTAATGCCCATTCATTCCTATGGGCTTTGAAGCCCATAGGAATGATTAGGCATTACCGATTCGGTATTTACCGAATCGGTAATTAATGAATTCACAAGGGTGCAGGGGGTGTCACTTTGACACCCTCTAGCACCCCCAAAACGGGCATGTGTGCAATGTGGCACACAGACATGCCCTAAGATGTGCATGTACACAGGAATCAGTATTTTACCATGGATTTGTATTCCATGGTAAAATACCGATTCAGTAAGCCATGTGCCAATGGAAAATTGGCTACCCACATAGCATTTTCGGTAATTTTACCGAATCGGTAAATATTACCGAATCGGTAAATATTACCGATTCAGTAATTATTACCGAATCGGTACTTATTACCGATTCGGTAATAATAACGATTCGGTAAAATTACCGAATATGTGCACCTACATCTCCCTAGCCCTTTACCGATCGGAAACGGACGAAAATCGGTATTTTCGGCCGATTCCGTTTGTTAAAGGGCTACCTACATCTGGCCCTAGATCTCTTGGCTTTGTGTCGGACAAGAATCTTAGCTTCCAAGCTTATAAAATGGGTGTAGTTTTCAAATCAGACTTTTGGGAGGAATCAATCATTTCCTTTCTCATGAGGAATTTAAAGAAGAGGCTTAATCCGAGATCTTATCAAGATTAGACTATGGCTACACCCTACACATGTCATCAACGCATTTCCATCTGTGGGTATCTCATGAAGTCCAGACTTTTTTTGATGCATGCTGGAATTTGGATTCCTGTTCAACCCATTATAAACCCAGGACTGCACATCCCAGAATTCAAAGACAGTTCCTAGAATAAATGACGTATGCATGGAACTGGGGAAAATGAGAGACGCTTGAATCCCAAAGCGAACATCTTACTCTTTTCAAGGTGGCCTTGCCTGCAGTGGCGGGACTGGCCATTGGCGCCAGAAAGTTCAATCAAATTTATTTTCTTGCTCTCATCAAAACGGCACTCAGTAACGTATTCAAGTTGGCATGTATTACCCATAAAACTCTCCACTCTGTTTTACCGAAGTGTTTAGCACATATATGGATAATTTCTGGTTAAAGGTAACAACTATGAAGCTCAAATACATGCTTGGTTAAACTTCTGCTAAGTGGTCAAAGGAGATGGAGTGTCTGCTGAGGTATTGTCCTGTCTCTCCATTTCATCTGAATTTCTGTATCCTCTTGAATAGAGAATGTATATTTATTTACCCATACATCTATTCTGCAAATTGATTGCCAATGCTTTTGATCAGGCTATAATCACAGCTACCTTTTTCAAGTTTGTGTACATCTGTTTATATGTATGCTTTATCTTGCGGTCCATTTTGTAGACTGTTTTACTGCTTTCCTACCTACTACTTTTCTCTGTAAATATTAGGGGAGGGGGGAAATTGGGCAATTTCTATTGCATGATTAGGGAACATTTTAGTAAAAGTACGTGAACTTATGTGAAATGCAAACCTGTAATTTAACACTATATGTTAGCACAAAACACATCCTCCCATCAATTTTTGTCAAGAAAACGGATTTTACAATAAAATCATTCAAAACGGCACAATGAATAGCAGCTGATCGTGTTTTGTTGTTCCCCTGCATTTGCAGTAAATGTTTACTGCAAATAACATATTCACTGTACCTTTTTAGTGCAATTGGGCACATAATTACGTGAAGTACATAATGGATCAATTTTGGGAGCACATGGCATGTAAAGTTCCCCTGAATTACACATGACCAAGTAAATATCACCTTCAATTTTCCGTTAATTGTATTAAGTTGTTTTTCAATGTATTATTGAATTCCTGTAATTCTGCTGTCTTGTTATCCTGTATATGGTATGCTCGCTTTATTAGTGGTATGGTCTGTTTAGTGCTGTGGTATCCACTTGTGTCTAGCACCAGTTATAAACGCTCAAAATATAAATACATGTTTGAATAAATAGATGAACAAATAAATAAAATGCAACCAGTCAAGAAAGAGATAAAGCATGTTAGGTTTGCAACATGTAGACCAAGGGTCTTCAAACTGGGGTGCCGGTTCTCCCGGGGGGCCCCCAAGTGATCCCAGTGGGGCACCAGGCTTTGGCCAAAAGAAGCATTATGCTGATAACAGTGCTTTGTTTTCAGCAGAAACAAATGTGCTGCAGTAAGCCACTCTGTCATGGGCCATCACTTACATCTTTTGTCATGTATATCCTGGCTGGGAGATGATGTCAAAAGGGAAGGGGCTCCAAATATTCTTCAAAATCCTCACTCCCATTTCTAATAATCAGAGTGTGGATACGTTTCCACGTTAGTAAGGCCTGCCAGACCACAATAGTATGTTTGGCAGTCATGCATTTAATTGAATTTGGAAACCTGTAACAGAACTAATCTGTAAGGTTTAAATAAGTCTAGACATATTTAAACATTGCCAGTTTAATAGAATAATTGTGCCCAGTGTTTTTTTTTTACTGGAGAGGGTGCAGCAATAAAAGTTTGAAGATCACTGATGTAGATGTAAACATTAGGCCTTAATGACATTTTAATTTCACTGGCTTCATTTGGGGAATTTTATATTAAACTTGTTACGTGAAAAATCCAAACATTACACCATTACACCACATTTTGTAATTAAGCTGAGTTTGCTGCAAAAGTAGACCATAGGAGAAGGAGAATTACACAAATGACCAGAATGCAAGGGGCTGTCATGCCTCGTACTAGTATTTTTGGCACTATTGTTTTAGCATGAAATACGTTCTTGAGTCCAAATCTGGCACATCTTGTGCTATAATATGTTATCTAATAACTGATTTGCCTTGTGTGTACTGTCCCTGAAATTGTACATAATTATGCAAAAGCAAATTATGGGAATTTTGCACAAGTAAACATTCAATCACATCAGTAATAAAGAAATGTGTTAAAATGGACCATCAAACACCAACATCTTCAAGCAAAACATTAACAAAGACAATGGGCATGATTCACAAACTGCATTTTGTAGTATGTAATGTAGTTCTACAGTAGTAATACTTATCATAAAATGTAATTCGTCAACCTACATGTAGGACGTTGCCCCTCTATGGTGTGTGCCAGGTATTCCTCTCCTCTTTTCTGTGATGAGTACCTCACACATGTAACATTAGTAAATGTGAGAGAATCCAGTAGGAGTGGCTGAAAAAATGGGAATATCTGTTAGTAAATGTGAGGGTGGCTTTAGGTTTTTTTTTGGAGAGGGACAGTCATTCACCCACAAAAGAGTAATCTAATTGCTATTCACAAACTGCACTTCTAAGGATACTACAGCCAAAAAGGACCAAAAACAGTAGTAAATGTACATTAGCTCACAACTGGGGTGCAGCACCTCACATGGCACAGAGACTTAAAATAGAACTCCTGAAAAATTCAAAATTGAAAAAACAAAATGTAAAAACTTGGAAAGATGCTGGAGGAAGGACAACACTTTAGAATCAAAGCAGCGTTACAAAACTGCAGAGACAGAATATAATTCCCTTTGTAAAGCAGCTCATGCTGAATATGTAAACAAAACTATTGCATCAGCACATAATAATGCAAAAGTCCTGCTCAAATTAGTTGGGGAGCTCTAGGGAGCAACTTGTCAACCGACACCCCCAATACTTGATGAAGCACACTGTAAAGTTGTGGCGAAGTTTTTCATTGAGAAAGTAGAAAAGATCCATGCAGAACTTGAGACGGTATCTATCAATGCGGAACAGCAAATAATGAACTTATCCCTCGCTCTAGGCTGTAACAACCCAGTCGGGCCCCCTGATTCTGTATCTACTCTGAAAATAACAAACAGGCAACCTCTAGACCCTTTGTCTTTCAATGTTATTCTAAATAGCCTTAAATAAGGATCTCCTAACGACCCACTTCCAGTCAATATTCTCCAAAAATTCAAATCCTCCTCATTGAAGATCATTATGGAGCAACTTAATGCCTCACTGAGGGAAGCTATCTTACCAGCAGAATGGAAACACGCAATAGTTCTTCCCCTTTTGAAGAAACCAAATGCGGATCCGGCTGAACCTTCCAACTTCCGCCTAATCTCTTTTCTCCATGTTTTCTTAAAGCTCCTAGAAAAACACGTGAACCAACAGCTTACGCAGTTTGTGGAATCTAATACCTTCTTACACGGGTCCCAATCAGGCTTTAGAGTTGGATACTCCACAGAGACTACTCTCTTGGGAGTCACAGAAACACTTCGCCAGCATCTGGATAAATGGGAGACTGTGACACTCATTCTATTAGACCCGAGTGCCGCCTTTGACACTGTGTCTCATCTTACCCTTCTAAAAGCCCTCCAGTACCTTGGGGTTGCTGGCTCAGCTCTGGATTGGATTAAAAGCTTCCTTACTGGTAGGACTATTCAGGTCTTCTCTCCATCGGCTTGCTCCAAGACCTATGCATCTCATTATAGAGTACCACAGGGCTCGATTCTCAGCCCTATGTTATTCAATCTCTACATCAGCCCTTTAGCTACTATCGTGGAGGAAGCTGTGTTGTCGGTCTTCTCTGATGCTGATGACACCCAGGTTCTCTTTTCTTCATCAGCTAATTAAAACTCCAGACAGAGTTAAGTCCTTACAGGTAGGGCTGTATAAAATCACCAGCTGGATGCAAACTAACTGGCTAAAGCTTAACGGTGGAAAGACGGAGGTCTTGATCAAGAAAGATAAAGATTTCTGGGGTCCTCACCCTCACCACTGGACACCAGAAATGGGTGAACTTCCCAAACCGATGCAAACTGTATGTAATTTGGACATAGTGATTGATGATCAGCTGTCCATGAAACAGCAAGTAGCTAGGACCACATCTATTTGCTTCAATATTCTTAAATGACTCCGTTTTGGATGCTGCCTGATTCCACTCAAAGACCTGTTATTCAAGTCTTAATCATGTTGAGGTTGAACTATGGCAATATCCTATATTTAGGCGCAAATAGGGAGTTAGTACGCAAGTTGCAAGTGGTCCAGAATTCTGCAGCCTGGTTACTCTGTCATGTACCCAAAACATCCTCCATCACAGGCCCTCTGCGTGATCTCCACTGGCTCAGGATTGAGAACCGGACAAAATTTAAGGCCTTATGCTATATACATATGATTAAACTAGACACAGCACCCTGTTATCTATGCTCCCTAGCCCAGACATATCTCCAGACACGTCTACTCCATTCCACAACCCAAGCCAAATTCTTAGACCCCAGATTTAAACTATCACGTAAGGGTGGACATTCCTTCTCCTATCTGGCCACAGTGTTGTGGAACTCACTACCTTCATCACTTCATCATGAAGTCAGCCACACGATCTTCCACAAAGGCCTTAAGACCTGGCTATTTAACCAGTAAATGCTGTCCTTTCTGTTGTGATTTGTCCTTGGCGCCGGGAAACCTTCGGGTAGCTGTGCGCCTTACAAATTTAGTTTAATAATAATAATAATAATAATAATAATAATAATAATAATAATAATAATAATAATAATAATAATAATAATAATAATAATAATAGTAATAGGACACATTCTTAATAATGTTAATATGTACACATTTGAATTTTTTAAAATAATTACAAGGAAAAAGTACATATTATTATTAAATGTTTTGATATGTTTTACTTCACAAAATAAATGTAACTTTTTTTTAATAAAGATATGTTTTTAAATTTTAATACTTAAAAAAAATATACATTTTACTTTTGGTCAAATTTTTTAGTAAAACTTAAAAAATTGTTATTTAGTTTAAAATAATTAAATTAAATAAATATTGAATTAAAAATTGAGTAAGTGGTACCGCAACTTCTTTAATATTTTGCTCTACATTTAAACCATAATATTTTACAACAACATAATTTTGCTAAGTTGTTTTTAATGTGTGATACATTTTTTAACAATTTACCATAGTGGTGCAGAAATACAACTACTATTGAGAAGATAGTAAAAGCAATTTTACACACATAACGTTTTGCTTCACACCCACTTAAGTGGGTGGAAACATGTAAATATACACTTTTCAATTAATTTACACTTTGAAATGGTTGATAGCCAAAAGTAGTTAATTTCCATGTGTAGGTTTACTTGTGTGTAAATTTACCTTTGTGAATAAGCCACAATGTGTCACAACTGATCCCACTGTGGGATAAGCCACATGCCCCTGGGTAGTTGAGATCACGTGCCTGAGATTATTGATATAAAGGCTCTTTCGTAAGGGTACTCTTGAATATCCATTGTCAAGCAGCAGTCCATTTCCACATAAAGATCTTTTGATGGGACAAAATTAACGTTACTGTAAATCTACGTCCTGAGACACTGCTTGCAGACAGACAGCTGAAGTTTGCAGTGTTAATTACAGAAAAAATACCTTCCGTACTATATCAGTGTTATAGTTAATAAGCCTTGCATCATGGAATTTTTAATTGAAGGCTTTACTCATTTAGTTAAATATGATGCTATATACTATAGTAAACTATCTAAAGTGTGTTTCTTCCAAAGAAACTCACATCTCTCTTTTTTCGCATGCCATTGTGGATTTTAGTAGTGATCCCTCCTTTCAACCACCATACATTTTCTCATAGGATCAGCCACAAATGTACTCAGAGGAAGCACTTTCACTCTGTATCCCAAGATGCAAGGCTGAATCAGAGCTTAATTTGTGCTGGTATCTCCCCGTGAGCAGTGCCAGCACTTACTTGTCAACACTGGCTCTTATTTCTGACAGTCCCCCACATGGTGGCAGTCTCAGTCTATTTTTTTCGAGTACATCAGCAAATTGGTTAAAATTCAATATACACTACATTTGACCGTCCTGCGAGAGTGTGCAAACTGCAATAGCCTACCACGACATACCGTGGGCCCAGGCACTTATGTTTTTCTATAATTAAAGGACTAGGCTGAATGTGAGTAATGTTCACGTTTTTGTATCCTGTAGTTATAATTGCCTCCCTGAAGATTTAAGACAGTCTAGTGTGGGGAGATCTCTGTCTCCCTCCACTGTCTCTTGTTCTTCTCTTTGCTCTCGGCAGAATCATTATATGGAAAATCTACTACAAAAAAGAAGCTTTAACACCATCGGTGCGGTGGATATTTATGCTGTGCGCTGAAAATGATGAATTCCCATTGTTCATGACGAGCTCAGCTCGTCATGAGTGTACGAGAGGTGTACCTCATGACGAGCTGAGCTCGTCATGAGCATCGAAGGGGTTAAATGCTTATCAGCAGATTATTGCTTTGGCTATGAGTAAAATAGGCAATTGGTGATCAAGCACAAGACTTTTTGGCAAGGTCATTTCTTTTATTGTAAGTTTGAAGAAATTATTTCATTAAAATTTTCATAAGAAGTACATAGAATAATACAAAAAATATAATTTCTTTAACAAATGACATTCATTTGCTAAACATTTAAGGGCCTAATTACGAGTCTGGTGGTGCTCGTGGTGGGGTGGCGATGGCAGTCTTATGACAGCCACATTATGACCCTAGTGCTCGTGCCGTCCTGGGACCGCCGACTCCACCAGGGAACCGCCGTTCCGTGTAGGTGGTAGGCCGGCCCAGAGGCTTCCATATGCTTGGAAGGATCGCCGTGCTCCCTGCCAAGCAAATAATGAATGGTTTCTCCTCCTTAAAAACCCCTAGTGGAGAGGAAACAAAGGGGGCATACAGTGCATGCCTGTGCCCTACGTCCTGTGGATGCACACAACCAACGGAGCCGGCGTAAGGGGCAGCGAAGAGGGATTCTCCTTATAGACTCGCAGCAAGAAAGCACGGGTAACCCCTACGTTAGTACGGTCTCATGAAGTAATAAACTCCTAACAAAACAGTCAGCTAAATAGCGGTTGTTCAGTAAGTACATTAATATACCTGCACTTGTAAATTTCACTTTTTTAGAAATATAAAAAGCTAAAAATAGAAAAACGTGAGTAAGGAGGGGATTTGTGTACCCCAGTCCTGAATAAGATGTTTTTACATCGAAACATGTTGACACACACATAGGAGGTGGCGCACATAGGTTACGCCAATACCTCCTCCTTCACCCTTCTACTAGTACCAGCCCGGGGGCCAATTAAAGTTTTTTTGCTACCCCATGAGCCAGGCACTTTTTAAACCCCACTCACTATTTAAACTCCACCACAGCACTCACTTATAAATTCCCTCACTAACACCACACATAGTCAAATAAGTGCTCCCACGCAACCGTCGGTCGCAGCACGCCGCATCCCGTAGAGGGGTGCGAGGACCCCAATGATGAAGCATGACACCAAAGGACCTGTTGGTGTGTGACGGGTACCCAAAAACATTTAGTGTGTTCCCAACCACAGTAGGGACAACTTCTACCCACTTCCTAATGGATTCCTCTTGTTAATGAAGATGCACACAGGCGGGCATAAAATGTGCCCCATTGTGTGCATGCGCAGAAGTTCCAGCACGTCATGGACTTCTCAGTCCATGCCGAGCTGGAACTTTTTTTGACATTCCTGTTGCAGTGCCTATTTTATAGGCACTGCCATGGGAAATCAAAAGGAATCACTCGACAAAGACAAAAAAGTCATTACATGGCAGGTGGTTCTCACACTGGTTTGGCATTGCGGCAGTAGGACCACCCGCCGCCTCACCATCAAACATGTATTCAGCCTCTTAATGTAGTAGGAATATTACTAAGATTAGTAAATGAGTGCATGAGTAATACATATAAATACTTTAATTAATAGTTCAAAAGAAGATAATAAGAATCAGATGAGAAAAGGTGAGAAACTAGAAAAAGAAGGGAGGAGACGGGAATTAAAGAAGGATGTTTTCTACTTTACATGTCTTGAGAATACAGAAATAAACAATCATTTGAATAATTAAAATGTCTTTTATAGTAATAAAAATTGATAATAAGGCCATATATGAAGCTAACATTCCTGCACTTTGAAATGAAACATCCCGAATAAGCGTGTGTACCAGAAACAGGTATCATGCAACTATCATCGTAAAAATAGCATGCTCATGAAACAGCACATTTATTAATACAGAGAGACAGTCGGAATAGCGCAGGCATAGCCACACATGTTCCGACTAGGCAGGCCCTACCAGACTTTTTTATTTATTTATTTATTTATAGTGTTTTTTATAGCGCGAACAAGACCCGTGGGTATCAGAGCGCTTAACATAGATGATTACAGATTGACATTATAATAAGAATTATAACAGTTATAGCAGCAAACAGATATGAAGGTAGAAGGTGATATGCTATCTAGGGTGATTAGATAAATATATTCATAACGCCTGTGCAATTAGCATTTAGAGGTGCATAGAGTTTCGTTTGTGTCATAGTCATACAGTCAGCTCGGTGAGGTAGGGTTCCATATTATTATCAGTACAATTACCTGAGTAAATTAGTAATAAGAGTTGAATAGGTTTAGCTAGTAGCAAGGATCAAAAGATAAACAAAGTAAGGTAGAGGTAATATCTTTTGGGTGTGAGATACAGTGTTGAGATCACATAAATATGAGGTAGCAGTAAAGTGTACAGCCGAGGCTTGAGCTGTACTCAGTCAATTGTCTTATTGATCTTCAGCTTATTCATGATGAGTCTGATCCTCTTTTGGCGTAAATGTTCATACTAATGGTCTTTAGGCATCTCTATGTAGGGTATTTACTCATCATGTGGCTTTTCAGTTCCCGTTTAAATGTTACAGTATTTTTAATCTTCCTGATGTTAGGAGGGAGTGAGTTCCTGACTCTGGGGGCGGCTCCGGAGAATGCTCGGTCATAGGTCTTTTTCTTCCGGATGAAGGCCGGCTGCAATAGCAACTCTTTAGCGCTTCTAGTTGGTCTGTTACCTCCTGATAGCTTAATTTTCTTGGCTAGATATCTAGGCGTGTTGTAGTGGACCGCTTTGTGGGTGATACAGGCTATCTTCATTTTAATTCTAGCTTCGTAAGGTAACCAGTTTAGTGCCTTCAGGTGAGGAGATATGTGATCGAATTTCCTCGTTCCCGTGATGAGTCTTGCCGCTGCGTTGAGACAGGCTTTTAGTGGTGCAGTGGATGTTTTCCGTAGGCCGGCTAACGTGGTGCAGCCATATTCGATCCTCGAGATAACTAGCGATTGGATGGCAAGTTTTAGATCCGCTTCTGAGATAAAGGGTTTCAGTTTTCTTAGATAGTTCAAGTGGAAACGGGCACTCTTCGCCATAGAGTTAATGTGTTCTTTCATGTCGAGGTTCTCGTCTAATGTAATTCCTAGGGATCTGGCTGAGTTAACTAGGGTCGGAGTGCAGTTAAGCGCGGTCACCAATTTAGCCCATTCCTTTACCTCTGGTTGACTCCTTGTCGGTGAGATTAACAGGAATTCTGTTTTGTTGGCATTAAGTTTCAGATGATTGGCTGTTAGCCATTGCAACGCTTTCTTTAGAGTTGTATTCATTAGGTCAATGTCATCGCTGCAGGCAATCTTCATATATATTTGCGTGTCGTCAGCATACATGTGGTAGGAGATCTGTGATTTACGAAGAATCTCCGTAAGGGGTTCTACATATAAGTTGAATAGATCTGGGGATAACGTTGAACCTTGAGGTACCCCGATTGCGTTAGGGCATGGGGAGGAGATTGCTTGGTTGACCAGGAATAGTTGAGTCCTGTTCTGCAGGAAGGAATTAAACCATTTCAGTACGTTTCCAGATAAACCCATCCTGTCTTGTAGCCTGATCATCAGGATCTCATGATTTACAGTGTCAAATGCTGATGACAAGTCTAGAAGGATCAGTAGGCACGCATGATTTTGGTCAAGGGCTTGTAAGGCGTCATCAACAATATGTAGGATCGCAGTTTCGGTACTGTGCCCTGTTCTGAAACCTGATTGGCAGTCATCAAGTAATGAAAACTTAGCGATGTGTTGACTCAGTTGGCCCTGCACGCATTTCTCAATGAGTTTGGCCAGTAAAGGGATGTTGGTCACTGGTCGGTAGTTATTTGGGTCTGTTGCATCCGCTGTTGGTTTTTTGATGATGGGAACAACCTGCCCAGTTTTTAGGCAGTCGGGGAGGGTTCCTTGTGCAAGTGAGGCATTTATTATCTCAGTCCAGATCGGAACTAGAGTGTGGCTGATTTCTCTTACACATTTTGCTGGTAACGGGTCTTGATAGTGGTTGTTTGGTCTAAGTTCTGCTAGCGTTTTGGCTCTCTTTCCCTGGTCATATAGTTCAAATGTGTCCCAATTAGCCTTATTTTTTGTTTGAAGATCCTCCGTTGATGCATTAGCCTCATTTTTAGATGAGGGAAGGGTCGTGAGGTTAGCCGCTGCACTTGTGAGCTCAATTTCTAGCAGTTTCGTTTTTTCCGTAAAAAATGAGGAGAATTCCTCGCAGCTTATGGGGTTTTTTGGGTTCTCTTGAGCCGTTTTGGTTAGTTTATTTGACTGTTGTTTTAGAATCTCGAAGAGTTTTCGTGGTCTGTTTATGGCATTGTCCAGTTCAGCCCTTATAAATTCTTTTTTGGAGTCGATTATCTTTTTGTTATATTGTTTCCTTGTTTTTCTGAGGGCTTTCAGCTTGGGGGAGGAGGGATGTTGTTTCCATTTCCTTTCAGCCATTCTCAGTTTTCGCCTGTCCTCGTTCAGTGCCTCGTTGAACCAAGGATCTTTTGGCTTTTCCGAGACTCTTTTCAATTTTTGAGGCAAGGTGTCATTAACTATATTACCGATCGAGGTTATGTAGTGATCCGTCAGCTCATTGACATTCTGTCTGTTGTTACGAGGCTTCAGGTCTTTCTCACAACTTTCAACCAATAGTTCAATATTAGCTTCTTTTGTATGTCGTGTCAGTTTTTTGAACTTACGGGGTTGCACGGTCCTGCCCTTTTTCATTGTAGGTATCGCGAATGTTATGGCGTGATGGTCAGACCAATCACACGGGTCAATGGCGAGGATTACTGTCTCTTTGTTTCTTGAAATAATCCAGTCTAAAGTCGCTCCTTGTGAGTGAGTGGGCTGGGTACATACTTGCCTTGATCACGCGTATGCCGTAAAAATGCATATGCGTGGTTAAGGCAGTGAGCGGTCTAGCTGCAGCCCGCAGTTCGGCTGAAGCAGGAAGATGCCAGGAAGAGAGGACGCGGTGAGGTAAGTGGGACAGGGGCTGGGTTGGGTGGTGGTAGTTTGTATGGGTTGGGGGTTATTTTCAAGGCTGGGGGGTCGGGGTCATTGTCATGGGGGTTGGGTAGTTTTAAGGGAGGAGCGAGGGTCGGGTCATTTTCAGGGAGGAGGGGGGTTAGGCTAGTTTTCAGGGCTGGAGAAGGGTCATGCCAGTTTCTAGGGTTTGGGATGGCTGGGGGAGATTTCAGGGCTGGGTAGGGTCAGTAAGTTTTCAGGGCTGGGGAAGGTGGCCAGGGTCGTTTTCAGGGCTGAGGAGGGGGTCATAGGTAGTTTTCAGGGCTGGTGGAGGGTTGGGGTAGTTTACGGGTTGTAGGAGGGTTAGGATAGTTTTCAGGGCTGTAGTTCTTTTAATTAGGGGTTATGGTTCTAGGCTTAAGGGCAGTGGTATGGGATGGGGTAGTTTTAAGGACAGTGCAGGGGTGGGAGGGGTTTGGGGGACAGGGTTTTAGACCTCAGGGCAGAGGGGGGGAATGGGTAGTCAGGGTCGTTTTTAGGGCTTAGGGGAGGGCAGGTAGTATTTTAAGGCTCAGGGAGGGTGGGGGGCGTGGTCGTTTTTTAACATAGGGGTTATATTAAGGGTTAGGGACTGATGGGGTCTGGGAGGGGGTAGGGTATATGGTCCACAGGGATGGGGGTAGGTGGAGGGTTTGTTGCTTGAGGATGGGGGTTGCGTGTATCCAGCCACGGCCCGTGGAGGGAGTTTCGGTGGGGCGGAGAGGCGGGGGAGGGGAAGGGTGGGGGGGTGCTAAAAACTGGAGTATGGATAATTGAAGGTAAGTAAACAATTTAATAAATAAAACAAATATCGTAGCTGGCCCTGCATCGCAAAATGAGATGCAGGGTGCGCTACGAAATTCGTTTTGTTTATTAAATTGTTTACTTACCTTCAATTATCCATACTCCAGTTTTTAGCTCCCCCCCACCCTGCCCCTCCCCCGCCCCGCCTCTCCGACACACCGAAACTTCCTCCACGGGCCGTGGCTGCGTGTATCCCTTTACCATTCATGCCTTTACCATGAAGTTGCATGTTAAAGCCATGCGTGGTAAAGGAATGGGTGGTTAAGCTGCATTTGTGGTACGGGGATGTGTGGCAGAGGCTCAGGGGGTTTAGCCATGCCTGCCTCTATCATACAACCATTAATACATGCTTTGATTCCAATAATAACACACATAATGCAGTTCACCTTTTAAAATATCATGAATGCCAACTTGGTGAATCAACTTTATTCACATTTCAAATGTTAACATCCCTTTAACTCAGCAGTTCATTAATGATCAGTTAATGTCTGATACATGCCTTTTTTAATATTAAAACCATGCACAATAATGCAGGAATATAAATAAAATAGTTCGTCTATTTTATAAATAGGATTTTGGGCTGCTTGTTCTGTGTTGCCAATTGACGCTCTTGTAATGCATAGCGTCTAGTTCATTAGCAGGTGTGATTGCCATCAGTTTACATTAGCCCAGCCCCACCGGATGTTCACCGACTCGTGGATGCGATTACAGTGCATTGCAGTTTCAAGATAAAGCGAATATGTCGGTACTTTCTGTTGCAAATCGCACCCCGAGCACAGACTCCTCTCTCTTCCCCCATTAACTCCGGCTCCCTTAAAATCCTTCTGAAAACAAAGGATTCATCTATTAGTTCCCAACAACTGCCTGGGTCTCAGCAGCAGATGGTGCTGCGCGTGCTGCCCACACTGTCAGCAGCCTCTGCGAGAGCTCTGCAGCCAGGCAGGATGGCTGATGCTGTTTTAGGCAAAAGACAAAGCTGCTCTCAGAGGCATCCAGGTATATTATTCGCACCTTTGGCCAGGAAATAAAATTGGAGAGCAGCTACTGTGATATTTTACCAGCAAAATGACATAAAGAACATGCAATTTCTGGACTATCTACATCACTGTTGCTTAGGGCTAGATGCATCAAGGGTTTTTGCATTCGCAAACGGTGCGAATCGCAAATTTCGGCCGTTTGCGAATGCAAATCCCGTTTTTGGGATGCATGAAGCATTTTGCTATTTTCGCAATTTAAGAAATCGCAATTTTATTGCGATTTCTTAAATTGCGATTGCATTTAAGAAATCACAATTTAGCGATTTCTTAAATGCAATGCATGATTAATTTGGAATTGCGAATTCGCAATTTGGAAGGGGTAAATTAGCATGAAGTTGAACTTCATGCTAATTTACCGAAAACTTTCAAACATACACTAGTTGCATATTTGAAAGTTTTCATTTACACACACACATGTCCTTGGGTCACATGTGTGTGTAAATTGCACTTACAGTCCAATTTCAGGGGTGCAGGGAAGGGTTCTTTGAACCCCCCCCTGCATCCTTGAAATTGCATTCACATTTTGCGAATCGCAATTTGAAATTCGCAAAATGTGAATGCCTTCCCATTCATTCCTATGGGCCTTTTGGCCCATAGGAATCAATGGGAAGGGTTTTCCTTAATTGCGATTCGCAAATTGTAAATCGCAATTAAGGAAAAATACCGAATCGCTATAAAATTTGCGATTTTTTGATGCATAGCATTTTGCGATTTCTAAATTGCGATTCCTTAATTTTCGCAATTAAGAAATCGCAAATGTTACAATGATGACTCTAGGCATTAGTCTCCTCAATAACCCTCCATATTTTCCCTTAGTTTTTCTTTCTTCCAAGCCCCCTCGCGGCCATCGCACGCCAACACAACCTCAACATCATCTCCTACGCCGACGACACCCAGCTGATCCTCTCCCTGACCAACCTTCACGAAGGGATGAAAGATGTAGCCGAGTGGATGACGACCAGCCGCCTGAAACTGAACTCAGACAAGACAGAAGTCCTCATCCTGGGCTCCTCGCCCTCCGCCTGGGACGACTCCTGGTGGCCCCCCGCCCTGGGCACCGCACCCAAACCGACAGACCACGCACGCAACCTGGGCTTCATCCTGGACTCCTCCCTCTCCATGACCGGACAAGTCAACGCCATCTCCTCGTCGTGCTTCAACATCCTGCGCATGCTATGGAAGATCTTCCGGTGGATCCCCACCGAGACCAGGAAGACGGTCACCCAGGCCCTCGTCACCAGCCGACTGGACTACGGCAACGCCCTCTACGCCGGAACCACCGCCAAGCTCCAGAAGAGACTCCAGCGGATCCAGAACACCTCAGCCAGACTCATCCTCGACATCCCACGAAACAGCCACATCTTCGGACATCTGAGAGACCTGCATTGGCTCCCGTCAACAAAAGAATCACCTTCCGCCTCCTCACCCACGCACACAAAGCCCTACACGATCAAGGCCCCAGCTACCTCAACAACCGCATCAACTTCTACGCTCCCAAACGACATCTCCGATCAGCCAGCCACGCCCTCGCCGCCGTCCCCTGCATCCGAAGAGCGACAACAGGAGGAAGGTCCTTCTCCTACCTGGCCGCCAAGACCTGGAACTCCCTCCCTCCCGACCTGCGCCTGACCCAAGACCACCTCTCCTTCAGGAAGAAGCTCAAGACCTGGCTGTTCGAGCAGTAGCAGCATCCCCCCCCCCCCCCCCAAGCGCCTTGAGACCCTCCGGGTAAGTAGTGCGCTCTATAAATGTCTTTGATTGATTGATTGATTGATTCCATCGTCTCTCCCTTTTTTAACTCCTCAATCACTCCCTTTAATGACATTGACATTTTCGGCCTTAAAGTGCTGGTTAACAAGTGTCATGAAGTCGTATAATTATAAAAATAACAGTCCAAGCCACTGGCTATAATTATTCCCAGAAAGTAAAATCTTGTATTTGTTTAGGGACCGAGGCCTACAATGGAAAGTTTTGCATTTTGGAATTTCCAAACATGCACGGTTCGCAAATTGCAAGTTGTATAGGGCTAGAGGTGCAAAGTCTTTTTGCAGTCACAAATTGCCCGATTCGCAGATTTAGGCTGTTTGCAAATGTAAAACAGCTTTTTCTAATGTATCAAACTCAACTTTGCAATTCAAGAACATATGACCGTATTTCCACTGACTACTCTTAAAAATCAAAAAGGAAACATTACATTTTTTTTATGTTTAAACGCATCCCGTTTTCCATTTCCTAAAATGTGATTGCCTAATTTAAAAGCAATAACAGGCATGGTGATTTGTGGAGCCCAGCAGGCCACCATCTTTGTGATCTACGTATAGAAGGGTGCCCCAATATTCTTTTCAGGCCCAGCAGCAGGCACAACACATCAGAATATGCATATAAAGAACCCCCGCTAGTCTATTAATTTAAAAAGAATCCATCTGCCATCATTACTAACCCACTGTTACTTCCAAAAATCTTGTTATTGCATTTCGTCAGCTTAGATAATTCATGAGAGTCATAAAAATGACATACACAAACTTCTTCAAAATATACATTAAAATGTGATTGCTTGTTCAAAAATCACATATAAAATACAATATTTCATCATAACTTCATCAAACTTAAACAGAAATGGATAAAACGAGCCCAAAACCCCAACCAATGGGATATTCATACCAAGCATCCTACACACATACTCCAAACAACACTGCCAACCTCCCTGGATGTCTACATAGTGATACAAAGAGGAGACCCCTCTCCGGTCTACATCAATGTGTCTTGGCCAGGGGTTCAAGTATGGTTGGAGAAAGCTGGGATTCTGTTGCAATAACCCCCCCCCCCCCCAACATTTTGACAGATTTCTGATGCACTTTGACTTGATATGCCCTTAGTCCCTGCCAATCAGGTTCCCAGGGCTTATGTTATTTCCCAAAACTGTACCTTTATACCCCCAATTGGCACATCTCTGGCCACATGTAACTCCCTTGTAAAAGGTACCATGGGTAACAAGGGCACTGTGACCAGGGAAAGCCACTAGGAGCTGCAGCACATATTGTGCCACCCTTAGAGGCCCAGTACCTTAACATACACACACTGCCATTTCAGGCTGCGTGTTTTGGTGTACAGAAAAATGAAGCGTTGGCATGGCACACATCCATGTGTGCCGTGTCTACAAACTATTGCCCTGGCATAGGAAAGCCACCCCTCTAACTGGGTACACTTTACCAGTGGTGAGCGTAGAGGTGCATAAGGCCTGTACCCCTACAGTGCCTAAGTACATTTTTAGAGATTATAAGTGCAGTAATGCCATAAAGAGTATATGGTCTGGGAGTTGGTCATTACGAGCTCCACAGCTCCCTAATTGCTTTACTAAAAACTAGGAAGTTTGGTATGAAACTTCTCAGCACATTAAACCCACACTGTTACCAGTGTGAGATTTAATGAAAAATGCACTCAGAGGCCATCTTAGAGATGCCTCATGAAATATGACCTAACTCTACAGTCCAGGCTGCATGGCTGCTCACCAGCTGCTACCACCAGACAGGTTTCTGGACCCCTGGATCAATAGCCTACCGCTCTAGGGGTCCTGAAACAAAGAACATTCTAGTACGAGGTGCCAAGCCTTCTCCCCCAGGATGGGCAGGGTCCACAAAGGGAAAGCTTCAAAGGCTGCCACCTTTGTGAGCTACCCCAGCCATTTGCTGCTCCAGCAACTGTCCCCCACTGGTTCTGACCCCCACTTTGGGTGGGAGAATCAGCAGGAAAACCAAGCTAGGAGGAGACCTGTGCCCGTCTTTGCCAACCTCACCCTTGAGGTGGGGGAGGCAAGGTGAAGTACAACTCTTAGTCCCCTCCATCTTGCAGAAGGTGGGACCGAACCAACCAGAGTGAGGCTTATGCCCCATCCCACTGGAGGGTGGCATAACAGGGGGTGTACACACCCCAAGGAAGGTGCCTATTAGTCACAACCTATACCTACCTGGATCACCCCTTAATTTAGTATTTAAGGACAAATCTGAACCTTGCCTCCTCAGATCAGAGCCAACAAGAAGAAAGAAGAAAAAGCACCGAACACCCGAGCTGAGAGACAAAGTGGAGGACACCCTATAGGCCCCAGCCCTCCCGGCTTGTCCTTACCTCACACTCCTCTAGCAAAACCTTGGTGTGTCCTGCAACCAGCAGCCCTAACACAACTGGAGGACCTGCATTGCCTTTGCATACCAAAGACTTTGTCTCCAGTGAGCATCAGACTTGCTCAAGACTAACTGACTCTGACTCCAGCCGACTTTGTGTTCTTCCAGCACTCAGCACCCGGCACCCTGGGCCAGAACTCAAGTGGCCCAACACCCCAAGGAGGTCCCCTAAAGGGATCCTTATCTGGGTTATGCTGAACCCTGATCCCTCCAACTGTGACCAAAGGTGACACCCCGATTGTCCTTCTGACCTAAGCGGTCCAAGGAGCCCAATCATGAATGCCCGCCCAACTCCATCTGCGAGCACTTGCGGCTGCAAGGCTTCAACTTCCAAAGACACCATTCGCCGACCTGGTCGCTGACCGCCTTTCAAGAATCCCGGACTGAATTTGCAGCTTTGACCAAAACCAAACATCTCCAATGAAATACCCTGGGATCCCTGATGACCGCAGCCCACACCCATCAGCCTCTGTGCCCATGGTGGTGTAGTTCTTGTGCTGGCGATTGGGCTGTTTAGTGCTGACATCGACACCAGGAGCTTTTCATGTTCCATCAACCAGGTGACCTTCTCGTCTGCAGTCCCCAAACCAACGACCTTGCTTAGCCCATTGGCTAATGTGTGGTCCCAGCGCTCTGCACCCAGCCGCCTCTGTGCTGGTGGTGTGAACCGAGTGTCCATCTGACCGAGTCCTACATACTCTTTTTTATTCTTTCAGGACTAAGAGTGTCTCGTGAGTAACCCTGCAAAACTGTAAATATATTACGAAACTGCATTTATTTAACTTCATTTAGGAAATAGCCAGCATCCAGGTATACCATTGTGATAACCGACTTTTTCGACCCTCTTTGAGAGGGAAGATGATGGAAAATGACTCCAGCCTATTACCCTTAGAGTATAGGGATTAGGACTATAAGTAGGACCTATCCATGAGGCACAGTAGTGCATTTTCGTACCCTTTTCTTTAGATCAGGGCTTATAAACTTAAGCTAGGGGATAGATATATAAGTATTAGTGATGATCCATCCTTTTGTAAGAGTATTAGTACATCTTCTGTGGAGTTATGCGTATTTTGGGCTTTGTAGGCCTTAAACGGGACAGACTCCATCTTGCTCTCTGCCTGGTAGCTCGAGAGGCTTTCTAGGTCAAGTGTAATGTTTTAGTTTTAAGGTGTTGTTCGCTTGGAGAGAACCGGTTCAGGCTGGCCCTTATCGAAAGACTGTATTTTTCTCCACTCCGAAGACACAACTCCAGGCCGGCCGGCTGGGAACGTGCCCTTGGTACGGGGAGGTACAAGAATTTGGTGGGCGGCAGGTTACTGGCCGTAACTTTCCATGAAGGGGCAGGTTTTGATATTAGCGAAAGTGTTAGGCAATGAGTCAGTCAGTCTGTAGGCGGCAGCTAGCCGTTAGCATCTATGCCATTAATTATTTCCAGAGCAGACAATCGCCATTTTGAAGTCCGAGAAAGATTCTGAAACCGAGACTCTCTGAGAAAGACTGAAGGAGAAATAGCGCGGAGCGCACAGAGACAGAGAGAGAGAGAGAGACGGTAGCTAATAGCCAGCAAGGTTCCAGTGACTTGGAGGGAAGCAGAGGAGATTGAGCATAGCGGTGCAGACGTGTACCCGTGACTGCTGAGGTGTGATTCCGAGACGAGCCAAGACACAGAGAGACGAGAAGGGAACCTAGATGACTGCCGAGCCCCGACTTCATATTAATAAGGTGATCTCTGCCCTTTCCTTGTTAAGCGCGCATTCTAACCTTTACTTTTCTTTACAAGCATATACATTGTGTAGTATTGTGTTTATTTTTGTTGTAATAAAACACCCCAGTTCTTAGTGAACCGACATGTGCCTTGTATTCTTGTTCAATCGGGGTAACCTGAGCTTCTAGTTAGACATTGTTTGCATGAACGGATGCGTATCCCGATCAGGTAAGGAATGACTGAGCAAGTAGGGAGAGAGGGAACATTTGATGTCAGGAGCAGAAGGTACATATTATAATTTGGCCATATCAATTTCTATTATCGTAGTTTTATCCCGAGTAGATAACCAAAGACTTCATCCTTAAATTTTCATAGGAAAGTGATCGTCATTGGTACATGGCGTTAGTGAGAGCACCTAAGGTGGTGTATATGTCTGCCGGATTGCAGACCGTGTGTAAGTGAGAGCACCGGAGGGAGACGGTGTGGAGGCTCGCCGGATTATGGGACGTGTGTAAGTGAGAGCACCTAAGATAGAGAGGTGTGTAGGTCTGCTGGATTGCAGACCGGATATTAATGAGAGCACTGGGTCTGCAGGCCCATGTGTGTAGGCGCGCCGGATTGTGCGTCGGGTGAGCACTGATGACCAGTGTGTAATGGTACATTATCAGACCTGCCCTAGGGTAGACCAGTCTGGGCCTACGTGGCCGCGAGACCAATAGGTGCGAATAGGATATTGTAGAAAACCAATGCATGTTTATTGCTATTTTTCCCATCCTTAGGTACAAGATGTACATACATATATCCATACCCATTGTAAATACATTCTAAGGAGGGAGGTGAGTACGTTCCGGCCGGGTTAGAGGGGCTCCTAGGAGCTGATTCCATCTGGTCCGAGAATCTGGTCGGTACAACCATACTGTGTAAGAAAAGTAACCTGCAAAGTAATACAACCAATACTCACAAAGTAATTATAAGGTAATGTACAGTAATTCAAAAGTTGCTTTTTACAAGTGATATATCTGTAACCAAAACCAAGTTCATACAATTGCATTCAACAGCATTGATTCTGAAAAGTATACTTTCACTTACCTGTACCCGGCCTGGCTAGGTTCTAGGAAATAAATACAACTTAATAATATTTTTATACAAAACAAATTGGTCAGAGTTAAGTCCTTGAGTTTGTAAAATCATTTCTTGCAAGGGTGTGTACAATAAATGCTTAGCACAACCCTCTGATAAGAGCCTACTGCTCGCCCATACTACCACAAATAGAGAGTAAGGCACTGTCTACTTTAACTTCTGCCTACCTTTGGGGAGCCACTGGACTCTATGCAAACAATATCTCACTTTGGAATAGTATATACAGAGCCAGCTCCCTACAAGGGCCAACACACATTGGGGTGGTTTTGGTAACTGAGTATCACCTTCTTCAGAACCCTTTCATCAGTATTCTGGAGTATGGGCAATGAGGCCTACTTAGGGGTGACTTATTAATACTTCAAAGGAGAGTTTAGTCCTGTCAAAAGGTTAATTGTGGCAGGTCGCATTTATGTCATTCAAACTGCTCAGACAGGCTACAGTGGTAGGTCTGCAGTCATGCTTACACTGTCACTGTAGTGGGTAGCATAATAGGTGCTTCAGACCACCGGTGAAATTTAACTTACAGTTCCCTGGGTACACTTGGTACCATATACTAGGGACTTAAAGGTAAGGTAAATATGCAGATAAGGAGTATAGACAATGTTGCCATGCTTTAGGAGTCAGTGCACATGCACTGGGTTGTGGTTAGTAGGGTCTTTGTGCCCAAGTCAAAAAATAGCAGCATCAGCTCAAAGAAATGGAGTCAACATGCAAAAAGAGGCATTTTCCTACAGTCTTCTTTTATTGGTCAGAAACAGACATATCATTGGCCAAAATATTGCATCAAGACTATTGAGGACACAAATATTGTGACGGTAGGTTTCTTTGTGTAAGCAAAGTTTTACTGTATATAACTTCAAATATGCATACCTAGACAATATATATATCATCAAGGTACGTATAAATGGAGTTAAGAATAGTAATTCTATACTTACATATTTTGACTTACCTTCTCGATATTTTCTTCCACAATATTTTGGACACGATATTATGCCAAAAAAGAATTCTGTTTCCAATATTCTGGCAGTGACCCCTGTATTTTTTGTTGAAGACTGTAATTGTTAAACTGACAGTGTTGAGTCATCAATGTCTCAATATTTTATACAATCTTTTTGATACACAGCTTGATTCCTGAACCTTGAATTGAACTCACTTTGCACCTCTGCAGACCTTTCACTTCATCTGAAAAATGTACGATCAAGACAATAATCCAACTGCTTATCGTGAAATGTCTTGCACCAATTATAAGATTCTTTTGGCTATTGATATGTAAACAGCCCCTAGACAAAGTAACTACTGTCAAATATTGAAGCATTTGACGGTGAGACGTGGCTGATGGTGGGTGTTGTTTCAACTCTTCATACAATTAATTGCAGGAACCCACAAAGAAATACTGCCTTTGTTTAACAAGGAATTGCCCAAAATCAAATAAGCTGGTCATTGAAAGTAGTGAGTCTCATAGAGCAATATTTAAAGGCTGTATTAAAAAAATTATAAGTCAAACCTGCTCAATAATAAAAAAAATTGATGACCCTAATAAACAAAACTTTTGTTGAAGTTCTCATAGGAACCACAAATTCATCTGTGTTGAATTTACCTTTGCTGCATCTATACACATTTCCAATAATGGATCAGGGTTGTATGACAACACATTTTAGTTACTTCATTTCTTGCAGCTCATTCTTTTGCTGTTAGTAGATACTCTCCTGTTAGTAATTCTACTGAGTTCTTTAGTTTATATGGAACTTCCTTCCCCTAAATCAAATCAAAGTATGTTCACAATGCTGATATAGGTTTCCATTTGACCCATATCCTGTAAAAATCTTAAATACAGATTCTTACTTTGTTGTACGTTAAGTATCTGATAACTAGTTAACTTGAAAATGGGCTTTGACCCGACGATTCTTATTAAAAAAATTAAAAAACGGGTGTCCACCATTTGAACCTGAAACTTTAGTTCCTACACATATGTTGCATTTTAGCCCATTTCTTTATTGCAACCGCAGCCTACAAGTTTTGACAGTTCGATGAATGTGGTTCTCACAAGGGCAGAAATAGTCCTGTGTTCTGCCTCGATGATCTGAGGATGCTAGATTTGGGAGATAACACAACTTGTTTCTTTTAGATCTGGTGGTGTTTGACACTGCTGATTATGCTATATTGCTTAGTGTGTTGTGTAGTTCCTAGGAGTCCCCCAGCACCTGCGCATTTTGGATGACCTAAACTGAGGGCTTGGTGCCCCAACCACTTCTGGACATCCCCACAGGCTATGTCAGCTTTTAGACCAACTAGCTTTACAGTGCCACTACCACCGCTTTGCATTCTACTGTGCTATAGGGAGTCTCTGGCAACAACTGAATATAACAGCCCTGATTTCTCAGGGATTGTGCAAACAGTACATTTCACTCAGACACTCGTGCTTGCTTTCTCTCAGAAAATACACAGGATGGCGATTGGGACTTTTCAATAAGAATTTATTGGTCCAGTGACAGCCTTGTGTAAAACATATGTGCTGCTCAGGAGTCAGAAACATACAAATGAGATTACTAGCACCAATATAGTGAATAGTAGATACATTTCTACCATAGTGCTAATAAGTTGAACAGAAATAGAGCAGATAAAAACAGTAGCACTGGCATATTCCTAAAATGTGCCTCCTAAGTAATTTGCTAAAATGTTTCTAGCCTAACCTGGATGTGTAGGTGAATATGTGTATAGATATGTGTATTTGTAGCCGAGAAACCCCCTGGGAAGAACCAGCCCCTCACCTGATGATTGGGAAGGAAGGACCCCTCTCTGCGTTGAGGATGACAACCCGCAAGGGACATCAGACCACTGCTTGTCGGAGTTTCGGCATGCAGGACCCCCGTCTCAGCTTGAAAGGAATTCTCCTCTAATTTGTAGGTGGGAGGGAGGGTCTTTTATACTAAAGTGGTCACTCCAGGGTTTTTTCTACAATCAATATGTTTTTAAAACAACCATATATGTTTTGAAATCAATCATAAATGTTTTGAAAAACTATCACCAATGCTTTTCTAAACAAGTGTGATCAGGCACAGCTGGCTGTTGGCAAGGATGAAAGAAAGTGCTGACCCTTATACAGAATAAATCTGTTGTGCCTGAGGACATGTTTTATGAACGTCAGGTACAGGGATTCAGATAGAAGATTAAGACCCTGGTGTCGAAGAGACAGAAGCAAGCTACTAGGTAAAAGGTCACATGTCTGGAATTGTTATAGTGGTGCAGAAGGGATAATGTATGTAAAATGGGGTATACATTGATGAGACTATTCTAAAAGACATGACAACAGGCCTAAAGGAAAATGCTTTCACTGCTTTGTTAAGAACGGGTTGGCTTTTCTGACATTATGTTAAAAGGACGTTTTGCAGGGGGCGTGGCTAGCAGCCAAGCATGGCGGACGCCTAGAGTGAGAGCTCCCGAGGGCACTGCAGCCTTCTGATAAATCCGTTATATTAATCCGACACCTAGCACGCCTGAAGCGGCGGCGTTCGGGTCCGGGACCCAAGCGGTGTCACCGGTCCAATTTGTGAGGAAATCAGCGCACCGGAGCCTGACCTACGTCGTCTGACAAGTCAGGGCCTAGGACCGGAGGAACAGCACCGGTCTCGAGTGGCACCCAGGCCCCGGCGGAAGTGCGGCCGGGCCGGCTGTAGAAAGTGGACGCACCCCGGTCCCTACCCGGAACCCGGAACGAGCCTAACACCCCCGGCGTCATCCAGTGGCGCGAGGACTGCCGCGATCGCCGAGCGGGACCGGGGCAGCACCGAGGTCAGTGGGACCCCAATCTCGGCCGCACGAAGCGGCACAGACACCCCCCTCAGCGCGAGAGCCTAGCAGGCGGCGAAGCACCGCGGGGCGCCATCGGAGTGCACAACACTATCGCCCCGGTCGTAAGGAAGGAAACGTCGGTGCCCCAGGGGGTAGGCACCATTCCAGCAGCATTGGTGAACCTCAGAGGGGACCCTTAAGACCCGCATACTGCCGGCAGCACCGACACAGAGGCATAAAACTTGGTGAGCAAGGGGGCGGCTGCCCGGACCCAGAACCAACGCTGTCAGCTGTGGACGGGGGGGCGAGGAGCAAAGGCGCCATTCCGGCCCTGAACGAGTGCATCGGGGGCAGCACCCGCGCTGGCACACAGGGAGGCTTCCGCGGACACCGGTGGGGGCCACTCCATCCGCCACCTATCAGACTAACACCCACTAACGGCGACTTCGGACGGAGCGCAGGTCACGGTCCCATAGGGCCTGCCACTGGATTTCATAGGCCCCAGCACCATGGCGGGCAAAGGCCTCAGGAGTGGGTCCACGCAAGCTAAGTTGGACAAATTCGCCTATGGACACCAGGGTCAACAACAGAATACTGGGCGATCCTCCACAGGGAATGCCCAAGAAGCAGAAAAAACGACAAAAATAACGCTGGAAGACATCATGAGAACGCTCTCGGAGGTGAAAACGACGGTGGGCGCCATCTCCTCGGATGTCTCCCTGCTGCGAGCGGACTTTCACAAAATGGCGGAAAGGGTCTCGCAGGTAGAAGTGGTCACAAAATCGCTCGTGGAGGACACCTCGGAGCTACAAGTGGCAATGGAAAGGATGCAGAAAGTGACCAAGCTCCTCCACGACAAGCTGGACGACCAGGAAGGGCGTTCAAGACGCAACAACATACGTATCCTAGGACTTCCTGAGACGGAAGGGAAAGGGGCCATGGACCTCTATGTAGAAGACCTCATTAAAAGTAAACTCCAGCCCAAAGGCCTATCTCAATTCTTCTCGGTAGAGAGAGCACACAGGGTCCCGGGGGGTCCGCCCAAGACCGGGGCAACACCAAGACCGGTACTGGCCCGGCTCTTTAATTTCAGAGACAGAGACGCAATTCTACAAGCGGCAAGAACCTCGCCACCAGTACGGATTCAAAATGCGACTTTAGTGTTCTTCCCAGACTACACGGCGGAGGTGGCCAGGCGACGCAAATCCTTCACGGAGGTCAAAAAGGCACTACGAGACAGAGAATTGCCATACTCCATGATGTTCCCTGCTAAATTGCGGGTAGTGGCCGAGGGAAAGACTTGGTTCTTTGACACGCCAGAGGTGGCTCAAGATTGGCTGGAGGGCTGGAGACCGGTGGGACAGCGACACCGCTCACAGCGAGACCGGCCACGACACCGTACTGAAAGACCAACACCCAGTCAATCCTCCCTTCCGCCGCATCAGGGAGGCGAGGAAGACATACTATCGGATCTTGAGAGAGACCCGCTAGACTCTGGACAAGTGGCTCCGGTGTGAAACTGAACAATAGTCTTTTGGGACTGTGTGGGCCGCGGGTGCCGTGATTCGGACGCGGCTGAGTAGGGTGGGCACAGGCGGTGCCCGAAGGAGACTCACCAACCCCACGAGCAAGTGAGATGTCTAGGGGGGGGTTAAAGCACTCTGCACAGTTGGGGAAGCGGGCGGGAGTTTGTCCGTGGAGCAGGGTAGCAGGGAGGGGGGATGGGATTGAAGTTTACATGTTGGGATGTTTAAATTTGTTTGTAGTCGTCGTTTCACACCTACATTGCACTATCGCCCCGACATCTGTATATCTCCAACGCAGGGCGGCACAGATCGACACATGGGTTACTCCATTGCACACGTTGTGTGCACGACTCCCTCTTCAGCTTAATGGCCAGGCCACTTAATCACACGCCCAATGTGGGCTCCTCCGCAGCCGGGGGGGTTCCCCCACTTCGCATGCTGACATGGAATGTACGGGGCCTGGGTGACAAAATCAAGAGGGGGCTAGTCCTGCAGGCCATAAAACGACAGAACCCAGATATAGTCCTCTTACAGGAAACCCACCTCACGGGGTCCACCTGCAAAGCTCTAGACAGACGTGGCTACAAAATGGCGGTACACGCAGACTTCACTACTGGCTCCAGGGGTACAGGCGTACTGGTGAGAAAGTCTTCCCCCTTTATTGTAACCCGCAGTATGGCAGATGACCAGGGGCGCTTTGCTGCGATCCATGGACAGTGGGAGGGCAAGGCTCTTAATGTAATATCAGTATATGTTCCCCCAGCCCTACACTCTGTGGCCCTGCCAGCACTGGGCAAGTTCCTTCTTGATCTCCCCGATGGCGACACGATTGTTGGGGGGGACTTTAACGCAATCATGGATCCACTTAAGGATACCCTTCCCTCTAGGTCCCGGCCCCGAGATGCTGCTCCGCTGTTGGACTTTGTGGAAGCACTAGGCCTCACAGACATCTGGCGTCACTTGCACTCTGAGAACACACAATACACTTATTACTCGGCGGTACATAATAGCCTTTCTCGTATAGACTACTTCATGGCATTGGGTCAGGGACTGGATATGGTAGACAAAGTAGACACACTACCCAGGGGAATCTCAGACCATTCTCCTATTCTCCTGTCGCTTACCACCGGGGGGAAAAGGAAGGCCCGAATTTACCCGATCTACCCCAATTTTTTAAAAATCCCCAAGATTCGGAAAAAACTAAAACTGGTGACGGCGCAGTATTTTGCGGAGAACGCTGGCACAGTGGTGTCACCTTCCACCCTATGGGAGGCATACAAAACGGTCCTCAGGGGGGCGGCCATTTCCACAATTACGGGACACAAACGGGACTCACGGAAGGACCTCGCAGACTTAGAACTTGCACTCAACACAGCAAATACTGCGCACATGGCAGACCCCTCCCCGTCCACGACACACACCCTCAAGATTAGACAACAACAATACCTAGCACACCTCAAAACGACTGAGAAAGGGTACATAGCAAACACTCGCCATAGGGTTTACGATGTGGGAGATAAAGCGGGTCGTATGCTGGCCTGGTTGGATAAGAGAGGGAATGGAGCGAGAGGTATTCAAAGGCTTCACACAGAAGAGGGGCGAACACTGATACACCCAGAAGAAATAGTTTGCGAGTTAGCGAGACACTATCGGGCGATATACACACCAGAACGTAGGGTCACACGACAGATGGCAACGGCAACTCTCGCAGACATTACTATCCCCAGCATCGCACAAGAGGATAGGGACGTCCTAGAACTAGACCCGACGAAGGAAGAGATCCAGCTGGCAATCCAGGCGCTGCAGTCCGGTAAAGCACTGGGCCCTAACGGGATACCGGTAGAGTGGTACAAGTCCATGGCCCCAGACCTCAGTGCTCCACTACTGGCCATGTATTTAGAAAGCAGGGACAGACTAGAGCTGCCGCTCGACCAGCGCACGGCGACGATTGTAACGATTCCCAAACCGGGGAAACCCCCGACAGAATGTACCTCGTATCGCCCGATATCATTATTGAACATTGAGGCCAAGATACTAGCTAAACTTCTAGCTACCCGCCTACTGCCCCACCTCCATACCCTGATCCACCCTGATCAGTCGGGCTTTATGCCCCATAGAAGCACTGCAATGAACCTAAGGCGAGTACACGGAGTGTTGGCCCGAGCGCACCTCCTCACGGAACAGGCTGTGATTCTCTCTCTCGACGCTAAAATGGCGTTCGACTTGGTAGAGTGGGAATACCTCTTCATGGTACTGGAGCGTATGGGATTTGGGCCAAAATACATAGAATGGGTACGACTGCTTTACACAAAACCCGTCGCGCAGGTAGTGGCCAACGGCCACATTTCGCCGAGTTTCCCACTGGGCAGAGGGACTAGACAGGGCTGCCCCCTGTCCCCCCTACTCTTCGCACTGGTGCTCGAACCTCTGGCCATACAGATCAGATCCACACCCCTGTTTGCGGGAATCAAATGGGAGGAGGGGTGGGAAGACAAAGTCTCGCTTTACGCGGACGACATGCTCATTTACATGACCACACCTGACACCGGCATCCCAGCCCTTCTAGACTTGTGTGACACACACGGGCGAACATCGGGCTACACTCTAAATTGGTCAAAATCCACCCTATATACGTTGAAAGGTCCGGCGCCGAGAATACAGGAGAACTGTCCGCTGCTTACGGCATCGACTTCTTTCAAATACTTAGGTATTGTTATCACAAGCGGGGAAGCAGACTTTTTTGTTCGCAACCTGAAGCCACCCATAGATCGCCTGCGAGCAGATGTTAAACACTGGGCGGCCTTGCCCCTGACCCTACTGGGAAGGGCGGCATTATACAAAATGATGGCCCTCCCGAGGCTCCTCTATGTCCTCGAAAATACTCCCCACCTGGTTCCACCGCGCTACTTTCAACAAATTGTGGCACTGGTTACTGTCCTGCTCTGGAATACGGGTCCGGCACGTATAGCGTACGACAAGCTTGTAAAAAGCTGGTACGAGGGGGGCATAGCGCTCCCCAACATTCAGCTATATTATTGGGCTGCCCAACTCAAAATTATAAACTACTGGATTCACGCCCCGAAAGACGACCCGGCCTACCGGGCGGATTGGTCGCAACTTGGGACGGACTGTATGTTGTCTGTGCTCTACAACAAGTCACAACTGAAGACCCTGAATGGCCCGACCAAACACACGGCGACCCTCTGGCACATGGCACAGGCCCGTCTAGGATGGGCAGGCCGAATCACAAAAATGACCCCCTTGTGGGACACAAAGACACTGGGAAACCTGAGGGGCTGTAAGGGGTTTGAGCGATGGGATTCCATTGGCATCTCTACAGTAGGAGACCTCTGGGACAATGACACAGTAATACCGCTTCCGCACCTACAACAACAGTACAATCTTGGCCCCACCGAGACATTTCGATATGTCCAAATTAGACATGCACTACTGCAAGCAATCCCTACAGGTACCACTATACCGGACTCCTCCCCACTGGAGGACAGACTGCTAACGGAATTCATGCTCCAAAGCGCCACCTCCCTCACTTATAAAAAGCTGCTTAACAATCTTAAAGATCCAACGCTAAAACTTAAAGAAAAATGGGAAAGGGAACTAGGTGAGACAGATGAATTCGAATGGAATGAGGCGCTGGCCTCCCCGAAAGAGGTCGGAATTTCTAGTAGGCTCAGATTGGTACAACTTAAAATCCTGCACCGCATATACTACACCAGGACACTGCTGCACACAATACAGAAAGCACCACACCCCTTTTGTTTGAGAGGCTGTGGGGAGGAGGGTACACTTATACACACACTATGGGAATGCCCGCGAATACGCGAATTCTGGAGGCAGATACTCCGTTCCATCTCCCAGGCCCTTAAACTCTCCATATTACCTGAACCGCGCAAATGCCTTCTAAACATCTGGGACCCCAACGACTTGGGTAGATACGAACTGATTTGGGCGTCATTGGCTATGACAGTGGCTAAGCGGGATATAGCGCAGAAATGGGGGGCGCCAGACGTTCCCACTGCAAGTAGATGGGCCAAGAACATGGACGTCCTCATGGTGACGGAAAGAGCAGTTTACGTGCTTCGAGCAGCGCCACGGAAGTGGAACAAGGTCTGGGCGGCATGGAACAGATACAGAGGGGAGTTATGTGAACCCCTGCCAGAGGGGGAAGACTCAGACTCGGAGGGGGAGGAGGAATAACTGAATGCAGGCGTGGCAGGTGCCTCAATAGCGGGACAATGTACCATGAGTGGCACTGACCTGGCAGTATTCCGCAGAGCGAATGGAGATACAGGAAACTAAGAGTTGTGGGTGAACAAGGGGCGACGACGACTCGGGGGGGGGGGGGTTAGTTGGGAAGTTCGTTGATAATGTTTTGCAGAAAATGAGAAGCTGACATCACTGATATATGAGGGAAGGGTTATCAGGGAGCTGTTACTTGCACGCTGTAACGAACAATTATGTGTATGTGAAACTCGAGAGGCCATGGGTAACGCAGTCCGGGCTACCGGAAGGCCGATCGTCAATTGTAGAAATGTTGATTTACACAGTATGTAACGATTGCCGGAAAACTGTATACAACTGACTGACCACTATTTCTTCCTGTCAATAAAGTTTAAAAAAAAAAAAAAAGGACGTTTTGCTTCCTTCCTCTATTTCTTTTTTTCATGCATTGTGAAATGCCACATGAACTAGCACTCTCCCCTGGCCTGTCCACTGGGCATGTTCAACTGCATTCTTGTCCACATCTATGTCAATGATGATTAAGTTCTTCTACAGATTTAGTGGGAACGTGAGGTCTAAGGAAGTTACTACCCACAATATGTATTGAATGTCAAGGGTGGACCATTTTGTCGAAAAAGAAGTCTGACAAAAGGTGAGTTGTGGTTGTGGAAAGCAGTGTGGATTTCAATATTTCCACTTTTTGACCTGTTGATGCAGTAGCCTGTCACACCAGGGTCCAATAATTTATCAATTTTTCCTATGGTACAGATTATTTACACTTGATTTTAATGAAGCACATTACAGAACAGAAGTAGAACAAGAATAATTCTCAACACAGTTACCCACCCTTCTGTCTTGAGTGAAACTCCATGCAATAATGTTGCATCCCTCCACACCAATGTCATGCTATCTGAGAAGACAAATAGCACCTTACAAAACTTCACAGTCCGTAAATCAAGTACAATGCAGTAATCTTTTTTTACTTTGTGAAAAGTAAAACTACTTACTCAAATATTATCACTACTACAATATATACTATACTCCCAATTATTGGCTTCTGTAATGGATATACACCTTTGGAAAATGTAATTCTATGCTCACTGTAATGAAAACTCATATTCGCTAATGTATCATCAATGCTGGATTATGTAATTTTGTACCTTATGTAAAGAACCTTGTATGTTGTAAAACGCTCTAGTAACTTTCAATAATGTGTGAGCTATATAAAAACAAATAAATAAAGTCACCTGTTTACATTTCTGTGTGAATGGGATGTCCAAAGGACCTTGCTTGTGAATGGGCAGTACCTATAACTTGTGAAATTCCAGGAGACTGCATGTTACTGTGAATCAACTATGAGTGTTAGCAGAGTGTAAACTTGTGAAAGTGTGTTGGAGAGAGCCACAAAAGTGATGTTTCCTATTTTGTAATATTGTAATACAGAAAAGAAAACAGTAATAACACATGGAAGAAATATGGTTACTGGTTGAGGGGGGTGAAAGCCAACTCAAGCAGAAACAGAGTGCCCGATTCACAGAACTAACTTAAGACAAAATCCTAAACTTACTACTTTTGCTATTCACAGAAGTTAGGATTTTGTCTTAAGTTTGTCTTAAGACAAACTTAAGACAGACTTAGGACAGACTTAAGACAAAATCCTAACTTAAGTCTGTCTTAAGTTTGTCTTAAGACAAACTTAAGACAAAATCCTAACTTCTGTGAATACCAAAAGTAGTAAGTTTAGGATTTTGTCTTAAGTTAGTTCTGTGAATCGGGCCCAACAATCGTTGTCATGGTGAAGTTACATGCAAAATATAAATTAAGCTGTGCTCGGGTAGGTTGGCACAGAGCAGTGAGGCTTAATTCAGAGGCAATATGTCAAGTATTTGTGCAATACTTTAAAAAGCAACACAATGAAAATATACCACAGAAGGATCCCACACCAGTTTAGATAAACAGAGTAATTATTTATATATAAACCAAAACCAAAATGACATAAAACTATTAGTAAAAATTGAGATGTGCTTGTTTAAAGTTTTCATGAAAAAGAGCTCATAAAAGTGCACAGTGCCTTCTGTGGATATTGCGTTGCGCCAGACCGGAATAAAGTCACAAGTTCAGGCCGACCAAGATGGAGTGCAGGCCAGCTATAGGGACCCAGTTAGCCCTGCAGGATCTGAGTTGGGGAGCATTGCGTGGACCTGTGACGAGGATGTGAAGTGCAGCTCAGGAGATACGTCAGTTCCAAGGAGATGCGGAGCTGCGATGTGAAGTTCTGCATCACTGAGGATCACATCGATGAGGGAAGTCTGGCATCGAGGATGTATCTCACAGTCGAGAAGATTCATTTGTTCTGAAGAGCTGCGAGGCTGTGATATGAGAAACTGCATATCCATCGAGGCTACAGTTGAAGAGAGGTTTGTGATTCAAGGTCCTCCATCAGTAAAGCTTCCCACAATGGTTGTTCTGATGCTACTGCAAGTTTGATGTGGAGTCCTTTCACTGAGAGAAACCTCACAGCAGAAGTGAAGGATCAGTTCTGCCTAGTGTTGTGCATCTCGGTAGATGACATACATTGCTCTGCTGGGATCACAAATGGCCCAGCAGAGCACCTTTAGGCCCACTACCAAAGGTGCCTGACTGGGGTAGTGCCTCTTGGCAGGATAGGACTCATAGATGGCAGAGTCCAGGGGCTGGGTTCAAGGTTGTTGGAGCCTTCTGTCCCTGAGGCTCTAGTCAGGACGCCAGGCAACTAGCCCTTGGAGTCATTTTGGAGTCCTGGGTTCAATAGTTGCAGTTCTAGACCATCTCACAGAGGCAAGAGAGCAGCAGACAGCATGTCTGCAAAGCAGGGCGGCAGTCCAGCAGAGTCCTTTCAGCATCAAAGTAGTCTTCTTGGCAGAGTATCCACAGGTCCAGAAGTGTACTAAAAAGTTGGTGTCTAATGTCTGATATTTATACTCAGTTCTGCCTTCCTTTGAAGAGGAAGAAGATTCTAGAGGTTTCCCTTTGAAGTCTACAGACTTCCAGCACCCCCTGCCCTAGGTCCAGACTAACTAGAGGGGGTATGTAACTATTTGTGTGGAGGCAGGACACAGCCTATTCAAGTGTATGAAGGGCTGTGCCCAACTCCACATTCCCATCCTGCTGGTGATGGCCCATCCAGGCACACCTAAGCTCTCTATTGTGGGTGGCTGTCTAGGATGAATACCCAAACCCTAACAGTATGCTACATCCAGTCATGTGACCCAGGGATAGGCTACAGACACTAAATGACTAAGGCAAGAAAATAGCAACTTTCTAAAAGTGTCATTTTCAGAATTGTAATTTAATATCTGACTTCAGCATAATTTAGGATTTATCCTTACGATTCCAGAGACAAAAAACATTAACTGGTTACCTGTTTCCATCTGGAAATGGCACTTATAAATTATAATAAGGTAACTCTTATGTTATAATGTGAGAGAGGTAGGCTTTACTGTAGTGAAAAATACATTTAAGAGTTTTTCACTACTTGGGAAAGTATAACTTAAAAGAACATGTTCTACTTTTTAAATACACTGCACCATGTTCTCTGGGCTGTCCAGGGACTACGGTAGGGGTGACATATTAAAAAGGAAGGTTTGGGACTGACAGGAGGTTTATTTTGCCCGGTCAAAATGGCAATTTAATTCTGCATGCACACAGGATGCAATGCTAGGCCGAAGGCATGTTTTAAGGACTACTAAATGGGTCCATCTGTGCGGCAGGGCCACTAGTAGAATATAGTTTCCAAGTCCTGGGTACATACAGTACCACTTTACTAGGGATTTATAGTTAAATTAAATATGGCAATTGGGTATAAGCCAATGCTACTATATTTTAAGGAGTGAGCACATGCACTTTAACACTGGTTACCAGTGTTTAACCCCTTGCATGCTGATGACGCCCCCATCCGTCATGCACTACGGCGCTCGTGTGCTGATGACGGCTGAGGGCCGTCATAAACTTGCCCACTCACGATTTTGCCGCACAGGCGCAGAATCGCGGCTGCATGCAAGGGGTTAAGTAGATAGAGTTCCAAGGCCACAACAGTGGGATCAGCAAAAAGGTAGAAGGAAGGAATATGTTTGGGGGAAGACCACTCTAAGGCTGACAGGTCTAACAACACCTATCACATATTTTACAATAGAGTGTTCACTTATCATGTTATACGTCCATATTCAGTACAGTAACATGATGGGTACTGAAACCATTATGGTACTCCAGCCCAAGAGTTGCTGTACAATATCACCTCGCACGTAGAAGATAAGAAGCAGAACGCAAGCAATATCCTGCTGGTGGATAAGCAACACCAATGATTCTCCCCACATCACAATTATTAGGGGCTTTCTTATTGAGAAGACATAAAACATCAATCAGGCATGGCAGCATGATCAAGGATTTGCAGGTAACTTCCCAATGCCACCTATATACCCTTGAGGTGCGATGCAGGGGAAAGTAACTCTGCATACTCCTCAGGCTGTTCATTAACCCCTTGGCCGCGGCGGTAATTCTGCCGCGGCGCTAGGGGGCCACGTGGCGCCGCCACGCTCGTGACGGAACCGCTCCGTTCTGAGCCGCGGCTGCACTGTGCTTGTGACGGAATGGAATAGAACTCTCAGCGCAGGTGCGAAATCAGCGCCGCGCAGGCGCGGCGGCCCGGCCGTAATGGAACCATTCCGTCACCAGCACAGCACCACCGTGGCTCGTGATGGAATGGTTCCGTCACGAGCATGCAAGGGGTTAATGTAATCTAAGAGCCTGATTTAGATGCTGGCAGATGGGTTGCTCCATCACAACGGTGACGGGTATCCCATCTGCTGAAATATCAATTCTATCATAGCCTATCGGATTTATATATCGATGGACAGGATATCCGTCACTTTTGTGATGGAGCAATCTCTCCACTTACATCTAAATCAGGACCTAAGCCTCTTAGCAATTCCATTCATGCAGGTCTACTGCCTTTCCCCATCTCATGGGCACTCAATGTTTTGCAAGTAATAATGATACGGCTGTAAGCTTGCTTGCTAATGTGGATACAACCCAGGTTTAGCTGGGAACAGATGTGTACTAACAATGCAACCCAGTTGTGCTTTTTGAGGATCCATCAAACTTACTATTACAAGGTCAAGCAGCAAGGAAGGTCATGAAGCAGTAATAGACAGAAATTTTGCCCAAGAGGTGTGAGTCTCCATTCTTGGAGCTCAGCCAAGTCCTTGTTAATAAGGCTTACTTCTTACAGACTCATGCATTTGGTAAGAGTCTGACACTGGGGTGCCTCGTCTCTGAAACTCCCCCACATACTCATGTTGTTTATCCTCCATCACCTTGCGCTTTTCTTGTCTAGTTCTCCCTTTCCTTCTCTCTCTCTCTCTTTCTCCCTGTCTCTCTCTCTTTCTCTCTCTCTCTCGTTCTCCCTGTCTCTCTCTCTCTTTCTCTCTCTCTCTGTCTCTCGCTCTCTGTCTGTCTCTCTCTCTTTCTCTCTCTCTCGCTCTCTCTCTCTCTCTCTCTGCAAATACTAATTTTCCACTACTCTCAGGCCCGAATGCACAGAAGAATAAATGAAATTACAAATATATACGTAGGTATAGGTACAAATAGGCATACATACACTATTGAAAGTTGACATAAATGTAGGCATGCAACACCTCACCCTGTACTTTGTAATTGTACATGCAACGTCTGTAGACCATTTTATTTGCCTCTGAAATGTACACGTAGATATGTCTATGTGCAAATAGACTAGGACGACTCTGCAGGACATGTGCCAGCATAATGTACATTTTCATGTGTTTTATAGGGGAAGTTTGTGCACACTTCTGTAGCAGCAAATAGCTGGTTAGAGATTCTCATGGTTGGGAGTACCTTCAACACACACACTACACTCTACCATAAATCTATCCATCAGCCTCCTAAATAGTAGGTGTGGATAGGTCATTGGGCTCTTCTTCTGCTGCATCATCCAGGACAAATTCCCTACCATGTCCCCGGTTGTGAGTCAGGTGGAGCAACATTACAAATCGCGTTTTCCACACCCATTTTTCTGGGTGTGGGGAAAAAAATGCTTGACTTTTCTAGCCAGTAATTCTAGAAGTTAAAATCGAGTGAGGCACATGCTCCAGAAGCAGCTACGCCCCATTCCTAGTTTTTTGTTTGACTGGGGAGGGGGAAAATATAATCCACCCGAAAAGTACTTCCCTCCCCTGTTCTCCCTCACCCTCTCATTCAACCATGGCCTACTCAAAGGTTCCTGCATATATTTACCAGATATTCAGAGTAGGTAGTAACATTATGCATTGAACCCCCATAGAATCAGGAATTTAATGTGGCTTGGAACCCAGTCCCACATGGTAATTCCCAATTCCATGGGGATTTACTCATAATTGTACAGTATGGGTACAGATTTACCACACAGTAACGGTAAATCCCATATGAGTTTACAATCATTCCAGTACAGTGCAACTTGCAATCAAATCCCATGGTGGCACAAATCTTGAAATGGAAGCCAGACATTGTGGTGCACTATATTGTTCTACATCATAATGAATATTCCATCTTCAATCAATATCTGTGCTGCAGTGAAGCACACCACATGACTGCGCCTCACCAATATGGTACATGCGATATTGGGACCAGAACCTTGCTGGAAAAGTGAAGATGAATCACAAAGTTAAAATGTTGCATGTGAAGAAATAAGTGGCCGGGTGCATATTCCAGCTGCATCGACTGGTGGTGGGCCTGAAGCATGTATTCTTCATATGCCCATTGTGGAAGCAGTTGCTCACCTTTGCGTCTCTCAAATACAATATAGTTTAACTTTTCCTGAAACCACAGTGGTACAACCAAATAGGTAAAACAGAAGAGCATCTTGTTCTCACAGTTTTCCCTGTCGTCTTCTTGTCTAATTAGATTCATGTGCCACCCCCCCCCCCCCCAAATTACTGGTTTAGTAACCCTGTTAAACTACATCTTCTCTTATTCCTGTCTTTTTCTTACATTTTTCCTGAGGTTCTTTTTTGATGTTCCTTTTACACCCCTCTCTCCTCTAGTCCCCTGCTTGCCCTGTTCCCCTTCTCTATCACCCCCATTCCACAGCTCCCTTTTCTCCCACTCCCCATATCTAGGGGCCTCATTACGATGGTGGTTAGACGAGCGTCTTACTGTCTGACTGTCCCACCATCATTTCTGAGGGATGGAGACTGCCCGACATGTAGTAGGTGGCTCCACCCAGCATATTGTGATACAACCGCCATGTAGGTGGTCAGAAACAAGCAGTTTTCTATTGTGGTTTCTGCAGCAGCACAAAAACGCGCTGCAGCACAAGCTGTAGTAAAAAAGGGATGTTTTTAAACATCTATGTACCATGTGCCACGGATGACGGCTGATAGCCAGAAACCGGTCCCTGGAAGCTTGTTTCCGGTCCAGGGAAGACATGGCTTGGCAGTTCGGGCTGGACTGTTCCCATGAGGCACAGGGTCAGAGTGATTTGCATATAGCCATGTCTGAACTGGGGTGGCAGAGTGGGCTAAAGAACGGTGATGGATTAAACCCAGATCTTTTGACTGGGTGTGAGTGTTTGATTGGTTCAGATGCTCCGTCCATTACCACCCTCTTTTGTACCACAGATGTTTGGGAGGCACATCATGTGCCCTCCTGTTCAAATTCCAGTGGCCCACGGGGGACAAAGTATTTTTCTGACTGCCTTTACATTGTGGTCTGCCTGCCCTGTAAAGGCTGAGGGAAAGTGATAGTGTAATCCCTATGGCGGTGACTGTGCCAACGCCGCCTCCATTTTTAGGATTATGGTCCAACCGCCACCCCAATGGGATCCTTGATCCTGTTGGAGGTGGCGGTCTTTCTCCCTGCCCTCTGTACTCCAAGTGCCTATACTGTAATCTGGCAGTCAGACTGCTGCCGTAGATGTTGAGCAAATCACCACCCATGGCCTGTCAGTGGCAGTCTACCCAATATATTAATGAGGACCCTGGTGTGTTCACTGCATCATTTTGAATTTGCATTTTCCATCTCCACTGTTCACTTCTCCCCATCTCCTCTCTGTTCCATATGTCTCCCTAATTCAACCTGTTCCTTGACACACCTATCAAATTTCTTCTCACACTGCATATATTCCCTGTCCTTTTTTCCTTTTTTTCCTACATAAACCTGTCCGTCTCAATCAATTGAGGCGGACGCATGAAGGAAGAAGGAGATTGTTGAATCCCGGGCACTGAGGCGTCACGTATAACAAAAGGCTATCCTCACGTCTTCGAAACAGGGAGGATCTCTGGTGTGAGGACCCCATTTACAGAAAATAATAAAACAATTTCAACTGTCAGCTCTAAGCATATGCACGATAAGAAAGCAGCTGATTTTAAGAATAAGGGTGTTCAGCGATTTACATATGGACGGTATTGACCTTACTTGTGGGTTCACATACCGGGACTACAAATAAAACTTCCGTAGATAAAGAATCAGTGGGAGTGAGGCCCTGGTTGAAGTTTTTTCCATGAAGGCTGTTCTCCTAGCTTCATCCCACGTATAGAAAAAGATCCAAAGTGCTGGGATTTTAATACTGTTAATATTTAGCCTGAAGAAGGTGGTTGGACCTTTATTACGACTGAAACGCGTCGCTTCTTGGTCATTTTTTATTAAGAAAAAAATAAGGAAAATGTATTTACATGTGTCTGTCATTGAAGATGTTTTGTATTACAGGATATCTTTCATACAATATTTAAAATTTGATGAACTGTCCTTGTTGCACTTGCTATCTCACGAATTGCCTTCTTATATAGCATTAGTAATAAGCCTTTGAATAATGTTGCTAGATATTGTGTCAGGATATTGCTTTTTATCGTTAGAGCGGATGGCTCTATTTTTATTCTTTTTTTAAATCACGGTTTTATGAAAAATTGACAACTGAATAAATAAACATTGATACTTTTGATTGATTGGCTAGTGTGTGGCCTCTGCGGTTCAGTGAGATTGAGTGGAAGAAAGCATCTGTGTGTGCGGTATGATCATTTCCCAAATGGATACATTTTTAAGACTTTAGTCTAGTTGGTGTCCTGTCCCTTTGGCAGAGTAGGACCCCTCTCATTTGTTGTTAATCTTGTAAGTATGGCTCCATTTCACACATTAGTCTGTGTGAAAGGGGCTTTCCATGGGTGTTGCTGTGGGTTTTCCCACGCAACCTCCATGGAACCAGACACATTCCCAGATTTTCAAAGTTTTGTAAAGCTGGGACTACGTCAGAATCCTACGCCTCCCCAGTGGAGGTGTATGAGTGGCGCAACGAGGAGAAATACTTTTATTCCTCCACATCTGTTCCTCTTTCTATGCATGCTGCATTCTACAGCATGCGTAGAAAGAGGAAAATGGCATCAATTATTGTTTTTGTGATGGGAGGTGTCCGTTCCTGCATAAAAACAATCATCCTAGCAACGCAGGCACCTTTGCAACATGACGCAAGGGTGTCTGCACTAGTGCACGGATGTTGTTTGTGCACCAGCGCAGGGGAGAAGGACCGGAATGTGCCTTGTCTTGAAGATACAGCACATTCCTGCGATTTCATTTTGATGCGCAGCAGCGCAGCAGGAAGGCTTGCGGTGCCTCGATGTTTTAAAATATAGTAAATCAGGTGTCTGAAAATGTGTAATGTTTTCTTTACAATATTCAAGAAGGTTAATACCGACAGTTAAAAACACCAGGGGAAATACCGATGCTGCTGGATGTGCCTTTTCCACACGTTTCTCCATTTTCTTCCCACAAAACTCATGATAGTGACAATATTTTCCATTCAGTCACCACCTAGCAAAATGTGTGCCCGAGTCAGCATTCCTGGGGCTCTCGGGATGAGGTTCTTTGGTATACTTTTTCTTTTGAATACCATTGTGCATAGTTAAACTCTGCCAATGTAAACTTGAATAAAAAATAATCTGCATGAAAAAGCTGTGCAAAAAGTAAAGTTGTGAATATGAATTCTACATAGTCTTTCCAGCTTGGCTGAGTTTGATAGGAGTGAAAATTATGTCATATGCAGTAAGGTGGAAAAAAAAACACATGGACAAAGATAAAAACGAAACTTTCCAAAGACTGAAATTCAAAAGTTTATCTTTCTTTCTTAAGAAATTGGTCAGTGTTTTGTGGCTTGCTCAGGGGTTCTGCAGTAGAAAGGCAGCTGAGTGTTTTCATTGCTAGTTCACTTTTGGATCACTTGTGTCTCATTCAGGTTCCTCACTGTCTGTAAAGGATTTAAACCGATACACAGTTTGCACTTCCACATGAGCGGGATCTGCTGTAAAACTAGAGCAACCGAATGGGTGCACCTGATATTCCCTTCCATACAGCATGTTTTACTATGGACCATGGAATGAGACATACATCAAAGTGTGGTCAATAGAAAAGGGGAAGCAGAGGTAGAACACTGTAATAATGAAGTCCATTAGCCGAGGTGTAGGTTATATAAGATGATTTATTGATCTAATTTGCAGGTAAGTATATTTAAGGGTTCTTAGCTTAGATCTTAGGCTAGCCCCAGCCGGAGCAGCCTCCCTGCTGCTCAACGCATACTCCAACTACCACACTCAACCTCACAGGTCCCAAGCATTCCATTGCAACACCATGCACTCCAAAATTTAACACAGCACATTCACACTGGCTGAGCATCAAGGACCAAAGAGAGCATAAGGGAACATGCAAAGTAATACTAAAGATATAACAAACATGCCCAACCAGGTAAGACGTACACCCCTAACTGGAGCTCTGCCATCTTGACCTCTGGAAGATGCACTGCTGTGATTTTACACATTAAAAGGTTGCTGTCCTATTGGCAGCATCTCTCTGGACTGAAATCTTAGCTCTTCCTCTCACTGACTTCTGCATTGTGTGACTTCCTCCAAGACAGGATGGGTGTAGGTTGCTGCTGCCAGGGATGTGAACAGTTTTAGACTTTGTGCATATCGGACACTAACATGAGCTGTCCTTCCAGCTGCGTTGTTCATTTGTGAATATATACTCTCATATGCATGACCTCGACACAGTTACTTATTTTGTGACTCATTTGCTACCTCCACTGTTGAGCTGTAAATCCCATGTTTGTTCACATGGCCTTCCAAAACTTACACTCTACCGCCTGATATGTAAATTTGCAAATGCGGAAGTTCTGCAATCCAGTGAGGATTCTAGTATGCAGATGTAAACGTATGCATCATTTTAGCAGACAGGCACGGCCCGTGCAGGGCGTTATACCAGGGCGGTGACGTCAGGCAGGGGAGGGTCAGGGTAGGGGGTTGTAAAATGCGGGATATGGACCATTAGAGGTAAGTACCGAAAATAATAAATAAAAAAAATGTTGTTGCCCACGCTGCATTACATTTGGCGATGCAGCGTGGGCAACGAAATTCGTTTTAATTATTTTTTTCTGTACTTACCTGTAATGGTCCATATCCCACATTTTACAACCCCCACCCTGACCCTCCCCTGCCTGACGTCACCACCCTGGTATAACGCCCTGCACGGGCCGTGCCTTTTAGCAGAATGTTAATCACTACATTTTACACAATGAATATCTTTTGTAGGTGCACTTAGGGACTGATTATGAGTTTAACTTCTATTTATTTCCATGGGGAAGCTGTATGAGGACCAGGTGACAGGGAGGCCGATACGCTCGAAAAAGCGCTATTCTGAAATTAAGGAATGAACAGGAAGCGAACTGGTAGAAGGGAAAGAAACAGATCTGAAGGCCTCTACCTACATAAGACAAGTTGGATCTTTACCAACATTTTACAACTAAAGTTACATGTTGTATAGCTGAAATGATATACGGTGGTCACCCCTGATACAGCACTGATAATATAAATGAATTCCTACATCCAGGTGGAATAATTTTAACCAAATAACATCGAATGAAGACAAGTCCATGAGAGTCAGATTAATGAAAAAAACTGAATCTTCGTGAGACCTCATATGTCCTAAATCCCTCAAAACTCTTGAGAGATTTTTTTAACTAAAAAACCCCGTCCTGAAGAAGGTGTTACCATCAACACAAGACACCGAAACGCCGCGTCGACTTTTGGTTTTTAAAAAAAAATAATTTGTATTCGAATGTATAATTGTTTTATGAATGTTAATTGAAACTGTATTGTTTTTAATAAACTGTTTTTTTACACTGGTAAAGATTATAGTCTCCTAACTAATGTGGTGATTTGTAGACAGGGTTCCTACACTGACTGTTAGCTTGTATTTGAAAATTATGTGTATGTGAAGTGAAATACAATCTCGTCCTTGACAGCGTAGATACCCCTTTAGCCTCTGGTTGGGTTATTCTACGCCGTAGGGTATATACCCCCACCATCTAGGGACTCCTTGTGTGTTTTTTGAATAACTTCTATTTAACACACATGATAAATGTGGTACGACATTTTTTGGGAGCGCTAAATAGTACCTACTAAGGGGAAGAGTTACTAAGATTTTGCGCCACTTGTTTGCATCACAAAAGTGACACAAATCAGCGCACAATCTTTTGTTCCCAATTTACTTTCCAGCGCTAAACTTGTTTAGATCTAGAAATAACAGAAAGGTAATGCGAAGCGGAGCATAGCGCTGCTTCGCATTACTTTGCGCCATGGGGGCCTACCAAGGGTGGAGCATGGGGGTTCCCATGCAACCACCCAAGGTCTCTCACACTAAACCCAATTTGCTAAATAAAGTAGATTGTGTTTAGGGTGACAAAACTGCTCCTTTTTCAAGTAGGCGCAAGGAAGGAGAAATGCTTCTCCTTTGCTAGACTCATGCACACATCCCATCGCTATGGCGCTGAGGTGTGTGCATGGCGCACGGCTGCTGAAATCAGTGCAGGCGCAAGGGATGGGGGAGGAGAGAGTCATATCTCGGATGATATGGTGCTCTCCTGCTCCCTCCCAGTCGTTCTACGCAGCGCAGTCTCAAGGTGGGCTGCACTGCGTTGCGTGACTTTTTGATAAATCTCCTCCAAAGAGTTTGTGAGGATTAGCATGCAGATTTTGCATAGTGTTTAACGCACCAAAGTCTCCATGATATTGTAAAATTTTGGGGGCATATTTACAAGGGCTTTATCCCCACTTTTTTTGCTTACAAAGCCAAAAGAGCGGAAAAAAATCCAGCGCCCTATTTACAAGAGGGTACTAACATGCATGATCGCATGTTAGCACCCTTCTTCCCAACGTCTCCCTTTGCATCTCTAATGAGATGCAAAATGGGCGTCACTGGGCGTAGCCCAGATGGACTACCTTGTAAATATCGCTGATGTCTACATCGTGATATTTACAGGGCATCCCACATGATTTTAGCACACATTACATTTGGGCGAAAACTGAAATTTTCGCCAAAATCTAACGTCTGCTAAAATCCTGACTTATCCATCCCTAACATAGGGGGTGGATTAGGCTGATATGACCCTGTGGATCGAATCAGCAAGGTGATCGCACTTTTGCAGGGAATATCGCTGGAAAACCAGCAATGTTCCCTGCAAAAGGGAGATAACCTCGCTATCTCTGGAAATGTTATCGCCCTGTAGTAACGCGTTGTTAATAACGCGCTAGCAGGGCGATAAATTCCAGAGATAGACGGCGATAATAAAATTATCGCTAAGCGCGGCCAGGGATAATTATCGCTGGCCATTATTAATGTGCCCCTTGGTAGGTTTGACCTACCTACATTTTAGAAAGGTTGAGGTATGTAACGCATTTAATACAGCTAAACTCGTAAATCTGACCCATGCGCGCAAACCGTAGATCACGCAGGGGTCGAAAAACAACGACCCACTCGTAATTAGGCCCAAATTATTATACATCATCTCCATCACTAATACAACAACTTGCAAAATACACATATTTGCTTCTATCTCAGCAGAAACATAAACACAGCCTTAACTAAAAAAAAAATAATGTTCAGATTTAAAGCCTCTGGCAAATGTCTTGTGAAAATAATCCCTTCCTCATGAAAAGCAACTTCTTCATCAAACTTCAGTGAGATAAAAATCCCCCTCTTTAGGAAGACAGCTCAAAGATCCTTTCTTGATACATTTTTTCTTAATCACTTTGCAATTGTTTTCTTCTTTTTCCTTGAAGTTCAGCATAATTCTTCTATTTCTGTGCTTTGCCTAATCTGGGATTGCATTTCTCATTATCGCTTTGTGAGGAGATGGTTCCATTTCCTTAAGTTGGGCTCTGTCCCTTTCATGTCTGCCTTGTACAAAATTAATTACATTCTACCTCGGAGCGCCGAGGCTCCGTCGCGGAGTAGCTGCCTCTAATTAAGGCTGTTTTAATGCCGCTTTCAGAGCCAAATGATGCTATATTCCAACCATCAAAGAAACAAAAGATGTAGCCAAGGCAGACATCAAGAAAGCTAGGAAATATCATATGGTGGGGACCTTTCCACTCAGCCCCAGACCCGGAGAGTCCACCTAAGTGGAGCTTAGCGGAGATCATGTCCCCTCTCTGGCCAACGTGGTCCTCCATTGTTGGCGATTTAAAGGTTTCCCTCAATGGCGAATGCTAATTTTCTACTAGAACCATGCTTTATTTGCATTAATTACTTATTACCTCATGAGAATGCTGAAACCTCCATTGAAAACAGTACAATGGCTGAAGGTCAATAATGGCTGGTGTAGGCTTTCTTCACCCAAAAATCTAATTTGTGTCTTTCTGTTTCTTCTTTGTAAGTCAGAATATTTCACTCTTATTGGCCGGAATGTTCTAATAGTGATGTAGCACTTCTGCCTTGGGCAGTGGCGTAGCTGGGGGGCTGGGAGAGGGCGGTCCGCCCCAGGCGGCATGAGTTTTGTAGTCGGTGGCCTCCCCCACTCTTATGTGACGTCTCAGGGTGGCAATTACAACTCCACAGTGAAAACTCTTGCCAGCAGCCCCGCTCTTCTCTGCAGCCGCCACGGGTCAGCAAATGCAGGGACTGCCATGGGCAGTCAGAGGGCCAGCTACTCCACTGGCCTTATTTCATTTTTGAAACGCCCTCTGTCTCATGATAGGCTCCTTCCTATGCCTAAAGCGATACCAAAGGGGATGATGGACATAGCGTTTGAGCAAATCAAACACTCACCCCCAGTTAACTGATCTGGGTTTAATCCATCATCATTCTTTAGCTCACTCCACCACCCCAGTTCAGGCATGGCCATATGCAAATCAGTCTGACCCTGTGCCTCATGGGAACAGTCCAGCCTGAACTTCCAAGCCATGTCTACCCTGGACCGGAAACAAGCATCCTGGGACCAGTTTCGGGTTCATAACTCTTATCAGCCAGGCTATCTTGAATCCAGTGGCAAAGTGAGCAAGGGACCCCCGTCTGGGCATACCCTGCCAACTTAGGGCGAACAAGACGATACCAAATGGGGCTTTTTTGGTTACTTGTAGAGGCCCCTCCAGAGGTTTACCGGAAAGAGGTGGTTGTTAGAAAGTATTCCTTTTGCCCTGATCACCACCAACTTTTGCTGAATTATACTGGTGGTAACTGACTCTGACTGTACTCTGGGCTCTGCTAACCAGGCCCAGGGCCATTGCTATATGAACGCATGTAATAGGGTGCATTTACAATTGGCAATGACAGACCCAATAACTCCCTAGTAGATAATAGGGCCAATCTACCTATAAGACCCTAATGTTTAATGGGGTATGGAAGTCTAGAGGCCCAGTAGATTTCCTGCACTCGCATGTGTCCCCTACTGTTGTCATTTTAAAGACAGCCTGGCTTTGCAGACTGTCTTTAAAAGTGAAATGTGTGCAAAGTCGACTTTGGTTTATGGGCACTTCAAAATTGATAATCTACCTTATCTTTCAGTATTAGGCATCCCCCCTAGATGTACCCTAGAGTGGGGGGCATGTAACTATAGGCAGCGACCCTATAAAGGATGTTATATATGCCCTAGGGAGGAAAAAACTGCTCCTTCCCTTTTCAATATTTTATTAAGATATAACTATTGCTAGGAAAGGAGCAAATATCATTCAAGGACTTTAAAGATAGGTACTGATAAAGTCAGCAGCTTCCCACTGTTCAATTTATCATACCTAGTACTGAAGAGAAATTATAGAAAGTTCTCTTCTGTAAGCCAAAATCCAGCCTACTAGTGGTCTCTGCTGATTGGTCAGCACTAACAGGCTTAGCCAGGCTGCTTTGATTAGGTGATATGTGGCCAGGCCGGAGCAGGAGCAAAGGTTATTTAATGGAAAGTGCTCTGAAGCTGAGGAGGATGGGTCCTGCAGAGGAGCTGAGTAAATCAAACTGAGCTCAAAGAGAGAGCAGACCAGTAAGGAATGCCAGGCATACCAACCCCCACATCCTGTGCTGTAGCCAAATGGCAGGTTGTAAGCCCCTTAATTGGTGCTTAACATAAACATACAGGGGGAATCGACACCTTTTAAATATCTAGGGGTCAATCTAGCGCTGGGATGCCTATTGGTAACCAGGCGCTATATAAAACTCACAATAATAATAATAATAATAATAATTTATCATACGGATGGCGACATTAGAGATTACAAACTGCGATCCACCCTATGCTTGCTGAGAATTGCAGAGACACTTTGGCGCATGCTAAAGTGGCTTGAATAGTATAGTCTTGTTGAAGGGTAAAATCCAGGGGTTCTATAAATAATGAAAATCAAATCGGAGACAAAGGTCAGCATTGGTGTGTCCTACAACTAATAGAGATCAACCCTACCAAATGTCTATTGATAACTATGGGCGCCTTTGCATTAAAGTATATATTTAGAACTACCTGCACAAACATAGGTGGGAAGGAATTTACAGCCAGCGCAACTTCTGCTAATGTAATTGGGGTAATTCCCTCAATAATGCATGGTCTGGCATTAGTGAGGGAATATTTTGCCCTGCTAGCCAGTTTTCGACCATCTCAGTAGATGTATTAAGAGGATCTGAATAGAGTTCTGTGTAGTAGTTAAAGAAATACATTAGATATCTCATGTGGATAGGTTGTAAGTTTAGCATAAGGCAAATCATAAATTTGCTTAATGCAATTATCAGTCGTTATATTGCTGTTGCCTGATTGAATGGCAATTGCAATTGCTGACTTTAATTTTTTTCCGCCTGCCTCAAGTTGCCTAAGTCTATCACCTCTCCCCAAAGAAAGCTTTTAGCGCATCCCAGACTGAAAACTCAGAGGTCATACCTATATTAAGCTCTAAAAAACCTTCTAGGGCCAGGCGCGTTTGAATGGCTCATTGTTTGTTTGCAATTAGGGATTTATCGAAAACCGATCTGGTGGATTGCGTCTTTCATCAGAAAAATAAAGATTAACCGTAATCACAGCGTGATCTGAAAAAGAGTCTGCCATTATTTCAGCCTGGGCACTTGATAGAGAATGTGAGATTAAAAATAAATTGATTTGAGAGGTTGAGTGAAATAATTTCGAATGGCATGTATAGAGCCTGTCGTTAGGGTGGTCACTTCACCAGCAATCTATCAGAGCAAAATCACACATTAAAGTATACAAAATCTTGCTTGATCTAGGCTTCTGCAATTTATGAACCCAAGAGGAGTCTAAGCCCGGGTCAGGAAGAATATTAAAATTACCCCTAACAAAAAAAAGCCAGACTCATCTCTCACAAAATAAAATAAAGATTGGAGGGTTTCAGGCGACACTTCAATGTGGCTATAGAAACTCACAAAGTTCATCAGCTGGTTTGATATCTTCATGTGAGCCCAAATCCATCTTGCACTTAAACCTTCACTTTGAGGCTCTTTAACAACTAGTACGCCAACTCCTCATATGGCTGCAAGAGATGAGGCATACAATTCATGCTGAATATATCCAGGAACTTTTCCAGAGGTAGCCCCATTCTTATAGTGAGTCTCTTGCAAGAAAATTATGTTTGCCTAACCCGATTTGAACCAAGCGAGCATTGCCCCCCAAATATCAATCTAATATTAAAATCATTATCTTTGCATGAAATAATTTTCAACCATCTATGGGCCATGGGCTATCCTGAAAAAAATCTGCTGCACTTATATCATACCACAATGAACACAATATACTACCTGTGATGCTACAATGTTTTCTTGTACTTGACCTTTGCCCTGCTGCCACCTCCCTTGAAGCAGAACATCTCAGAGAGCCCTCCCCTTCCCGAGCTGACCACCAGAGACTGCCTCCTTCCTTGCCCCCCCACCCTTCTCTTTGTTGAGTGAATAAAGCATTGGCAGAGAGTTCTCAGTTACATCTATGACGTTATATCTAAAGCTCTGTCCAAATGGCTGAAATGAAAGAAAATGTCCTGATGGCCCTTTTTATTCAGGGCAATCTTTCCTCCATTTAACAAATTTTTTTGCTTGCTCATTTAATCCTAGAATATGAAATCGGCCCTCTATCAAGATCTTTAACTGAGATTGTTTCTTAAGAGGGTCAATCATTGCTTTAAATTCTCGGTGGCAGCGGACCGCCTCAGCAAACATATCCGAGAAGATGTTGAACTGACCCTTGTCCACCATCTGGAATCCTTCAATCTTATAACCTCTGACAGAATGTTTTCTTTTACATGAAAGTCACTGAATCTGACCATCAATTGACGAGGATATCTTGCATTTGGGGACTGGACAAAGGAAACTTAGTGAGCGAGCATCATGGAAAGATCTTCTGTTTTGGCGGAAGTCTCTGGACGAACATTTTGGTGAATTAGATCCGAAATTAATTTTATTGGGTTCTGGCCCACCTCACAACCTTCTTGGATCCCCACGAAATGCATATTCAAGCTCCTAGATCTATTTTCTAACTCATCTAGCTTCAGCTGCATCTCACAGATTTCATGCTTAGACTGAGCTTTTTAAGACAATTTTGACAATCCTCTAAATTGGATATGCGTTACTCAGCTTGCGATATTCTCGAATTAATTGACTTGAAGCAAGTTCTGTTTAATATTACACAGCAGTGTCTGCACTTTAAAGTGATCTCTGTCATCAGCATTCTGCTTCTCCCTTACTTCTTCCAGAATCTGCGGAAAGATGAGGCCCAGGGGGGTATCTTGTATTAATGCTTCCAAAGACCCCTTAGGCCAAACATTTGAAGCATTAATTGCGGGCTGCAGTGACTTAAAAGGCTGATAAAACCTAATGACACAACACATTATGTATATCAGTTCCCTCTGGAGATTGATTATTATGGTGATCCATGTGCATCAACTCTTTCATTTTTCCTCAAATGCATTTAGGGGCATTTTACCTTGTTTCCCATAACCAGGCAGCAATCTAAAATCCTGAGCTCCCCTTTGTTCTGATGATGACCTCATAAACTATAAAAGGTACCCATTGTTCAATAATATATATATATTATGAACTTTTGACCTGTTTTATTTCTTGCACAACAAATGGAGTATTGTAGCTTTTCTCCATTGATTTTGTTCTTTTACATCACCTTGCGCAGTTCACATATAGTTCAGAGCATTTTGTACTCTTTGCACATTGAGCACTGGTTTAATTTTCCATTTGATGTTGCCACTAGTGAAAAAAAAATATATATATATGTATATATCCCAAACAAAGCTGCTTCTACTGCAACGCTGTGACCCATAGGAAAGTGGCGTACTCTCCGGTGAAGCACGCGATAAGTCTTAAGTCCAAACAGATAACAATATTTGCGCTCTCAGGATCCACAAAAAAAAAAAAATATATATATATATATATGTATATATATATATATATATATATATATATATATATTTATATATATATATATATATATATATATATATATATCATTCAATAATTTCTCTTTTCATTTTTGGCCATATCTCTTTATTAATTAATTTCTATATGCACTGTATTGTTCTGGAGGATTGTACGAATGCTGTATTCTGTCTACTTGGGGGACGATTCCGATCTGGGTCAGAAAGCTCTCAGACTGAGCCGGATCCGGAGTGTTTTCCGACTGAGCCGGAGTCGTGTAGTCCGACCGAGCGAGAACGATGCGGCCATATGCTGCCAGACTCGGTTCAGTCGGACTCCCATAGATCTCAACGGGAGCCAGTTGTACGACACATGCATGGGTTCCCATTGACTGAATGGGTACGTCTCGTGCAAGGGCACCCCCTACAGTGGGTACGCATCAGTGCCATCCGCACCGTACATGCCTGTGTTGGGGAAAACCTTGGGTCTCCACCTGTGTCCGAGTCGTAGGGCTGCGGGTGACAGGGGATTCGAAGCGGACCCCCAAAGGCAACTTCCTGGACGTTTTGCGAGCCAGACACTTTGGCTCACACCGACTGTCCGACGCGTACATCATACTGACTCGGTCGTAAATCACATACATTGCACGCCACAGTCAGCTTACGGCCAAGATGTACGGGGTGGTTCAGACCCGAAAGCGACTCGGTCGGTGATTTTCACGTAGCTCGCATCGTACTAGCTCGGTCGAACAGCTGTACGAGTCGGGCAGTAAACACGTGTACGGCTCCTAGTTTTTCCGTCCGGTTCACTTTCAGCGCCCCTCCGACCCAGATCAGAATTGGCCCCTTAATGTAATGCCTCCTGGGACACTGTTGTGACATACTACAATGTTGCCAGGCCTTTGTTTTCTAGTGTGCCAGGAGGATTGTTTTCTAAGCAATATGTTTACATTTCATGTAAAGCTTAGTGGTAAAATACATGTAGGAATATATTGGTTAAACCCTGTTAGAATTTGATGAAGCATGATATAACTTACAGAGACAAATACTCATTTGCAGAAGCACTCACCTTCCCATTACCCCTTAATGCCCATGAGATAGTCATAACCCCCACTTCCCTATTCTGCAATGACTGCTCCAGTACAGTCTGTACAGAATATGGAGCCCAAGAATATTGACAAACAAGAATATCATGGGCAGAATATGAAGACACAATTTATTGAAAAGTTAGTACGTACAGGGAAGTATAGATTTACTATTCCTCACACCACATCTACGTAACTTGAAGATATAATATATATGACCAGTTGAAGTTAAGTATAGAAAATCTAAACTTCCCTTTCAATATTTTGGGATCAATATTTAATCCCCAATATTTGCATGCTTCAATGTTCTGGATTCAATATTCAGGGTGCACAATATAACATGCCGATGGGAGACAGAGCCCGGACTGTGGATCATAACTTAGGCTCCCTGTTTTCTGTTTTTACGGATTTTTACAGATAAATACAGACAGAAAACAAAGGGGCCCATTAGGATGTCGGGCGGATCGCCACTGCCATGCAGGCGGTGGCGATCCGCCCGACATCCGTCACCGGCCGCCACTCATTTCTCCCCGCGTCGGACGTAAACACCGTCCGCCGCTTTTCCACCCCGGTCGCCTTGCGGCCGGAGCGGAAAAGGGTTCATATGGCTGGCGGTGTCTTTCAGACACCGCCAGCCATATTAGGATGGCCAGGATCAGATGCCTTTCCGTGACGGAAAGGCATGCGGTCTTCACTTTGGGGGCCCCCTGTGGGCCCCCATGGTAAAGGCGAGGGGGGGTGCACATGGGGGATACGTGTGTACCCCCCTGCATTTGCATACGCAATGCGGCAGGCCATGCACGGTGCCTGCCGCTTTCTGTATGCAAATGCATTGCAAGCATTTATAGCATTGCGGCGGGTGCTGGTGTGAAAACTGCCCGCCACAATGTTATAAATGCATGATGCGCCCGCCAATGTGGCGTGCGCATCATAATATGCTAGGCGGGACCCCCGCACAGCTCGCGGGCTGTCCCGTTTTCCGCGAGGATGGCGGGCCGGCAAAGTCCGCCCGCCATCCTAATGGGGGCCAATGTGTTTTCTGTCTGCATTTATTTTTAAAAGTGGATAAATACAGAAAATTGTGCAGCTTTTATGTGACTCTCTGTGCAGTCTTTCATGAATTATAGCCCAACAGTTGAGCAGAAGAACAGCATGGGAAATTAAAAACCAGGATGAAATTACTTTAAATAACAGATATGTCAATATACATTTGTGGTATAATGCTAGTATTTACCAGTAGCTATATTGTTATATAACATTTGGCAGCTTTAATAGCTAAAACACGACAGACATCAAAGTATAAGTGCACATCGATTAGTTAAAAAAATATGGAAATGTACAGTTTTACACCTTCATTTATACGCAACACACAAAATAAATATGGATAAATACAGATAAAATGGACAAAAGATAAATATAGATAAATGCAGACGGAAATGTTAAAAAAATAAATACTGTCAAACCGGGAGCCCTAATCATAACACAATATACTAACACCATGCAAAAAGCAGATCAATTGTTAACAAGCTCCTCTAATGCTAGCACATGCTTGAAGTCTCATTTGAAAAGCAAATGCCTTGTTTGCCCTTTCTCACTGTTGCGATCTGCAGGAAAGGTTGACCGGATATGGGGGGAGGGGGAGGGAGAGGGAGAGAGGAGAGAGGGAGAGAGAGAGAGCGAGAGAGAGAGATAGAGGGAGAGAGAGAGAGAGAGAGAGAGAGAGAGAAAGCTCTATTGCAACAAGCAACTGGCTAGCTGTTACCACACAAAGATGGTCTCTGCATTGATTCTAGACATTGACTAGCCGGGATTTTAAATGCTACTACTATGTCAACCTTTGCTCTCCTTATTTCCCCTGGATTCAGGCGCCAAGAAGGCCGTCACATCATCACAGGCATCTCAAGCACACACGGTTCATGGAAACATGTCTACATTATGAAGTTTTCAATCCTTGCTTTTCCAGTAGTCCTTCAGTAGAAAGTTTTGATTGGCTGTGGTAAGGGCTTAGGGTCAACCCTGTGTTGTAGTCTGGGTCAATGAGTTAGTGGGGTCAATTTAATTACTTTGACTATTTTGTTTTATAAACCTATTTATTAAGCAGTTGTTCAGTTCACAGCTATACAGACCGAATGGAGAATAAACACAGTAGGACATCTACATTTTTGTTAATTGACTTCCAGGGCTCTAGGTTACAGAAACCCCATGAGTGAAGGGACTGGACCTAAATCTGAGAAAGGGATTCATGGATGATTTTGGCAGCTGTTTGCCCATAGCAAACCACTGTGAAATTTGAAGAATGTCCTCTTTATTTCACATTGATTATAAGTTACTACAGCATCAACATAAGTGAGCACACTCAAGCCAACAGGCGTTTCCTGAAGCATGGCACAGTATGGCTGAGTGGCACAACTGCAGAGATGCTTTGCTCACTACCTGAGAATCTTTCAGGCTCAGCAGGGGTGATGATGAAAAGTAGGGTGACTGGCTCACTTCAGGTCATTACAGATACTGTCTCCAGTCCTGAACTTTCTTCAACTAGAAATCATGAATTACTGGTATCTTATTGTAATTAGTTGGATGGAGGCAAAACAAGCCTACAACACCCAGAATGCATTAAATAATCCCTCAAAGGGCTAAAACTGGAAACAATGTCTCTAATGGCCTGGAGGGAGGGTGTCAACCTAATGCAAAGACCTGGAAGGGATGAAAAACTCATGTGAGCAGGGAGTAAATTAAGGATGTTTTCCAGAGGAACGGACACAAGGGGCTTGCCATTTTGGCTGATTGTCCTTTGAGCAAAGTTCCCCAAAGCTGTTGGAATCAATTTTTTTATTTTGATTGCTAAAATCATACTCCTTGTGCAGTGGACTAAGAGATGTTATGATTGGTGCTCTAGTTTATGTTTTATGTTTAGTTAACCCCTAGGGTACTCATGACGGAACCACGCCATCATGACTCACGGGCAGTGTGTGCCCATGACAGCGTGGTTCCATTATGCCGCTGCAGCTCCACCCACGCAGCACTAATTACACCCCTGTGCGGGTGAATTAATGAATGGGCGGGGTCATGACAGAACCACACCGTCATGAGCACATGCCGCCAGTGACTCATGATGGCGTGGAGCCGTCATGAGCACCAAAGCGCTGCGCTCATCCCCTGGCACCGCTGAGGAATTTGCGGCGCAGGGATGGGGTAAAAGAGCACAATGAAGGATTAATGTTTTGATCCAGTGCAATTTCCTAAACCGTCAAACAGATCGTCTCACTGGATGATGGATATATATGGCATATGGGTCAAATCCATACATATGTGGAGAAGGCCGCAGCCACAGAATATCATAATTGCATTGGCCCGGCTTATTATGTTTAGATAGCCATATGGATATGAAGGACTTTATCAACATTTGCTTATGACAGCAAGTGGAGAATGAAGTCATAGGCCTTAGATTTGGGACAGCACTTACTTGATGATGTGATGCAGTGCTCAGGGAGGTAAAGAAATAGTGTTTTATTTCCTGCTGTGCCATATCCAATACTGAGAGTTCTGAGACAAGTTATTGTATAAAAAGGTTGAGAGGCTAACCATTTGTGCAGTAAAATAAACTTGGATACGGTTCACAACAGGTTGAAACGGATTGTATTTCAGTGACTTTCAATTTGAAAGGACAGTGGTTGTTATCATGGTACTTGGTGGTGATAATTTTTAGGTTTGGATGAAATTTTAATTACACTAGAACAAGTGAAGTAGTTTTGATAATTTCACATTACTTTTTTGATGCAAAATTACCAAAGATTACTCCTGTTCGCGAAATTCTGAGTAATTGGACACAAAAATCCTACCACAAGAGCAATTTTAGTGAGTGTGAATAGCTGCTGGTGGCGGCTGTTCATTTTCCATTGTATCTAGAAGTATTTTCTTTGCGCAAAATGCATTCTCTTGTCCATTTTTGACACTAGGGTAGTGCTTAATTTGTGCCAGTAGTTTTTGTTGCTCAGCAACGGCCCTTATTTTACAGGGAAGGTGCTATTGTTTTCTTTCATGTGGGCAGCAGCAGTGCGGTAATTTTTCAAAGATAAATGGTGCACCTGCGGTGTACAGAGGTGACTCCAATAGCATGCTTCTTGCTGCCTTGACCAGCCTCTGGACACTCTATTGCTGGGTGTCAGGTTGAACAGAACAGCTGGACATCAGTGTGACTCTGTCAGTGAGTGCTTCACCTTCAGCCTCCTCCAATACCGGACCTCGATGGTCCTCAAACAATGCATTTTTCTCAAATGCCTATTGGTGGTGACCATTAAAGATGCAGGGCTGGTTAAGAGAACAATTGTTATACTCTACACAGGAGGGCCCTTTGAAAAAAGTTCTGCTCATTAAAAGGGTGGTGTGTGATTTTCAGCAAGCATGGACTTTTGAATATTCATATTTTTAAATGGTGCCAGTAGATATACGTCTATTCACAGGAAACATTGTTTTGGTAAACGCAGTAGACCAAAAACTTATTTTCAGAGACTTTTCCTACTTTGCCAGGGAGTGTCTGATGGTACATAAACCAAATGTCAACTCAGCACTTGGCAGAGCTGGTAATGAGATTCCGTGATAAAACTTGGTGCCCAGGTATTTATTTTTTTACAAATTAAGGAGTATATTTTCTAGGGAATGCCGGAGCGTGGCATTAAGCTCAAAATGCTAACGCCAAGCTCGGCCTTTCCAAAAATGGAGGGATAAGCTGTATTTACAAAGATACGGCAAATCCCTGCAATTTCACCACAGCTGGTGTTAAATTAAGCTGCCTAGCACCAACACAGATACCCTTGCATCGTAGTGTAAGGGAGCCTGCATTGAGGGGATGATTGTTTATGTGCAGGAAGTCCCTTCTTGCACATAAGCAATCATAAATGATGATTTGAAACTTCTATGTGTGCTGCATTGTGCAGAAGCCATAGAATTTGCATATCGCCATTTTTGTAAAGATTGTTTATGTGCAGGGAGGGACACCTTCCTGTACATAAACAATCATGGATGGCGTTTTGCTGTTTTTATGTGGGCTGGACAGTGCAGCACACATAGGAACAGCAAAAACGAGGAGAAATAAAGCATTTCTCCTTATTGCGCCATGTTTAGACCAGGTTTTCCTTGGTCTTAATTTTGGCGCTGCCTCATATTGACGCCACCCTTGTAAATATGGGGCAGAGTAAAAATCAATGGTTGTTACAGTGGAATGCCCTCCACAACACCCACTGCCCACTCCATTCCTGCTAAGTATAGCCTGAAAGGGGACCTTATTCACAAGGTGGCGTTAAGCCATGCTAAGTGACTTAACGCTGCCTTATAAATAAGGCGCCGTCCCTATCGCCGCTAGAACATGGTTAAAAGTGACATTCCTGTGGCGATAGGTGTTGTAAATATGCCCCTAAGTACTTCACACGGGTGCATTTTTTCACTGTGGAAAAAGCACTAATTGTACTCATTTCTGGAAATTTCTACTAGTTTCGGGACATTACACTAGAGGTAATGACAGCAGGTATGCACACTACTGAATTTGACTAATTCGTTTCGTACGTTTAGAAAACTCTGGACAATCTTTACATAACTTTTATATTTCAGCATTTTGGACTGTCCTGTGACATGACAGTGGGAGAAAGGCGCGTGAGTACTCAGACCGGGTGTAAACCCCGTCGTCAGGCCGCGAGTCCTTTGCCCTCTCATCCACCTTCCAGCATCACTGCCGAGCGCGAGGTTCTGGAAGGTTCTGGAAGGATCAGCAATGTGTGTCTAAAGGTGGCGTCAGCTGACGTGCCCTCTTCCCGCCATCCCTCACGGTAATAATGAGCAGCTCCTCGGAGCCCACGCGGCCCTCTCCTTTGCATAATGGTGTATACTTTCCTTCTGCTTTATTGTCCTGCTAATGAGCACATTCATATTCATGAATTTCATGGCTGGGTAGATATTATTGTTGGCGATACACAGGGGAAGACACACAAAGAAAACCCACACATTAACTCTCAGGCAGGATGTACCAGTTAAAGGCCGGTTGGGGCTTCCGGGGGCTGTGTGTAGCTTCCGTGCGGGTCGAGTGCCCGCATCAGAGCTCACAAGCTAACAGAACTTCAATTCTGTGCAAACAGAAATCATGTTTTGTGTGCGGTTTGGAAGGTGGTATGCAAGTGTGCAGTGTCCAAAAGGGGTTGAGAAAATCAATGTTGGAGCACTGTTGTTCCGTGTCCGTGTGTGCTTGAAAGAATGTGCAACGGGCATTTTTATGTATGTGCAAGCATAACTGTGCATCAATGTCGTTATGCAACAGCTTGTGTGTCTTTCTACCAACGTGTTGTAAGCTACACTGCCCGTGAGTGGGTCTGTTGGCCCATAGGTATTTTTGTGTGTGCTTGTAGTTTCATGTCTGTGTGTGAACTAATGGAAGTGTACTGTTGTACTTAATTGTGTGCATGCATTTCTATGTATGTCCAATGCATGTTTGAGTCGGGCAGTGGGAATGCTTCTATGTGTGTATCAGCATGTATTGGTGTGTATTGGTGTATAAAACATCTATGCTAATTGCAAAATGTGTGTTCTGGAAGCCGGCCTGGAGTACCGGCGGAGAGAGCGGTGCTTCCTCCCCCTGAGACCCAGCCAGGTGCCACAGCCGCAGCCAGGTGAGGTAAGGCCTGATTCCCCTGCATAACAGTGGTTTAACTATTCACATGCAGAAGGGTATCGATATACACCAATCACATATAGGTGATATCTTTTTTTATTTCCATTCACGTTTTACGTTATTCACACATTGCAGTAGCAGTTAGATTTTACAAGGTCCTGAGGAAGGCAAGGACAAGAAGGTCCACTATTATTGCTGAAACATGTCGACCTAACAATATCAACCTGGGCAGATATTTGTACAAACTGCCTGGTATGCGCTGTTTTTAACCTTGGGTTCTTGAGGGAAATAATAAACTACAGTCCCTCATCTACCCAATTTTAAATCACCATTTTTTCATAATTTTTCTACTTTTGTGCACTGCAATTTTGATTACCAATCACTCCTCTCTACCAGCAGTACATCTGAAGGCATACCTAGTGTGGCATTTATTGGTGTAGGAAACTGTCATCAGGTCCACTAGTCGTCATGTTCGCCACACTATGGGAATATCATAAGGAGTCCCAGATGATGAAGGGCGGTACAGAGTGGTGACTGATGAGCTTCCTTTAACCCTGAGGATGTTACTGATGTCTTATAATTGTAAAACATATTGTTCATACTAAACGCCATTGAGGTAACGTCTTTACTGTAGACCCGTGGGCACTTGTATTGTTTATTAGTTAAGTGATTGGGGGTTGTGTCTGCGCATGGTCTCAAAAATATCCCCTAGGACCCCTTTTCTCCTGTATTTTTTCTTTAACTTGTAATAGCATGATAATTAATCTCAGCCCTTTAACTAAGGAAAAAACTCATCCCTAACAACATATTAACATCCACAGTACCCAATTGTTGGATGCGAAATGTACATACTATGTGCTCACCCCCGCCTTATGCCCTGACCTACCTATAGGGGTAATTCCCAACTCAAAAGCAGGAATCTGCCGCCCGGATGTGTCGGAACGGCTCTCTACTGGACTTACGACTTGGGGGGGGACTTATTTGCTGAATCTGCACTCTGCAAATTTGCAACACTTATACACGGCTACAGAATATCCCCAGGTTCATTCCTACTATATACATCACTCCCACAACAATTATGTCATACCTGGGGTGCCAAGCAGGTCGAACCAAAAACCTTTGACATACTCCAAACACTTCTAACACACGTCAGGGCACGGGTAGAAGAGCAATACCTATGCTATACAGTTCGCTCAAACCAGATACTATGACCCTCACAGCCCCACTTAGGGACTACTGGATACCTCACACGAAACCACACTAACAGATAAACAAGGGACACAGGCCCTGTCTTACCCCAAAAAAATTGATCAATGCCCATATTAAGTACACACAATTCAACTACCTACATCATACTTAATTAACCCCACACAGACTAGCGAGGTCTATGAGGGCTCCCATGACATCTGCCCCCACTGCCACAGCACCGAAGCCACATTCCTCTACATGGTGTGGGACTGCCTGAGCATAAAATCATACTGGAATGAGGTGGCATCCTCTATATCAGAAGCCACTGAGACTTCAGTAACAACACAAGCGCTGTACTTCCTTCTGGGAATAACCAAATGCACCACAGGCGGAAAAACATGAAGAAAGTCTTGGATCTGGCACTTGGCTTGGCCTAGCGTAGACTGGCCATGTCATGGAAGTCAAGCCTACCCCCACGCAGACTCATATGGCTCGCAGATCTTAAGAAACCACTGATTGCCGAGCACGTACAGGTACAGGACGCTACACACACATACCCTACAAACCCTAATCCTCCAGAATGGCAAAAGTACTTAACATATGTAGAATCAAAACTCCACCAAAGAGATCAAAACGGCATTCCTATACAGAATTCATCCTATTGTAATGCTCCGCTACAGATTTTTCTACTAGGCGGACCCTAGTCGGGTTCACGTGCTCGGACGCTCTGTCATTCCAGCCTTGCACACCCTCTTCCATGCTTAACAACAGTTGTACTATGATACGTAAGCGCCATTCCTTCATTGATAAAGTTAAGCTATTACTCAGTCACTCTTTTCCCTTAAACACTCATGTCTCTGCCGGGAAATCCACCACACATCACACCACCATGTATCATGAACATAACAGTAACTTTCCAAAAGGGTTCAATCAGCAAATTCACAAGGAATATATTGTCAATAAGAGAAATTTACATTAGCTTGTAATGCTTACATTGTTTAACAGTGGTACAACAGAATGATGAACTGATGTTAACATCTGCATATCTGCTTTGGATGTGTAATCTTGTAATTCTGTGCAAAATGTGTAACCTATATACGTGTAAACTCTCAACTGCTCTGATATCCACGAATGTTAAAATGAAAATCAACAAAAGTAATTATTAAAAAAAAAATAAGGAAAAAACTCACGAGGACTTTCTGGGTAAGAAGAGTAGTGAACAAGGAGCCAACAAATTAGGTATCAAATGTGCGCTCATGAACACTAGGTCCATTGTTAGGCACAATTTTGAATTTGCTGAATTTCTCATGAGCCACCAAACTGATTTGTTGTTTATTACAGGAACCTGGGCTGGCGTTAATTCGGGCCCTGAAATTATTGCAGCGGTTGATTTCCCATCTTCAATCTAGACAAGCCCAATAAAAAGGGTTGAGGGCTGGCAGTAATCTATCGAGATCACACGCCAGCTGCTTTTAAATCTGCCTCTGCAGAGGGACTAGAAGCATTGTTGAGCTAACTAAAACTCAATCATTTCATGGAAGCATTGCCTATTGTCCTCCAGGGCCTAGAGCAGAGGTCTTCAAACTTTTGAAGGTTGAGCCCCCCCAGCTGAATTTTTGTAAATGTCGGGCCCCCCCACCACCTGACAGAAATTTCTGGAATCTGGTACACTACATAATTGACCGCCACCCGCATATCCCGGGCCATATCCGGCAAATAATGTTCAAAGCAATGAGTGTTTCCTCCTTCTTCATGACTTCCCTCACTACCACTCACCAACAATGCACCTCATCTCTCTATAGCACCTTTCTGGCAAACATATAATTTTTTTTATAGTGCTACTCATAGTTTCATCATACTCAGGGGCATATGTACAAGCACCTATAGACACCACACCATCACTTTTTACAACGTTGTGGTGGTGATAGGGGCATTGCCGTATTTACACGGCAGAGTTAAGCCACTTAACTTGGCTTAACGCTGCCTTGTAAATACGACCCTCTTTCATACTATGCTTAGCGTGAAATGGTGGGCAGTGGGTGTTGCAGTGGGTGTTCCACTGCAACAGGCACTGATTTTGATGTTGCGCCCTATTTACAAGGGCAGCGTAAAAGTGAAGCAGCGTTAAAATTAAGAACAGGGAAAACCTGGTCTTAAGCTGGTGAAAGTAGGAGAAATGCATTATTTCTCCTCATTTTTCATTCATCCATGTGTGCTGCCTTGTGCAGCACACATGGAAAAAGCAAAATGCCTTGTATTTGTACTCTTTTAAAAAAAAATCAATTTTGTGATTTCTGTGTGTGCTGCATTAAGCAGCACACATGGAAGTGAGACAAATGGCATTTAAAGATTGTTTGTGTACAGGAAGGTCCCCCTCCTGAACATAAACAATATTTTCCCTGCACCCAGACACCCTTGAACTATGGCGCAATGGTGTCTGCGTTGGCACTACACTGCTAAGTGTAGCGCCAGCGCAGGGGAAATGCAAGGCTGCTTCATATTGTTGTAAATCTGGTGCAGCCTTCCGTTTCTGAAGTGGCGAAGAGAGGCTTTAACCCATGACTACTAAACGCCTCACTCCGCAACTTCCTTGAACATATGCCCCTCAGTTCTTTGATCTGCATGATACACCTTCTGTGTAGCAGGCACATTAGCCCTCTGTGCTGTGAGGGTGGCAGGAGTGCTCATGTGAGTGCACAGTGAGGTATGCAACAGTGTGAGAGTAGGGTAAGTGGAGTGACTGCAGGGTGAGGTGACCATATGAATTTGGGTGTGCATGTTAGTGCAGAGTGGGACTAATGAATGCACGGTTAGTGATGGGTTTGTTTAAGTGAGATTGCAGATTGAGCAGTGAGGGGGACAGGTGAGTGAAGTGTCACATGAGTGCAGGGTGGGTAGTGTGCGTGTGTGGCTGCAGGTTGAGGTTCAGGGAAAACCGCGCAAGTGCATTGTGAGAGCAGAGTGATCACTGAGTGCAGGGTGAATGGTGTGAGTGCACAGGGTCAGTGTGAGGGAATTGTGATCGCTGTGAGTGCAGGGTGAGCATGAAAGTGAAGGGCGAGAATGAGGAGCAAGTTGTCTGAATGCAGGGTGCATTCCCAGACACTTGCAGTAAATAGTTGCAAAATAGTTGCTTTCAGTTTTAGAAAAGGGGGCTCCTTGCCTCCCACTGCAGCTAAAGCATTTCAGCTGTAGGAATTAACCAGGATACCCCCCCCCCCCAAACATAGCTGCCAAGGTTTCAGATTGCTATGTGTGACATTTTCTTAATTTCAGTGTAATTATGAGTGACATTTCAAGGACTATGAGTGACAATTTCTCGCAGGCAAACTCAAGCAGTGAAGATGAGGGAAACATACATATCAGAAATGACACCCATCTGAGCAACAAGGAAAACAAGGAACTCTAAGACGAGTCTCATCATAAACCACAAGCTGTATTACTGAGCGGTGCACCCCGGTCCTGAATACTGCCCACTGCCTGCCAAGCCCCGCTGGTGGCCCCATCACACCAGTTGCAGCCTGTCACACAGAGCTACCCGGCATGCTCTTCTGACTCTGTGTTGCTTTGCGCGCTGAAAAGTTACGTTGGCAAGCACCACAGTGGCGCTCACAGACATCTGACCCAAAACAGGGTAGTGGAAGCAACTACTAGCACAGCTTACTGTAAGTGAGAAGACAGACTGCTATGTACCTAATGTACAGTTCTAAGCTGTTACAGGGCAGACAGGCGGCAGCTCTGAAGATGATCATGACTGAGGCACAAGAAAAAAAAATAACTGTCAGGGGTGTTGCCAAGCAGGCCTTCGCAAATTACATAAAGCAAGAAAAATAAAGATGCGCAGTGAAATTCGGCCTAAAGCTGAAACCTGCACTCCATGCAAACTTCTCAGGAAAGATCTGCTCAACGAGTCCCTAGGAGGCCCCTGCAACACGTTATGAGATTACTTGCATTTTGATGTGAAACAGAGCCCGCACGCTGCAGAGATGAACAGAGGCCCCTGTGCACATTTGTTTTCAGATCTATAAGCGGCTCTATCCCCTCTCCAACCATATGGTTCACCTTTGTCTTCAGAAGGGCAGTTTCAACCCTTTATCAGTGCTGCACCCTCCCACAATAATTACGTTTCATTTACACCTGTGCTTAGTCCCTTTACGGCGATTACATGGCTGAAAGGGAAATCTCGCATTGTTAATGAGGCTTTAATAGTTTTCACCCCTTCTTCGGGCCCCTGCAGCTTCACTCTGCCGTCTGTTACTTTAATCAGAAGAGGACAAAGGTGAGATTTACGGCGGATTACGAGCCCCCCCTGAGACGGTGGCGCGCCCCCCCAGGGGGGCGCGCCCCACAGATTGAAGAACTCTGGCCTAGAGCAACCTTTATTGATAAGATCAGCCACCTCCTGGAATCTCCTATGTTGAAGTCTGATTTTACAGTAATTGCTGACTTTAACTTCCTTCTAGAAAATAACTCCCTGATATAGAGCAACTATTAGATACCCTCTCATACCTTGGTCTCTCTCACATAGTTAATGGGCCCACACATCAGGCAGGTCACTTGTTGAATGAGATATTTACTAATAATATCAACATTGCATATTCCCACTCTCTCTCCCTGACCTGGCCAGAACACCATGTGGTAAATTGGTAGATAAGACTAAAGAAAGGCTTCCTCCAACAGTACGTAACACAAAATCTGCTAGTCATGCTTGGTATAAAATACAAGCGACAAAATTAAACTATCTACTCACAGCCTGAAGTAGGGATTAATTTGGATCAGGTGGCAGAGGACTAGTCCAACTGGATTAACTCCGCCCTCAATGCCATTGCCCCTGCCAAATTTAGAGCTAACAATAAAAAAAGGTATCCCAACCTTGGTTTGATGAAACACTCACAGCCACCAAACAGAGTTGTAGGAGACAAGTGGACAAATGTCATAGAGGATATAAAGAAAGAGAAAAATATAAACTCTGTCTTGCAAATTACAAAAAGCTTCTATTTACGCCCAAGTCAGGATACTGCTCAGAGCAAATAAAAATGGCAAGTGATTCTAACAAGACTCTCGCCACAGCAAGCAATGCAGCAGTAAAAAATCCTGATTTCTGTGATTTTTTGCTGTTTTTACTTGGAAAAAGTCATAATAACTTTTAACATAGTTACTACTAGCATACAGGACAACAACCAACCCTTAGCAGTGGGTTTTAAAACTACCAGCCTTAGGCAATTTGAGGCCCTTTCATCAGAGCAACTCATAGAGATCATTCCAAGCATCAAAGCTGGATCCCCATATGATCCCTGTCCCCCTAAGACAGTTCACCTTGTACTCGAGGCAGTAGCACCACATATGACAAACATTTTCTCTGACACATTCGAGACAGGAGTCGTCCCACCTCTTGGAAGTTACCATCAGTTCTTCCTTTATTAAAAAAAGATCTAATTTTAATGTCAAGGATCTGAATAATTACTGCCCCATATCACAGCTTCCCTATCCAGCCAAATTCGTAGTAAAAATAATGAATTTGCAACTTGCTTCCTTTATAGAGACAAATCATCTTTTAGTTGAGATTCAGTTTGGCTTCAGGCGAAGCCATAGTATGGAATCAGCACTTACAAAGGCTACAGAGGAAATCAGAGCAACCTTGGATGGAGGTGGAGAAGAAGCCCACATCCTGCTGGATTTGTAATCGGCTTTCAAAATGGTCAACCTTGAGTTAGTGGTTGACCATATGCGAGAACTTCAAATAGAGGGCCTGGCACTGGTCTTATTAATAAGTCTGGGAGGTGAAGTCTGCTTCGCTTGCGGAGTTTTCTGCACTCTGCTTTATGCGGAGTTCTTGAAGTTCTGAAAATCAGATTTTTTTTCTGACAAGAACAAGTGAGGAAAATCCACCTCCCGGCAAGATTTTTCCATGTTCGTGATCATGAATGTCAAGTTGGTGAGCACAAGAGCAGAAAATCAACATCTCAGTGAGAATTCTCAATGCAGGCGGTCAGATTTCTCATTGCGAGTGGTCCCTTATACTCGCGACTGCCCGCGTTGAGAAACCATCCATTCGTGTTGAGAAAGCTGCTGCTCGAGTAGAAAATTTACACGCGCAGCAGAAAGGAAGCAGCGCCCACTTATGCTGTGCATGGTGCCATTCACAATGATTGCTCAGTGAGGACAAGCACCGGACGCTGAAAATCACTGCAAACTGCATTTATCTAAAGCACTCCGCCGCTTGTGAAGCTTTGCGGAGGAGTTTTTTTTTCACTTTGCATACTTTGGCACAGCAGAAGTCTGCGAAATCCGCCCAGGCTTACTTATTACAATCATTCCTCTCTGGAATGCGATAAGTGTGTCCCTGGGGAAATTCACCTCCATTTCATACTTCTTACCCTGCGCTGTCCCTCAGGGTTTATCACTGAGCCCCACTATGTTAAATCTATATGTACACCGTTGGTTATGCTTATAAAATTCTTTCAACTTGTCATTAGCACCATATGCCCAGGACACCCAAATTATAGTCTCCCTTGCAAAAAACAGTGTCCATTCCAGCGGTATATTCAAGAACTGCATGAGTGCTGTGAGCAAGTGGATACACTGTAATTGACTAAAATTTAACTCTACAAAAACAGAGGTCCTTCTGTTTTGTAATAATCCATCTTTCTGGTCTCCAGACTAGTGACCGTTTGAGGTAGGTTCTCTCCCTGCACCTGCCTTGAAAGTCAAAAACCTGAAGGTAATGCTGGATAGGGAATTGAAATATAAAAATCAAGTAAATAAGGTCACCCCAGCCTCTTTCCATGCTTTCTGAGTGATTAAGAAAAAAAAATTCATGCCCTTCGATCTTATAAAAACAGTAGTCACTGCACTTGAGTTAGCAAGACTTGACTATTTTAATAGCACAATTCTTCCTCCATAAATAGAGGGGCTTCAATATCCTTCCCTCCCCTCATAATTTTGCTAGCTGCTATTGTTTCTGTACATACCTTCTCTTCTTCAATCCAAATAATCTTTGTAAGTTTGTTTTTGTAAGACTTCCTATGTCATTTTCAGGTGCCTGAGAGCCATTGAATAGTTGATGAAATGGAGTCATCTAAAATTGAATGCTACCAAAACGGAATTACTCAAACGTTGCAATAGGAAAAAGTATGACCCACTTGCCACCTGGCCTGATGATCTGGGAAAACTGACTAAAGTATCTATAGGAAGTAAGAAACCTCAGAATTATCATGGATTTCAAGCTATCAATGAATGCCCAAGTGGAAAAACTAGCAAGATCAAGCTTCAGTACCATAAAAACTCTGCAACACATCTCCCTCAAACTGGGATTGCCACACAAGGTCCAGGCTACTATCTCTCTTGTTGTGTCTAAACTCGATTACACCAACAGCCTCTACTATGGATCATCTTTAAAAACTATAAAAAGACTACAACTGATTCATAACTCTGCTGTCAGACTACTCTTACATATAAAGTCACAAGCCCGCATCTCTCCTGCCTTGAATGCTCTACATTGTTACACATTGCCAGAAGATCCACATTTAAGCTGCTTTGTATCACCCACAAAGTGATACATGGAACAGGGCCACTCTTCATCAGGAATAACATTACCAAATACATTCAACGAAGGAACCTCCACTCTAGATTGGCACCTTACCTCAAAATGGCAACATTCATCCTACGCTGTTCAAGCAGCCAAACTATGGTACTATTTACCCCTAAACATAAGATCCATGGATAACTACCTTATCTTCAGAAGACTGCTCAGGAGTTGGCTCTTCCCTACTTAACCACCATACTCAAGCATATATATACAGCATATCCCTCTGTATATAAGCATTTTTGGACTATATATGCAAACCTAGATATGTGTATTACTTTGTATCAATGTGTATAATCATTATGTATAAAATGGATTTTATTGTCGAAGAGAGGCTGCAAACATTGCGACCGAGGCAACAAAAAGAGCAAATAAGAAAAGGTGCAACAAACGTAAAAAAGAAAGGAGACGCAAGCGGAAACAACACCCAACAGCAGAAAAAGAAGAAAGCATGGGTGAAAAGACGGTGGCTGACAATACTATAATTAATCTTTCAAGCATCACTTTGAATAAAGCGGAAGAATGGAAAGGGGCGACCACTCGGTCCCCCCGAACGTATGGTGGAGTACCCCGATCCCCCCGGGAAGCCATCTTGGGCGGGAGGCGAGTCTCGGCTGGTATGCCCGAAGCGGCGTAGCCGGGGCGCGCTTTCTCCCGCCCTAGAGTGGGTTGTCCTAGACACTGAAGCCGCCAGCCACGCCCCCGGAGGCGGGCGGAGGCGGGTTTACGCCCGCCGGAAGAAGGATAAAAGGAGCAACAAGCCAAGGAAGCATCCTCTTGTTCCTGTGCTCTGAAGCTGCACCTCCCCGCTGCACGTGAGCTCGAGACGGAACGAAGAGCCAATTTTGAGCGTTGTAATTTTGTCCTTGTTCTTTCAGATATCTTCGTTGGAGAATGCCGAGCAAGAAGGTCGGAAAGCGGGTCGGTACCGATCAGATGCTCCGCATGCTCGTAAAGGATATGGCCGAGATGAAGAAGCAGATGGCGGCAATGAACGGGGCAGGAGGCCCGAAACGCATCGTCGGGCCAGCATTGCCGGGTGTAGTCCCCAGCGGTAGAGGCAAGAGGTCCAAGAGGGGGGCACCTGGGGGAGAGGCCCCGGTTCCCGATACACCGATTGAGGAGCCAGTCTCGGTTCCGAAGGAGGGGCAACCGATCCCCGTCGTAGTCACCCCTGTGAACAAGGGGGATATGCCTCCCGAGTTGGCTGCACAACTGGCAGCGTGGTTGGGGAAAGATTGTGAGGGCACCACGGAAGATGACGCCAGGGCAGTAATGAGGCAACTGCGGGAATCTAGAGAGGCTGCGAAGGCATCATCCTCTGTTCCCCCACAGGCTCCGGTGGGTGAAACCGCAGCGGGCACGAGTTCGGCAGCGACTACAGCTTCTAATTTAGGTAAGCGGCTACTGCCGATTGCGGGGGAGGGGTCTGTACCCTCACGGAGGGAGAAAGTGGCCCAGCATATTCCAATTGAAGTCAAGGAAAAGATTTGGGCTGATAAGTATGTAAACATGTTTTCTTTGCTTACCGATCACTACGAGATCGAGCATGTGAAGGGTCAAAAAGAGTTTCTGCATCCGAGTGTTTGGCGCGCAAAGATGGCCGCCTTTAAGGTCGATGAGAACATAGGTACCTGGGGCAGAGCGTTTGGCATATTTACTTCAATTATGGGGGAACGAAGGCCTGAGTTGTTGGCTGAGTTGCCCATATATCAGACACGTATCATGGAGTATTCTCAATCATATGAGGGCAATCAGTGGTTTTGCTATGATAATGTTTTTCGTAAGGCCAAGGAGCACGACCCAGCTTTGACCTGGGATTGTTACGACTCCATTTCTTGGCAAAAAATGGAGAATTCAGGCATGTTAAAGACACCATTGTCGGGGGGTAGCGGGGGTGAGTTTTCCCGCCATTCGTCTGGGACGCCCTTTCGGACGGGGCAGGTAACGAGCATCACTCGAAGCCGAGTGGCAACGCAGGTAAAAAGGGGATCTGTTGGAATTTTAATAGGGGAAAATGTACAAGGCCCCAGGGGTCATGCAAGTTTAGGCACAAGTGTGGGGGGTGTGGACAGTCCTCGCATCCTGAGACCATGTGCAGAGCCAAAACGGGTGATAACGGTGGTAGGGGAAGCGCCAAACAGGTCTGAAATAGTCCGAGGGGCGCCTTTACCTACCCGGTTGATACCATGGCAATGATTCCTTGGCTCAATGAATACCCGGATCATGTCTCCGCTGGGGTGTTGCGAGACGGGTTTTCGTATGGTTTCCGCATTCCAGTGGGGAATTTTCAGGGTAAGGCACGTTGTAAAAACCAACTGTCGGTCCTGCAAAATACGGCGGTGGTGCAGGTAAAGATTGGGAAAGAGGTGACTCGAGGGCGGGTTGCCGGACCATTCGATATACCACCGGTTGCTAACTTTGTTTGTTCCCCCTTAGGAGTGGTCCCAAAGAAGGACCCGGGTGAGTTTAGACTAATACATAATTTGTCAGCCCCACAAGGTCTTTCCGTGAATGATGCGATAGACCCGGAAGTGTGTTCGGTGCGGTACGCATCTTTCGATGAGGCCGTCGCCATGTTGAATCGCCTGGGGCCCGGAGCGCTGATGGCAAAATCAGACATCGAGTCAGCGTTCCGGTTGCTCCCGGTACACCCAGATGATCAGCGTCTCCTTGGTTTTATGTTTCAGGGTCGCTATTACATGGACAAATGTATGCCAATGGGATGCTCCATATCTTGTGCTTATTTTGAAAAATTCAGTTGTTTTCTGCAATGGGTATTCATGAGAAAGACGGGTTTCCAGCATGTTATGCATTATCTTGATGATTTTCTGTTCCTGGGGCCAGCTGGGGATCCAGAATGTGCACAGGCTTTAAAAGAATTTTGTGTCCTAATGAGTCAGTTTGGTGTGCCATTGGCACCAGGTAAGACTGTGGGGCCATCAACTTCGCTCGAGTTTCTTGGAATAGAGCTCGATTCAGAAGAAGGTTGTTTTCGGCTACCCAAGGAAAAGGTGGGGAAATTCAGGGCCTCCCTTGAAACATGTATTCGGGAGACTAAGGTGAACTTGCATCAATTGCAGCAAACGGTGGGTCAGTTGAATTTTGCCCTTAGAGTTATGCCAATGGCCCGCCCCTTTTCCCGCTCGATTGCACAAGCCATGGTCGGTCTTAAAGAGGGACACCACCGCACGAGGCTATCGGCAGAGATTCGCCAGGACATGCGCATTTGGTTGGCATTCCTGGCGGATTTCAATGGTCGAATTGTCTGGAACAAGCCGGCGGTGTCCTCCGAGGAGCTGGGGCTGTGGACAGATTCGGCGGGGAGTATAGGTTTTGGCGCCATATTCGGTAATCAATGGTCGGCTCAAAAATGGCCGTCATGGTGGCACGAGTCCGGGACGATGATTGTCTCGTTTGTCAGGTCCAAGGCCGATCAGGGTGCGATTGGGGATTGCGTAGTCATACATCGGATTCCCGGATCTCCCATGTGCCCTGTGGTTTGCGTAGAGGAATATTTAGCGCAGAGGGCGGCATCATGGGGGGGGACCTTGTTGAGACATGCTGATGCCACCCCACTGACGAGGTTTCAGTTCCAGCGGGTGCTTACAATGGCAATTTCGGCCACGGGCTTGAACCCCGGCGAGTTTGGGACCCATTCCTTTCGGATAGGGGCTGCTACTGAGGCTACAGCCAGGGGTCTGAGTGTGGAAAAAGTGAAACGATTGGGGCGTTGGTCCTCGAATTGTTACAAAAGGTATGTGCGGTTGCACATGTTGTGAAGCTGCTATCATGTACTCACGCTTCTTGTTTTTGTTTGGTTTACAGTTTCGCAAGCTTACGAGGCGGGGCGAACTGTGCAGTCGACCCGACACCTGGGAACCAGCGGTCAAACATCACCGGCTGCGGAAAAAGTGGTGTGGGTCGTGGGCCACTCATACGTGAGGCGTGCCGCGGACGTATTCAAAGCAGGTGACATGATTCACATGGCTGGGGAATACGGGTACAGGGTGACCTTCTACGGAAGGGGCGGGCTCTGTATTGACCAGTTTCAACCTTTTGTCGAGGGTTTGTTAGGGCGGACAAGGTCACCGCCATCTACAATCATAGTCCATCTTGGGGGCAACGATTCGGTGACCACTGGTAGACGACTTCTTCTCGAGGCGATACTTTCCACAGTAAGTTGGTTGGCGAGAAGGGTTCCAGGGTGCACAATTGCATGGTCCCATATGATTCCACGTAAGGTGTGGCGGGGGGCGAATTCGGTGTCTGCTATAAATCATTCGGTAAAGAAAGTCAATAACAAATTGAGTAGATTGTTTCGTTCAAATGCATTGCATTCTATTCCTCATGGTTGTATCAAGGGGGACAATATGTATTTGGAGGATGGGGTTCATTTGTCCCGGGTGGGGAATGTGTTACTCATAGGAGACCTCATAGCTTGGTTAAAGAGTTTACAGCATGACCTTTAGGCAGGAGTTTTGTGGGGGGTCCGGATAGCCGGTCAACTATCCGGCCTGTGGCGGTAAGGTCATGATCGGTGAGCAGTAATTGGAAGATCCCTATGGTGGGGGCGTCACCCATTACGGATGGGAGCGCCCGGGGGGAGGTGGCCATTGGCCCCTCAACGGGGAGGCGGTCCCTTCTAAGGATGGGACGCCGAAAGGAAAGGGAAGGCGGTCAAGGCCCCTCCCTGGATAGGAGGGGCTACGGGCCCCTCCTGGGAATTTCCCGGGGCCAGGACATCTGCGACGGCAGATGTGGTAAGTTGTGTGGGGTGGGGAGGGGGGTTTACGCTACCTTCTAGACACCTCACACGAGTCCTCGGACGACCATAAAATGGCGTCGAGTTCATTGGGGCCCCCGTCAAGTCAAGGGAAATTGGTATGTACACATGAGGTACAGCCCTCTGTGCGGTCGCCCCTCGCAAGTGAGGGGGTAATTCTGGTTTAGGGATCTGACACCGGTTACGACCTTGCCGTTGGCCCTTAACGTTAGGATGTACAATTTTAAGTTAAAATGTATTTGTAGGATGTTAGTTTCGGCTAGGAGAACCTTTGTATTAGAAATATGTTAAGGTTAGCCAAAACATCGTAATGTGGAAATAAAATTGTACATAATATGAAACTGTTATTTTAATGTTTTGATTTTGTTTCATATTTTAATAAATACGGCCGGGAGGGTCACTCCCTCCCGCCTTCCAAAAGTTCAGAACTGTTTCCGGTTTCCCATCCTTGGGGATTGTGTTGAGAGGGGGTGGCGGGTATCTCAGCCATATGGAAAGGGGCGACCACTCGGTCCCCCCGAACGTATGGTGGAGTACCCCGATCCCCCCGGGAAGCCATCTTGGGCGGGAGGCGAGTCTCGGCTGGTATGCCCGAAGCGGCGTAGCCGGGGCGCGCTTTCTCCCGCCCTAGAGTGGGTTGTCCTAGACACTGAAGCCGCCAGCCACGCCCCCGGAGGCGGGCGGAGGCGGGTTTGCGCCCGCCGGAAGAAGGATAAAAGGAGCAACAAGCCAAGGAAGCATCCTCTTGTTCCTGTGCTCTGAAGCTGCACCTCCCCGCTGCACGTGAGCTCGAGACGGAACGAAGAGCCAATTTTGACCCACCCACCAGCCCCTGGAGACAGCAAGTGGTTTTGAAATAAAGTTTTGAGGTGGTAACTCGATTTCTTACAGGTTGTTGTGATTAAAGTGTGGTTTTAGTATGCAATAAAGTGAATGATTCCTTACAGTATGTTTTTCGAATAAAGTATTTTCGCACCAGTGTTGATCGATGAAGTTCCGATAGTCATACTTAAAGCGGTTATTGTCTTGTTTTTAATTTAGTATTGCTAGTTAATGTCGTATTTATTTTGGTCGGGCGGTAAGGTCATGATCGGTGAGCAGTAATTGGAAGATCCCTATGGTGGGGGCGTCACCCATTACGGATGGGAGCGCCCGGGGGGAGGTGGCCATTGGCCCCTCAACGGGGAGGCGGTCCCTTCTAAGGATGGGACGCCGAAAGGAAAGGGAAGGCGGTCAAGGCCCCTCCCTGGATAGGAGGGGCTACGGGCCCCTCCTGGAAATTTCCCGGGGCCAGGACATCTGCGACGGCAGATGTGGTAAGTTGTGTGGGGTGGGGAGGGGGGTTTACGCTACCTTCTAGACACCTCACACGAGTCCTCGGACGACCATAAAATGGCGTCGAGTTCATTGGGGCCCCCGTCAAGTCAAGGGAAATTGGTATGTGCACATGAGGTACAGCCCTCTGTGCGGTCGCCCCTCGCAAGTGTGGGGGTAATTCTGGTTTAGGGATCTGACACCGGTTACGACCTTGCCGTTGGCCCTTAACGTTAGGATGTACAATTTTAAGTTAAAATGTATTTGTAGGATGTTAGTTTCGGCTAGGAGAACCTTTGTATTAGAAATATGTTAAGGTTAGCCAAAACATCGTAATGTGGAAATAAAATTGTACATAATATGAAACTGTTATTTTAATGTTTTGATTTTGTTTCATATTTTAATAAATACGGCCGGGAGGGTCACTCCCTCCCGCCTTCCAAAAGTTCAGAACTGTTTCCGGTTTCCCATCCTTGGGGATTGTGTTGAGAGGGGGTGGCGGGTATCTCAGCCATACAGCTTTTATCTTTAGGCTTGAATTACTGTCCCGTCCAAAGCTTCAATTACTCCATGACTCGTATGACCTTTTTTACTTTATACGCAAGCTCAAGTTGAAAAAACATTTTACCTTGAAAATAGCTAAAAATGCTGCCCCTAGTTCAGATAGCTGTGATAAAAACGATGCAGATAATATCAATTTGTTGGCAGCCTCTGATGTCCACACCTTTCTAGACATTAATTACTTAAATAATTCTACTGATGATCAAGATTGTGATATGGATGCAGCCACTCATCTCACAAAGGGGAGCTGGGCTGACCCCCTTTAAACGGAAATCTAAATTTATGCCTGTAATGCCGAAGGACGCGATTAATGTGTTCCATGAGTGCGTCACTAACGATATCAAAAAACTATACTCAAGAACTAACAATAAGAGACAAAAGAAAATCACTCACTTAAAAAGGGAATATGCGAAATTAATGAAAAAATTGGGAGAAAATCATGAAATAGTAATTGAAAAATCGGACAAAGGGGGCAACTTGGTCATTTGGCCCAAAGTAGATTATGTAAACGAAGCAACAAGACAATTAAGTGACCCCCTCTGCTACAAAAAATCAACATCTAAAGACTATGACAATGCTAAAGAGATTCTAAACAAAATGCTGGGGCAATGGAGAAGAGAAGGAGTCCTTTCCTTTGAGGAATATAAATATATGATTGTTGAGTTCCCTGTAGCACCAGCCCTTTACTTAATCCCAAAAAATTCATAAAGCCATTAGACCAGTGCCGGGGAGGCCATTTATATCGGCTATAAACAGCATGGGAGAAAAGGCAGGAGGATATATAGACTTTTTCCTTCAAGATATAGTGAAAAACTTACCCAGCTATGTACAGGATACTAGCAATTTTTTAGTGAAGATACAAGGCATCAATTGGGATCAAGATATGTGGTTGATCTCACTAGATGTAGAATCGCTATATACTAGCATTGATCATACCCAGGGCCTCTCCGCCATTAGACATTTCTTGGCTAACCGACCCATTGCCCTTTATGAGCACAATAAAGTTATTGTGTGTCTCATAGAGTGGTGCCTCAATAATAACTACTTTCTTTTTGGCAAACAAATTTTTAAACAATTGAGAGGAGTGGCGATGGGGGCCTGTTTCTCCCCCAGCTATGCATGCTTGCACGTTGGCTGGTGGGAGGAGCAGGTCCTTGCCGCTGATCTCCACCAATGGATGAACAATAATGTCATATGCTATTTAAGATACATAGATGACATCTTTATAGCATGGAAAAGGACTAAGGAGGACGCGCTATCTTTTGTAGAACATATGAATAATAATTCCCTCAATTTGAAGTTCACTGCCCACATCGATAAACAGAGGATACAGTTCCTTGATGTGGAAGTCTACATCTCTGACTCCAAGATCCTGCATAGAAAAATCACTGCAGGGAATGCTACTCTCCATGCGTCTAGTATGCATCCAAAACATACTATTGCTAGCATACCATATGGGGAGATTTTAAGTCTGAAGAGGATTCGCAGCTCTCCTGATGACTTTGAGTCCTGTCTTAAAGATATGTTGACACGACTCAGGGCTAGAGGTTACTCTGATAATATCCTCAATCAGGCCATCGTAAAAGCAAAATCTAGAACTAGAGAGAGTTTGTTCCCTAACCCGTTAAACAATTTGGCATTGGAGGAATCCTCTAAGTCTAGAGATGATAGCCCACGCATGATAACCACCTTTAGTAGTGAAGACAGAAAGCTTAAAGCTATAATGAAAAAGAATTGGCCTATTATTCTAAGTGACCCTGTGTTAAATAACAAACTACCCAATACCCCCATCATTACATTCAGACGGGCGAAAAGTATGTGCACTATTTTAGAGAAAGCAGCCCCAGAACTCAAATCCAAAATCCCTTGGCTTCAACCGTCCAAAGGCTTCTTCAAGTGTTCAAGCTGTCGCGCCTGTAAATTTGGCATCAATACCTCTCACTACTCCACTCCCTTCTGTGCTGATCCTAGATCCATTAATGGCAATTACAATTGCAAAACGGATCATGCCGTTTACGTCCTGACATGCACCTGTGGCCTAAAGTATATAGGCAGTACCAAACTTCAGGTGCATGTCAGGATATTACAACATCTCCGGGCAATTCTTCACAATGATCCGGCTTATCCGGTTGTCCGCCACTTCAGAAGAGTCCATAACAATGACTTGTCTTGTTTAAAATACTTTGTGGTGGGTGTGATTCCTCCATTAAAAAGAGGAGGTGATCGAGAAGCTTTATTAAGACAGCTTGAAACGAAAATGATACTTGAATTTGATAGCGGCTGGCCTAATGGATTAAACAATTTAGAAGAAATGCATCATTTTCTGTAAAGGTTTTAGTCACTGGTATATTTTACTTACAGCCCTCCCCACCCTATTCTATATACTCCCTTTCAGTTAGGTTCCCTATTGAAGGTTGAGTGGGTGGTGGATTAGGATGTTATAAGTGGACACTCTGATTACTATGTAGCTATTCTAACTTTTTGTGATTGATCTGTATCTCTCTATTTATACTCACATATTTATTGTGATGATTACTGTGTTATTCCTTGATGTATATATTCTCAATATTATATTTCTACATAGTATGTATTTTTTGATTACCTTTTTATACTACTATTTATAATATTGCAGGGATACTCTGCGTGTATTAAGTGTTTTGTGTATATATATTCACTATATATTTATATTCTTAGGTTGTGGGTTTTAACTTTTTGATACTGACTGTTTTTAAGAGGTATATGAAAATCATAGAAATTATGTAGCGATTATATCTCAGGGATCTGAGAAGCTCTTAATATCAATATGATGTTGTCTCTTGATCTAGTCAGCGTTGCACTTTTTGCTGCTTACTTTGCACAAATGTCTGCACAACTTTATTGCACTTTTTGTCCATTTATTGCTGCTTGGCTGTATTTTGCACATGGAGATTGTAACTATTGACAAGCTTTTGGCATTTAACATATGTATATAAGACCCTTCCAGTTTTAGAGTCTTTAGGCATAGTTATAAAAATGTATTCATACAGTTATCATCTATCAATTCTGTCATGCATATGAAATAATAGTTAGACACAGTTTTTACATTTATCTTAAAACATATGTCATTATTCTTTGTTGATTTTTGTTGCATATATTGACATATTGGGATTTATCCTGCTATATTCTATTGTTCAAAATGTGCAAAAATCCTTGCTGCTTAAACTACAAGTATTAGTATTTCTTCACTTTTTATTTTGTATCACATGACTGGTGATGTCACTAGAAGTGGGTGTCAACATGGTTGAGCAAATATAAAAAAAAGCATTTCATGTGTGGCAATGTTACAGTGTGAACAAGGGCGAGTTAGCCTGAAACTCGTAGCTGTTCTCTGTGTTGTTGCTGCAATAAATCAACGTTGCTGATTCCCGCGGTCCGTCTCCCTCGTTTGCCGGCTTGTGATGTTGCTTGTAACGCTGCAAGACCAGAGGAGGAGCCTTTATTACATATATATATATATATATATATATATATATATATATATATATATATATATATATATATATATATGTGTGTGTGTGTGTGTGTGTTTGTTCTGCGCTCAACAAATGAACATAATATTTATGGTTATATTATTCTACGTTAACATGTGTATAGGTCAATGCATAAATAACTACATTTTATCATAACTATTTGTCTACAATTGCTTCACTCTTGAATAAAAAAACAGTATAAATCATAAAGAGAAATAAATTAGCTTAAGGTACAGCAATGCTTGAAAGTATAAGTTTATTAAATACAACCTACATCTACATATATCACCTTCCTTATACCTATATACCGACACACACCTCTGTATATTTATATGTATTACTTTACTTCTAATTCAGCATCTCCAATGCACTACCCTATACCTCACCCTATCCCTCTCTCAATATAACCTCTTCCTCCACTCTCTCACTCATCCCAAACCTCCTTCTACTACTCTCTCCAATGCACCACCCTATTTCTCACCCTATACCTCTCTCAATATATCCTCTAATTCCACTCTCTGACTCATCCCAAACCCCATTCTACTACTATGATCTCCAAAATAACCCTTTCTAGACTCTTCCCTCCTCTACCCCTCCTTGCATCATCTCATGCCTCTTTTACTCTTCAGATTTCCACAATAAGCCGTTCTGAACCCTTCCCTGTGACTCTTCCCCCCTCTACCTTCCCTTTACTCATTCAAAACCACCTCCCACTGCTATGAGCTCCCAAAACACTTTCTAGATGCTACCCTCTTTTATCTCTTCACTATCCTTTTCAATTCAACCAGCAGACTTTCATATTTCCCTATACTAATTCACCCCTAATCCTGTTCGGACTAGCGTGCTACCTGTCGAAAAGTGCTTTAACACCTCATCAGGGGTAGCAAGTGCTATATCAATGCAAATCCTTCTCTTTTCTATCCCTCCACTATCCTTTTTCTAGCCAAATAACCAACTCACATATCTACTGCTCAAATGAATTTGAAATCGCTCTATACTAACTCACTATTTATTCTTTTTGGGTTCCGGAGTAGCGTGCTACTCACCGACAAGCGCCTTCGACACTTCGTCAAGGGTAGTAAGTGCTATATAAATGATTTATAATTACAATTTATAAAAATGTTCTCTCGTTTTTGCATCATGTTTAAAAAGCCTCCCTGATATTATAATTCAGCTGTATTTTTGCATTCTCTTTTAAAGACCTAATTCAACCCTCCAGGTGATATTCTTTTTTTTATGACGTAGGTCCTATTTTCAATTAGCACATATTAGCCTTGAAGATTTCTACTAGAGAGTTTTTTCTTTTTTTCCTCTGATCGAGATTAAATGGTCTACTATCACTGCTGAGGACTATACAATCCTGTTATTCTTGCACTATATTTGATCATTAATGCTTAATGTTTACCTAATTTCCATGGTGTGGAATAAAGTTAGACTCAGGTACTTATGATCACTTCATAACAAGTCAGCAATCACCATATTGTATATAAGATGGAAATGTTCATTGGAAATTACTGCATAATCTATTAGCAATGTAGTTTTACCATGTTCAAATGTGTATTTCCCAGGTTGATCACACTATGGGGCATATTATCAAGGGGGTTTATCTCAGCTTTTTTGGCTTTAAAAGCCAAGAAAGCAGAGAAAAAATTATCTCCCTATTACCTAGCTGTCGCTAACACCAGTTAGCGACAGCTAGTAGGAGATAGCGACCATCTTGGGCCCCACTTTGCATGTCAGTGATATTTATCACTTATGACATGCAAAGTGGGTGTGCCAAGATGTTAGCTACTGAAAATAGTCGCTAACATCGCTATCTCCTATTACCAACTTTTGGAGATATACGCGCTAAGCGCGAATATCTCCAAAAGCTAACACCTGCCCTGAGCAGTTCTTAGCCGTGTTATCCAATGGGAGGTGGATAACATGGCTAAGAGCATTAGCTCGGTAATGCATGAATATCGCTGACTTTTCAGCGATATTCATGCTTTGCGGCGATTTTTATCGCATTTGCGTTAAACCTTGGTAATACCAAGGTTTATTTGCGGCAAAAATCGCCGCAGCTCAGCTGTAAATTTTTGTCTCTAACCAAGCAATAGCGATAATTATCGCTATTGCTTGGTAATATGCCCCTATGTTCTCCGTTTGATTATTGTGTGATTTAAGGTATCGACCATGGTATTAAATCTTTTCCCTATGTGATCAACCGTTGAATCTACTCACATCTGTCATGGGATAAGCAACCCCCTTTCTTTTTCTTTCAGAAATTTATTAGAAGATGATACACTCAAAATGTTTCCATTAAAATCAATCAACAGTAATATGTGGGTCTTTGGGTAACTTACCCAAGTTTTCTCTATTATATATATGAGACCTCTTAGTAACTTCACTTGTGATTTTTTGAGGGGGTTAATATACATGTAGAATAATTATCTCCATTTTTCTTTTTATTGCACTTCATCTATTATGAATCGGTGTGCTTGATAATATTCCAATAAGGAAGTCAGAGAATTCTATAATGTTTCTCATGATTCTCAATGATTTCTTGACATCTACTGAAAGCATTGGCTCACCTAAAGATCTATGATATTTGCTTTTTACTGATTTTAAATAATAAGGGCCAGATGTAGGTAAATACCATTTACTGATTCCTAAATACCAAATTTTACTAAATCGGTATTTAAGAGTCGGGAAATAGTATGCAGTTGAACAATCTGTATTTTTTACCGATTCGGTAATATCCGTTATTACCGATTCAGTATTTACCAAATCGGTAATAAGGAATACCTTCCCATTCATTCCTAGGGGCCTGGAGGCCCATAAGAATGAATGGGAAGCCATTCAGTATTACCGATTCGGTAAATACCGAATCAGTAATAGGGGAGCATATTCAAAGGTGGCAGGGTGTCTCATTGACACCCTGTTGCACCCCTGAATCGTGCATGTGTGCACATGTGGCGCACATGCATGCCCTAAGGGCATGTATGTCTGCCACATGGCACTTTTAAAAAAGCATAAAATTGCTTTTTTAAAGGTATCCGATATTCACCACCAACTTGTAGTTGGTGGTAAATAATGAATCCTTAAATAAAAAATGCACTCACTTGAGTGCTCCCTACATAGGATTTAAGGATTCGGTAATTTACAGATTCGGCATTTTAACCACTTGGCTGCTAAGGCAATATTTTACTTTTCATTGAATTTCCATTGAAATCAATGAAAAGTGCATGACGAGTTACCCTTGTCATTAGCGGCGAAGAGGTTAAGGATTCGGTAATTTACTGATTCGGTATTTTAAGGATTCAGTAATTTACTGGTTCCTTAAATTACCGAATCAGTAAATTACCGAATCCTTAAATCCAGCCACCTACATTAGAAAAAGCTAAATACCGGTCGGTAACGGGAAATGTACCGATTTTCGGCCGTTACCGACCGGTATTAAGCTACCTAGATATGTCGCTTTGTCCCTTTGTGAGTTAGCCATTCATCAAGACCACTTCTGCGTGCCATGTTTCCTGCAGAACTGCAATAGTAATGTTTTTCTGTGATAATAGAGTTATTAGCGATTTCCTATTTCTTTCTAAACCCACTATATTCCATGTGATTATGTGTAAAAAAGTGTTGGCAGTGCTTCTGTACTATAGGCTTTCCAACTGGGTGGTCCTGATTTATGGCGGCAGCTACCCAGGATCAATCTTCTTGATTAATTGGTGCACTTTCTTTGTCATCAATGTAAATATGTCTTCCGATACCAATTTCATTGTTATAATTTGTTCCCCTGGAGCCATATTTTTAATTTGGATACATTATTACCTTTTCTGTGATCAATGGTATGCCCGAACATTGAAAGTTATCTCATTTTGCATCCATCGCAGGATGAGGGTCATGTCCTTTTAATTACAACTTTTCAATTACATTGTAACCTCAACATCCAAAATCATTGACTGAGGCTAATACTTCATTAACAACAGATCTTGAGTAAAAGTAGATGAGGGCACATGGCCAGGTTGTAGATTGTTCGCTTTCTCTTGGTATTCTGATGATATTTTAGAAAGCTTTGGGAGTGACTTAAAAAGTAGACAATATTTTTGATCGATTTAGATATGTGACGTGCCCCCCAATCTGCAAAAATATCCACTATTTGACCTACACTGTCTTTAATTGGGTAATTTAATAAATGAGTCATGCTTTCTACTTCTCCTGCATGTTCTGTTGCCACTGACATAGGAATCCCCGGTGAAACCTCCTCGATATTTGACTTAGTAATCAGGGTTGTATTAGTTACTGGAATTGACTTCATTGGCAAGAACTGATATAATTTACTTGCCATTACCTCTGTTGGTGCATTCAGAGATTATGTATTCCCTATTTTATCACTAGTGTGTTTTAAAATGGGTGAAGTAAATAGATGCTCTGAAATTGTAAATTCTAACTTTGGGGTTCATGATGAACTATCTTTTAAGTGACTATCTACTTCTGATTCTATCAATGGTCTGTGTTGAAGTAACTCTTTTTCCCATTGTGTGCTGGAACAAATTTGCCAGCGGTTGAATCCAGTGCCTCCTTTCTCCTTTTGGACTTGTTTCCCGACAGTTGACAAATTAAATCTTATAACCCTTCTACTTTTCATAGAGATTTTTCTTTTTCTTTTGTCTTAAACAGGGCCTCTTTTGTTTTTGTGTTTAAAAAATAGGGCACACCTCCTTAAGTTCCTCTGGTTCTACTTTTTGGGTTGACCCATTTGCCTGCCTCCACCTTTACTAAATGCTGGGAGAACTACTTCCTTATGTAATATATCAGTTGTTTTATTGGTATCAACAACCTCTTCTCTTATTCTACTATTTATATTCGAAGATCATCTATGGTTATCAGTTCCAATCATTTTCAGTTTGGGTCATTTTATCATGTTTTTCACAGGGGGAAAATCCACCCCCTATACTTTCAGTAAAGTTTCCATGCTCCATGTTCTTACAGGTTTACAATGTGGTCCTCCTATCCCTGGTCCTAGAATCTAATAGATGCTATATTATTAGAAGATTTGCATCTACATTACGGTCAGAATCATTCACTTATTAAGTCAGTATGTGGACCAGAGATTCCAAGATTTGTAGGGCTAACAGAGTCACCATGTATACAACCTCACCTGTGTAGCCCTCCTTACTGTGTTCAGTTTTCTCACCTCCTAGGAATCATTATTTGCTGGTAGACTGGTCTCATGTGAAATATCACTAATATCACATGTTAGTAAATGATCCTGCATGGGCAGGACATTCATCTCCGTTTCCTACAGGAATCTCCTCCCTCTGTTCAATTGTGACTCATACCTCGTATGGGCTAGAACATTGGTTAGTTTCCCATAACCTTAAATTCCCAGAGAGCATAGAACATAATGCATACCTTCTAAAGCTTTTGAGGCTATGTCATCAGCAGTTGATATATTCTCCAGATTCAATTTGTCACTTAGGATGTTAGTTTTGATCTGTTGGATCTTTTGCGTGCTGGCCTCCTTTGCTTCAGTCTTGCTTATTTCGAAGCTTCCCTTCTGTCCAATTAGTACTAAGTGCTCATTACCATTTAGCTGAATGTCCTGGTTAACCCTAATATTATCATGAAAGACGGTGGGCTTTATTGAAAGTGGTTTACTTTTGGCTGACGATAATGACACCACAGATATTATACAGTTGCTATTGTCTATTACTGTGTATGTGGTTGTACTCATTAAATGCTGGATCTCAATCTGGATTGGATGTTAACTAGGGAAAAAAGAGGAAGGAGAACACCTGTGTGGAGTTTCAGCCACATCATAGCTCTACATAAATGTTCATCCTTTGTATTCTTGGTTGTACAATTCATTGTCTTCCACTTCACTCAGGATTTTTTGGAAACTGCTTGTAAGAAAGAGGTTTTACCTGGATATTGGAGTGGGCCATATATTAACTATTGAGCCTTCATTGCGCTATTTTTCTGAGTGGTCACCTTGCTATGTATGTTAGAGCACATAAAATCTTTAATTGAGTATCTACGTTCATATGACTTTTCGTTACTGAATTTGACACTTATTTCCTTCCCCTAGGGCTCCTGCTTAGCATTATCAGAAAGAGATTCTAGATTAATTTAGGTAACACCTACAGGCTGATAACCAAATATTTAATTTATGGTTGTTGTTGACTGGGAGCATTTCATCAACTGTTATGCCTTCATTTTCTCTCTCATTACCCTGGCTTATTTCTGAGACAATGTGAAGACAGGCATTGTGTTTCTACCATCTGATTGTTCTTAAGAAGCCTGTCCTCGTTCTAAGAATCCTTTTAGGGCTTTTACTCTCTGATGTCTGCTCTTTGTTCCTCCTGAGCATGGTCACAGGTGTTACGTTGGCCCTTCCTCAGATCTTTCCTGTTGATAATGACATTGCACTTGTTTATTTTTCCAGGAATCACCCAATAGGATTACAAAATTATTTTTTACCTTGTCAGGTAACACAAAGAGTATCCATTATGATTACAATCTCTTATTTCACCTTGCTTACTACAAAAGGAGTTACCTATTAGGACTAACAGCATACTTTTTTACTTCCATTGTTTCTACAGCAGAAGTCAGTAGAATGCCATCTGCTGGAAGTTGAGATTTCATCTGTTTCCCAACTTGCTGTTAAGTGGCAGGAAAATAGACAAAACAATTGCTCTTCGCAGACAGGGAGCTGCATGTTTAGCAGCTCCCTGTCTGTGAGAGCAATGCTGGTTCAGACAGGAGGTGGGGAGCCAGCAGGGACAGCAGGGGAAAAGAACAGTAAGAGGCAAAATAAAGGACAGAAAGAGGCAGAAAGAGGCAGAAAAAAGGTTGGCAGCGAGCACAAAGAAGCAAAATAGAGGTCAGAAACTAGCAGAAAGAGGCAAAACAGAGGACAGAAATCAGCCAAAAGAAGCAAAATAAAGGCAGAAAATGGGCGGAAAGAGGCAGAATAAAGGTCAGCAAGGAGCAGAAAGAGGCAAAAAAAGGTTAGAAATGAGTAGAAAGAGGCTAACTAAAGGTGAGAAATGAGCAGGAAGAGATAAAATAGAGGTCAGAAACGAGCAGAAAGGAACAGAATAAAGATCAGAAATTAGCAGACAAAGGCAGAAAAAGTGGTCAGCCACGAGCAGAAAAAGGCAAGATAAAGGTGAGAAATGAGCAAAAAGAGGCAAAGTAAAGGTGAGAAACGAACAGAAAGAGGCAGAATAAATTTCAGAAAGGAGCAGAAAGAGGCAGAATAAAGGACAGCAATGAGCATAAAGAGGCAAACTAAAGGTCAGCAATGAGCCAAAAGGGGCAAAGTAGTGATCCAAAACAAGCAAAAACATGCATGCAGACACTCATGTGCCTACTTATAGACCCACACAGAGACTCACGCAGTCTCTCACAGACCCCGTCAGACACTCCGGCACCCACTCAAAGACCCACTCAGAAATTCATACACCCACTCTCAGACCCACTTAGACAATCACAAATCTCACTCACACACCACTCATAGACCCATACAGCCACTCCCATACCCACAAACCCACTCATATACCCACTCAGAGACCCATACAGCCACTCACCTACCTATATAGTCACTCCCACACCCACACCCACTCTTACAGGTTACAGTTAGGAAATAAGTAAAAAAAATAAAGTTGAAATTCACTTAAAAACAAAGGTTACAGGAATGTTATAGTTAAGAAATAGAATTTAAAAAATATAGAAAGTCCCACAAAAAAACAAAGGTTACAGGGACATTATAGTTAGGAAATAAAATGTTAAAAACCGAAGAAATTCACTGAAAAAAACACATATTTCAGTGACAATATAGTTAGGTTCGGATTTCACTCAGACAAAACCATTGGAATTCTGATGTTACAGTTATCTAAGATAACTATAACTTATTCCCCTGCAATAATGCACTGCTTATGACCTCACATATTACATCTCTCGTGTTATGGTCAGTGACATCACTGATGACATCTCAAATGAGTGAAATCTGAGGCTAACTATAATGTCCCTGTGACCTTTGCTTTTTTCAGTGAATTACTAAGGTTTTTTAAGTTCTATTTCCTAACTATAACTTCCTTCTAACATTTGTTTTTTTTAAAGTGAGTTTCTAAGGTTTTTCAAATTCTAGTAGTCGCATTTGCAGAGTGGTGGAGAAAGGGGGCGGGCTTCTGACCAGCTCTTGGTAATCCTGCTGTATGGGACTTACTGAAAGTAACAGGCAAGCTTCTTGGCCCTCAAGGTTCTTTAGCATCCAAGAGGACTTCATTCCCCAACCAGTAATGTGCCAGGAGACATGTTTGTAGTGTGATGAAGAATCGGGGCATGGGCTCCAAAGACCTCTTAGCAATCCCACTGTGTGGGACTTACTGGAGGCAACAGTAGTTGCAGTTGGCCCCCAAGGACGGTCATAGCCAAGGGGAGTTCACCCTCCAACCACTTTTGCACTGGAAGGTATGTTTGCAGAATAGTGGAGAAAGGGGGTGTGGCCACCAAGAACCTCTCAGCAATCCTGCTGTGTGGGATTTACTGGGGGTAACCGGAGGGGCAGTTGGCCCCAAAGGGCCCTCAGTAGTAAAGTGGACTTCATCCCCCAACCAGTAGTGCACCAGGAGGCACATTTGCTGAGTGGTGGGCAAAGGAGGCATGGCCTCCAAAGACCTCTCACCAATCCTGCTGTGTGTGGATTACTGGAGGTAACAAAAAGGGTTCCTGGCCACCAAGGTCCCTTAGCATCCAAGAGGACTTTATCGCCCAACCAGTAGTGCACCAGGGAATGTGTTTGCAGAGTGTGGGAGATAAAGGGGGTGGACTCCACAGACCTTCAGCAATCCGACTGTGGAGGACTTACTGGAGGTAACAGGAGGCGTTGTTGGTCCCCAAGGACACGCTGCATCCAAGGGGACTTCATCTCCCAGCCTGTTGTGCACCAGGAGGTGCGTTTCCTGAGTGGTAGTGAAAGAGGACAAGATTTCCATTGACTTGCCGGTCCCATCATTTTTAACATTTATTTTTATTTATTATGGGAGGGGGCCCTGTGGCCCCCCTTTCTTGGGCTGATTTCAGTCCAGCAGACCCCATCCACCGGGACCAGTCCTTTTTTGAATGGAGGATGGGGGCTACACATCCCCCTTTAGTGGGCCAATTCCTGCTCAACGGACCCCCAGACCCCAGGGCCCAGACTTTAAAAAAAAGTACATTAAAGAGAGCTTTATAAAAAAAAGTTTTACAAAAAAATCTGGGGAAAGGGAGTCTTGCAGCCTGCCTCCGGGGTTGAATTTGACCCCAGAAACCCCATCCCAGGGGCCCAGCCTCTTTTCTGGATGCCCTGGTCCAACTCAGGGCACTCACATACAGCTGTTAGAGACTGCCAGGGGAGTCTCAAGGCCCCTCGGTCCCTGCTGGCATCCCACCTCCTGTGGGAGCAACCAGTGCTTTCACAGAGAGGGAGCTGCTAAACATGCAGCTCCCTCTCTGTGGAAGCAATTTTGCTCCTCTTCTAGCAGGCAAAGAAGTATTCATTTTCTTGCTTGCTGGAAGCCAAGCATTTGCTTTGGATTGGTGGGAGCGGTAAAGCTCCCACCAAGCCGTAGCAAACAGCTATGTCCCGGTGGTGGGCACCCAACTGGACATATGAGGAGCCAGCCTTTGGGGTGCGATCCTCAGTGCTATCTATGCCCCCCTCCCAATTACATTATAAAATAATTTCTGTGTCATATAATCAATCCTCAGGGTATACATTTGTATGAAATAAACATTTTAGCACTGCTCTACTGGTCGATGTATACCTCTGTATAGGCTTTTTTGTAGAAGATTCATTCATCAATTTCTGAAATTCAAGCAATATTCGTGTGAACCACAGACTCTGATTAAGCTTTTTATTTTTGATGTAATCACCCCTATTTTGCACCATCCAATTGTAGAACTTCTAATTATTGTAAAAATGATGTCTCATGCAGTGGAAGGGGATTTGTCCAGTGGCTTACTTTTCAGAAAAGTTCTCCCCCTAAAATTAAATTACACCATCATAAACACAGACCTTTAGGCAATAATTAAATAAATAGATATTTTGATGCTTGCAACCATTATCTATTGAGAGCTAAACATGCAGTAGACATCTACACAGGTCACAAAAATGTACAACTTTTAAAATCAACCAAGATGTTAACTCTGCAACTGCTCAGATGGTGAGGTGATTCAGAAAAGGGGGTGGTGATGAACAGAGTGTCTGAATTAAGCAGACCACTCTTACCCAGTCCAAAGATCAGGGCTTGATCCATCACCGTTATTTATCTCACTGCCCCATCCCAGCTCAGAACCTGGCCATATGCAAATCAGTCTGTCCCTGGCCCAGTGCATCATGGGAACAGGGCAGACTAAACTACCAAGCCAATTCTTCACCAGAAAGGAGACAAGCTACCGGGGACCGGTTTCTGGCATTTCAGCCGTCTTCGGCCCGGCTTGCTTGAATCCTGATGGAGCAGTGAGAAAGGGACTCATGTCTGAGCACACCCTGCCACACCTATAGTGGCCAAAAACGATTCAGAAAAGGGGGTGGTGATGAACAGAGTGTCTGAATTAAGCAGACCACTCTTACCCAGTCCAAAGATCAGGGCTTGATCCATCACCGTTATTTATCTCACTGCCCCATCCCAGCTCAGAACCTGGCCATATGCAAATCAGTCTGTCCCTGGCCCAGTGCATCATGGGAACAGGGCAGACTAAACTACCAAGCCAATTCTTCACCAGAAAGAAGACAAGCTACCAAGGACCGGTTTCTGGCATTTCAGCCGTCTTCGGCCCGGCTTGCTTGAATCCTGATGGAGCAGTGAGAAAGGGACTCATGTCTGAGCACACCCTGCCACACCTATAGTGGCCAAAAACGATTCAGAAAAGGGGGTGGTGATGAACAGAGTGTCTGAATTAAGCAGACCACTCTTACCCAGTCCAAAGATCAGGGCTTGATCCATCACCGTTATTTATCTCACTGCCCCATCCCAGCTCAGAACCTGGCCATATGCAAATCAGTCTGTCCCTGGCCCAGTGCATCATGGGAACAGGGCAGACTAAACTACCAAGCCAATTCTTCACCAGAAAGGAGACAAGCTACCGGGGACCGGTTTTTGGCATTTCAGCCGTCTTCGGCCCGGCTTGCTTGAAGATGGTGAGGTGGTCACTGTTGTTTACGGTTATGAGGTTGTGATAAACTATGAACTTCTTTCAAATACTGAAATTATTTTGTCTTATCTCATCAGAACCTAAAATTGAAAACACAGCAGTTTGTTAATTTCTTTTGATTTTATCAGGTAAAACACAGCATATTTATTACTTTGCATACATTAATATTGATGCATTCCTAATGAAGGTCTGTATAAAGTTGTAAATTATAATTGAGACGTCTGGCTTAGGAAAAAAGAAGGCAGAGTTGAGGAAAATGAATTATTGTATCAAAGAGATACTGCGCATTTGCCTGCCGTACATTTAAGACAACAAGCTATGACCTGCCTTGATGACTCTAAGACTGCATTTTTGTGTGTATGTTTCTTTTATTTCTAAATCACAATCCTACCTGGTTGGCAATGGAGCATTATACAGGCAGCAAGGCTCAGTGGGGAATATATTGGCTGGAAAGAACAGAGAAAAAGAGACAGAGATGGTAGAGCTCATGAAAGGATGAGAAGGCAGCCTATCTGAGATGGTATCCCTTGAAGATGTGAGTTTTCAGTTTCTTCCTGAATAGTAGAAAGTTCCTATTGTCCTGAAATCAGAGGAAATGTTGTTCCAGATTGTGGGGGTGTAGGCTGATAAGGATTTTTTTCTCCTTCATAGTGTTTAGCTTCTAATCTGGTGAACGGGGATCTCCTTTCGTGGTGTGGACTTCTAGAAATTGTTAGTTGGTCTTGGTGTAGAGGGCCTTGTACCTGATGGAGCTGATCATTAAGATGATCTGGGCACTTTCTGAATGCAAATGGGGACATACATACCTTTGTAAGCCAGTCATCACAACATGCTACACTATAGATCCTAAAAATACTGCACACAGTGTGGTCCGACCTGGCCAGAAGTCTTGTATATCAAATAAACATTCAATGGTATGTATCTGAACAAAGACAAGAAGGACTACTGGTTCCATAGAGCCTAAGGACTCTCAAGTCTTGCCAGTGGTGGTGCCTAAACTGAATTGTGTGAGTACCGATTCCTCGTCATCTGTAGAATTCTTGTTAGGGAGAGGTGATATATTTTTCTGCAACTAGAACTTGCTTTTGGAAATGAGAATCCTTGTGACCTGTTATCCTTAGAAGTAGATGAAAGACATAATTGATATCACAGAAGTATATTTACACCATACTTGCAATGTATACAAATTTGCAATGTTGTTACTTTCATCAGAAGCTATTCTTTAGAATTCTAAACAATATATGCAAGCTCTATTTTACATTTTATTTTCACCGACTTCATCCATTAGGATAAAACTTGCAGTATAGTGTTACTTCAATGACTCCTTCATTAGGATCAATACCTCCCTAACTACTATAACATTTTCACTGGAGAAGTCTGTGGAATCAAATTGGTTTTGAATTGTAGTTGTGATAGAAGTATGGTGTTGAAAATTGAGTTACTGGTTGAGAGATGTGAAACCCTACTCTGTCAGGGTGAAAAGCAAGCAAATGCCAAATTATATGTGCTTAACCCTCTGGTAACTTGGAACAAAATCAGTCAGGCTTAACTTAGACACAATGTAAAAAGTATTTATTCAGCAGTTCAAACAGTAATAAAGTAAAAACACAATACAAGAAAAATCTCACACCAATTTAGAAAATAGAATAAAATGTAAAAAATGTATTTGAGACCACAATGAAAAAAATCCAATCAATAGAATTGGAGATATGCAATTTTGAAGATTTAAGTGGAAATAGTGCCTAGAAGAGCAAAGTGCCTAGTAAAGTGCATTACATGTGCCCAGACCCATTAACTAAATGCTGCTTATGGGCCTGCAGCACTGGTTATGTCACCCTCCAAAGAAGGTCTTTAAACATGTCTAAAGCCTCCCATTGCAGAGGCTGTGTTTGCAATTTGAAACTGCCTTGTCGACATGGCAAAATAATCCATTTGCCAGGGACAAACCTTCCATTTTACACATGTACGTCATCCCTAGGGAAGTTCCAGGGCAGCCCCAAGGATCAGAATGCAATGTATTCAAAAAGTTGGATATGTGCTTGTAAGTGTTACATGTCTTGGTAGTGAAAACCACTTAAATTTGTTTTTTAGTACTGCATAGCATATTTCTCCTATAGTATAACATTGGAGTAGCCCTATTACACTTTATAAGTATAATTTTCAAATCGGAAAATATGACTGGTCCATGTTTGGTGTCTCTGTAGTCATAATGTAAAGTCCTAACTTATGGTGAAGTAGGACTGTGAATTGCACTTCTGAAAATGTCACTTTTAGAAAGTTGGCATTTTCTTGCCTTAGCCATTTGGTGCCTGCAGACTGTCTCCGGTCACATGACTGGGAGTAGTTGGCAGATGGGCTTTGTGTATTCCTCCTAGACCACCACACACAATGAGAGCTTAGGTGTGTCTGGATGGACCATTACTGGAAGGATGGGAGTGAGGAGCTGGGCCCAGCCTCACTTACACCTGAATAGGGTATGTCCTGGCCCCACACAAATGGCCTAACAACCCTGCATTGTCACTTCAGTCAACTTGGAGCCAGAACAGGTTTAGGCAGGGCATTTCCTGCACTTCAAATCCACTGTATATAATCGTCTCCCAACTTCCAGAACCATGGCACCAGTGTATAAAAGAAAACTCTCAGACACCACACTTCAGTGCACTTCTGGACCTGTGGATACTCTGCCAGGAAGAAGGACTTCTGTGCTGCTACAAGGACTGCCACTCTGCTGGACTGCTACCCTGAAGGAGCTGCTACCCTGTTGTGCTGACCTGCTGCCCTCTTGCACGGGGAGGAAGACCTGGACCTACAACCCATCTTAGGATCCCATAGTGACTCAAAGGGCTAGTCTGTTGGCCTAATGATCTGAGCCTCAGGGAAATAACAGGCCCCCCAACAGTTCCTAGACCTGTCTTAATCGAATCCTTGTCCCTCAAGGGGTGTCCTTTAGGTCCAGGAGGCTTGCTATGGCTCATCAGGCTCCTACATCAAGATTTTAGGCTCTTTGCTCTTTTAGGCTGAGGCTCTTTGCGACAGCAAACAGGAGGACCTTTCGCGCCATAACCATGTCGCTCTCATGGAAATTCAGTGAAAGCACCCACCAATATGTCTCCTCACACAGCAAACATCAATCTTCATGAAAGACCACCAGTGAAAAGTTCCAGCCCATCTGTCCATGACGTGTAGCCTGTTATTCGTGCCACGCCAACGACTTACAGTGACACTCCTTGCTCCCAAGACCATCTCCAATGTAAACAGGGATCTTGCCACAAAACTTGAGATGGTAAAAATTCAATAGGATTAATCTGGGACTGTAGCCGACAAGCGCGCCATCACAGTCAACCTGAACTTTTACCTTTGACCCAGCCCAGCGTGACCAGATAGCTGAAGTTGGCACTTTATGCCTTTAAGTGGTATACTGCAGCTTCTTCTTTAAAAATTCATATCTCTGGTTCTACTGATTTGTATTGTTTTATCTATTACATTCTGTTCTATTTTTCTAACCGGGTGTGGGATCCTTTTGTATGTTTTTTTCACTGTTATACTGTTTGAAGTGTTGCAAAAATACTTTATACATTGCCTCTAAGTTATGCCTGACTGCTCTATGCCAAACTACCCAGGGGCTAAGCAAAGATTAATTTGGGGTTGGTATGTGCCTTAACCTGACTAGGATTCAGGCTGCTGATTGACCATTGCTCACATCCCCGTCAACCAGTAACCCACTTTCTAATATTCATAAATTGTGCACAATAATAATAATCATTACTCTAAATAAGGTACTTTTTAGTTGGTCCAAAATGAGATAAGCTTGTCTTATTCCCCATAAATCCTGTGGTTAGTCTCCTGTGCTCCAAATGTCTCTCTAGCACATGCTTAGAGCCCATCAGGAGTGAACTGGTATATACATAACTTTGGGGGCTGAGAAATTTAACTGAGTGTTCTTCAAGAAATTGAGAGAGGGATGCAGCATATTATCTACTGTGCAAAACTGGCTTGCAAATATTTCAAAATGCTCATTAAAAGAGCAGCGAATCAAGATGTAATTGACAAATTAAATGCTTTTGGAACTCATGTTCAAATTTACAAGGTGCATGACCACTGCCAGTTTCTCAGTCTCTTGAGAGAGGAACCAAAGTTCAAATTGAGCCGGTAATTGCAGATGGGGCCCAACAGACCTCGTTTTTAGGGAGGGTGTTTTATAAGTAGAAAGTGCTTGACCTTGAGCAATGGCATAATGAGTCAGAGTGACTTTGTGTGGAGAAGGCAGGCAATGTGCAATTTTGAATCTTTGTAGTTTTACAATTGCTTAGGCATTCTAAAACCATAATCTAGATGTAACCATTTTAAGCTCATAATGGTATATTCTCAATGTTGGAAAGTGGAGTATTATGTTGTGCAAGAGTTAGACCTCACCATGTAGTACTACCACAATATACCAAAGATAATCCTCAGATTCAATAAATCCTTAGCTATGTCCTGAGAGACTTATGCATTCACTCACAGACCCACTCACATACCCATGCACCCACTCACTCACCAACTCAGATACCCATTAGACACTCATGTATCTACTCTCAGGTCTAGTCAGACAGTTCTATACTTACAAATGCACAAAGGCACTCATGCACCTACTCACAGATTGAGTGAGAGACTTCTGTAATCAATCACAGACCCATTGCGACACTGACTCACCCATTCATGGATGCACTGAAGCAGTCACACAGTTTATTACAGAAGCATTGATAGACTGATGCACTGTCTTACAGATTCACTCAAATACTTATACAGTGAATGAGGTAATTGGTGACACAGTGATGCATGCAGTTATAGATTACACTGAAAAGGTATGCACTGTGTTATAGAGATATTAAGGGAGTTGTACATGCTCTTATACTGTCATTTAGATTGTAACATAATTAGTCTGTTGGGTATAATCCATTTTGAAGTTATAAGTTTTGAATGTGGTGGTGGGTATTGAATGTCTGCATTTGTTTTGTCATTTCGTGATGTATTTGCGGCGATCACAGCTACCTATATAATCGCGACACCCAGCATTGTTGCGAAAATGAAAAATCAGTTTAAACTCCCTACAAAAATATGACTTTAAACAGTGCAGTAATAAACCCTGAGGGGCCGATGACGATGTCGGTCAGAAAGTCTTGGACCGTTAGTCAGCAGCTTTCTGACCGCAGTCGGAGGCTTTCCGACTGACACAGTCGATTTGGGGTCCAACCAGCCACTTTCGATGTCAGAGGTCGGAGCATAAACTGGCACGCATTCTGACACAGTTCTGACCGGCTCGTGGAGTCTTCCAGCTAGTTGAACCCACACTGTAATCTACTTTGGATGGCATTTTCGCTGTCGGGATTACGATCTCGGGTTCCTACTCTCTGTCCATTCAAGCCTTTCCTACATGGAAAGGCTATCAGAAAGTGACTTTGAGGGGCCCATGGAAGGCCTGCTTGCCTCCCCGGCCTACAGTTGGTGGCTGAGAAGGTACCTGGGCTGCTATCTGTAAATCCCTGCAATGTGTGGCAGGCTCTATGGGGTTCCTGCCATAGGGTGCAGGGTTTTACATCCTTCCCCCATTTGTCTATGGGAGCCTATATGATGGCCTGTTTACATTTTTACGGTCGCATCGTAATCAGACGGACAGAACCGCTGACTCCAGGTCAGTTAGCCTCGAGACTGCGGCTGTGTCAGTCATAGGCAAGTCTGACCAACATCGTAATAAGCCTCCTAGTGTCAAAAATACTGTAAAATGTCTGCATATATGTGTTTTACAACTCTTAAAAAAGGTGCAATCATCACAGTTACTGAAGTCATTGTGACTCTCGGTGTCATTGGAAAACAGGAAGTAGGGTTCAAGCAGTATTTAAAAAAGTTACTCCAAATATATGTGTACAAACATGTTATTTAAGTTAGTAATGTGTGTATTGTAATAGTTAGAATGAATTTTTTAAGTTATAATTTTTGAATTTGGTGGTTGGTGACTGTTTGGATTTGTTTTGTAATTTCACAATGTGTTCATGATTATTGTGACGTTGCTGCAAATTAAAAAAATTCCCCCAAAAAATCATTTAACAAGCAAATGAACTCAATTTTGGGGGTCTTGGGTGGCTCTGACAAGAGCCTTTGAGTTGAGAGTGTGTATAAGACAGCTACTTATAAGACTGTATGCAACGTTTCAGGTTCCCTAGAAACACCCTCTTCCCTTCGTCTGTAAAGTTTACTCCATCACCTCTATGTATTCCGTGCATGTCAAAACGCAGATTGTTGCTGTAGATAGAGACGAGCAGACACTGTTTTATTAACATGTTTCCTGGCTTTGGCATATATTAGAGTACACAAAGACAGTGTGAGCGAAACGCGACATCAGTTCTGCAAAGGTATCCTTCATTAGGATTTCCAGCCCTACCCAGTCAATGGACCTAGTGTCTGCTATTGAGTCAAAACTATCTATATATTTATGTTTAGGACTTCCTCAAAAATATGAGCCTTTGGTGACTTCACCACGGGTATCGCGAAGTCGCAAATATAGCAAATATAAAATATTTAAAAATAATGTACGCTTATTAATCCACTGAAGAAAATACAAGGTAATAAAAATACACGTTGTAGAGCCATTTTAAAACAAAAAAACAATTTAAAAACCTTAAAAAGTCAATAAAATATCATAGATTTTATAGTTGGGAAATAGAATGTGAAAAACCACAGAAATTCACAGAAAAAACAAAGGTTACAGGTATATTATAGTTAGCAAATAGCATTTAAAGAACCTTAGAAATTCACTGAAAACAACAAAGGTTAAATGGACGGTATAGTTAGGAAATTGAATTTTAAAAAACTTAGAAATTCACTAGAAAAAAAACAAACATTACAGTGACTTTATTGTTAGGCTCAGGTTTCACTCACACAAAACCAGTGAATCAGCAGTTATAGTTAGCTGACCATGTCATGAGTGATGTAATATGTGACGTCATCAGCAGTGCATTGCAGGCGCGCAAGTTATAGTGAGTCCAACTAACTATAACGTGGGAATTTCAATGGTTTTATGTCAGTAAAATTTCCAGCTAACTATAACTGGTGTGAAACCTATGGTTTTTTCAGTGAATTTAATAGGTTTTTTTAAATGCTAATTCCTAACTATAACTGGTGTGAAACCTATGGTTTTTTCAGTGAATTTCATAGGTTTTTTAAATGCTAATTCCTAATTATTTATAAGGCCCCAAACCTATGTTTTTTCTTTGAATTTCAAAATGTTGTTAATAGCAAATGTCTATAGCTATGAAATGTAATATTTTTGAAAATGAATGAATCCTATGTTTTATTTGTATTTAAAACAATTTTTTTAATGTATATTTTTTATTTTATTTTTTTATTTTTTTTACCCTGGAGCGCTCCCGGGGCGCGCCCCGGTGAGCGCCCCGGAGAGCGTAGTCTTTTGAAGTGCCCCAGGGCGCGCACCGGAGAGCGTCCCATTAGCGCTATTGCCGCGAACGAAAACATCATCGTGACGTATCGCGTAGCCGCATCCACGTGATACGCACGGCGTAAGCGCACCCGGAAGCACTCGAGCGAATACGATTGCGCAACGTAAACATACGATGCGCTTACGCAACGCGACCCGCGTAAGCGCGTCGGTCATGTGACCTGAAAATAACACTTTTTATTGGTGCAGAACAGTTTTGGTTTCATAATGATGAAATCCCTGGTCTTGTGACCTGAAAATAACACTTCTCATTGGTTCAGGCCTTTTTTTCCCAAATGATGAAAGACCCCACCTTTTTTCTTTATTCTGACTTTGTCCTTTGACTTAGGAAGACCTGTTTTTCAATCTTTGAGGTATATTTTGTACTTTGAAATGGCTACAGTAGCAGCAGCAGCTGGAGCATCAGCACCACCACCACAACCACCAAGAGGACCACCACAAGATTACATTGGTGGTCAACAAGAGGAGGAGGAGGAGGAGAGGAGGAGAAGGTGGCCGTAAGAACACAATACCCCATACCAGCCAAGACCACACATTGTATGGGAGTTTTTTTCGATCCCAGAGGGCAAGAAAAAAGTCAATGCGCCCAAGGTGACTTGCCTAATCTGTGGCATTGAACTTTCAAGGAGGGAACCCTAATAAAAAATACTCTTTTGGAAACAACACCATGATTCGCCACATGCAGCGCAGGCATCCGATCAACTATTCTGCTGCAGAGATGAGGCAACTGGCCAGTAACCCTCCCCAATCTTCAAGCACCACCTCCAAAAGAAAGCAACCCACTCCATCGGGACCAGAGGCAAGGGAGAAGATCCCTTGCATTCAGCCACGGTTTGCGGATTTCCGAATAACATGTATTCATTGTGGTAAGACCATCTCCTATGGTGAACTGAGCATAAAGCTCATCGTCCTTGCTGGGGACAACCACAAATGCCCCAAAAAACCCTAATTTTTTCTTATTTTTATTTTTGCTCCAGTTGAGCCATTTTCAATTCCCTGTTTTTTCGTTTCTCCCCATAAAAATAACAAAAAAATATAAAATAGTTCATAAAAGCCAAAAAAAGTACAAAATGTTCCAAAAACACAAAAAAATATAAAACAACAAAAAGAAGAATAAAAACAGTTCTTTTTAGAACTACCTCCAATTTATAAAAAAAGGCTACATTTTTTAAAAACTCTGACATTCTTCTTTCCCCATGGGCCGCTCCCCGGTCCGCTCCCCGGTGCGCGTACCGGGCGCTCCCCCGCGCAAATCAATAAAAAATATATATATTTTTTGCACCGCGGGGCCCTTTTATAGCCCCCACATCAAACCTAGGGGGTCAGGGGGGGTCTACCCTGCCCCCTTATGGTCATTTCCCCCTTTTTTTTGCACTTCTTGTGTCTCTATCCTACCGAGACACAAGATGGTGGCCGGTCCGGACTGTTTCGAATGATTACAGACACCCGAGAGCCAATCAGCTTTCCGTGCGCACCTCGCATGTCGCGCCCGCTGCGCTCCCTGGTGCGCGTACCGGGGCGCCGCCATAGATATATATACTTTTTTTAACCTAAATTACTCAAAATCCACTGGAGCACACATCTTGAGACATAGCTAAGGCACATCGGGCTACAAGTCCCTACAAGTTTGCCAAGTTTGGTGGAAATCCATACAGCCGTTCGCGCTAAAAGTGAGTTCGACCGCCCTATGGAAATTACCATGGAGAAAACACGTTTTGGGACCCCCCTTTTATCTCGGCCCGCTTGACGAATCCCCCCCAAACTTTTAAGGAAGGACCGGACCTCCGCGAGGCAAATATGAGGAAATTTTCAGGCACATTCGTCAACCGGCGCCAAAGTTATTCACAATAGAATTTTGAGATTTTGCATTGAAAAAAATCCTAACTATAACTACCTACTGGCGCCCGCAGTAGGTAACATATATATATATATATATATATATATATATATATATATATATATATATATATATATATATATATATATACATGTGTATATATATATATATATATTATATATATATACATGTGTATATATATATATATATATATATATATATATATATATATATATAAATATACATGTATATATATATATATATATATATATATATATATATATATATATATATATATATATACACACACACACACACACACACACACACACACACACACATATATGCCCCTATTGTTACAATAGTGTGTAACAATAGAAGTCAACATAAAACAGTGAATCCGAAGCATTTTATATTCTGCCCTAAGCTGAGATGGGAGCAATAACTGCACAACCACACGTGTCTGTAAACAGTCCATCATCCTGCCTTGCACTGCCCGGGTGAACCCCTGAGCTCTGATTCAGAGCTCCCTCCAGGAAACTACGCTGTATTTAGCTAACAGTCTCACCTCTACCCAGATCTGGAGAACCTAGCACATTTATTAAAGCTTTTGATCCTTAGGAGACAGATTAATAAGGGGAGCGTGGCAGTTCTGCGTGATAAAGTGAGTCAATAAACAGAAATGTGTGCTGACACCAGATATACTGATCCGCAGCTAATAGGCTGCTTTCTTGGCCCGCCACCAGGAGAAAGCACTTGAAAAGGCACTGTGATGATTAAATACGGTTTCCTATCTCCATTTTGTGGGATATTTCTTGTATAACTATTACTTGCAAATTCCCCTGACAGATAAATAATAGACTGCATCCATTTTTGTGATATAATGAATGTGAAAGTGGATGGAAATGGAAACAGAGAGGCTTGGTGTTTGTCTGTATATGTTTATCAACACAATGACTCATGACAGGGCGGCCTGAAGGAAGGATTATGACATTGCCTGGATGGGGCTTCAGCACACAGAAATAGGTTCTGAGAGATTTCCTGGGGTCTGCAAAAGTGCACGCATCCCAGCAATGGATTCTGAGCCTCAATGGTAGCAGCAGTCATTTAAAGGACACTTGCCACCTCCATGTGGTCATATCCAGTGCTTCCATAAAGCACTTAAGGGTGTTGCTTTACAACACCCACACTAGTTGGCGCTAAATCACAAGGCAATGTAGAACAATTGCCTTTTTCTTGGGGGTCGGAGAGCATTTTAAAGGCAAAATGTTATCTTTCTACTGCAGCATTGAATATCCTTGCACCTTTCTGCATGATGCAGTGTGTGATGACACTTTCATTTCAACTATGATTTTAGTAAAATAGTGTCACTGACCTTGGGCAAAACAATCTGATCCCATCCAGCCATTATTTGCTCGAGATCCATGGTAAATCAGATACATTTTTGGAACTAGAGTTGTTTTATTTTAAAATCAAAAGTAATAGACAGTATAAAAGGCAGCATGATACAATTAAACACAATTACATAATTGTTTGCCTTTTCACAATCCACCCAAGAACAGGCTGATTCAAGAGTAGAATCCAATAATGAAAGTTCTTTCAACACAGGCATAGTATGGTGGGGGAAGTTCCAGTGGTGAATTCACCCGTGGTTTTAGCACTATTACCAAAAATCAAAGCCTTTTCTATTATTATTCCACTCCAAGGCCCTGATATGCAGACAGACAGTAATGGGAAATTTACCACTTTCAGGAGGAAGTGCAAAATCCAAAGGAGAAAATTAACTAGTGAAATTTCTTTCGCCATAGCGAAAAAACGAAATATACTGGACAGGCAGATCAACTGATCTTCCAACAAAACATGCATGCACTGTGGGTCCTACTTAACTAAAACAACATGCTGCAATTGGAGAAGTTCTTACATTGAGAGAACATATTTGGAAAGTTATGTATCACTGGATTCAGTCCATCTCTGGTGAGAACAATTTCAGATTTTGTAACATGTTTATTGTGTGAAGGTTGTTACATTACTGATTAGCACAGATGTACCCATTTCAATAACTTTAGCTGCAACAGAATGTACACACTTTATCACATTTGACCCACTTATCTCATTTAATGTATACACAAATTGATGGATGAAATGCTTTAAATAATCTCAGCCATTGGTAACTGAGGGGGCATAGTGGATGAAAAACAATGGATTTTTTGATGCCCTATGTGGGAGGGTGTAAAGAAGTGGTTGGTTATTCAGAAAGAATGAATAACAGGCGTAGGTATCAATCCAAAAGAAGTTTAATCCAAATTAATCAGCATCTCATGGGAGAGCCACCGGCTAGTAGCAAGCATAACAGTTGAATGAATCGCTACAAACACAGGGAAGCAAAGCAATAGTTAAACAGACATTGCATCCTCGAGAGATGCACCTTCAAACATAAACATGTTTGAAGGAACACTCTCTGCGAGGATGTGGAGCATGGAACATAGAAGGTTACGAATACATGACCTAACAAGAGCAGTGAGCATTGATGGAAGTAGAAGAAAGACAATACCTTACAGAGGGGTATGTCCAGATGTGGGTTCTGTACTCACTGTGCCACTGGAATCAAGCTGTACCTGGCTGATGTGGCCATGACGAGGGCAACACTGGTCCTGAATTGATTGTATTCGGGTTAAGGGACAACCTGACCAAGCAGTTTGGGCTGGAATGTTCCAATTAGAGCAGGGTCATGTATATTATATGGCTGGGTCCAAACTGAGGTGGCATGTTGGGGAAAAATTATGGACTGGGATGGGGCCTGAATGATCGCCAATGGCTGAGATTATTTTAAGCATTCTATCCATTAATTTGTTTTTGTTATCTCATTTAACAGCATTTTACATCATACCACTCCGTGTAGACTACTTGTTCCACTTCGTTATGCTTTGAACTATTTAATAGAGATGTGTGAAATTTTAATTACATAAATGTAGTGATGCATAGTTAATAATTATAGGCCTAGCATAGGTTATGGAGTTCACACTTTTTTTATGAATAGGTATTTGGGTAGTTTTCTCTTGAAAGCATTAGAAGTGCTGGTGACTCACAAGTATTCTTTGTGTGATTATGTCTTTTTTAGCTTTTTCTTGTGGCTACTCTGAAACCGAGCTATGCTGATAGCACCCAAGGGATTTGAATATGTGCATTTTTTGCTTAGTTTTCTCTCCAGAGTGACTCATCCCAAAATACACTTGTGAACTAAAAAGTACTCACAAAAGCCGCAATTTTAATATACAAGCCTAATTTGCATCAAACTTTACAACCTTTGCAGATTTTTCATAGTTTTGCAAGAAATATCCAAAGTTTACAAGAAGAAATCTTTGTAACTTCATCTATTCGAACAGGTGACACTTTGGTGGTTACACATATCACCCATAGCCATCCTAGAGACCACACCAACATTCACTTTGCTCATACAACATTCAACAAATTAAGATGAGCAGCACAAAGTTAAACTCATTAGCCCTTCATTGATTGTGGAGATTATCATATTGTCCTTTCATATGTTTAGAACGGGGGCCGGGGGAGTTCTTTCTTCTTTATCAGCTTCTAGTGGGAACTCATTGAATAGGAATGTTGTTGTTTCCTAACTAGTTAATAGACTATCTTGTGATCTCATGCTAATGTTCCTGAATAGGTCTTTGGAGTTCACGAGACGCCGACCAAGGATATTCGTAGGTCGCCCGTACTGCAGGGACCTGAAGTTTGAGACGGAAGAATTGGTTCCGTATTTCTCATCATTGTTTCTGATTTTTGGACTAAATAGGAGTGAAATCAATGTGCAAGACGAACGATTGAAATTTGGGGGGACCGCCTGGATTACTATTTGTAAGAGGACGGTTGATTTAGTTGTCGGATTCATATGGTCAAACATTGGATATTGAGAGAAGCTTTTTAATAGGAAGGGGACTTTCACCCTGGAATATCAATTTACCGCCTGTAATTGCGAAGGGCAGTAATCTGGAGTGTACAGGATACATAAGCCCTGAGGAAGTCGTGGGTACACACCCAATGACGACGAAACGCATTGGCATAAGGGAGTGGAAGAATTTGACCAAGTGAAATGAAATAGAGACACAAGACAAGCATAATAACTTGTAGATCAATCTGTATATCTTTGTGTATTGTCAAATTTATATGTCATTTGGCTTGTGCTTCGGAAAATTGATGTTCTGGAATAGTAGGTCTTTTACCAGGACTCATTGTCTGATTTATAATTTAGTGGACAGGTTACTCCATCTCAAATGTGACAGATGTCCCGTCATATTTCAAGTGCATCATAGCCTGTGGCACCTGTAAGAAGGCAAACGGGACATCTGTCACGTTTGTAGCTGAGTAACGCTTCCACCAAACTCTAAATCAGGCCGTTGGTGCCCATATCTTTTTTTTTAACATAGCATCACAAAAGCTTGAGACTGGCCTTATCTACGGTCTGTAGACGAGGCTAGTTGTGACTGGGTCCTCAAGGCAGTAGGGTTCCCTTGCTCCAGAATCCTTCATTCATGGTACTGAGGATGAGGACTTGGATTTTCTGTTCCACTGCGAGGCAGTGTGTGTAGGTGCATTGGATTACCTTTCATTGGATGTATGACGTTACAACGCATGCTTTTACCACGCATGCTGTTACAACGCAGGTTTTACTACGCATACCATTACAACGCATAGCGCTTTGGGGTGCTGGATTGTGAATAGTGTAATTTACTATTCCAACTCCAGTCGCCGTGGACACTAGGGAAGGTGTTGGATAGTAAATTAAATCTATTCCCTATCCTAGAGCGCCCCCCAGCGCAATGCGTTGTAATGGTTTGCGTTGTAAAACCTGCTTTGTAATAGCACAGCGTGGTAAAAGTTGCGTTGTAAAGGATGTTTCCCCCTTTCATTACATGACTTGATTGTAATTTCCTCTTGTTTGCCCTGATTTAGGACCAGGCGGATCACCTCCTGACTGTCCTTTCATTAAGAGGCTCCATGTGGTCTGGGAAACAAGTAACCACACTAACTCTTTAAATATAACAAAAAGCCAACCAACCCTTGATTTGAAGACATTTTACACTGAAGTTTGTTTGCCTCTTTCCCTCAGACAGGCTCTTTTATTCATACTGCATGTTGTATTTCATTTAGTAAAGTCTTCTTCTTCCTCTGACTCTTTTTTCACATTTTCTTTCAGTTTGGGGTGTGCTATGGCGTCGTTCTCTTTACTTCTACTGTTCATATCCTGGATCTATAGTGAATGGTACATTTTGTGTTTCTCATGGTGGTCTTTGCGACAGAGAATGATATCCTTGAAACCCTGCAGTTCCTTTACATTAATTCCTGTGAAACACACGTCTAAGCCTCCTCTGGTTGGGATGTTCCAGATGAGGTTTGGTGACCCTTTCCAGACATTGGCATCCTACTATTCAATGTGTTTGAAGGGCAGTAAGGTTCCTGATATGCAGGATGCCCAGAGAAATCCCCAACCTGGTCCCACTCACAGAATTTCATTTCCCTGCAGAGGCAGAGGACACATACTTATTTGCTGCACCTTATATATTTAAAAAGTAAATGCGAGCATTAGCCTACTGTGTAGGTTGAAGGCCGCCATTTGCTTGATGAACAGAGTTCCTTCAGGGCAGGTACATCTCGATGAAGATCCAGTTGTTTTTACCATGCCTTGGGTGGTGCTCTTGAGGGCGTATGCTTTGATACTCTCTAGATGTTTTCCTACTATCCTCCCTTGGCATGTTTCAATTCTTATTGAAATGAAGGAAAGCCACGGTAACATCCACAGTTTGATACATGCTCTCAGGAGATGCAATTCTAACCATAACCTATACAGTTGTGAATACATTTACACATGTGCTAAGAGTTGATGTGCCGGCTAGTTTGTCTTCCTCTCATATTGGGATTTTCCCAAGCCTGCGATTCTTAAGTAACCTTTCTTTCAAATTTAGTACTAAATGGGTTGTTGTGTTGACCAGTATCTTGTGATTAATAGGAGCAGGACTCTGTTGTACTGTTTTGACAGCTAGAGTAACATGAGTGTACCTAGGACTACTCCTCTCAGCTATGCAGGTCTCCACTGAATCTTGCAACACTAACAGTTGTAGTAAATTCTGATTGACCCATGGGTTCATCAGACAGGTATAACTTGGGTCATCTGACAGTGGTTATTTTCTCTATGCACTCGATGCCTTATGCTTATCGAAGTACTGCATCAGTTGATTGCTTTTATTTTGCTGATGCCAGCATGTTGCCTGCATGTCATGTGCTTAGGTTACAACTAGCCTGTGATGGCTTCCACACCTGTTTGTGATTACATTGATGGCACTGTTACCTATAGCACATTTATGCTCTAAAGAACTCTGTATAAGCTACAACGCTGTTTACTAGGTATAGTTGTATGTAAACACCTCACATGTTTCCTTTTGTATTACAATGATATCTGTTTTCCACTGTGATCCCTGTGATGCATTAAATACACAATGCACTAACTACTTTTGAAAGAAAGGATAGAAAGGGACATGCTATTCTATTTTTATATTGTACTGTATAACAAATAAAAGAAGAGTATTGTTATTTGGGGACCATGTTTCTTCTGATCTGTTTCACGTACCAAAACCTTACCCTATCTGTTCCAATAGTATGGCAGCCTTCTTGGGTCTCCACATCCTGAATTTATGGTATGAGATTATTAGGCACACTTAGCTCTTGTTTCAGTTCTGCTCTTGACTGCTGTCAGCTCCACAGGGCCCTTGCACCACTCACTTGCTCTTGGATTGGTAGGTGGTGAGACTGCATTAAAAGCAGCAGGAAATATGCTCCAAAACTAACAAAACACCAAATAACTCTTGTTTGACTGTCACACTTGTAAATGTGTCAATGTGCTAAGTTTAACTTAAAAGTGTCAAACATTTAAAGATACTTTCCTTTATTTTCCTGTTATTTTTTTTAATTCTTTTTGGATTCATCTTCATTGGTCCACACCCAAGTACAACAAAACATGCTGTCCTTTCAAGGTTGATGAATTATTATTATATATGTGTTCTGTATTTAATTTATATTCAGGAGAGCCTTGGAGAGTTGGAAGTAGATCTACTTCCAACTCACTAGTAACTGAGGATTAAATGTCATATTTGATCAGGCTGTGGAGACCTTGGGATTGTGGATCAGAAGGCACTTCTATTGCATCTGTTGTATATTGATGTGATTTGCATGCATTTGTCTTACCACTGTCATGTCTAGTGGCGTTTAGTAGCCATTTATTTTCCAATTTATAATTTTGTTTCAGATGTTCAGTTGACATGTTGGATGGCTTTCATTTGTCCTACCCCTCTTTCAGATGGCCATTTCAACCACAGATCCCTCTGCATTGCTCTTCCATTTTGAGTTTAGGGTTTGAAAAACCCCTAGATTGCACCTTTGGGATACTGGGCTGATGTTTACTTTTTTTAGGTAGTTGGATCCATAACATCTTATCAAATCCTACTCTATCTGGGTATTTTATATATTTGCTAAGCATTGTATGTGGCTATCACCACGGTCCAGTCCCCTCACAGCTTAGTTTTAAGCAGTGATTAGTTTGTAAAAAAATAACTGCTGAGGCTCTCATCAGGTTGCAGATTGCATCAGCCCCTTTATCCTATTAGCACCGCCTACAACAGAACCAACTACTAACCATGAAAGTGGGGAGAGGATGTGATGTAATGGCCAGAGCTGCTGACTTCGGGGCTGGGGAACCAGGTTTGAGTCTTGGCTCAACATCCTTTGATTCTGCCCAAATCATCTAATCTCCTTGTAAATGAATGTGTCGTTAAGTGGTGCTCTTGAAAAGTGCTGGTGTTGGGGATTATGTGCCGGTACTGAGCATATGAACCACTGGCTCAAATTAAGCTCAGGTTTCAAGCATGTTATGTCTCTGCGCAGTTCTGCATTCATCCACATATGGTTCCATATTCGACCATCAGACAATATCGGTATGCCTTGATCATCAGACAATATCTGTACCCCAGATTTCAACCTCATTCAGGAATGGTTGTTTGTGTGATCTCATACTTTCATTCTGAGGTTACCTGGCTTAAGCTCATCTGGTGCTCTTGCTTCTTCATGGTAATTCATTTTGATTGGTGTTGTTGGTGGAAGATATATTCTCCATTCATGTTGCGGCGTTACTAAGATTAGTGGGCTTCACTGATCTCAAACAGACATGCAACGGAAAAAAATAACAAGCATTGGCAAAACCAACAGGTAGTGTCCTTGGTGCTAAGGCACAGAACAATTGACATTGTCAAATATGTTTTTTTTCCACATATGACCACTATGCATGCACTCATACTGCTAACATCTTTTAATGTTTTTTGTTTAAGAAAGACCATTCAAAGATGACTGCTGTAAGCGTGTTGTGCAGCGGCCATCTTGGAACGTTTTTTTTTTCGAATTCAGAAAAGCCATTCCATGATGGCCTCTGATACTGCGTTTGCATGCACAACTGCATTCTAGAATGTTTATTTAAAGCCAAAGAAGACGTCTTCCAAGATTGCTGCCATATGTGCGCGCATAATACCCATGCATGTGTGGCACTCTTTGAATGGTTTTAGAACCATCAAAGATGGCCACCCACCAAATATATGTGAGCAACAGACAGCATGGGGCATCTGGAGGAGGAAAAGAGGACACTGGAGTACTACTTTGTAAATAATGAGAGCAGGAGTCAGAAAAGAAGGGTGCTAGGGAGAAAAAAGGAGAAAGAAACAGAGAAGGACAGAAAACTGTCACTCATGCAATGCAGGGCAACATCTGGAAAGGGGCGACCACTTGGTCCCCCCGAACGTATGGTTGGGGGCCCCGATCCTCCCGGGAAACCATTTTTGGCGGGGGCGTGGCTCGGCTGGTATGCCCGAAGTGGCGTAGCCGGGGCGCGCCTTTTTCCCGCCCAAGAGGGGTTGTCCTAGACACCTACACCGAAGACCACGCCCAGTAGGCGTTTCGGAGGAGGGTACACGCCCTCCCGCAGAAGAATAAATAGAGCGGGAATCCGAAGAAGCATCCTCTTGTTCCTGTGCTCTGAAGGCTGCACCCACTCATTGCTCGTGAGCCCTCGACGGAACAAGCGGCAATTTTGAAAACTTGTAATCTTGTTGTTTCTCTTTCAGTTATTTGGAGTCGAGGAGTCCAGGACCTCGTTGATCGGCTAGGAGCAGAATACTCGAAACCATGGCTGGCAAGAAAGCAGGAAAGGGTTCCGAGACGGATAAGGTTTTACGCCTATTGTCGAACCGGATGGCTTGCATGGACCGAAAACTCGGGCAAGTCCAATCGATCGGTCGAGGTTTGACGGAGGTAAAAAAACAGTTGGCTGCACTGAGCAACCCCGGTAACCCTAAGAAGGTAATAGGCCCGGCCTTGCCGGGAGTCGTCCCCGAGGTTAGAGGGAAGCGGGTCAAGAAGAGGGCGGTTTCGGGGGAGGTTCCGGGTCCAGAGGTACCCCCAGTCGCCCCCGTCATGCCGGCAGTCAACCCGGTACCAAACCCAGATATGGGTCAGCCGATCCCGGTTGTGCTTACCCCCGCTAATGATGAGGAGGTGCCTCCTGAATTGGCCATCCAGTTGGCAGCATGGCTCAAGAAAAAAGCAGGGGGGGCAGTGGCCCCTGGAGACCCGGCCGAGGAGGCCAGACTACTAATCGAGCAATTGCGGCAGTCGAGAGATGTCGCAAAGGCGAATGTTCCTCTTGTTTCCCCACAGGTGGCACCGGTAGGACCTGCAGTTGGTCACGAGAAGACGGCGGGAACAACGGCCGGACCTGGTAAGCTCGCATTGCCAATGGCGGGGGAGGGTTCATTACCCTCGAGGCGGGAGAAGGTGGCACAGCACATCCCTATGGCCACAAAAGAGTTAATATGGGGAGACAAATATGTTAACATGTTTTCATTATTGACTGACCATCGGGAGATGGAATATGCTAAAACCCAGAAGGATTTGTGGCACCCGAGCGTCTGGCGCGCAAAGATGGCGGTATTCAGGGTGGATGAGACAGTAACGAACTGGGTTAAGGCCTTTTCGATATTTACTGCAGTTATGGGGGAACGTAAACCCGAGCTGATGACTGAGGTAACTTGCTACCAGAATCGTATTATGGATTTTTATTCAATGTATGAGGGGGAGGAATGGAAAGGTTATGATATGAAATTCCGGAAAGCAAAAGAATACGATGCTAGTTTGACTTGGGATTGCCTGGACTCGGTGTCATGGCACAAACAGCTCCTGCCAGGGGCGGCAGGTACGTCCTCGTCAGGCGGGAGTGGGTCAGGATTTACCCGCCAAAAGCCCGCTGTGCCCTTTCGGGCGGGCGCCGGTGGGGATCACCAGCCCAAGTCCGGCGGGAATGGCGGCAAGTGTGGGGTTTGTTGGGGCTTCAATCGAGGCAACTGTAACAGACCGCAGGGAACATGTAGGTTCAGGCATGCGTGTGCGGGCTGTGGGAATTCCTCACACGCGGAGAGTACATGTAGATCTAAAAATAGCGGGGCAGGAGGTAAAGGCGGATCTAAGCAGGAGTGAGGTAGAAAGTTGTGACCGATTGCCTACACCCATTGATATCATGGCTTTAACTCCTTGGTTGAACAAATACCCTGATCATGTATCCGCTGGGGTGTTGAGGAAAGGATTCTTACATGGCTTCCACATCCCAGTGGGGGATTTTCGGGGGGATTCCTTTTGTAAAAACCAGTTATCGGTACAGCACAACCCACGCGTGGCAGAGAAGAAAATCACAAAAGAAGTCAGCTTAGGGCGAGTGGCAGGGCCTTTTCGTTGCCCGCCGGTGGCGGAGTTCATCTGTTCCCCGTTAGGGGTTGTCCCGAAGAAAGACCCGGGGGAATTCAGACTTATTCATAACCTGTCGGCTCCAATAGGTTCCTCGGTGAACAAGGCCATTGACCCAGAAGTTTGTTCAGTGCAGTACGCATCGTTCGATGATGCCGTGGCCATGTTAAATCGCCTGGGCCCCGGGGCACTGATGGCGAAATCCGATAGCGAATCAGCATTCCGGTTGCTCCCGGTACACCCACAGGATCAGCGCTTGCTAGGTTTTGCATTTCAAGGGAGTTATTACATGGATAAATGCATGCCTATGGGTTGTTCCATTTCTTGTGCCTATTTTGAAATGTTCAGCTGTTTTTTAGAGTGGGCATTCACCGAGGCCACAGGGCATAGGCATGTTATGCACTATCTAGATGACTTCCTGTTCTTGGGAGCAGCCGGCGACACGAAATGTGCGCAGGCGCTACGTGACTTCCGCATCCTCATGAGGGAGTTTGGAGTCCCATTGGCACCAGGTAAGACGGTTGGACCATCTACTTCACTGGAGTTTCTGGGAATTGAGCTCGATTCTGGGGAGGGATGTTTCCGTCTACCGATGGACAAGGTGGCCAAGTTTAGGGCCTCCTTGACGCAATACCTGGGCAAGGAGAAAGTGACCCTGCACCTATTACAACAAACAGTGGGTCAGCTTAACTTTGCTTTGAGGGTGATACCAATGGCCCGCCCCTTCTCACGCTCTATTGCACAAGCTATGGTGGGTCTCAAAGAGGAACACCACCGTACGAGACTGTCGGCAGAGGTTCACCAGGATATGCGCATTTGGTTGGCATTTCTGGCAGACTTCAACGGTCGAGTCGTGTGGAACAGGCCGCCAGCGTCTGCAGATGAACTAGGTCTGTGGACTGACTCAGCGGGGAGCGGGCGGATTTGGCGCCATCTTTGGTAATCGATGGTCGGCGCAAACATGGCCGACGTGGTGGCACACCAGCGGTCTCACAGGTAACATTGGGTTCTTGGAGTTATTCCCCATTTGGGTTGCTCTGATGGCATGGCCAGACGACTTCAGGGACCGCTCAGTGGTGTTTTGGTCTGATAATATGACTGTTGTCGAATGCATTAACCAACAGGCAGCACGCTGCAAATGGATCTTGAGATTGTTGAAGGAAGTTGTGCTGCTCTGCCTGAGACTGAATGTACAGTTCAGGGCGAAACATGTGCCGGGCGTACTGAATCATGCAGCTGATGCACTCTCTCGTTCACATATGCAGGCGTTCAGGGGTTATCTGCCTACAGCGGACCTAGTGGCGGCACCATTCCCCGAAGCACTATGGCTAATCGGTGCCCCGGATTACAAGACCTCGTGGCAGCAAGCTTAGCCCCCAGGACAAGGAAGGCGTACGAAGGAGCGTTTCATTCCTATTGCACATTTTTGGGTCCAACAGGGAGTCAGAGCTGGGGTCAGGAGGAATCCTTCCTGGGGTTCCTGGTAGCGCTGCACAGAGAAGGCCGAACAGCGGCAACGGCCAATGGGCATAGGGCGGCCATTTCATTCATGGCGCAGATGCATGGCATAAAAGACCCAACGGGTTCCTTTTTGGTTAAGAAGGCCCTTCGCGGCTGGCAGCGCCTCGAGGGCCGCAAGCAAGATACGAGGCGCCCGATTGGCTTAGACAGGCTAGCTTTACTAGTAGCGAAACTAGATGAGACGTGCTCCTCCCATTTCGAAGCAGTTCTGTTCCGGGCAGCTTTTGCATTGGCATTCCATGGGGCTATGCGAGTGAGCGAACTTGTCGCAAGGAACAAGAAGGAGGTGGGGGGAGGCTTGTGCAGGGATCACGTCCAAATTAGGGGTGATTCAATGGTGGTCTCGATAGCCAGGTCTAAGACCGACCAGGGGGCTATGGGTAATAGTGTTGTCGTGCAGCGAGCGCGAGGGTCCCCCACGTGCCCAATAAAGTGTATAGAGGAATACTTGGCACTAAGGGCGGCTACATGGGGGGGGACTTTCCTAAGGCACAAGGATGGCACCCCACTGACGAGGTTTCAGTTCCAGAGGGTGCTAGCACTGACAATCGCTGCTGCGGGCATGGACCCGTGCGATTTTGGGACCCACTCCTTTAGGATAGGGGCTGCTACTGAGGCTACAGCCAGGGGTCAGAGTGCGGAGGAAGTGAAACAGTTAGGACAATGGTCCTCGAATTGTTTCAAAAGGTATGTGCGATTGCACATATTGTAAGATCAATTGACAGTCACTCACGCCTCTTGTCTTTTGTTTTGATTACAGTTTTGCGAGCCTGTCACGCGGGGCGGAATTTGCAGTCGACCCGGCACCAAGAGACCAGCGGTCAAGGATCACCGTCTGGGGAGAAAGTGGTATGGGTCGTGAGCCACTCATATGTGAGGCGCGCCGGGGACGTATTCAAAGCAGGTGACACGACTCACGCAGCTGGGGAATACGGGTACAGAGTGGCCATCCATGGGAAGGGCGGGCTCTGTTTTGACCAATTCGAGTCATTTTTGGAGGGTCTCTTAGGGCGGCAAAGGTCAACGCCATCTGTAGTCATAGTACACCTGGGGGGCAATGACTTGGTGACTCTGGGTAGATGGGTGTTGTTTGAACAAATTTTGTCTGCTGTTCGCTGGTTGGCTAAAAGAATCCCGGGGTGCACGATTGCCTGGTCTCACATGATTCCCAGGAAGGTATGGCGGGGGGGCCTTTCGGTGTCAGCACTGAACCATTCGGTAAAAAGGGTTAACAATAAAGTTGGTAAATTGTTTCGCTCAGCGCAGTTGCATAGCATTCCTCACGGGTGTATTCGGGGTGATCACATGTATCTGAATGATGGAGTTCACCTGTCCAGGGATGGAAATGATTTACTCATAGGAGACTTCGTAGCATGGCTAAGGGGTTTGAGGAAGCATGACCTTTAGGAGGATTGGGGGGGGCCGGATAGTCGGTCAACTATCCGGCCTGTGGCGGTAAGGTCATGATCGGTGAGCAGTAATTTCAAGGTCCCTAGAGGGGGGGCGCCACCCAGAATGGATGGGAGCGCCCGGGGGGAGGCGGCCATTGGCCCCTTCCACGGGGAGGCGGCACCCACTAAGGATGGGTCGCCTAGGGGGAGACGGCCATAGGCCCCTCCCAGGGGGGGGAGGCGGCTAGATGCCCCTCCTACTAATTTCCCGGGGGCCGGATATCCGCGACGGCGGATAGAGTGTGGGGATGGGGGGGAGTCCACGCTGTCCTTCCTACAGATACCTCACACGGGAACTCGGACGACCTTTAAAATGGCGTCGGGTGGAAAGGGGGCCCCCACCATGACAAAGGAAGTTACAGTTGGCAATGAGGGTAGAGTCCTCTGCGCATGCGCCACTCACACCGTGAGGGCGAGAGTTTTGGTAGTAGGGATCTGACACCGGTTAAGACCTTGCCGTTGGCCCTTAATGCTAGGATGTACAATTTTAATTTAGAATGTATGCATTTTCAGGATGTTAGACTCGGCTAGGAAACCTTTGTATTAGAGATCTGTTAAGGTTAGCCGAAGAACATGTCTTCATTGAAATGTAATAAATGTAAAATTGTACATAAAGATGAAACTTTTATTTAATGTTTTAAATTTTGTTTCATATTTTAATAAATACGGCCGGGAGGGTGACTCCCTCCCGCCTTCCAAAAAGTTCTAAACCTGTGTCCGACTTCCCATCCTTGAGGATTGTGTTGAGAGGGGGTGGCGGGCATCCCGGCCATATGGAAAGGGGCGACCACTCGGTTCCCCCGAACGTATGGTTGGGGGCCCGATCCTCCCGGGAAACCATTTTTGGCGGGGGGCGTGGCTCGGCTGGTATGCCCGAAGTGGCGTAGCCGGGGCGCGCCTTTTTCCCGCCCAAGAGGGGTTGTCCTAGACACCTACACCGAAGACCACACCCAGTAGGCGTATCGGAGGAGGGTACACGCCCTCCCGCAGAAGAATAAATAGAGCGGGAATCCGAAGAAGCGTCCTCTTGTTCCTGTGCTCTGAAAGCTGCACCCACTCGTTGCTCGTGAGCCCTCGATGGAACAAGCGGCAATTTTGAACCCACCCACCAGCCCCTTATGGCAATGTTTGGTTAAATAAAGTTTTCCTTAGATATGCCTTTTTTCCTTTGTAGAGAAAGTAAATGAATGTTTAAGATAAGGATGTGACTTCTGCCTGTAGGATAATGTTTTTCCTTGTAAAAGTGAGCAGTTGATGCCACATCAAGGCTATGCAGAATTTTTCCTTCCTTAGTAGGTAAACAACTGTCGTATTTATTTGATGGTCGGGTGGTAAGGTCATGATCGGTGAGCAGTAATTTCAAGGTCCCTAGAGGGGGGGCGCCACCCAGAATGGATGGGAGCGCCCGGGGGGAGGCGGCCATTGGCCCCTTCCACGGGGAGGCGGCACCCACTAAGGATGGGTCGCCTAGGGGGAGACGGCCATAGGCCCCTCCCAGGGGGGGAGGTGGCTAGATGCCCCTCCTACTAATTTCCCGGGGGCCGGATATCCGCGACGGCGGATAGAAATTGTGGGGATGGGGGGGAGTCCACGCTGTCCTTCCTACAGATACCTCACACGGGAACTCGGACGACCTTTAAAATGGCGTCGAGTGGAAAGGGGGCCCCCACCACGACAAGGGAAGTTACAGTTGGCAATGAGGGTAGAGTCCTCTGCTCATGCGCCACTCACACCGTGAGGGCGAGAGTTTTGGTATTAGGGATCTGACACCGGTTAAGACCTTGCCGTTGGCCCTTAATGCTAGGATGTACAATTTTAATTTAGAATGTATGCATTTTCAGGATGTTAGACTCGGCTAGGAAACCTTTGTATTAGAGATCTGTTAAGGTTAGCCGAAGAACATGTCTTCATCGAAATGTAATAAATGTAAAATTGTACATAAAGATGAAACTTTTATTTAATGTTTTAAATTTTGTTTCATATTTTAATAAATACGGCCGGGAGGGTGACTCCCTCCCGCCTTCCAAAAAGTTCTAAACCTGTGTCCGACTTCCCATTCTTGGGGATTGTGTTGAGAGGGGGTGGCGGGCATCCCGGCCATACTGACATCAGCAGCAGAAGGATAAAACTCTTCCAATTTAAACATGTTGAGGCCGAAATGCTTGGTGGGCATAACCAATCCATGATTTCAGAGAAAAGCTATTGAATCTGGAGCAGGGAACCGAGACCAACAACAAAGCCATTGAATCATGAGCGATGGTTGGACCCAAAAAAACACTCCAGATCTATATTGGATTCAATAGGTATGCTAAAAAAGCCTATAGGTGAGTTCTAAAAACAAACAGACAGACAACTGATAGGCACTTGATGCTGCATTACTTAGATTTGCATTTGTGCATTGAAACTTTGCTGCACAAAGAAGTACATTAGGCAGAACCTACAAAGATGTAATAAGAATGTGTTGATATTGTCTTCTTTTGAAATTGATTATAAGCTAATATTAAGTGAACATAAAATAAAAAGGCAATAAAACAAATTATAAAATAAAATATTACTTTAACTCTTAAAATGGCGAAATGCGCAAAAATTACAAACTTTCACCTCACTAGTGATAAATCAGACTAACAGGCACACTAATCAAGGAAAGGCCATTAATCTTCTTTCCTGACACCAAGGTGCAACTGTATCTTGCAGGCAGAAAGCAGGAGCCGGATGCAGTTAGTGCAGGTGCTAGCATAATTACAGAAGTGCAATCGGCAAAAGCTGGGACATTAAGTATCGCTGCCACTGCAATTTATCCACAAGATGGATCTGTGTAAATAACAATGGAGAAAACCGGTGACAGGAAACTGAAACCAAGCACTGCCTGCACCTGCTAAGACACTTTTAGTATTTTACCCGAGTGGACACTGCAGGGCAGGAGAAATCTAAAAATGACATTCCTACGCCCTCACTTGCCAAAACAAGCATTTGCAATGCAATAGGTCTCGCAGTTGCGAGAGTTTCAGCTATTGGCATTGCAGATGACAATGCTTTTTATGTATGCATTTGAAAACCTGCAAGCTGTGCGTATATAAGCACTTTGTACATATATGCGTTGCTTACGAGAAGCAAGGCTGGCAGTCTCTTTTACTGCCAGCCTTGCTTCTGGTAAGCAAGGACTATACGTATAAAGTGCGTGTTTCTGCACTGCTTGCAGGTTTTTAAAACAAATTAATAAATACGGTTCACCAAAACATACATTTATTGGTCAAACGCTGGTATGAAACACCCAGGCAGGAAAATGTATTGACTGAGTTACAGAATACTCCCTCTTGACAGAGAAGGGCAGTGAACTGAGGGAAGAAAAGAGCATGAAAGTTAAGAAAGGAAGAATGGAATATTGAGTAGAAATTGAAGAAATTACAGAGAAAGGGCATTGAAGAGGAGGGAGAACAGAAGTGGGATTGTGAAAGGTGGACCAGAGAGAAAAGAAGAAGAGGGAGGCTAAAAAGAATGATAACGCGAAATGGAAAAGGAGTAAGGAGCGAAAGGAGGTAGAGTAGAGTTGGAAAGATGTGGAGAGCAAAATATATTAAGACAGAGAGGGACGGAGGGAAAGAGTATCATAGAGGACAGATGCAAAGGTCAGAATTGAAATGGACAGGGAGCCAGTAAGAAGCAAAAAGAAAAGACCATGAGCGAAAGAAGAGAGGATGTTAAACTAAGCAAGAGGAATTAAATAGAGCGAGAAAGAAAGGGAGAACATCAGGTGAGTGAGATAGCCGCTAACGATATTTAGTATAAAGACGAGGTTTGTCCTCAGCACTGTTAATTGGACAGAGAACGTTTAGGCAGTAGTAGTGATTGTCTTGGTTCCCTGCTTCACCCTGTTTAACCATCTGTTATCACCAAAGCTCTGACTCTATAGTCAAGAGCCCAACTCCTCTATGGAAAATATCCAGCCCTTCTCACTTCTGTACACCCATTCTCTTCAGTGGCGTAACAATAGCTCCCTCGAGAGTAGCCCCCCGAGTTCCAGGGGGCCCCCTCCGGCACCGTGCTTGGGCAGGCTGAGAGCTCCTGACTAGGCCTGAAGTGTATTGGACCCCCTCCATGCACTTTGCAGAGGACACTCTGCAAGTATTGTTACTCCACTGATTATCTTTGACTCTTGCCTAAGCACTTATTGTGACATTTGTCAAACAAAGGAAACGGCTCATATTAACACTGGTAACTGTAGTATGCTGCTAGGTCTCCCACATTGTGCCCAGCACCAAGAATGGATTCTTTGCCGTGGAGCCGGATTCTGCACTGGAAATAAGACTTGTGCCCTTAACCTGCTCCGGAAAGGCAATCGCTGTGCAGGACAATAGGCCCTACATGTTCATGGTCACTAGCCTTTGCTCCTACTCTGACAACAACAATGGATCACATTTAAAAATGGAGAGGATTCCAGATGTGAAACTTTTTCTCAGTACAATTAGACCACAGTCTCTCACCTCAGTGATGAAACTGGTTCCCTCCCCACAGTACAAATGGATTCAGCACCTGTGATGCCACGGTTTCCATATTCTGTAATGCAGCTCTTTCCAGACACTGCAATGCAACTGGCTGCAGGCTCTGCAGTGGAACTGGATAGTCTAGCAGTTCTGGACACTCACTCTCCACCTGTGCCTTGAAACTGGTTCCGGACCCTGCAATACAATGGATTCAGTTCCTACAACCCAGATGTATATAGATATTGCAATTAAACTGGCTGCACAGTCTACCGAACAACTGGCTCCAGGCTTTGCAATGTAGATGGTGCTCTTTAGAGTACTGGAGCACACATCTATCAGGAACTGCTTATGACCATCACTCTGACAGCGCAACAGGTACTTGTGAAAGTTAAGGTACTGCTTACCACGATCGTACTGGAACTGCCATTTAAGCGTGTTTTTATCCAGAGGCCTCCGCCACCATCTGTGATCATAGACAGAAGCCCACGTCCTGGTTAGTACATCAGAAACTCTTATCTAATTATCTTTATTTTTTTTACCTTGGCCATACAAATAAGCAAACATGGTGGAGTTTTAAGGCCTATTCTTTGTTGGTCTTATTATCCTCTCTTGCTCTATGCTGTCAGTCTTGAACAAGATAAATTAACTCAGCCCAGAGCCCCAGCATCTCTCTTCTCCAATCCCTCCTACAGGCTACAGGTGTGGCACAGCGAACGGGCAGCGCGTGTGAGCCACGGCCTGGAGTGGCACGTGACTCTCTAGCTTTCCCCAGGAAAGGCACCCAAATTAGGTGCCCGCTCAGCCTGTCGTGGAGCTCTGCCAGGCCAGAGGAGACCCGCGCAGCAGCGAAGATGCCCGGGAGTGGGAGGTGAGCTTTCTCTGGCCGCGGGAAGCGCACACCCTTATAAGAAGCCATGCATAGTCGCGCGAAAGCTACATCGGGACAGAAGATGTGCATGCGTACAGACACACGGTGCATAGGCATGCAAAAGCTACATCAGGACAGGAGATGTGCACACGTACACACACTGCATAGGTGTGCAAAAGCTACATCGGGACAGGAGATGTGCACATGTACACATGACCCGTACGCAGGCACATCTCCTATCCATATGCGTGCAACTCTCGTGTCTCCCTTCACAAGAAGAACCGATGACAATAGGTCTCGCCAAGGCGTCAGCGCAAGCGCTGCATCACTAGGCGAGACCTAAAAAGAGAAAACAGGAAGCCTGAACTAGGAAATCATTCTGTGTGTTTTAATTTCGTGTAGTAGAGCTACGGGGACATGGTGAGTGCTTCTTTGTGCAGTATAAACAAACAGCATATAAATAAGAAAGTACTTGTAATTGTGATTGCCAAAACAACAGGTTTTATTAAGATGACAATAAACCTCTTTCCACGGCTCTAAGGGTCATATTTGTCAAACATTCACACAACAAAGTAAGCCATCTTGACGAGCTACATGAAAGGAAAGAAATGAAACATATTTACTGCTACACAGCACATCCCTGTCCTTTCCAGTGTTTCCGGACTTTTGGCTACCTGGCTCCCATGCGTAATATTGTAAGGGAGCCTACTGTGCCGGCAGAATGGACCTCCCCGCACTTAAGCAATCCTCAGAGGCATTTTCCTCTTTAGAAATGGGCTGCACTCTGCGGCACACATTGAAAGAGGAAACAAGTGAAATCTTATTGCACCTTTTGTGGGGAGGCATGCAATTCTGACACATCCCCAGGTCTCCTAATGTTGGTAAAGGTGGGATTGTGTCAGAATCCATGGGTAGATGCATGGGAACACCAACGCTCAAACCTGCTGCACAGTAATGCAAGGGATCAATTTGCGCTCTAGACAGTGATTTTGGGTGGCTTGACAAATCTGATTTAAGTTTTGCGTTGCCTTCCCATCCCTTTGAGTGGTGCAAGAGCAATGTAAATCCTAGATACACATGCCCTAGTTTTCTAACATATTTAGATAATTGGCAACTCGCAAGCATTTGTCACATGTCACCATCTTTGTACTTTTAGTCACCAAACGTACAATCAACATTCCTCCATAGTCCTTAATGTGGTCACCTGCTTTTCAAACCTATAGCATCTAGGTCTGGGTGAACTTTAAATTATGCCGGCATACTTAATATATTTTCTTGAATTTCACAATACGCTTCTTACATAAAATTTCTGCAATACACCCTTATGACACTTTTCATAATTATATTAAAACAACAGGAGAGTAAGGGTATCCAGTTCACTCCTTTACCCCAATCAATTATTTAACAACAACATAAGAGTGACTCAAAAGGTGCTATAATGATAGTTCACCAAAGCAACCAAGACACAAAACCAGAAAGAAAAACAAAGAAGAAAAAGTGAACCAGTAATGTGTTGAGTAAAGGAAAAAACCTTATTTCCTAAAAGAACCCTCACTCACCAACCTAGTGGTGACATGCTTCATCATAGGGTTCCCACTGAGGGAACCAAATGTTCCCCCAGTGTGCTACAATGCCTGATTTACAGCGGAGCTGGTTTTCCTAATGGGATCGTGTATTGTGCTCAAGTGAGGTGAATGTGAAAATTAAAAAGATAACAGCTGTACCCTAAATAATTTTATTAAATGGCCAGCTGGTACCATTAAAAACTTGTTAACAGGACACTCAGTGGTCTAGTTATTTGAACCACTGTGTCCTTAGGAAGTATAGGTCGACATGTTTTAGCTGTTTTAATGCTCTATTCAGCTCAGCTTTCTTCAGGACCAAAACAATTATCCCCGGTGGTCCACCCACACTAAGGCGTGGCCTATCCATGAGGATATCTGTGTGAAAATGAAAAAACTCATGGTTTTACCCGTGTGGGTACTCCTAGGACTCCCCAGGGGCCAGAAAAGCACATGTTTGTCGTGCATGCACCATGGGCTTGTGGAGGGGGTTATTCTTCACGTTGCTTCCAATTTGGTTAGCAATGACTCCCCACCTGCAACCTATTCAGAACGCATCCGCAGCCCGAAAAACTTTGCATAATTACACATCTTTCTCAGCAAATATTTATCATGATGGTGCAATTGGCTGTAAAAACATACAAAAGCACAGAAACAACAGATCATGAGTGGATTTTGTTTATGGTGCTTTTGCTTAAATGCAATGCATTGCTGTGCCAAAAACAGCAACTATGATGCATTTGGCACTAAAATATAGACCGAAGTGACAGATTTGCATTTTGCATAATTCCATGGAGCTTTGTGGCATTTTGCGATCATTTTGCATAATTACAGAAAAAGTGTCTATTTCCAAGCCACCTTTGTGGAATCACCCTTGAAAAATCCTGATATTGTTTGCATTTTTGAGCCAAGAAGATGACAGGTCTGCATTTAGAAGCAAAAATATGAATTCTCAGCCCTGGTTAGTATCAATATATCAGGAAAAGATAGTGTAAGGGCAGTAGCCGCTGCTACCGGACAGCAGTGGAGGGCCGGGGGATGGAATGAATAAAATCAAATAAAAAAATACAACTTACCTGGGTTGACCAGCTGCTGTCTCCTTCTACTGTCTTCTTCCTGTTGCTGCCAGCAAAAGGAAGCAACCGGGCTCCAAGTCTCACCTCAGTGCAGATATGTGATATGTCTGAGCGCTGTGGATCGGCGCTCAGACAAGGAATGGGAGGCTTTGCATGTTCCTCACCAGGCTGTGTAAAGCAAGCCTGGTGGGCAAGATGCAAAGTGTGCAACACTGTTTGGCTAGCCAAGAGGGCCAGCCAAACAGTCATGCACACCTAAGGAGTGTAAATTACTCCTCTTCCAGATCTGAACAGCCCCACCCCAAGAGCCACTGACTCGATTGGAAAAATAAAATGATAATGATACGATGTTATCATTTTCTTTTTTCTTTTGAGCATTTCCCCTGCAGCTTTTGTCTTTGTCTCTTGTATTTTTGCTGTGTGCTGAATTTCGTTTTGCTGGACTAGATGTGTTGGACACTTTGCCACTACACATCAAAGCCAAAGTGCAAGTGCTCCCTCTGCAAATTATGTATATGGATTGGTGTTTCCATGGTTGGCTTATTTGACTTACCACTAAGTCCCTAGAACAGTGCACAAATGTGTGCCCAGGGCCTGTAAACCAAATGCTGGTAGTGGGATTGCAGCACAGATTGTGCCACAGACACAAATCCTTGTAAAATGGTCTCATGCCTGCCATTGCAGTGCCTGCATGAAGTTCGTACTGCCATGTCGACCTGGCAAGTGCACGCACTTGCCATGCCCTAAACCTTCCCTTTTCGTACATGTGAGTTACCCCTAAGGGAGGCCCTCTGGGAAAGGTGCAGTGTATGTGAAAGGTAGAACATACCCTGATATGTGTGGCATGTCCTGATAGTGAGATACTGCAAATTTCATTTTCACTATTGAAAGGCTCCGCCCCGAAGGATAGAATGGGAGTTTGTTTATAACCTCTTATAAATATTTTTTTTAATTTGGACATGATAGGAAGGTAACGTTTAGTATGCCTGTACTCAAAATCTAAAGATGCATCTTTAAGTAAGGATAATTTTTAGATTCTGTGTTTGAAAATACCACTTTTAGAAAGAGAGTATTTTCTTTGCCTAGCCATCCTGTGTGCATCTGCTGGGTTGTGCATTGACTGTCTGGTTTTGGAGTGACAGGGGCTGGGGATGTGCATTCACTGTAGACAGCAACTGGGGGGTTGAGCAGAATCTCGACTACACAGTCATTACCTAAGATCTAAGTTTGTGTTTTTTTTGTTTTAAACACCTTGCGCCATTAGCACCTTCATTTCTTCACTGGCATTTTATTTGATATTGCATTGGCGTGATTGCGCTGAATTTATTGCATGCACGAAGCCGCTTTCACTTATGAGGCTACTATTTTCATATGTTAAAGTATAAGTTGTCCAGTGACTTGTTTTAACCCACCCATCTCGCAGGATCTAATTAGTGCCCGGTCCGCCGCTGCTTGTGCCGTCTGTGCAGAGGGACTCAGGGCTTTTCTCTGCATTTCTGATTGTGAGCTGGTTGGCAGTCTAATTGTGACGTTCTCCCCTCTGCCAATTTAAAAGCAGCATGGGGCACGGACACGCAGCAGACGTGCGCAGCGGTGAACCAAAGGCAGGCCCATCTGAGCCCGTCCGCACCAGACCGCTGCCAGGACCCCCTGCATTTCTGACTATAAGGGAATAAGAAAGGTCAGCCACTTACTATGGCTATCCTGCGTTACTCTAGCACAGAGCGAAAATCAAAATCCTTAAATAAGTCCTCTGTCATTCTAAAACCAATAAATCTACCATGTACAGAGGAGTCTTCTGTGCCTCCAATGGCTGATGGTCAGATTTCCATGAAGGTACCGCACATTGCAAACATTTCGCGCTATGAGGGATAAAGGGACTCACCTGATGATCTCAACTCCCGGTCAATCCCCAAACATGCTTTGGAACTATGTAGCCTTTTAGATCAGGATAAACCAGATGTTTGTTTCATAAATGAAACATGGTTCCATGACCAGGCATCTCCAGACATAGCGATTGCCTTTCCATCGCAATATCAGCAAACCAGATTAGATAGAGCAGTAGGGAGAGGGGATATAGCAGTGGCCACCAAGCGAAAATTAGAAATCACCACATTAGATTCCTGGAATACGGACAAAGCGGAAATATACATTTTTTTAAATTATGATCCAGACATCTGTAATATGGACAGGGGCCTTAGTTTATAGACACCCAGGCCAAAAAGCTAATTTTGTAAATCTCCTACTGGAATTCATTGTGCCATATGTTTTAGGTGCAAACAACTTCATCCTCATAGGTGACTTTAACTATCATGTGGACCTATCACAGGACCCGGATACTGATCAACTGATAACATCATTACAGACATTAGGACTGGAGCAATTGGTAGTAGGTCCTACCCATCAGGCCGGTCATGCTCTGGACGTATTGTTCACAAACTCAACTAAGTTTATAGTTGAGCAACCTCTACCTTTACTTTGGTCGGATCATCATTTACAAAAATGTAGTTTTCGTTTGGATGCTCCAATAGTCAAATCAACAATAATGGCCTGCCCCTTGTGTGCTCTGTGGTTAGAAAAAAATCTTTATTTTAATAAGACAAAGGGTATAATTAAGCCTTCTGTCTATATGAACTGCACTCTGTTACAGATTGAATCGACGCCTGCGCCTATATATGTGTGTCTGAGTGGTCCACCACCAATCTAACAATTCCCTCTATCTTCCAACTGTGAAAAAAAGGGGTAGGTTGACAGTGCCTCACGGAAGCAACACCAAGGGGAGGATCTGACAGACTGGTACTCGCCTGATTCCTCACTTCTCATCATCAGCTACTGTCAACCGGAAAATAAAGTGGGAGAAAAAGATAGTGCAATCAAACCAAACAACCATCATGTGTCACATGTGTTACATAACCCATTGTAGTGTTCCCATATCCCTAAAAAATGGAATACAGATATATCACCATTAAAAAGAGCTGAGCAAACTGGCAACTATATCTTTATTCTGTGCTGTTAGCTCACTCTATTAAAAATCAACCGACATGTTTCATCACTGTTATTTACTTTACCAGTGATTTCTTCAGGGTTTTGGGTCAGCATATAAATTGCACGTTGTGAATTCTTCCCTTATTGTACCTGTAGTCGGATATAGGACAAACAACACACATATATACATATATAATGCATCAGTCATGTCTCAACAGGAGGCACCGTTTCCGGTGTAGATTAAAAGTAGTATGTGTACTTCTGGTTCCTGGCAATAGTCAATTATACATTACCAGGTGGCCTCCACTGGCGTGCCTACCCGGCCCCCGTGGAAGAATGTGTATCTGTTTGGTGCCCCTATCTCTGTAGTAGGTCCCGTCTACCGCCAATCGGTCTGCAGTAAGACAATAAATAGGTATGGGTAACATTGTACGCTTGCCCTCTTCTACTGCCTTTCCACATCGCATCCATTGATCCTTATGCCCGCCTAGCATCAGGTTACATCGCACTTCTACCAATCTCGTTCACTGTTTGCCTATATAATCGTAGTGCCACTCCTGAATTCCCATACCGTTTGGAGTCTGTTACTCGAGCTCCTTACCGTTATCGCGCACTAGTGTGGTCTCTGCTCACCCCTCGTGTGTCTATGCCTCAGCGGCGTCCCGTTTACATCCTTGTTCTTCCGATCACATGATCGGAATGTGCTACGAGAACGTCAATGCGGTGTAATGCGTCATTGCGGCTAAGCCAAGACAAGGACTGTGCCTTAATCAGGCCCTGGCGTAAAGTCCCCCCTGCGTCCTTTTCCATTAACTTTAATGCCATAGCCTTACCACATATAGACAATGTAGATCAAGCTACTACGGCTTTTGAAGAAGCTATAACATCTGCCTTGAACATAGTGGTGCCCATGTCAAGGGTCAAGACCAAAAGTAAAACATCTCCATGGTTTACATTAGCATTAAAAGCAGAGAACTTGTCCAGTAGAACGGCCGAACGGCTCTAGAGGAAAACAAAAAAACTACCATAGATCGAACTAAATGTAAAGAAATCCATTGTTCCTACTTAAATAATATGAAACAGGCCAAAAAAACATATTTAACAGAGAAGATTAATAATGCTACTAACTCCAGCAAAGAGCTATATAAAATTTTGAAAGAGTTCACCACTCCTCAGGTTAACCAGCACACCGTTCTCCCCACACAAGACTGGGTTGATAGAATATCTTCCTTTTTCGATCAAAAGGTTAAAGCTATTTAAAGATCTTTCCCCGGGATAATGCCAGCAATACTGATATGTACCCAGCTGTGAAGAGCCAATCACTGGTGCCTCTTCTGATCAAAATTAAAACTGTGACCTGTGAAAAGGTATCAGAAGTTATTGCCAAGATCAAATCTGGCTCCCCAGCTGACCCTCTTCCCCCTCTCATTTTCATGCAACTAGCACCTTGGTTGATAATTAAACTAACAGAGATCTTTAATATGTCTCTGGATCAAGCAATGGTGCTGGGAAGATGGAAAGCAGCTCAAGTCAGACCTATTCTGAAGAAGCCAACCCTAGCTGCCAGTGAACCAGGCAATTATTGTCCCATCTCGCTGCTGCCATATTTCGGGAAGGTGCTCGAATCCTTGGTAAACATACAACTCACCAGCCATTTGGACAGCCATGGACTTCTTGATCCATCACAATCAGGGTTCCGATCAGCGCACAGTACCGAAACGACAGTAGTTGAAATGGTTGATAACATCAGTCTGGCTTTGGATAAAAGAGAATCAGCTATGCTGGTTCTCTTGGACCTGTCAGACGCCTTCAACACCATCTCCCATGACATTTTAGTACAACAGCTCTGGGAGATGGGGGTCCAAAGGAAAGCATTGGACTGGTTTAAAAACTTTCTAAAGGACCGTTCCACCATTGTGCATCTAGGTTCCCTGGCCTCATGTAGCAGAACAGTAAGCATTGGAGTTCCCCAGAAATCAATCCTTAGCCCGGTGCTTTTTAATCTCTATGTAACACTATTGGCCAGGATAATCAGGTCGTGTGGGTTTGAGGCAGTATCATATGCTGACGACACCCAGCTGTTGATCGCATTTGGTCCTGATCCTACAGATACAATTGTCCGGTTTAAAACTGTCTGACCCACGTTGAAAGCTGGATGGGCCATAATAAACTACAGCTAAATGGCAGTAAAACTGAGATCATTCTGTTCGGCAGGGCCGAAGAGTATTGGTCGAGCAGCTGCTGGCCTCAGGCATTGGATACATGCCCATCCCCAAAACAAACAGTCTGCAACCTTGGAATAACGACTGACAAAAAGCTTTCCATGAAAAACCATGTTACTCGTGTACTGGGTACCTGTTATGGTATCTTGCGGAAGCTACGTGAGATCTTTAAATGGCTACCAATTGAAACCAGGAAGCCATTGGTTCAGGGCTTAGTTGTAAGCCACATGAATTATGGAAATGCTTTACTGGCCTCTCTAAATGAAGACCTCTTTTCCAAATTGCAAATCTTTTAGAATACTGCAGCCAGATTGATCCTAAATCCACCTCCAAGGTCCCCCTCATGCCCCAGTCTAAGGTTCCTCCACTTGCTTCCAGTCAGGAAAAGAGACCATTTTATAATCCTGTGCCTAACACATAGAAGTATTTATGGCACTGGTCCTGGCTACTTAGCTAAAAAACTCAAAAGATATCAGCCTGTAAGAACATTAAGGTCCAGCTAAAAGTTTCTTCTTACCCCATTACGAGCGCGCACTGTACGAAATGGTGGTGAATCTTTTTCTTTTCTTGCCCTTCATTTCTGGAACACATTTCCCTCCCACATTTTGTCTATTACAGATAACCAGTGGTTCTGCAAAGAATTGAAAGCATGACTGTTTTAAACAGAACTAGATATGACCCTGAGTCTCTAGAATCTAGACAAGCGCCATGAGACCTACCGGTAAAATGTGAGCTATATAAGATTCTTTGACTTTGACTTTGACTTAGGTGTGCCCTGCTTTTCCCTGGAAGAGTCAGGGCTGGGCTGAATAGACCTGGGTTGCATTTAGAGTAGGGGGGAGAGATTTCCTTTCACCTGAATGGGCCTGGTCTGCCTTACACAATGCTATCTCCACCTCTTGCCGGGAAGCAGGACCAGAGACGACAGAACTGGTTTTGACTGAAGACAGAGCTTCTCTGCCACTGGAGAACAAAGAGAATCGCTGTATTAATATTGAGGCCCAGACCCCAGAACTTTAGATAATTTCTGGAATTCAAGAGGAACCTTTGCCAACGAGAAGAGCTGGAGAAACTGAAGGAAGAGTACTGCTGCTTTGCATTGTGCTATCTGGGGTGGGCCTGCAGTGGTTGTTTCTGCCAAGCAAAGGAAAAGGACTTTGCAGTCCGCTGTGCCACCAGCTTGAGGAAGATCTTCAAAGGTTTGAAGCAGAGCTTGCCTCCTGTTCTGAAGTCTCAGGAACACAAAGACTTCACCCCCAGCTCCCCTGAACTTCCTTGTTGTGAGTTCTGAGCTGCTAAGAGTGACTGTGGCTGTTCTGGGCCTCTGGAGGTTGTTTCTGCTGTTGGGAGCTGGAAAAGAGACGTAACTAAAAGAAGCGTGACGCATTCTCACCGGTTTTCGACGCATTGCTGCTGTGCAGGAAGAATTTCCACACACATCATCATGCCGCTGAAGAAACCGATGTATTGCCTGCCTGCTGCTAGAGAAATCGCTGTAGACCACATCGAGTACACTGTTCATTGGAGTCCGAGATCACTGCACCGATTCCGATGCAGGTCCTACTGTGCAGCTGCAAAAACCAATGCATCGTGGGACCACGACTGGAGAAACCAAAGCAGCGTTGTTGCCACTGCCGTATCGTGAACCGACCCATCCCCAAACTCCGATCCCCACTCATCGCACTGTGGCATCAAGCTTACAAGCTTACAAGAACATCCGGACCGCAGTAAAAAACCAATGCATCACTACCCCTTTGGTAAGAAACCAACTCTTTACCTCCCCTTCAGTAAAAAACCAAAGCATCAACTCCACTGCATGGCAGTAAGGAACCAGCACATCACCTCCCCTGGAGTAAGGAACCAACGCATCACCTTCCCTGCGCGCAATAAACCGACTCATCACCTCCCCTGCGGCTGTTCTTATCATTTTTACACATTTAAGGTACTTTTGTTTTAAAAATGTTGCAACTGTTTTTACCTTCTAAGAAGTTCATTTTGATTGCTGTATTGTTGATTTTTGTCCTTTTTTGGTCTTGTTTGGTTTAGATAAAGATTATGTATTTTTCTAATCTGGTGTGGTGTATATTTGTAGTGTTTGCACTGTATTACTGTATGTGTGCACAAATGCTTTACACACAGCCTCTTAGATAAGCCTCTCTGCTGGTGCTTCCCACTAGACAGGGCTATCCACAGAGTCTGGCTTTGAAGGTCAATAACCCTCATGAAGAGAACCCTTAATCTCATCTGCATGTTATTCCTTTTACTTTAAAAAAAGAGTTCATGATGTAAAACGTTATGTTTTCTTTACTTTTAGTGAACTTGTTGTAGTCGATATTGTGTTTCAATATTTTTTATATTGTGTTTATATTTCAATAGCAGATGATATTGTGTGTTTAGATACTTGATGGTTCAATTTTGTTAAATTTAGATATTTTTGATGGCATTATTTTTGTCATAAATATGTGTGTCAATTTTTGGTTAATTATACGATGGAGATATTTTTGTCATTGATAATTTGTTGACACTATTTTCATGAGTTGATATCGTCTTCCACAGTATTCTGTTATGGAACCTCCCAGCTCCTTTGCCATGTTGCACAGACCAATGCCTCCCAGCATGAGAATGAGTCATTTGACCTGATTATCTGAAGGTACTGGGGCTGTTTCTGGAGATATTTTAAGTTTGAGTGTTCTCCCTGACCAGGTGGAGAAAATATATAAAAAATCAAGTAATTTCAAATCCCCTCAGGTGGCCTACTGTTAAACCTATATCATTTTTGGCACAAGGACTTATTTCCATTATCAGACTCTGAGCCAGAACAAGAGAGAGAAAGACAGAAAAAAGGGGAAAGACGGAGAAAGACAGCAGAAGAGTGACAAATGGAAAAAGCAAGGATGAAAAGGAACATGCAGGAGAGAGATAAATATGTGGGGTGTGCAGGATGGTGGATTCAAGATACAATAGGTGGAATCACGACTAGACAGTCTTGTAATTCATCAATCCCTATATCCAGCTTCACCAACAAGGGGATTCTGAGAATAATTGAGGGACCCAGCACTTATTATTTTACAAATTTGCACTTCTCAACATCTTGTCAAAGCAGGTTCATATGGGCCGGGATGCCCGCCACACCATCCCAACACCAATTCCGCATTGGGAGGAGACAGACACAAGTTTGAACTTTTGGAAGGCGGGGGGGTGTTACCCCCCGGCCGTATTTATTAAAATATGAAACAAAATTTAAAACTTTAAATTAAAATGTTTCATGAATCATGTACAATTTTATCTTCCATTACATTTTGATGAAGACAAGTTCTTTTGGCTAACCTTAACAAATCTCTAATACAAAGGTTTCCTAGCCGAGTCTAGCATCCTGAAAATGCATACCATTCTAGAATAAAATTGTACATCCTAGCATTAAGGGCCAACGGCAAGGTCTTAACCGGTGTCAGATCCCTACTACCAAATTCCCGCCCTCACGGTGTGAGTGGCGCATGCGCAGAGGACTTTACCCTCGCTGCCAACTGTAACTTCCCTTGTCGTGGGGGCCCCCTTTCACTCGACGCCATCTTAAAGGTCGTCCGAGTTCTCGTGCGAGGTATCCGTAAGAAGGACAGCGTGGACTCCCCCCCTTCCCCACACTCTCTTCCGCCGGAGCGGATATCCGGCCCCCGAGAAATTCGTAGGAGGGGCATATAGCCGTCTCCCCCTGGGAGGGGCCTATGGCCGTCTCCCCCTAGGCGACCCATCAGTAGTGGGTGCCGCCCCCCCGTGGGAGGGGCCAATGGCCGCCTCCCCCCGGGCACTCCCATCCATAGTGGGTGGCGCCCCCCATAGGGACCTTGAAATCACTGCTCACCGATCATGACCTTACCGCCCGACCAAAATAAATACGACAGTTGTTTTACCTACTAAGGAGAGAAAATACGCCTAATCTGTAACAGCTTGACAATTCACCAACTTTGACATTGCTACAAAGGGAAAAAAGTCCTAAAGCACAAGACAATTTTTATTATTTGATCCATTCCTCTACGTTTCTACAAAGGAAAAAGGCCTACAAACATCTATTCAATCAAAGGCATACATTCATGATGCAAAATTGACTGTGTCTTTTTAATACATTCGAATAATCACCGACAATTACTTTATTCAAAAAAAAAATTGCAAAAAGGGGGTTGGTGGGTGGGTCAAAATTGCCGCTTGTTCCTTCGAGGGCTCACGAGCGACGAGTGGTGCAGCCTTCAGAGCACTGGAACAAGAGGAAGCTTCATTGGATTCCCTCTCTATTTATCCATCTGCGGGAGGGCGGGGGCCCACTTCAGGTACGCCCATCCGTGCGCGGACTTCCGGGCGGGTGTCTATGACAACCCCTTCTGGGCGGGAAGGGCGTGCTCCGGCTACGCCGCTTTGGGCATACCAGCCGAGACACGCCCCCCCCCGCCCACAACGGTTTCCCGGGGGGATCGGGGCACCCATCCATACGTTCGGGGGGACCGAGTGGTCTTCCCTTTCCATATGGGCCGATATGCCCGCTACCCCCTCCCAACACCAATTCCCCATGGGAGGAGACAGACACAAGTTTGAACTTTTGGAAGGCGGGGGGGAGTTACCCCCCAGCCGTATTTATTAAAATATGAAGCAAAATTTAAAACTTTAAATTAAAACGTTTCATGAATCATGTACAATTTTATCTTCCATTACATTTTGATGAAGACAAGTTCTTTTGGCTAACCTTAACAAATCTCTAATACAAAGGTTTCCTAGCCGAGTCTAGCATCCTGAAAATGCATACCATTCTAGAATAAAATTGTACATCCTAGCATTAAGGGCCAACAGCAAGGTCTTAACCAGTGTCAGATCCCTACTACAAAATTCCCGCCCTCACGGTGTGAGTGGCGCATGCGCAGAGGACTTTACCCTCGCTGCCAACTGTAACTTCCCTTGTCGTGGGGGCCCCCTTTTACTCGACGCCATCCTAAAGGTCGTCCGAGTTCTCGTGCGAGGTATCCATAAGAAGGACAGCGTGGACTCCCCCCCTTCCCCACACTCTCTTCCGCCGGAGTGGATATCCGGCCCCCGGGAAATTCGTAGGAGGGGCATATAGCTGTCTCCCCCTGGGAGGGGCCTATGGCCGTCTCCCCCTAGGCGACCCATCCGTAGTGGGTGCCGCCCCCCTGTGGGAGGCGCCAATGGCCGCCTCCCCCGGGCGCTCCCATCCATAGTGGGTGGCGCCCCCCCTAGGGACCTTGAAATCACTCACCGATCATGACCTTACCGCCACAGGCCGGATAGTTGACCGACTATCCGGCCCCCCCACACCTCCTAAAAGTCATGTCTCCTCAATGCCCTCAGCCACGCTACGAAGTCTCCTATGAGTAATTCATTACCAGCCCTGGACAGGTGCACCCCATCATTCAAATAATAGTGATCACCCCGGATACACCCATGAGGAATGCTTTGTAAGTGCGTAGAGCGAAACAGTTTCTCGATCTTGTTGTTGACCCTCTTTACCGAGTGGTTCAACGCTGACACAGAGAGACCCCCCCGCCAGACTCTTCTGGGAATCATGTGGGACCAAGCTATCGTACACCCCGGAAGCCTCCTGGACAACCAACTGACTGCTGACAATATGTGCTCCAGCAATACCCGTCTTCCCAGCCTTACCAAGTCATTGCCTCCCAGATGCACTATGATTACAGATGGCGGTGACCTTTGCCGCCCTAACAGTTCCTCCAGATAGCTCTGAAACTGGTCAAAACAGAGGCCTCCCTTCCCATGGAAGGACACTCTGAACCCATACTCATCAGATGCGTGGATCGCGTCACCTGCCTTGAATATGTCCCCGGCACGCCTCACGTATGAGTGGCCCACGACCCATACCACTTGATCTCCAGTCGGCGATCCTTTCCCGCTGGTCCTTTGGTGCTGGGCTGATCCCAATTTTCGCCCCGCGTTACAGGCTTGCGAAACTGTAATCCAAACAAAAGACAACAAGCGTGAGTGCATTTCATCAGTCTTTTACAACATGTGCAGTCGCACATACCTCTTGAAACAGTTTGAGGACCAACGGCCTAACTGTTTCACTTCCTCCGTACCCAGAACCCGAGCCGTAGCCTCAGTAGCGGCCCCTATTCTGAATGAGTGGGTCCCGAAATCGCACGGGTTCAAGCCCGCCGCAGCAATTGTCATTGCCAGCACCCTCCGAAACTGAAATCTCGTCAACGGGGTGCCGTCCTTGTGTCTAAGCAGGGTCCCCCCCCATGTTATCGACCTCTATGACAAGTGGTCCTCTAAATCCCTTATGGGACAACTGGGGCTCCCTCGGGTGCGCTGCAGAACCCCACTATTCCCCAAAGCTTCCTGGCCTGTTTTGGACTTGGCTATCGAGATCAACAGAGAATCACCCCGTAATTGAACATGATCCCTGCATAGACCTCCCTCCACATCCTTCTTGTTCCTTGCTATGAGTTCACTTACCCGCATGGCCCCATGGAATGCCAATGCGAACGCCGCTCGGAATAGGATTACCTCGCTGGGCGATAAGCATGTCTCATCCAGTTTAGCTAGTAGTAAGGACAATCTGTCTAGCCCAATCGGGTGCCTTTTATCTTGTCTGCGACCTTCCAGGCGCTGCCAACCGCGGAGCGCCTTCCTGACTAAGAAGGAACCCGTCGGGTCCCGTATCCCGTGGAGCTGTGCCATGAATGATATGGCTGCCCTATATCTGTTGGCGGCTGCCGCCAATCGGCCTTCCTTATGAAGCGCCACCAAAAACCCGAGGAAGGATTCCTCCCGCCCCCAGCTATGTCCCCTACCGGCCCTAAAAAGGCGCAGTATGAACGAAACGCTCCTTCATAAGCTTTTCTCGTCCTGGGCGCTAAACTGGCTGCCACAAGGTCTTGTAATCCGGGGCACCGATCTGCCATAGTGCTTCGGGGAACGGTGCCGCCACTAGTTCCGCTGTGGGTAGATAACCCCTGAAAGCCTGCATGTGTGAACGAGAGAGTGCATCAGCTGCATTATTCAGTACACCCGGCACATGCCTTGCCCTGAATTGTACATTCAATCTCATGCATCGCAATACAATTTCTTTCAACAGTCTCAAGATCCACTTGCAGCGAGCAGCCTGGTGATTAATGCACTCGACCACTGTCATGTTGTCTGACCAAAACGCCACTGAGCGGTTCCTAAAGTCTTCCGGCCAGGCCAACAGAGCCACCCAAATGGGGAATAGCTCCAAGAATCCAATGTTACCTGTTAGGCCACTTGAGTGCCACCACACCGGCCATGTTTGCGCCGACCAACGGTTTCCAAAGATCGCGCCAAATCCCACACTCCCCGCCGAGTCGGTCCACAATCCCAGTTTGTCCGACGAGGCTGGGGGTTTGTTCCACACCACTCGACCGTTGAAATCCGCCAGGAATGCTAACCAAATGCGCATGTCCTGGCGAACCTCTGCCGACAGTCTAGTGCGGTGGTGTCCTTCCTTAAGGCCCACCATAGCTTGTGCTATGGAACGTGAGAAAGGGCGAGCCATCGGCATCACTCTTAAGGCAAAATTAAGCTGACCCACTGTCTGTTGCAACTGATGTAGGGTCACCTTATCTTTACTGAGACATTGTACCAAGGAAGCCCTGAACTTGGCCACCTTCTCAATTGGAAAAGGAAATCATCCAAATAGTGCATCACCTGTCTATGCCCTGTGGCCTCGGTGAACGCCCATTCCAAAAAGGAGCTAAACATTTCAAAATAGGCACATGAAATTGAACAACCCATGGGCATTCATTTATCCATGTAATATTTCCCTTGCAACGTGAATCCCAGCAGGCGCTGGTCCTGAGGGTGTACCGGGAGTAACCTGAATGCCGATTCAATGTCTGATTTTGCTAACAATGCACCGGGGCCCAGGCGATTCAACAGAACGACTGCGTCATCGAACAATGCATATCTAACCGAGCATACCTCGGGGTCAATAGCCTCATTTACCGAGGCCCCCTTAGGGGCCGATAGATTGTGGATGAGTCTATACTCCCCCGGGTCTTTCTTCTGAACCACTCCTAAAGGAGAACACACAAATTCCGCAACTGGCGGGCAGACAAATGGCCCCGCTACCCGCCCCAAGCTGACTTCTTTCGCTATCTTTGTGGCGGCCACTGCCGGGTTGTGCTGAATAGACAGTTGGTTTTTACAAAAGGGGCTCCGCCGAAAATTTCCCGCCGGGATCTTGAAGCCATACCGAAAGCCATTCCTCAAAATCCCGGCGGACACATGATCTTGGTATCGGTTCAGCCAGGGGGTCAAAGCCAAGATATCAATGGGCGAAGATGTTTGCTTCCCAGGCACCACATCAATCCTGCTTGGATCCCCCCTTTCCTCCCGCACCATTGGACTTGGATCGACAGCTAGTTTCTGGGTGTGAGGAATTCCCACAGCCCGAACAAGCATGCCCGAACTTACACGTTCCCTGAGGCTTGTTACAGGTTCCTTTGTTGAATCCCCAACAAACACCCCGCTTGCCTCCATTCCCGCCGGACCTGGGATGCGGCTCCCCTCCGGCGTTCGCCCGAAAGGGCTGTGCCGGCTTCTGTTGGAATGTCCCAGAAACGCTCGTGCCTGGTACCGACGTACCCGCCGGCCCCGGCAAAAACTGGTTATGCCATGACACTGTGTCCAGACAATCCCATGTTAAAGCCTCGTTAAACTCCTTTGCTTTTCTAAAGGTAACGTCATAACCCTTCCATTCATTTCCCCCGTACATTGCATAGAAATTCATGATCCTGTTCTGATAACACGATAAGTCGGGCAACACCTCAGGTTTACGCTCACCCATAACTGCCGTAAAAATAGAAAAGGCCCTGACACAGTTCACCATGGTCTCATCAACCCTGAATTCCGCCATCTTGGCTCGCCATACGCTGGGGTGCCAAAAATCTTTCTGGGTCTTTGCATATTCTACCTCACGATGGTCAGTCAAAAGTGAAAACATGTTGATATATTTTTCTCCCCATATCATTTCTTTCGTAGCCATAGGAATGTGCTGCGATAAACTTTCCCGCCTTGAAGGTATTGAACTCTCCCCCACCAATGGCAATGGTCTCTTACCGGGTTCAGCCGTCTTCCCAGCCGTGTCCGTTGTCGTAGCCCGACCGTCCGTCGTGACCCCCGTCGCCACCTGCGGGGGAATAAAAGGTACATTTGCTGCCCCGGCATCCCTTGACTGCCGCAACTGCTCAATTATCAATCTGGCTTCCTCAGCCGGATCGCCCGCAGCCACTGATCCCCCTGCTCCTTTCTTTAGCCAAGGTAACACTGCTGCTAACTGAAGGGCCAGTTCAGGGGGCATTTGGTCATTCCCAATCGGCGTTATCACTACGGGGATTGGTAAACCCCCATCCGGACCTGGTACCGGGCTATCTACCGGCGCGACTGGGCTGTCTGCGCCCGGGCTCGATGGAGGCACTTCTGGGACTGGGACCTCCCTGGAACCTGCCCTCCCCTTATTCCTTTTACCCTTACCCCCTGGGGCGACATTCGGCAAGGCCGGTCCTATGACTTTTTTAGGCCGCCCCGAGGGGGTGTTCTGGGCCGCCATCTGCTTCTTGATGGCCGCTAAGCCCCGACCGAGCTCGTCCACTTTACCCATCTTCCGGTCCATCACCGCTACTCGGTTCACCAAGGTGCGTAGCATCCTCTCCATCTCGGAGCTCTTTCCCGCTTTCTTGCCAGACATGGTTTTGGTTATTTCGTCCGACTTGATCCTCAAGGGTACTCGATCTTCCACACACCTGACACTGAAAGAGAAATAACAAAGCTTACAAGTTCTCAAAATTGCCGCTTGCTCCTTCGAGGGCTCACGAGCGACGAGTGGTGCAGCCTTCAGAGCACTGGAACAAGAGGAAGCTTTGTTGGATTCCCTCTCTATTTATCTATCTGCGGGAAGGTGGGGGCCCACCTCAGGTACGCCCATCCGTGCGCGGACTTCCGGGCAGGTGTCTAGGACAAACCCTTCTGGGCAGGAAGGGCGTGCTCCGGCTACGCCGCTTTGGGCATACCAGCCGAGACACGCCCCCCGCCCACAACGGTTTCCCGGGGGGATCGGGGCACCCATCCATACGTTCGGGGGGACCGAGTGGTCTTCCCTTTCCATTTGCTCTGGATCTGTTAATTCCTGGGCCCAAGTTCACAAAGATTTTGCATTGGGTTTGCATTACATTGTTGACACAGCACTAACTGAAAACCTGTTTTGGTATTTAGAAAGCCACCTACACATTGATATGCAAGACCTCGTAAAAAAAGTAACACAAGGCTTGACTTTGTTTTACTTGTGTTATCTTGTGTCAGGGAGGCACTCCATGGGTAGTGCATGAGCATTCCTATTCATTCACTCGCACGTCGCAAACTGGCAGATTCTCCTAAGCTGTCCCTTTGCGACCGGTATTTTTGCATTTGGGATGCATCATCACAAATGTAAAAATCACAATTTAAGTAATCTCTAAATTGCGGTTACTTAAATTGTGATTGTATTTACGGAATCCCAATTGAGATTTCTTAAATGCAATGCAGTAAAGTAAAAAGATTAGCGATTTCGCTAATAGGGTGCAAAAAATGACCATGTAGTTGAACTTCATGGTAATTTGCTAAACCTTTGAAAAAAGCACTTTTGTGTATTTTTCAAAGTTTCATGTTGAACACACACATGCGCTTAGGGCATGTGTGTGCGCAACATATGTGCACAGGTAAATTCCAGGGGGTGCAACAGGGTGTCCTTTTGATGGGCCTATGGGCCGTAGGCCCATAGGAATGAATGGGAAGCTATTCCTTATTTGCAAATAGCAATTTGCGAGTCGCAAATAAGGAATGTCTAGGAATCGCTATTATTATGGCGATTCCTAGATGCATAGGATTTTGCGAGTCCTTAATTGCGAAACCTTAATATTCACAATTAAGGAACACAAAATCCTAGCTTGATGCATGTGGCAGATAGACTTGAGTTGCGCCAAAATAGGGCCCCATACATCAAACCATATACGGGTCGGAAACGGGCAGATTCTCAGAATGCACCCCTTTGCCACCGGTAAAAATCGCAATTTAAGAAATCTCTATATTGCGATTCCTTAAATTGTGATTGCATTTAAGGAATCCAAAATTGAGATTCCTTAAATGCAATGCACAAAAAGTTAAAAAAATTGCGATTTTGCTAATAGGAGTAGCAAATTACCATGAAGTTGAACTTCATGGTAATTTGCTAAAACTTTGAAAAATGCACTTTTGTGCATTTTTCAAAGTTTCAAATTGCGCACACACATGCCCTTAGGGCATGTGTGTATGCAACATATGTGCAGATATCAATTTCAGGGATGCAACAGGGTGTCATGTTGACACCTTTGCACCCTTGAAATTGCATGAGCAATTTGCGAGTACCTACTGGTACTCGCAAATTGCTCATGCAATCTCCACTTCATTCCTATGGGTCTATAGGCCCATAGGAATGAATGAGACAGCATTCCTTAATTGCGACTAGCAATTTGCGAGTAGCAATTAAGGAATGTTTAGGAATCGCTATTTTATAGCGATTCCTAAATGCATAGGCTTTTGCGATTCCTAAATAGCGATTCCTTAAAAATCGCTATTTAGGAATCGCAAAAACCTATGTTGACGCATGTGCCAGAGAATAGTGGAACGAGACACATTTTTTATTTCTCCGCATTTGTCTCTCCTTGTACGTGTTGCATTCTGCAGCACCATACAAAGAAGGAAAATCCTACAAGGATTTTTTTGTGCCAGGTTTGCCTTCCTGCACAAAAATAGCCCTGGCCATAACACATGCATCCTTGCAGTATTGCACAAGGATGACTGTGTTGGCGCTAGGCAGCACAAAATGCGCCAGTGCATTAAGAGAGCAGAACAGCACCTATTTTTATAAAGACTTTGTTCAGTACTGTTTCCTCCTGTTCATGCATCACAGTGCATTACCTTCAAATGCTGCACTGCGTTGCGGGAAATCTTTGCAAATGTGGCCCTGGTTTCTGGACAACCTTGGTGGTCGAACTGCATGCTAAAAAGTCTCTGAAAAGGCCTCTGTGCTAAAGCAAGAGTTTTTAATAATTAAATTTCGAAACAGAGAGGGCGTTCTTTGCCTCACTAAATATGCAGTTTGCCTGTGTACGCAAATTAAAATTATCTCGTTATTAGAGAAAAGTGACAGCATGGAAAATTGAGTAAAGCATTAAAAAATCCAGTGGAAAATGTTCATGCAGGTCAAGTTAGCGTTGGTAGCTCTTGACTACCAAGATAGCTATAGTAATTCGCCAGTTTTGCAAATGTGGTGGCCAACTGCAGGTGAATGTGAAGCTCTGGTGATCTGTGAAAAGGTGATCCAGAGAGATTACTGGAATATGAAGAGGACCATGGGACAGTTACTGAGCCCAGTCAACAAGATTCTAATTATAGTTACTCCCAGGTCAGTGCTAGGTTTTAAAGTATTTCCTGCGCGGTGATAGTTTGATTAATAATGTTACATTGTGTATCCCTTCATTAACTCTGGTCAGTGCTTGTGCCTGCATCAATGCTTTAAGAGTGCTTGTTACAGGAATAGGGGAGAGATGCAAAAGCTAGAGGCGATGTGGAGTCCTTGCACCGGGGGTGTCCACACAGCAGAGGAGATGGGTTGGTTCTGCGGTGTCCACAGATGTGTTGGCCGAGGGAAACATCCTTTACAACGCAACAATTACAACGCACTACACTTACAACGCAGTCATTACATCGCAACATCCTTTACAAAGCATGTCACTACAACAAAGGCATAACAACACATGACACTACATCGCATGACACTACATCGCATGTCACTACAACGCAGGCATTACAACGCATACCATTACATTGCATAGTACCCGTACACTATCCAAAACTTACTCTACTGTTGCACTCCCTGGAGTTAGAATAGTAGTTTTTACCCCTACACTATCCAACACTTACCCTACTGTTGCACCCCCTGGAGTTAGAATAGTAATTTTTACCCCTATACTATCCAATACTTACCTTAAATGCAATGTAATGGCATGCGTTGTAATGTTATGCGTTATAAAGATATAATGCGATGTAATGGAATGCATTGTAAAGGTCGTTTCTAAAAATGCAATGTCGTGTCATGCGATGTAATGGATTGTGTTGTAAAGAATGTTGCGATGTATAAACTGCGTTGTAAAGGCATGCGTTGTAAATGTATGCGTTGTAACGGCATACATTCCTGGCAGACCCCCTTCAGCCTGAAGAACCGGGTTTTAGAACCCAGCGGCGTCAGGGAAAACGCCCGATGTCTTCGAGTTCCCCTGCCTTGGCAAACAGAGACACAGGACACTTCTTGATGACGTCAAAGACCAAATTTATTGGCTGCAACCAGGAACAGAGGTCTACGAAGCACAACACGGGTGGTTCTCTAGAGACTGCACAAATTCATAGAGCGGAGCATCGTATTTTATGCTAAAAATACCATTCCTGGCTAGCATCGATTACATACAAACTGACCAATTGGAGGGTGACATTTCAAACATATCGCATGACGACAATCCCACTTTCCATTGTCCAACCTACCAGAAATGACCAAGCAAAATCCAACATTCCTGCTCGAGCAGGCCGGACGGACCCATCAGAAAGACCTCAACCCATATCAATAATTAAGCCATAAAGGAAGGAACAGAAGCAGATGAGAAGCAAGATAGAAGGGTGTGTGCATGTACCATAAACTCAGCAATGTCCTGCTCTTTGATCTCTATCTGACCAGCTGCTTAACAAGGAACTGGCTCAACGAGGTCAGACTCGGGCAAGGGAGTCAGTTCGTTCAGGTCACTCAGAAGTCAGCTAAGGTGTACGTGTCCCAAAGACTCGTTCGGCCGCAATCATTGGCCTATGGGAGGGCAACCACACAAAATGGCTGCCTTACACAAAATGGAACCCGAGGGTTCGAACGAAATCCATGAATACGTAGTGTTCTCATTGATAGATTATTACGAAAACACTCGTACATACCGCACTCATCATTTGCGGTCCCCTGATACCAAAATGGTCTATATCCGACGACCTTTTTTTTTAACAGGTTCAGAATCACGGAACCACAGAGCCACAGACTCTCCTTTTGCCCTTACATAGGCAACAAACCCAAACCCATGTCAGTCTGAATCCAGGTCTAAATTCATCAGATCATCAAGATGTTGCTGTAGCATCATCCTAGTACTTAGCAACTCTCTCTGGACAGGTCTCCTCGCACACGAAGTAGCACAAAGGCCACATATAGCAGGAGCACACTGTGCTCAAAGACAGAACAGGAAAAGGATAGCTAAGATCATCCCAATGACCATCAGAATCTTCCATCCGCACGTGGATAACAATCCCCAAAACCATCCCATCAACGACCAATCTCCCTCGTCTATATGTACAGACTCAGAGATCTTATGTAGTCTGGAAATGGCCTGGAAAACTGTCGGAGCGTTGTCTGGAATGAAAACGCAGCAGCTCGATTGAATCAATTTACACACCCCACCTCTATCTGCAAGTATGACATCAAGCGCAACTCTGTTCTGAAGAGTCATAAGGCGATCCGACTGGAGCTCAGCAGTCAAGTTACTAAGGGCACCGGCAGTTTCGACTATGGTGGACTCAACCACTCTCGTCAACTGTCGAATGTTCCTGCTGTTAGCCATAGGTCCCCAGAACGGCAGAAAACCCTTAAAGAAATCTCCCAATTCTTGTCCTGCGGTATCTTCCTTACTGAAGACACCTCTAGAAACTCTTGTCTTATGGTAATCTGCCGCAGCTGTAAATGTGGGAGGCAACAGGAACGAAACAAAACATCTCCCCGAAAAGTCAGGGGGCAACCATGTGTACGCTTTGTCATAACAGACAAAATAGGTACCCTTAGCTGCTAGAAACGATGGGAAGTCTGGGACACAAAAACATACGTCTCAGTGCAGACGCTCTTCCCTAGCTGAGCTCTCGGATTCTTGCCATTACCTTGCAGACAATAATGACCCTGATGGGGCACTATCCAAATCGGAGGGGAACTTTTCGCTCGCTGGTTAACACTCAGACTAACTCCGTAACCAGTAACGTTCCAACCAATGTATGCTTGTGTCTCATCTCTCGGGATAGTCTCATACGAGCTAATTCCTCTAATCATGTCGACTATACCCTTGACCAGAGCACTAGTCTTTGGACTATCTTTCACTGAACGTAGGGGGTAAACTTCACGAGCATAGATGAACATCGTTCTGTATGCCCAGACAGAATCATTGTAACTAAAAGGCAGAACCAGGTAAGGAATACCTTTATCAGTGGTATGGGGAATAAGGTCACAAACCCAACAATGTGTCGTGTTCATCACTAGCTGGTGTTGATGCAGAAGCTGAACAAAGGAATTATTAGCAAATTCCAATCTCCTAACAGTTTCATGTTCGGGCAGAGGTTGAAAAGAATGTGAAGAAACAGTAGGAGGAGGTATAGGTTGTGTAGTTGGCATGAACGTCACTTGAAATGTGAATGTCACATATCCAATTAAAAACATCATTAAGCTAAACAATATAAGCAAACACAATATTAAAAAACGTTTTCTGCTCATTAATTTACATATTTTGCTCTTAAAGCTTATTCTTTCAACAGGTCTCTCCATCTCGATAAACTCCATCCTCTCTAATTGCTGCTTGCAGCGGTAGGGTGTTCTGTGCTAAGGAACGCATCTGTCAGTCCAGGGCAACTCCCTTAGACCAACCAGAACCGTCGACCTAACGTCTTCGGCTTGCACTCCAAAGACTTGACACCACGACCCTACAGCTGAACCCGGAAGGCGGTTCGAAAAACAAAAATCAAAATAGTTCCTCGGAGGAGAGCTAACATTAAAAAGTCAGAAAAAGAAAGAATGTCACTTTATTAGTCCCACGACTCTCGGTCGCAAATTATAACGCTCTTTGCCAGGCAATGTCTGTTCACGGAATAATAACTCAGGTTCAACAGTGTTCATACGATTCAATGGAGGCACAGCTTCTTGAAGAAGATCGTCACTTTCTTGCTCAGTGTTCGTTCCTATCAAACGGGCATCGCTGAAAGGCAGAAAACGAGGCACGGTCTCAGTTTCAGAATCAGGAAGTCCTTTCTGGACCCACCGGTCGTACAGCAGAGGCAAAAGAGCTCTCTTACAATGTACGCCGTGGATCCAGTTCTTTTTACCGTGCACTCGTACTGTGGAACGGGTGGCCAATAGAACTAAATATTGGCCGTTCCAGCGGGGCTGCTCGTTCTTGGTTCGCTGGAAATTCTTCACAAGGAGCCATGTACCAGGTTCGATGGCGTGTCCTGGGTCTTCAGAAGCTTGTGGCAGTGTATCATGAACCTGTTGATGCAAAACACGCAATTTAGCCGTCAATTCGTACAGGTAATCAAGCAACACAGGATGTTCTATTTTGCTAAACTTTGTCGGCCGCGGCACTACCCAAACATTTGCCGGGCGACCAAACACTACCTCATACGGACTCAGACCCATTCGTGAATGCACAGTCATTCTAGTGGACAAAAGGGCTAGTGGCAAGGCATCTGGCCATTGTAAACCAGAGCTTGCTTGTATTTTGGCTAATTTCAGTTTAAGAGTGCCATTATAGCACTCAACTAAACCAGCTGATTGGGGGTGATTTGCAGCGTGAAACTTCTGCTTGATTCCTAATCCATCACATACTCTCTTCATCACTTGACCCACAAATTCACTCCCATTGTCACTCCAGATCATTCTTGGCAAGCCAAACCTAGGGAAGAATTCCTTAATAAGGGCTTTCGCTGTGGACAAGGCAGTGTTATCCTTCAAAGGGTAAGCTTCCACCCATCTAGAAAAAGAGCAAACAACCACTAAGACATATTTCAGGTTGTTGCACCTCTCCATGTGGATGAAATCTAGCTGCAAAGCCTCAAACGGATACGTTGGAGGAGCAAAATGACCAGCTGGAGTTGGAGTTCCCTTGCCAGGATTGTACATCAAACACACCTTACAATTCTTAACCAGATTCTCTGCACACTTAGGAATTCCAGCATTCTGCCATACTGGAGCTAACAACTTACAAATCCCTTTCACGCTGATATGAGCCATTCCATGAGCCATTGTAACCACTGGAAGTACATACGCATCGGGTAACAACCATCTCTGATGCTCTGACAACTCAATCCAACAACCATTCGAATCCAATTTACCCTTGCTCTCTCTCCATTCATTCAACTCTTTCTCTGTAGCTTCAGCCTGGATGGATTTCACACTCTCAATCGTATCTTCACACATACTTCCCTCCGGAACCCATCTCGCCGGACCCGCAACATACATTCGACTCATCACATCTCTCGCAGTTTCTTTCGCGACTTCATCTGCAAACGCATTACCACGACCAACATCATCAGTAACTTTCTTATGCGCACTGCATTTCACAATCGCGACTTGCAACGGCAAAGTAAGGGATTCAAGAAGTTCATTCACCAATTGACCATGCTGAATCTTAGTTCCATGCGAAGTCAGGAACCCACGCTCTTTCCACAAACGTCCAAAACTATGAGCCACACCAAACGCGCACTGGCTATCGGTATACACAGTCACTCGTTTTCCTTTCGAAAACACACACGCTCTCGTTAATGCAATCAACTCTGCTGCTTGTGCTGAATTATGTGGGATACGTGCAGATTCAACAATCGTATGCAAAGTCGTAACAGCATATGCCGCAGTCGTATCACCATTCAGAAGCTTAAAGCACGAACCATCAACCCATAAGGTACCATCACACTCTGGAAGAGGAGTATCCCTAAGGTCTATGCTCCCTTTCGTTTCTTCCTCTGTCCTAAGGAAGCAATCATGCTGTTCAGTAACATCTGTCTCAACTGAAATCGGCAACAACGTAGCTGGATTCAACGTGTTGCATCTCTTTATTTGCACATGACTCGCTAACAATGTCAATTCGTAACCCGACAACCGAGCACTAGTTAAGTGCTGTGTCTTGGTACGATTCAACAAGGTATCCACTGCATGTGGAACCATAACAATCAGTGTATTGTCCATTACCAAACCAGCAGATTGTCGAATCGAAACAGCCGCTGCTGCTGTAGCTCTCAAACAACTCGGCAACGCTCTAGCTACTGGATCCAAAGTCGACAAAAAATACGCACATGGACGCTGCTTATCGCCAAACTGTTGAGTCAAAACTGACAATGCACATCCCTCTCTCTCGTGGACATACAATGTGTAAGGCTTACTGTAGTCGGGGGTACCCAACACAGGAGCCAAACACAACGCATCACGCAATTCTGAAAAGCTCTTCTGACATTCGTCAGTTCGTCAGTCCAAGGAATAGGATTTGGGGTATCCTTAACCGTAAGGGCTATCAAAGGTTTCACGAGCAACGAAAAATTAGGGATCCAATGTCTACAATAAGACGTAATACCTAGGAAAGCACGTACTTCTCTCTGTATCATAGACACACTCATTTTTGCAATCGCTTGAATTCTTTCTGGGGTTAGTTTTCTTCCCTCCTTCAATAAGAGGTGACCTAAGTAGGTAACTTGTTGTCGACAATATTGCAACTTTGATAGATAAACCTTATGATGGAAATCAGATAAATGACGTCACAATGACAAAGTAGCCTCTCTACAGATCTCTTCATTGTCAGCAGCAACTAACAGATCGTCAACATACTGAATAAGAGCAGCACCATCAGGTAAAACAAGCAAATCAAGTTGCATCTTCAAAGCCTGACTATAAATCGATGGACTCTCACAATAGCCTTATGGAGCGCGCTTAAACCGGAAACTTCGTCCTCCTAAAGAGAAACCAAAGATATCTGTACTTTCCACGGCAATCGGGATGCTGAAGAAAGCATTCTTCAAGTCAATCACCGAAAACCACGTGGCTGTAGCCGGGATCAAAGTCAGTAAAGCGGTGATATCAGGCACAACAGGAAATTGCGGGACTACAATCTTATTCACCTCGCGGATATCGATCACAAACCTATATACATGAGGTTGCGAAGAATCAGTTTGTTTCAGAACAGGCAAAACCGGACTATTGCACACATTACCTCTTGTTTCCTCAATCACACCTTTCTCAATCAGATCCTAGATGATCGCCAAAAGTGCCCTCTCACCATCACTGGAAATTCGATATCGCGGAATACGTGGCAATCTAGCATTCGCTTTCAGCGTCACAACATATGGTGGAATCTCTAAGAGACCCACATCATTAGGACCAGTAGCCCAAAGAGAATCAGGGAGAGAAGACAATTCAGGTGGAAGTCGATCTTTAGATAAATACATCGGAGAGATCACTCTCTTACCCAATGTAAGATGTACTCCTGAAGGAGAACAATGTAGCGTCGCATGCAATCTCTTCAACAAGTCCAATCCCAACAAGTTCTCACCACAACCTGTCGTTAGAATGAGGGGTGCTTCAAATTCACAAGGAATAGACAATGGACTAGAAATCGGATTCGTAACCGGGGGGCCAGAAAAACCTGCTGAAACATTTGTTAAGCTAGACAAATGTGCGCCAGGGAATTTAGAGTGCATAATAGAACTCTTCGCAGCACCAGTATCCAACAGAAAAGGCTCTGACACACCTGATGCAATCACTTCAACATAAGGTCCACTCTGATCTACTGGAACTGAAACAACTCCCTCTCTTTGTCTATGGCTGTCCTAGCAATCATTACCATCCACATTCTCACCTTCGACATAGTAATCGTCCGCATAGTACTGAGCCGTCCTACCAGACGCACCATTCTGCTGATCAAAGCTATTCATAAAATTCTGTGGAGGCAAAGGATGCGCATTTTGACTACAACCTCTACCTCTAGGAGCTTGCTGAACACCTCGACCTCTCACACCAGAAGCACCATTTGTGCGCTGTAACAGAACCAGACAACTACTCTTGAAATGACCCTCTTCTTTGCAATACGCACATTGATTAGGGCCTACGGGAAAACGCTGTTGAGAAGACTCGAACCTTTGCGAGTTCCTCTGATATTGCTGAGGTTGCTGATAATCGCGCTGATTATTACGAGGCGGATAAGCTTGCTGTAGAAGAACTTTAGCCTTCAATTCCTTAGTCTTCCTATCCGCTTTCTCTATCTCATCCTTATTTCTATTCTCATAGTACTGGGCAGTAGCCAAAATCTGCGCTGACGTAGAAACAGCCCAAGCACTCTCAGAATCCTTCAACTTAGTGCACAATTCTGGAAGCAAATTATGGACAAATTTGTCAACGAACAACCGTTGACCACCTTCTGTACTCATGTCCTGGCCACTGTGGTCGACAAACGTCTCTTCGAACCCAGTGAAAAAGTCAGACACAGTCTCGTCTTTCTTCTGCTTACACGCAGACAACTTGTCCCAATTAACACGCATAGCAGGCATCAAAGTTTTCATATAATCAATAATCTTACCAGGGAGTTCAGCAGTCACATCCTTAGGTTTAGCACCACCTACTTGTCTATCATCTGCAGCTCTAAGATTATTCCATGTATCCCCTAATTTCTGTGCATGATCCGTATGATGAATCAATCCCCATATAGGCTGTGGAACAACATTCCCAAACAACATGTCTATATCAGCCAAATTCATAATACATGAATCCGCAGTTTGAGATAATTCCTTATAGTACCCTGCAGGATTTTTACGTGGATCAGGCAAAGTCTGCGTAAGGGCTAAAACTTCAGCACGCTTCCATGGAACATGTACCCAAACTCGCTGGAAGTAAGGAAGAATAGGCGGATTAACAGCTGCATCACCAGGTCTCCAAACTGGGGGAACCTCTTGCATCGGATATTGACGCGCCTTTCTCCTAATTGAAGAATCAGGCTCAAACAGTCGCTGAGAAGGAGATTCACTCCTAAATGACAACAACGTCGCAACTGCTTTCTCAACCCCAAGACCCACAACAGTCCCTTTCGCAAACTCAGACCGTATATGGTACAACTCAGACTGAGTTTGTCCTACATCACCATCTTCCCATTGTTCGCAAAGGAAAGAACACATCATATCGAAAACATATCTTTGTTTCAGTGCTTCCCATTGACGAAAAACATCCATAACACACTTGAGATCATAGTGCGAAGGATACGTAACCCATTTACGCGCTAAGTGATCTAACACTGTCCGTTCATCAGGACCAGGCAATTGGCTACGCAATTGCTTACGCTCTACAACAGGAGACATTCCCAATGAACCCAAAAGAGGAGAGAAGAGACCAGCAACAGCATCAGTCATTCTCTGTCAAGCAGAAGGAGAAGTTGACAAAAGAACAGGAGACAAAGTAGAATGAGAAGAAACCAATGTCGGAACAATAACAGGAGGAGTAAACAAGACAGGCTTAGGAGTAGCAGACGAAGGAGGTAGCAAAGGCGGCGGCCCTTGAGAAGGCTGCGCAAAAGGAATAGGAGCCAACGGAAGAGGAGTTGGCTGTTGAGGAATCACAGGTGGCAAAGCAACTGGAGGTTGCGCAACTACAGCTTGTGGAGGTGCTGTAGCACTCTGCACATAAGGGGGTGGCGAACTCAATAGATGCGACATTAAAGGATCTTTTCCAAGATCTTTCTTTTCTTCTTGCTGTTGAGGCGGCAAAGCTGGATAGCACTTGTCTACCACCAGTTTACGCTGCCTAATCATCTGTTCGCTTTCTTGTTCTTCTTCATTATCCCTAAACTGTAAAGCAGCTTGCACCATTGACATACCTCGTTCTCGTTTATTTCGCTTCGCTAACTTAATTTCTTTCTGTTTGGCTTCCTTTGGCCATAAGCGGAAATAGTAAAACATCGCCAGCCGGACTTTCTTCTTGAACAATTTAACTTCGAGATTGTCTAAAATCTCTGTTTCAAAGCTACGATAACGGGGCCACTGTAGGACACCGTCTTTCCTGGTATATTTGATCCATACTTCATTATACGCGATAGGGCCCACTCCATCTTTTACGTAGAGCTCATAGGTCAGAGTTCCAATCGGAGGAACTGGTCACGAATCCTCCAATCGGAAATCCCTAGTACAACCACAACAAATTATCTTTCCAAGTATGCTAAGACCAGGCATCTTCGCTCACTAGTCTAGCTTCAAACTTCAAGGGAATATCAAAAACGAGAATACACGAGTCCCTCTGCTTTGGGGCCTGTAGGTACCAAATCAAAGAATCCCGATGGGATACCAAAACAAAACTAAGGACTGGGAGACGCTCCACTCATACTTAACTGAAATGTCGATGACGTCACCAAGAGACCCGTCTATCGTCTCGCTCTACAAATCGTCTAATGGCTCCAAGACAGGGCGACAGTCAGAGCAGCAGTCCTTCGTAGCCGTCGGAAAGTGGGGAACCTCGCAGCAAAGACTTTCGGACCACAACGACATACAAGGGTCGATGAAGTGGCAGGCCTTCTTCCAAAATTTTCACACGAAGCTCCTCACGATCTTCAGGCTTGGACCGGTACCGCTGAAGTCGCCACACGTTGGGCGCCAACTGAAGAACCGGGTTTTAGAACCGACGTCAAAGACCAAATTTATCGGCTGCAACCAGGAACAGAGGTCTACGAAGCACAACACGGGTGGTTCGCTAGAGACTGCTCAAATTCATAGAGCGGAGCATCGTCTTTTATGCCAAAAATCACATTCCTGGCTAGCATCGATTACATACAAACTGACCAATTGGAGGGTGACATTTCCAACATATCGCATGACGACAATCCCACTTTCCATTGTCCAGCCCACCAGAAATGACCAAGCAAAATCCAACATTCCTGCTCGAACAGGCCGGACGGACCCATCATAAAGACCTCAACCCATATCAATAATTAGGCCATAAAGGAAGGAACAGAAGCAGATGAGAAGCAAGATAGAAGGGTGTGTGCATGTACCATAAACTCAGCAATGTCCTGCTCTTTGATCTCTATCTGACCAGCTGCTTAACAAGGAACTGCCTCAACGAGGTCAGCCTCGGGCAAGGGAATCAGTTCGTTCAGGTCACTCAGAAGTCAGATAAGGTGTACGTGTCCCAAAGACTCGTTCTGCCGTAATCATCGGCCTATGTGAGGGCAACCACACAAAATGGCTGCCGTACACAAAATGGAACCCGAGGGTTCGAACGAAATCCATGAATACGTAGTGTTCTCATTGATAGATTATTACGAAAACACTCGTACATACCGCACTCATCATTTGCGGTCCCCTGATACCAAAATCGTCTATATCCGACGACCTTTTTTTTAACAGGTTCAGAATCACGGAACCACAGAACCACAAGCCCCTTTTCCAAGGGTCCAGGTTTACCGTGGCACCATTTGGCAGGATAGGACACACAGATGCAGAGTCCAGGTGCTGGTTACAAGAGACTAGCACTTTGGATCACTCTGATGGTCCTGGAAACAGGCTGCAGGTCCGGTTATTTTCACTCAGGCAAAAGGGCAGTAGAACAGCAGACCAGCATATAAGGGCAGCAGTTCTTCAGGGCAGCAGTTCTTCAGGGCAGCAGTCCAGGGGAGTGGGAGTCTTTCAGCAGCACAGCAGTCAATCTTCCTGGCAAAGACCTCCACAGGTCCTGAAGTGTACTGAAGATCAGTATAATGTGCACACACAGACTTCAATGGCAGGCCTGAGACATGTTTAAGGGCTACTTAAGAGGGTGACACAATAAGTGCTGTAGGCCCACTCGTGACATTTAGTTTGGAGGCCCTGAGTACATGCAGTATCACTTTCCTAGAGACTTACCAGCAAATTACATAGGCCAATTGAGTATAAGCTATCTTTACCAAATTTAAAGGAGAAAGCACTTCAGCACTGATTAGGAGTGGGGAAGTGCCCAGAGACCTAAAGGCCAACAAAAATATCAGAAAACAGGAAATTGAAGCAAATTTCAGGATGACCTTGCAGAAAGGTCCAACCCAGGTTTAAAGCTACCATTTAAATATTAACATGTCCCCCATATGCAGGCCTTCTTGCCCTTAAAAGCAGGGTGCATGATATTTAAAAACAGCATATGTAGGAATTAATGTTGAACATGTCCTTGCAGTGAAACATCCCTACAAATGCTTTCCACAGTAGCGAGTCAGGCTACTGTCATAGGGAATCGTTGGGCTGCATTTATTTAATGGCAAATTCAGATTGGTAACAGCTACAGAAATACTTGTTGCACTCATTTAAATTGTAATTTTAAAATCCACTTTAATGGTATGGTCAGAATCTAAATTATTATTTTAGAAATGTCACATTTAGAAAGTTGGCATCTTCCTGCCTAAAGGCTATCTGGCTGGTGATGCCTCTCCCATTTGAGTATGTGTATTGCTGGATAGTGAACAAACGGGAATTGGCTGTAGAGGGAGTGGGTCTTCCTGACGGGATGACTAGGGAGGAGCCGTACCTGCCCTGATTACACTTCAAAAAGACTTTCCCAGCCCATGCAGAGACACCAGACACCAGCCTATTGTGTAAATGGCCAGGCTGGAGACTGATGGACTAAGGACTCTGTCTATGGCCGACTTCCAAGACTAGATGATTCTCCCCTGGGACAGTGGTACTGGTTCACTTGAATCCGCTGAAACCCAATTTGGGGAGGACCTGGACTCAACTGCTACCCTGGGCCCCCTCTGAAATGGTCAAGAGCCCACGGAACCTACGGAGGGCAGATAGAGGAGGCCGGCACAGGGAGCTGGTAAAACCATCTCCTCAGGATGTGTGTCCCTTTAAAGACCAGGAGGCCTACTGAAAATTCTCCTAGTGGCTAAAGCTCACCAACGGGAGCAAAAAGATCATCCAAATTGGGCCAACATGCCCGAGTTATAGTCTTTTAAAGAAAATGACCTGAGAGAAAAGAAGCACAAACCTGGCACATATCACTCTGCTGAATTCCTGATATATACCATCAGAGTGGGAAAGCGCCTGGAACATAATTATTTATTCCATGTTCCAGGGAAGAGGGAATGTGAATTATGCTTTCCTTTGTGGGGTCCTTACCGGTTGCAAATGAAGCAGAAGTGGACCAAAGACCCCAGCCACAAATAAAAATGGGCACAACTCACAAAGCAGAAAAAGGAACAACCAAAGAGACAGACGATCCTGGCTCCCAAGTCGGACAGTGCTGGTCAACTGGGGAGCCAGCTGGCCAACCGGGAGTGAGATCTCTGTGCTGCCCCAATGATATATTCAACTCTGGGTGTCCCAGGTGGGACTAGGGCACCCAGTTTGAAAACAAACAGAAAAAGAAAGGCGTGTAGCTTCTAAACGTAGCAGGAATATGCTGTAATATTCACTGCTCTGGTGAGGGTTGCGCCCCATAACGGCCATTCAAGGCCTTATTTACATCTGTTTCCCTTATGTTTAACCCCGGATATCTTATCTGGGGTGCCACTAACGACATAGAGGTGTGTTGTAGGAGGCTGCAAAAGGTGCAGCAGCCCCGTCAGGGCATTTAAAAAAAAGCCATAAATATTATTTCATGTCAACGAATGGTGCTCACTACCCCACGCCTCTCTGCTGAGTAGGTCTTGGAGTGCTTTGCTTTTCTACCATAAGAAAGGCAGAGGTTACAGGGGAGATTCAGGAGGGGTGTGTGACACAGGACAGTTCAAAGTAACATGAAACATTTAAGATATTATTTATGGCCACTTTACCTTTGGTCTCCAAGAAACTCATAAACATAATCTTCTACAGTGGAAGGAAGGGAGGGGAAAAGGGCTGAAGAGATGATAAGGTTGAAGAAATTATGGATGAATGACTGATAGTTGGATGTATGGATAGACAGAGGGATAGGTGATAGATGTATGGAAAGAAGGATGGATGATGGATGGATGGAAAGACGGAGAGGTGGATGGAAAAGATGAAAAGACGGATGGATGGATGAATGGATGGATGGATGGATGGATGGATGGATGGATGGATGGATGGATGGATGGATGGATGGATGGATGGATGGATGTGAAGAAAGTCGTGAAAGAAGGTATGAAAGCAAGATTGGAAAAGACAGAAAGAGCGATGGAGAAAGAAAAGGCAAAAGTCTGAAGGCAAGGCAAAAGTCTGAAGGAAGCATGAAGAAAAGGAAGGAAAGAAATTAAAGAGTTGTAAAAATACCTCAAGAAGCGAGTCTCTTGAACAACTGCAGGGTTTGCTTGCCTAACCCACCCACTGAGAGATATTTGTGACATGGTTCATAAAGGGTGGTAGTATATTTTCCTGGCTGCTCCCTTGATTTCACCCACCCCAAACAGGCTGATAACATAGGAGATTTAATGAGGCCCCTAAATGTAATTCCCTGTGAATGAACTGCAAAGAAGGAGGTGCTCCAATGTCAGTGTCAATAAAGCATCAAGTGGAATGCGAATGTTGTTGACCGCCACCGGTTTTAGATCATCTACCAGCATTATCTATGAACTTTTCTGCTCCTGCTTAGGGTCTAATGCAGACAGGGCCGGACTGGCCCTAGGGGGCATCGACCGTCCTCCCAGTGGGCTGGAAGGGTGGGCGCCAGTTTTGGAGCAGTGGGGACCGTTTTGTTACTGGTGGGCGGTTTTGCAGCATTGCTGTAATATCAGCCCCCTGTAACAAAAGCAGCGGCAGTGCTTCAGACTAGCACCCCCCACAAATCCCCCCAGCCCCCACGCACACCGGTCCCCCTGAATTGCCAGGGCTGGTTTGCGTCTGGATGCAGAGAACTGGACTCCGAGCTAAATTGTCACTCATTTTTGGAGTAATTTGAACAGATATAGGATTGTTAAAAGGGATCACAAATTCACAATTGTTATGTTTTTTTTTTGCAGAGCACGACAATTTTAGCATAGCTAAAGTAGAACTTTGGAAAATTCTGCAAATGCGACTTGCGAAATTAAAGGAAATTTGCAAAACTTTACTTGTGTTAAGATTAAACAAAAAATGCACACCCTGCGAACAGTTGGGTTTAAACATTAGATGCAGTGAAGTGTAGAATGCGATCCTTATGAAAGTAAATGCAGTCTTTTTTCTGTGGTGAATCCTGTAAATTCTGGGGTTTATTATGTTTCATTTTGGTCTGACTAAAAAATGTGTTTCCGGATCAGTTCTCTATTAAATCCTGGGGGTTATGTACAAGCCCCTTGCGCTGCAGGTACGTCACTTTTTCCCATATTAAAAATGGCGCACTGGCGGCGCAAGGGGATTGTAAATAAGCCCCCTAGTTTGCCACTCTTCCCGAGACGCTGAAACCTTATAGCGACACCCAGTGACAGGGCATGTGAACTCTAGGCTCATGGCGGCCCTGAGCAGTGAGCGTAGGTAGGGGGCCCCCGGAGGAACGCAGGCGCGGAGGCCAGTGAAGAGGGGGGGGGGGGGGGGGGGGGATCAGGGTGTTTGGAAGTGGAACAGAGCCGGAGGCTGCAAAATCCCTGCCAGGGGCCGCCACGCAAATATGTATGCATCCTCAGAGGATTATTATATTAAGGATATATATTGGTGTGGCGGCCCCTGGGGTTTGGCGGCCCTGTGCAGGTGCCCAGCTTGCACATGCCTAAGGCCGCCCCTGGTGGAGTGTGCCAACAAAGAGACGTGCTGGTACCTCGTTTCCTCTCGCAGGCCTCGCATTTTTATCCAAACAATCAGTTTAATAAAGGCCGGTTAGGCAGGCAATCAGCCGCACTGCCTCACCTGGTCTCTCAAATCTGGAGCCAGCTGCTAACCCCTGACATATGGTTACTGTAGGCTGCGCTGGCACCGGGCGCATTGGCATGCTGCTGCCTGCACGGATCCCCGTGCAGCCCCCGGGCTCCACTGCTCCGCGCCCTGCACTGCCCTGCCAACCCTGCCTCGTGCCCGGGCCCATCAGGGGCCTGGGCCGCCCGCGCGCCGCCTCAGCGGAGCCCAGCACAACAGCTGCCAGGCGGCAAGCTGCAAAACGCGAATCTGCTGCGAGGCCGGGGAACTTCGAGAGAAACCCCTGCCCGGCGCGCCGGTGGGCATTCCAGGCCCCGCGCGGCAGCGAGCGGAGGAAAGGCATGCATTTTTAATTCACACAGACGACTGGGTTCTTTGCAGTCTGTGCGCTCTCAACAAAAAGGCTGCGGCGCGCGGGAACGGTCCCCGGAAAGGCAACTACCATCAGTTAGACTGAAGCAAAAAAAGTGTGAAGGTTAACCTAGGCAGTGGCCTATGAGATCAAGAGTAGCGATGGCTAGAGAAGTGACGTCACAGGAAATTACGTCCTAACCATTTCAAACCCCTCAATAAAAGTTACAGCTAAAATGCAAGTGTTTTATGTATTCGGTGTGAATGCAAACAGATACAAGGTATGTTTTCCTATTTAAACGCTGTATCCCCACTAGTTTTGTCTGTGAATTCAAAGCAGTAAATGTTTTAGACACCAGAGTACATTTAAAGAATGTGGCACGTGCATATAAATATGCTACAATTTGCATGGTATAAAGTTACAAAAACATGTAGACAACTAGGATACACCTAACCATGATTCGAGAAATCCAGCAGCTTAAAAAACTTTGGACACTTTGGGGCACATTTACAAGCCCCTTGCGCCTCTTTTGCGCCGCCGTTGCGTCCCTTTTGTGACGCAGCGGCGGCGCAAAAGATGCGCCATGGTGCGCGGTATCTACAACGTGACGCATCTGGGCGATGTGTCACGTTGTAAAGCCCTGCGCCTTAAGGCGGCGTTCTGGCGCAGGGTGGGGGCGTTCCTGCGCAGGAACGCCTCCTAAAAGTGGCTGAGTGAAATCTACAAGATTTCACTCTGTCAATTTTAGGCCAATGCTACGTCAAAACCCTGCGCCTGCTTGAAGCAGGCGTAAGTCTTGATGTAGCATTAATAGAATGGGCCCCCCAGAGCATTGCTGGGGTTGCGTCGCATGCGCGACGCCTTTACGCCACAGATGCGTGACGCATTTGTGCTGTTTTTGCCCCATAAATGCGGCGCATCATGGGTGGCGGAACTGCGGCGCACAATTACTGGCGCATCCCTGCTAATTTGCAGGGATGCACCAGTAATTGTAAATATGCCCCTTTGATGTTAGGGGAGAGGGTGTGGCCTAACGACCAGATATTCTGATTTAGGAATTTGGGAACAAGGTTCGAGTTTTGGGGTCAGCTCAGCATTCTGTGATTCTGGGCAAAATTCTCTGTGGCCACCAAAAATGAGCGTGTCCTTGTGTAATGTAACTGATCCGCATATGAAGCACTTAAAAACCTTTGGGTCGAGTAATCGATTTTTGACTTTCCTTGTCTTTTTACTTTCCCTTCCCACCCATTCACTGTTTTAGTTTTTAACAGCCTCGAATGTTTTTACTACCGTGTTTTTGTATTCTTGCATATTGCAATGATTTTAAATAATTGTGCAATAAAAACTTTACTTACTTACTTACTTTGGGTCGAGTTTGTCCTATATAAAATTGGGAATAATAAGAATTCACTTCTCAGGTAAATTTCCCTTTTTCAGGCAGGGGTATCACCCGTACTCTTTTGGGTGTATTTCATATGATTGACTAGTATGAAGATTACTCCAGACATGACGCAGATTCAGGGCCCCATTTCTAGTTGACCGGAGCCTTCACTATCTCCCTCCCACCCCAATAATGTCTCTACCGGTATGCCCAGGATCAGAATGATCAGATCTGCATACACTGAACCTAATCATTTTGGGCCCCTGGATATTGGTTCGAGTTTGCCTGTGGATCTTCCGGGGCTGCAAGCAGCCTTTGACCCTAGGCTCCTGCCCGTCCGCATCCTCTACCTGGGGGGCAGAAGAAGCGGAAATAAAGAGAAACTTGCCCTCCCACACCCACTTCTAGCTCTACAGGTAGGAAGAAAAGCCTCCCAAATACTTGACACCTGCTCCAAGCATGTGATAAATGTTTGAAGATTTGGGAAAATTAGTTCCTCCAGAATTGTATGCAGGAGTCAAGATTCAGCGTGTGATTCCAAATTCTGGCGGCAATAACTCATATTTCCCTGTATGCCGCAAGGAGATATTGTCCATTGTCGTTAATTCCAACCCAGTCTCCCTCCCGTGCAGAGGATGGGGCACTCATAAGGGAGACTGCAGTAGGGTATATTTAGACACAAGAGATTCTTTGCTCTGAGAAGTCAAAGACAATCATGTATATATTTCTAGTTTGCAAATCTTATTTAATAGTTATCTGGACCATTCCAGATGCAAATGGATATGAAAAATATAAAAAATGAATTACCTAACATGTCCTCAGAAACTAAAAGTAGCCTGCATCTGAATTTGTTACAAATGGACATCCTTTAAGTCTCTTATAAATTTCCTTAGCTCAGCTATAGCGAAACTACCCCTTGTCAATACAATGCTCATAGCAAATGGAGGGAGCGGGAGGGGGGATTGATTAGCTGACTAGCTTGCATTCCCTGAAAATAGAGAAAGTCATCTCCGTGCGACTAAAACTCAGAATGTCTTACACTTTTTTTGAGAAAAACATATATAGTATTTTTTTCACTTCTGAAGCTGATTAAAGCGACTTAGGCCTTTCAATTGGTATGTAAAGCGTTTTATATTGTACCAGAATCATAAGTCTGCCTGATATTCGGCTGTATTACCAGGCATCCCAATTGACGGCTATTAACAGCTGGGTGTTTGTTCCACATGATGATCCTAATTTCCGCACTGACCACTGCCTCATGGGATAGGGGGCTATAACTGGGCGCTATATACCAAACCCCGCAAACTTTGCTTGACTGGTCCCACTGCTCGTACGGTCGAGATATTGCATGGAACTGCAAGGAAACTAGGGTGGCATAATCGCCTTAGGGAAGCAACACCGCTGTGGGAACCTGATATCCTGGGCTGCCTCAATAGGGATCTCGGGTTTGATAAGTGGGACATGATAGGAATCTCCATGGTGGGGGACATGTGGGTAAAGGGTAAACTGGCCACATTCTCCAACCTCCAGAACAAATATAAATTAGAGCCCACTGAGACGTTTAGATATCTCCAAATCAGACACGCCATCTCCACGACCTGGCGGGTGGGGGCACCTCTTCCTGATTCCTCCCCGCTGCAAGATCGACTAATATTAGATCCAATTGAGCGCAAGGCTATCTCCCTAACATACAAAAAATTGGTAAACAATCACACTGGCTCCTTTTAGAAGCTCAGTACTACCTGAGAATCCGATCTGGGGGATATTGAAGAGGAAGACTGGAGAGACGCTCTTGCCTCTCCCAGACAGGTAACAATTTCTATGCGTCTCCGCCTTATCCAACTCAAGGTGTTACACCGAGTTTATTTTGATGCCAAGTTATTGTTCCGACTTAAGAGACGGCCAGATCCACTCTGCCTTCAACATTGCAACCAAGTTGGTACTTTCATTCACATAATATGGGAGTGGCTACACATACAACACAATTGGGTGAGGATGACACACCAATTGTCTAGGACTTGCAGCAAATTTCTGAGTCCCTCACCCAAGCTCTGTCTCCTCAACATATGGGAAGCTACTGACCTTACTCAAATGGAACAGGCTTGGGCAGGAATGGGGTGGATGATTGCCAAGCGTAAAATTGCACAGAAGTGGGGGCAGGACTCCAACCCGAGGGTGACGGACTGGACGAAGGATATGGACAGGGCAGTGATAGCTGAGAAAACCATTTTCAAGGGACAGGGCTGCCCCAAGAAATGGGACCACAAGTGGGGAAAGTGGAACACATACAAGGGGGACATATGCATTTCCCCAACAGTGGAAATGAGGCATGAAAGTCAAGACCTAATGGCCCGCCCTACGATAGATGATGGGCCCCCTCGGATGTGGATTAGGACTAAACCCTAAGGAGCCTTCAAAGTTGCTGTGTGGTACAATTATTCCAGTGAGCGCTGTAGAAATAACCAAGGGCCCACCGGGGGGAGAGACGAGGATAATGTTTTGTACACTGTATGTCTTGCTTTGTCGCCAAATTATTGTTTTTGATAATGGGCATGCCACCATGAATGTACCGTGACTGAACCAATCCACTTTCTTATGAATAAAAATAGTTTAAAAAAAAAATATGAGATGTGCATGAAGTCATGACAGAAATGTTGATAGTAAAAGACAAATGGACATGGTTTATGCAAGTAATAAAGTACAATAGCAGAATTCCGCTTGTTGCTAAACTTGAGCGATAACAAACTTTAGTAAACTTAATTAATATTCATCAATTATATATGCAGGCAAATTAAAATCCGCATGTATCAACAGAAAACTTTCAGCGTATAAATTCACTAATAAAACAACCATTTTATGTCAGCCCACCAGATAGACGGGAGAGGTCATAGGTTCTAAAAGTTAATAATGATGATAAACACAACACGTTGAACTGTGCCAATTTTTATGTTCAAGACAACACATTGATTTAAAAGAAAATTATTTGTGAACCATTAAAAATCCCCAAGTGTAGGATGTTTTGGTGATCTTATGTTTTTATCAGAAGTTAAAGGTGACCTCCTGACTGCATGAATGATATATATATATATATATATATATATATATATATATATATATATATATATATATATATAGCAGATATATATATATATATATACATAATATATATATATATATATATTACCTACTGCCGGTCGCAGTAGGTAGTTATAGTTAGGACCCTCCACAAAAAAGAGAGTTACCAACATATACCTGAAAGAACCGGAAAATAAAGAGTGATAACAAAAAAAAAATTCCTTTATGTGATATTCAATAATAATGCTATAAATCACAACAATATGCAATGAAGCAAAGGAAAGCTAATTGTAAAAATATATAGCAACACATAGAAACATATCATTCATTTATTATCTTATAGAGAGTAGCAAAATTAGATATTATTATTATTCTAGACACTTTTTTGGTGCAATTAAAAACATATAAATATATGCAATGATACAAAGATAAAAATCCAGCACATAAATTTCTCACTTCAATGGAGTAATCTTTACAATATTACATTCAATAATGTCAACTCTACTAGCGAATACAACCCATAAAGAGAATTATTGCATTACAATTCATAAAAAACAATATATTAAAAACAAAACAAAAGAAACTTCATTCTTATGGCAACAAGTTTCGGTGTGTCTTTCTTTTTTGGAAAACACCTTCCTCAGGACTGAACATTTAAAAACTTCTTATCTTCACATAACAAAATCTAGTAATAAATACATACAGTTAAACTCATATATATCTACAACGTGTGCTTATTTTGCATAGATACATAATGCTTTCCTTGGTTCAGCGTAAAACAATCTGACTCATTCCAATTGAGGATGTACTCAAGATTCAACAAAAGCTAGAATACTAAAACTTGATCAATCCTACTCCTCATTCCTCTGTATTAATATATCTGAGGTTGTAAAACTGATTTCACTACTCACATTTATGATAAAACCAAAAAGTCAAAATTGATGAGGACCACAGTCATCTCGTGCAGGGTCCGACCTCCCTCATTTTAATGTATTATTCAGAGTCAGGGCAATTCCCTCATTCCTGTGCGATTTACCTCATATTGCACTAATTTAAATAGAGACCAATTGCTTACCCTCTTAAATCGCTAGGGGTCCAGGTGGTTTATCCTGTTATAGTCTCTCAAGCTTCCATCGCTATCAGGACAGGTCTATTCCATTCTGTTAAAGAGTTCCAATTGTAAATTCATAATTCCCTCTTATGATATTTGTACTGCAAGATTTTATTACTATTTCACATTGCTATATTTTTACAATTAGATTTCCTTTGGTTCATTGCATATTGTTGTGATTTATCGCATTATGATTGAATAACACAGAAAGGAATTTTTTTTGTTATAGTGAGGATCACGTTTGCATAGGAAAAGCATTTTTTCATATGCTTATAACTTTGGCGTCGTTTGACAAATCTTTACAAAATTCTCCTAAAAGTTTTGCTTTTATGACCAGCTGCTATCTTGAAAGTTTGGGGGTGATTGGCGAAGGGGGGCTGAGAAAAAAGGGGGGTCCCACAATGTGTTTTCTACATGCAATTTCCATAAGAAACTTTAGACAAGGATACAGGTCAAACTGCTGAACGGAATTATGCAAAATTCGGGAGGGAGAAAGGTCTTGGTCCAGAAAGCACACTTTTGTTTAAATGGGGTACATCCGATTGGCTGAGGGGTTACGAGCACGAGTGTGCAGCTCATTGGCTGCGAACAGTTGACACTAGGAGGTTTCGCAGCCATTTTGTAACTGAGTTGAAAGGAGTAGGAGGAAAAAAAGAGAAAAATTGTATAAGAGGGTATAGTAGGAATACTGTGAAGTTACTTTAAACAGTCTGTACGGTGCAGAGGCAGGGAGTTTGAATGCTGCGTTGGCCGTGGAAATCACGTCCGCAGAACAACGGTGTGCGGTATTGCGGCAAGGATGCGTATACTCTGGAAAGCCCATCGGGAAAGAATGCACCTTATTGTGACATACAGGAAGTGAGAATGTTGCGTAGGTCGTGGAAATCACATCCCCAAAACAACAATGCGCGTGATTGCAGCAATGTTCAGTAGGCTGTGGAAATCATATTGGGAAAACAACAATGCGTCGTATTACGGCCTTCCTTTAATATAATGCAGAGAAATGTTTACTTATAATGCAGTGTTCACTTTTTTTTTTTGGTCCTCATTTGCCAGAACCTCCATCCACAAGGATGCGCAACCACCACGCGTGTCTGCCTTAAGGTACTTTAAAAAGATCTTTTCAACTTCAATACCTTTACCAGGCACGATTCACTAGTGGGCGGGAGACTTGTCTCTAAAGTGGAAAATCTGAGAGACTCCAGTCAACAATTTTGTTCCCACCTGACAGACCCTGGATATGCATTTCGAGAGGGACCAGTTCCCAAGGCCTCTGGAGACTTACCAGCATAATCATAGGACCCGGGGAAAAAAAAATAAAACCCCGGTAGTCCTATCTCCAGTTAATTAGCAAATCCCAGAAAGACAGATTTCTATTACTACACAATCTTGCCAGGTCAGTGTTTGAGGTTTCATACAGCGATGTTAACCAGGCTGCAGCCGATGGAGCTTTAGCCTCGACCCAGAATTTTACATATTTGTCGCCTGGCCAGGATTATAGAGTAGAAAAGAATACACTTTGCCTGCCCGCTTACATTTTCCTCCATTCCTAAAATTATTAGTGGAAGAGTTATATTCAAAGATATACATAAAATCGATTCTATTTTAACCTTTACTTCTTCCCAGAACAGTTTAATATTGGGACACTCCATAAACATATGTATATCTGAGGCTGTCACCAAATTACATTTATTACATTTCTTCCCTGGCAGAAATTTTGATAACCTTAACGGTGAAAAATAAGCACGGGGCAAAGTGAACAAATGATTACGTCTTAGCCAAGCTGGCTTCACTATTTTATAGAGAAAGGAAAATGATCTCATCCATTAATCCTCGCACTGGAGGGCCATCTCATTTCCCCATAACTTCTCTGGCAAAGTGAAATCCCCATCCGCCTCCTCCACCATATTCCAGTATCAGATGGCCACTTCTTTAACCCCTTCTCGCTTTTCTACCAGTTGTTGTTCGAGCTGGCTGTGTTTCCCCAATTGAGGGCCCCTCTTATTAACTGCTCGAGCCCAACTGTCTAGCTGTATATATTTGAACCTAGAAAGGGCTGAGCCCACCTTATCCCTCAATGACTCCCAGTCATGTTTCCTCCCATCCACCAGTAGCTCGCCCCATCTAATTATCCCTGCCTCTTTTAAGGGGGTGGCCAGACTGTCCTGCATACATGGAGGCAGCCCTGGAGAATCCCACACCGGGGCGAAATTGTAGTAGTGTAACCCGATATTCTTTTTGATCTGCACCCAGATTGTTATAACGGACTGCAAAGTCTTTAATCTGACTTTCTTGAAGTATTTTGTTTCTCCAAATTTAAATAGAAATCCTTCCAGTGGAATATCCAGTCCTCTTAACATGGCCGTAAACATAGCCCCCATAGATGATGTTACTGGAGTTTTAAGGAGCATCCTGGAATATGTCAACTGAAAGGCCCATGCGTCGTACAGCAAATCTGGCAATGCTAGCCCTCCCTTTTCCCTCCTCCTCAACTTCTTCCAAGACAGCCTAACTGTTTTATAATTCCAAATAAATGAATTTATCTCTCGTTGGCATTTTTCCAATGTTTTTCGGTCAAATGTCAATGGAATAGAATTAAAAATGAAGGTAAATTTTGGAAGGATTTTTAACTAGGTTTGTTCTGCCAAAGATAGAGAGTGGCAGAAACGACCAAGATTTTAAAAGTTTCCTGCACTCTATAGCAACCCGATCTAAATTGGTCTGTGCCAGATTACCTATTTCTTGAGTGATACGTATTCCCAAGTATCTCATAGATGTTACAACTGGCAGTTGTACATTAGGGACATTCCAGCACATAATCTCAGTTTTACTAGCATTGATGTCATAGCCAGAGATTTGTCCAAACTCCTCTGCCTTTTTGAATACAAACGGGCAAGCTCTCTGTGGATCTGAGGTGTAAATCAAAATATCATCCGCATAAAGAGCTATCCGTTTCTCCCATTCACCGAATGCGAAAGGGTGAATATCGACTTCCTCTCTCAATACTTGGGCAAACGTCTCAATATAAAGATTGACCCTATCAAAGGCTTTGGTGGCGTCTAAAGTCAGGGTGGCCAGTGGAAGAGAAAATGTAGTTGCAATATCTATCGCCCCCACCAAATCTCGAGTGAGATCAGCCAGCTGGCGCCCCCTTATGAATCCCCTTTGATCTAAGTGGATTATTGAACCAATTACCTACCCCAATCTAGTTGCCAAGATAGATGTAAAAATCTTGTAATCGTTGTTTAGGAGGGAAATTGGTCTATAGGATCCACACTCAAAGAGATTTTTACCTGGCTTTGGAATAAGAACGATTATGGCTTCATTCAAGGAGTCAGGTGGATTTCCCCCTCTCAGAAGAATGCCATTAAAAAGAGGTGTCAATGCTAGAACTATGGCAGAGCCTAACCCCTGATATAGTTCCCCGGGTAGCCCATTAGGACCCGCTGCTTTCCCCTTCTTCAAGTGACTGATCACTTTTCCCACCTCTTCCTCTGAGATCTCTCTCCAGATAGACCCTTTGTGATGTTTGCAAGTGGGGCAAGGCAATGTTATCTAGCCACCTACCCCTGGCCCACGGGTCCTCTCTGAACTCCTCCTTATAAATCTCTTGGAAGGATTCTTGAAAAGCAGACCCTATCCCTCTATCCGAGCTCCTAGTAAAGGTCTCTCCTTCACATTTTATCTCTTTAATGTACTTTCTTGCCTGTTCTGCTTTAACTTTCCATGCAAGGACCTTTCCCGCTGTTTCCCTGAATTCAAAATGCGAGATTTTGCTGGCTCCCATCTCTTAGTTAAACGCTCTTGTAATATAGTTTCTAGCTGACCTCTTAAATTGGCCTGTTTTTCTACTACACCCAGAGATGCCATGCCGGAACCCAACTGCTGATCTATTTTGGCGAGTTCCTGCTCTATATTTAGCATTTTTTCCCCATACAATTTCCTTCTATGAGTGGCTCTATTGGTTATACAACCCCTCATATAAGCTTTCATGGCATCCCAGACTATGTTGATGTCTGCTGAGTACAAATTTAGTTCCCAAAAAATCTTTGCCTCCAATATCAAAAAGTTTGATTCCTCCTCTTCTAGTAGGATCGTGCAGTCGAAAGACCAGGGTGATTCTTTCTTGTAATTGACCCTTTCGAGGTCGAATGTTATAGCCATGTGATCTGACATGTGCGAGGGGAGGTAATCCAACCTTGTAAGGGAATCTTTTAAGCTATAACTAAAAAAAGCGTAATCAATTCTTGATTTATGTTTGTACTTCAAGTTTTGAAAGGAAACCCCCAGTTTATTTCCTGCCCTTTCCCTCCATACGTCGGCTAGACCCAGGTTTTCCATTATATCCAACAGCGCCCCCCTTGATTTAGATGAAACAGCAGCTCTTGACATAGAGGACTTATCTAAAAGAGGGTTAAGCACAATATTGAAATCGCCGACCCAGATAACTGGATCATGAGAGAGTATAAGATGGTTCTGGATTGCTTTCAAATGGGAGGGGTCGTCTTGATTCGGTCCATAGTAACCTACCAGCGTCAAAAAAGTACTCTCCACTACTATTCTTGAAATCAGCTATCTCCCGCTATGATATTCCTTGTACTCCAGAATTTGGACTTTTATAGGTTTTTTAAAAATTATTAGTATCCCTCTGATATTGGCTGTTTGGTTCGTGCATAGAAACTTTTCTACCCATCTTTGTTTCCTTAGAATCTCGTTGATCTCTGCTTTAAGTATATGTGTCTCCTGAATGACAATGACCAGCGCAGGGGAGTCTTTCAAGTATTGTAGAATTTTATGCCTTCGACTCCTTACACGCAGGCCATTGCCATTCCAGGATAGAAAGTTAATGGAGATCATAATTTTTCTTCCCTTCCTTCCCTCTCCATTTCGGGCATCTCCCTACATTTTTTTTTTATATATTCTTTTTTACTAACATAGGAACTGCACTGCCAAGAACTTGGATATACCGCTTATCTAATGATAGAAAACTTAAAAAACAGACTAATTTTCTAGCTTTAATGAGGTCTGGCTCCTGAGGAATTTTTTTGCTTTCCCCCTTCCCCCTCTGTGCCCCCCCTACTTCCCCGCACCCCTGGAAAACCCCTCCTTCCTTAATCTTGCCGGGTGTATGGCAAGGTTTACGTCTCGCCCTTATCATGCTCACTCCTACCCTGCAGCACCCTATTTTCCTCAAGGTTTAAAGTAATTAGTAGTAGTACGTTATGTTCAGGAAAATATGCCGGTACAAAATCTTCTCCCCTGAACCCTCTTACTGCTATATAAACTACATTAGAAAAAGGAAAGAGTAAAAAAGAGGCAGGAGACAGGGAGAACTACTCCTGCAGAAAAAGAGAAGAGGAAAGAAAAACATTGAGCTAATATCATATAGCTAGATACGGTTTCTCATACTGTCTCATCTCTCTTTATTATGTGTTTATGTATTATGAGTATAAACTTTCTATAAAACTGAAACCAAAAATTCCGATACAGATCTAGATATTTATATACATATAATTATATATATATATGTATATATTTTTTTTTCTTCCTTTTTTTTCTCATTTCTTTTTTTCCCCCCCCCCGTTTATTTTCCCCACTTAATTATATATATATTCACAGAAAAAACCATAGGTTATAGTGGATATATAGTTAGGAATTTGCATTTACAAAACCTTGAAAATTCAATGAAAAAACCATTGGTTTTAGGCTATATATAGTTAGGGATTTGCATTTACAAAACCTTATTTTACTCGCATAAAACCATTGAAATTCCATATATAGTTATAAGCGCTAACTATATATCGCGCACCCGCAATCCACTGCTGATGATGTCACATATTACATCATTCATGACATGGTTAGTGACATCACTGATGACATCACTGATGACATCTCAAATGACATCACTGATGAATGAAATGAAATGAAATTAGATTTATAAAGCGCATGGATGCCCTTGAGCGTCCCAGCGCTAACTTAACTGAAAAACAGAAAAGCCCTAAAGAGGGAGGGAGGGGAATAGGATTATTCTGCTATAGGAAAGAGAAAAGTTTTGAGAGATTTTCTGAATTTGGGATAGGAGGATTCCATCCGGATTTCCCTAGGGAGAGTGTTCCAATGTTTTGCTGCATTTAGGGAGAACCGGCGTCCTCCAGTCCGAGCTTTTCTCACTCTAGGGATGGAGAGCAGGTTCTCCCCATCGGAGCGGAGGGTCCTTGGCGGTTTATAGGGGCTAATAAGCTTTCTTAGGGCAGGAGGGCCTTTGCCTTGCAATGTCCTGTGAGTAATGCAAAGGGTCTTAAATACAATTCGTTCCTGGATGGGGAGCCAGTGCAGGGATCTCAAAAGTGGTTTGGCCGAGGCCCTTCTGGGTGCCCCCATGAGCGTTCTTGCTGCAGCATTCTGGACCCGCTGCAAGGAGTTAATTGTCTTTTTGGGTGCAGCCAGAAGGAGAGCATTACCATAATCCAGTCTAGATAGTATAAGACCTTGAATTAGGAGCTTCCTAGATTGGAAAGGCAGAAGGGGGAGCACTTTCCGCACTGACCGCAACAGGCCGAAACAGCTGCCTGCGACTTTCTGGGCGTGGGTCTTGAAAGTTAATTGGGGTTCGAACCAGACCCCGAGGCTTTTGATTTTCTCCTTTGCTGGTGGCAGATCACCCATGCAGGGGGGCCAGAGCTCAGAAGGCAAAGATGTGAAATGGTGGCCTAGGAGCATAATCTCCGTTTTGGCTCCATTAAGTTTCAACTTGGAGTCAGTCATCCAGGAGAAGATTGCCGTGAGGCAGCTCAAAAGATTGTCCGAGCATCCCCCTTGTTGAGTCAGAGAGACGACAAGTTGGGTGTCGTCAGCATAGCTGATGGATTTAATCCCGAATGGGGCTACTAAATCCTCCAACGGAGCCATATAAACATTGAACAATGTGGGGCTCAGGGAAGATCCCTGAGGAACCCCACATTGAAGAGGAAAAGGCTTCGACGTGGTACCGTTCTCCCAGATCCTGAAGGACCGGTTGTCGAGAAATGATTTCAGCCACTTGAGGGCGGACCCTACGATGATGATGTCAAACTCAGAGTGGGGGGATAGCCATGTCTCTGTAAGGAAGAGCAAGTCCAGGCAACTTTCTTCAATCAGCATATTGATCTCAAGCGCATGTTTAGGCAAGGATCTGCAATTTAGCAGTGCCATCTTCAAGATTTTACCCGCCTTTTTGCCAATGGTGGCTTTAGGTGAAGAATCGGGGCAAAGGTAACAACGAGTAAGTAGGGGTGCAGTTCCCCCCGGAAGATGAGCGCACTGATTCAGGGAGTATTGCAGCGCACAGAGTTGCTCACTAGAGTAGGCCGAGGGTACAGGGAGATCCACGGGCATAATAACGGGCCCTGGGCCTGGTCGGGCCCAGACGGGCTTGCCTCTGGCGCGCCTCCGGCGCGCCATCGGCGCGCCCGCTGCGCCCGCCCGCTGCGCGGACGGAAGAAGGGATTCATTTTATAGCGATCGGGCCTTAATTCGCCCGACCGCTAGAGCGCCAACCGTACCCTACCCCAAAGATGGCGGCCACACTCGTCGCCCTCCAGGTGGGCTGTGTCAGTCCGAGTGATGCCTTAGCTCGGCCCTCGGTAAACGTAACACGCGCTGTCTTGCACCCCCCAGCAGTAGCAGGTACAATAAAATACAGAGAGCGAAATTAGGATGGAAATGAACAGTTTTAAAATAGGTTCGTTTTTAAAATCTATATGTAGAGCATAGGAGCGCGGTGCAAAAAGCAATGTGCAAAATTGGCAATTAACAATGAATTTAAAGAAGTGCTAGAGCCTAGCTCCCGGCTTCCGCCTCAGGAGCGATTCTGATTAAAAGTAAGTATTCCCGGTTTCTTGAGGCTCACCAGATTTATAGCGATCGGGCCTTAATTCGCCCGACCGCTAGAGCGCCAACCGTACCCTACCCCAAAGATGGCGGCCACACTCGTCGCCCTCCAGGTGGGCTGTGGTAGTCCGAGTGATGCCTTAGCTCGGCCCTCGGTAAACGTAACACGCGCTGTCTTGCACCCCCCAGCAGTAGCAGGTACAATAAAATACAGAGAGCGAAATTAGGATGGAAATGAACAGTTTTAAAATAGGTTCGTTTTTAAAATCTATATGTAGAGCATAGGAGCGCGGTGCAAAAAGCAATGTGCAAAATTGGCAATTAACAATGAATTTAAAGAAGTGCTAGAGCCTAGCTCCCGGCTTCCGCCTCAGGAGCGATTCTGATTAAAAGTAAGTATTCCCGGTTTCTTGAGGCTCACCAGATTTATAGCGATCGGGCCTTAATTCGCCCGACCGCTAGAGCGCCAACCGTACCCTACCCCAAAGATGGCGGCCACACTCGTCGCCCTCCAGGTGGGCTGTGTCAGTCCGAGTGATGCCTTAGCTCGGCCCTCGGTAAACGTAACACGCGCTGTCTTGCACCCCCCAGCAGTAGCAGGTACAATAAAATACAGAGATGACATCACTGATTACAACATCCAGTGACTGTATGTTTCTGTAAAGTTAAAATATGTTTTACATATTGAAGAATGAGTGGATATATAAGTGTCTGGATGAAGGATTTACTAGGTGCATGACTGACTGATTGAGTGAGTGATTAAATGTGTCTCACTGAGTGCATGGGTTAGTGACTAAACTGTTTTAATTTGTGCATCATTATATCTGTTGTTCTACAAACTGCTGCATATGTTGATCAGTAGCTATATGAGTAACTGTATGGGTTATTGATTGGTTGTCCAAGTATTTGTATGGGAAACTGAGTGTGTGTGTATGGGTGGCTGGGAGGTGTGTGACTCTGTACATAGATGTGTGAGTAGTTGATTCACTATATGTATAGATTCAAAAGTGCATGTGCAAACAGCTGTATGGGCGGTTGACTGTGCATGAGTGTATTAGTGAGTGAATGGATATCTCAGTGCTACATGTCAAATTAAGTACATATGTAAAACACAGTACATGTGAGAGTTGACATCTATAAATAACTGTGCATAAGAGCCAGTGAATGTGTGAGTGGCTGTATGGATCATTGTGAACATGTATCAGAGATTGTATAAGAGAGTAAAGTAAATATGTGTTAGTATATGTTTGAATAAGTAAGGTGTGTATAACTGTATAGTTGAGAAAATGGAGGTGTGATTGATTTTTGGCATAACTGACTAGGTGTGTGAGTAACTCCATGGATGAGTGACAGTCTGTGACTGTCTGTTTACACTGATTGTATCTAAGGTTATATTAGAGTCTGAAGAGGTTCATGGTATTATCACATGAATGATATCATCAGTGATGTTATCAGTCATGTCAAATGAGATGTTTTCAGTGATGTCAGCAGTGATGTCATTTGAGATGTCATCAGTGATGTCATCAGTGATGTCACTAACCATGTCATGAATGATGTAATATGTGACATCATCAGCAGTGGATTGCGGGTGCGCGATATATAGTTAGCGCTTATAACTATATATGGAATTTCAATGGTTTTATGCGAGTAAAATAAGGTTTTGTAAATGCAAATCCCTAACTATATATGGCCTAAAACCAATGGTTTTTTCATTGAATTTTCAAGGTTTTGTAAATGCAAATTCCTAACTATATATCCACTATAACCTATGGTTTTTTCTGTGAATTTCATTGGTTTTTTAATAGCAAATATGAAAAGCTTTAAAATGTCAAGTACGTGATAGATAAAAACATTTTCGTATTTATGCACGCTGATGTGCTTTGAACGCTGCACCCCCCCCCTCCCCTCTTTTCTCTTAGTAGTACTCTCTCTTTGCAGATAGTGAACGGTAGTTAACGCAGGCCTTTGCCCCCGTTGTAATCCGTCGTGCCTGCTTGTCTCTCCATTTGATTGATTGTTATCCAAGCATTTACTGTTTTAGAATTGGTTCTCTTTGGATCATTCTCTATTTACAAACAAGCACAAAGTCGCAATACTCTGTTTAGTCTTTGCAGATAGTGAAAAATCGTGTAAAAAAATAAAAGTAATCGAGCAAAATCAGTAGGCCACTAATTGGATCTCTTTTTGACCTCGCTAAAATAGAAATATTAGGAACAACCCTTCATGAGAAATACGAAAATAGTGAGATGAACTGAGCTCCACACCATGAGGGCTGCAAGACAGCTCGACTCCGTCACCCACCCCGCCCAAAATAACGACAAACCCTATGCAAATATTAAAAATATAGACAACACACTAGCAAAGAAACAGGGTAAAACATTTTATTAAATAACTATTTACATAACTATTTTATACTTTTTATTGCCCGATCCGGCTAGCTCAATCGATCGAGCATGAAACTCATGCACTCTGATAGCAAGCGTTGCTACTGATGCTATGCAGACCAAAACTGGTTTTCAGTTTGTACATTTTTCTAGATTTTTCAATCCAAGGTTGGTTGACTTTGTAGAATGATGGCTTCAGATTTTCAACATGCGGTGTGGTGGCGCGGACTGGGAGGGGGCGCTTCGCTCCTGCCCCCTCCCCAAGTAAGATTTTCATACGTGAAAGTACGTTAATGGTTTTGGTCCCTGAGTTGCTTCAATGTCACTGCCATTCTCAAATGGCATAAGTTCTGGATGTTGGGTGCCATAGTTAAGAGTTCTGAGCAGTGCTTGTAACACTGTCTGAAGCTTATTTCCACCTACTGCAGCTTCACTATTCTCAAAGTAAGTGAGTGTCGTTTGTGGACCTGACTGCATTAGAAAACAATGTGATATGTTACCTTCCTAAACAGCTTGACGGAGGCCGCTGAGGGGCGGTGTGATGGCCATGGACTCGGAGAAGACGCTTGGCTCCGACACCCTCCCCAAGTCTTATAGCACTGGTGTAGCCTGAGATCGCCCCCGACATAGGCGGCCGGCTCCCGGGGTCCGGCGGAACTTTTTGCCTTTTGATGACTCTTCAATTCTGGACCTTGTCCCACAATCTGTTTGACCTGAAGACACGCTGTAGTGGGGCGCCCCTTTACCGTTTCAGTTGCCATTCCGCCCGCTTTTGCTACACTGTGCCTCTTCCGTCATTCAGCTGTTTACCGCCCGCTCTTGCGACTACAGCGTCTCGCTCATCATGTAGTTGAGTTGCTCCCGCTCTTGCGGTGCAGCGATAGGCGGCTGCCACAGGACTCTCAAAATGGCGGCCGGCTCTTCGGTTTTGGGCCTGGTCCACTAAAATGGCCCTGGGACACCTTTGAACTCGGACGCTTCCCTGATAGGGCTTGGGTCCCATTCTCGAAAGCGTCCCCTCAGCCGTGAAGATTCTACAAAAGTCTTGGGGGCCTCCGACTCCCGCAGGCTTCTGGTGGGGAGCGGCTGCCATGATTGCTCGTGGAATGGCCACGACGGAGCTACGAGATGGTAGTGCTCTCATGCTGACGCCAGCTTTAGTCTGAAACATCCAGAAACACTGTAGACTACCAATTCGATCAGTTCCGGTAGCGCCCCAACATGACCCGGAAGAGAAGAACTTGCCCTCCCCTCTTTGACTGATGGTTCTTGTTGCCTGTCCCCTCTGTTGTCATTTAACAGAACTTTTTGGACTGCTGAAAGGGGTTGTGTTCCGAACGCTGGTTGGTGGAGACATTTTGACTATATTCTTGACCTACGTTGTCGCGTAATGCGTTATATGACACGCCGCATTAGCGCACCCGGAAGTGATCCGAGGCGCGGCGCGCAGCGCGTAACGTAAGCATAACAGGTCATGTGACTTGTTAATAAAACTTTTCATTGGTTCATTTTACTTTTGTTATTTTAATGATGAAAAGCTTGGTCATATGACCTAAAAATTACGCATTTTATTGTTTTCGAACATTATTTTTTTTTAAACATATGTTATAATATTCCAGGCTAATGTACTTTCCCGGAAAATTTACAACTGTCCTGCAAGTAAAATATATTCCTTTTTTGAGAAAAAGGGCGTTTCTTCCTTCCATGACGGAGCCGTTGAGTAAAAGAGATTCGGCCTGCTGTCTTAGTCGCCGATACGCCTGATTATCAGATTCTTATCGATCACTTTATGTTGCAGGAATGAAAAACACAACTGCCCTTGACCATTTATCTTTACTGCGTTCCTACATATTATACCTTTTATCCGTCATGTAATTGGACTGCTTTATTTCACTTGCCTTTTACTGATTCGTAAACAGTGACTAAAAGTAAAAACTTTACCAATGTAAATACTACTACCGTGTTTTGTTTTAAAAACCTTTATTGTGAAAATGTCAGTATACAAATACGGGCCTATAACCACGTGGGCCGGCCACGGAGCAAACTGAAATCGTATATGATGAGGAGACATTTACACTGTAGAGGAACGTAACGAGCGGGCCATTAGGTTGCAAGAACAAAGGTGTCTAACAGTTGCGGAATCGGTGGACGTACATTTTGTAATTAAAATACGACAGGGCCACTTACAATAACATTTTCTAGATATACATTTGCGGGCAAGGAGTTACGAGTCCCATTTATACCGGCGCCATTTTGGGCGAGGCCGGGCAGGTCCAAGATATAGTCAAAATGTCTCCACCAACCATCGGCCAGACCAGAACCCCTTTCGGCCCTTTATGCTACAAGATGGTGTCTTCCATTCAGAAAATATTGTTGGCAGCATTTTGAAAGGAAACAGAAACAGCCGTTCTCCTAGTGAGTTTCACATTGTTACATTTAGGAAGAATGTTGAAGAGTAGTATGTGGAAAATCTGAAGCCATTTTTCTACAAACTCTCAATCAGACTTGGATGGAAAAAAAAATCCTGAAGAATGTACAAACTGAAAACCAATTTTTGTCTGTATAGCATCAACAGCAACGCTTGAGTCAGCTTTGTGTCAAGCCGCCATTTTCATTCAATCAATAGCGTCCCCCTGCACACATTCAGGGACCTGGTCGTGTCTTCAGATGAAACGGATTGTAGGAAAAGAAGCAGAAAGGAAAAGGAAAAAAGTTCCGCCGGACCTCGGGAGCCGGCCGCCTATGTCATGTGCGACCTTTGGCCACACCAGGGCAATAGTGAAGCTGCAGCAGGTGCAAATAAGCTTCAGACAGTCTTACAAGCACTGCTCAGAACTCTCAACTGAGGCACTCAACATCCAGGACTTGCCATTCGGATCTTGGCGCCTTGTGCTGGTTCCGACCTATTCACACATCGGTCCACTACTGACATCACCTCATAAGCCAACGGGGCACCCCACGCCGACTTTCGGCGCAGCATTGTAGGATGGCCACACCAGTGCGGCAACTTGCTGGACACAACCTCGGTGCCATCCGGATCTCGGCGCGTTCGACTCACTGTACCGCAAGAGTGACCGCAACTCAGCTGGACACGCCGTCTTTCGGCGCAGCATTGTAGGATGGCCACACCAGTGCGGCAATTTGCTGGACACCACCTCGGTGCCATCCGGATCTCGGCGCGTTCGAGTCACTGTACCGCAAGAGTGACCGCAACTCAGCTGGACACGCCGTCTTTCGGCGCAGCATTGTAGGATGGCCACACCAGTGCGGCAATTTGCTGGACACCACCTCGGTGCCATCCGGATCTCGGCGCGTTCGAGTCACTGTACCGCAAGAGTGACCGCAACTCAGCTGGACACGCCGTCTTTCGGCGCAGCATTGTAGGATGGCCACACCAGTGCGGCAATTTGCTGGACACCACCTCGGTGCCATCCGGATCTCGACGCGTTGTGCTGCCTTCGGCCTATTCGCACATCGGTCCGCTACTGACGCCGCCTCACGTGCCAACGGATTTTCTACGCTTTTTGTAGCCCTATGCCGCATAACAGGTCATGTGACTTGTTTATAAAACTTTTCATTGGATCATTTTACTTTTGGTTTCCTAAAGATGGAAGGCTTGGTCATATGACCTAAAAATAACACTTTTCATTGGTTTAGAACATTTTTTTTTCCCAAACGATGAAAGCCCCACCTTGTTTCTGGATCATTCAGACTGAAGCTGGCGTCAGCATGAGAGCACCACCATCTCGTGGCTCCGTCGTGGTCATTCCGCGAGCAATCATGGCAGCCGCTCCCCACCGGAAGGCTGCGGGAGTCGGGGGCCCCCAAGACTTTTGTAGAATCTTCACGGCTGAGGGGACGCTTTTCGAGAATGGAGCCCAAGCCCTAGCAGGCAAGCGTCCGAGTTCCAAGGTGTCCCAGGGCCATTTCAGTGGACCAGGCCCAAAACCGAAGGGCCGTCCGCCATTTTAAGAGTCATGTGGCAGGCGCCTATCGCTGCACTGCAAGAGTGGGAGCAACTCAACAACATGGTGAGCGAGACGCTGTAGCCGCAAGAGCGGGCGCAACTCAGCTGGATGGCCGCCACCTGGGGAGGCCCGTTCACGCCGCCTCCCCCACGCGCCCCCCCCCGGGCCGCCGCACGCAAATTTTCGGAGCAGCATTGTAGGATACCAAAACCAGTGCGGCAGTTTACTGGACATCACCTGGGTGCCATCAACATCTCAGCGCGTTCTGCTGCCTTGGGACTATTCGCACAACAGACCGCTACTGACGAGGCCTCCCCCCGCCCCACCCGGGACGCCCCACGCCAATTTTCGGAGCAGCATTGTAGGATCCCAAAACCAGTGCGGCACCAAGGCGACATCACCTGGGTGCCGTCCAGAACTCTGCACGTTGTGCTGCCTTGGGACTATTCGCACAAAAAACAGCTTCTGACCATTGTTGCTTTTTTGGGTGAAAAATGTTTAAATGTTTTTACAGTTTTTGTTCCGTTCATTATAGTTAAAAGTTAATAAAGTTTTAAAATCTAACTTTGTTGGAGTGCTATATATGTTTAAAAAATCGGGTGAATGGGGCCTTGAATCGGGTTATTGTCATGTGTGGGCTTTGCAAGTGTACTGCTACAAGATCGGACATTTCAAACTCAAATGCACGTTCTTTTTCTTACCTTTCCGAAGCATGGAGCGCAATAGCAGGCAGAGAAAGGGTGATGCACGTGTTGAACACTGCCTGGCCTGGCAAGTTGCTGGCAGTGCCCCCCCCGCCCGCTCCTGAAAGAGGGCACACACACACCGCCGCCCCGAGTACTTTACAAATCTTTAAAAGACCATGCGCTTGTTCATGAGGCTTAAATGGTTTATCACCCCTTCTAGAACCCCTGCATCGACCCTCTGACGTTTCCTGGAAGAATTAGCACGTAACACAATACCAAGCCCTGTCAGCTGAAACCCCCGAGAAATCATGGGGCATATTATCAAGGGGGTTTATTTCCGCTTTTTTGGCTTTAAAAGCCAAAAAAAAAAGAGATAAAATTATCTCCCTATTACCAAGCTGTCGCTAACACCAGTTAGTGACAGCTAAAAGGAGATAGCGACCATCTTGGGCCCCGCTTTGCATATCAGTGATATTTATCACTAATGACATGCAAAGTGGGCGTGCCAAGATTTTAGCGACTGGAAACAGTCCCTAACCATCGCTATCTCCTATTACCAACTTTTGGAGATATTCGCGCTAAGCGCGAATATCTCCAAAACCTAACACCTGCCCTGAGCAGTTTTAGCCATGTTATCCAATGGGAAGTGGATAACACGGCTAAGAGCATTTGCTGGATAATGCATGAATATTGCTGACTTTTCAACGATATTCATGCATTGCGGCCGTTTTTTATCGCATTTGCGATAAACCTTGCTAATAGCAAGGTTTATGTGCGATAAAATTCGCCGATGTGCGGCGATAATTTTTGTCTCTAAACAAGTTAGAGACAAAAATTATCGCTAGTTGTTGGTAATATGCCCCCGGGTTTTTGCTTGCAGGAATCGGGAGGCGGGAGACTAGCACTGAAATCAGTAGTCTCACGCCTGAATCGGGAGGGTTGGCATGTCTGGATTCTCTGCAGCTGGGGCCATAAACTACATCCGCATGGCTAGGTGATAGCCTGGGTCCGGCCTGGACAATCGGACACAGAGGAAGTGGAGTGTCAGAGGGTGCGGTAGTGAATAGGGTGAAAGGGAGGTGTCGGGCGGGCACAGGGTGTGATTCTCAGAGAAGAGCAGCGCAGATGGGGGGAAGTTTATGGCCCATGCATGAGAGAGAGAGCGGGGGTGACCAGTGCGTGGGGGAGATGCTTGCGAGGGTGGGGAGCCATGCTGAGGATCGGCGGCGTGCAGAGAGTGGCCCTGGTCAAGGCATCTAAAATGGCTGCCGTGCACGACAAAATTGTGGCATTGGACAAAAACGCAAGATGGCGCAGACAATGTTTATCAATAAGGATTCATTTATAACAAAATATTTACTCGCAGTGACAAAATGGTGGTCAACACTTCCTGATTTCCATCGAATCGAACGTTAACAAACGTCACGCAGCAAAAAAAAAAAAAAAAAGCTCACGCACAGAGCAGTTTTTAGCCATGTTATCCAATGGAAGGTGGATAACATGGCTAAGAGCATTTGCTGGATAATGCATGAATATCGCTGACTTTTCAGCGATATTCATGCATTGTGGCCGATGTGCGGCGATAATTTTTGTCTCTAAACAATTAAAATGAAGCACAAAATGGCGAATTCCCGTTTCGCTACCAGTTTGCGGCCCAGTTCGCGGCCCGTGAAGCGCTTCTACCGTGAAAAATCATTTTTTTTTTATTTTCCCCACGGGACCCTTTAATAACCCCAACAACATTCCTAGGGGGTCAAGAGGGGTATACCTTGCCCCCTTTCAATAAATTCCCCCTTCGTTTTTCACCTCTTCTTCTCTCTCGATCCTACCGAGAGATAAGATGGCGGCCGCTCCGGACTGTTTAGAATGTTGACAGACACCGGAGAGCCAATCAGCTTTCTGCGCGCAAAGTTCCGTTTCGCGAAAAGTAAGCGGACCGGATCGCTGCCCGGAGCGCTGTTACAGATATATATCTTGTTTTGAACGTTAATTTCTCAAAAACTACTGGAGCACATATATTGAGACCTAGCAAAGGCACATCGGGCTAACAGTCCCTACAATTTTGCCAAGTTTCGTGCAAATCCATTCAGCCGTTCGAGCTAAAAGTGAGTCCAACCGCCCTATGGAAATTAACATGGGGAAAACGCGTTTTGGGACCCCCCTTTTTTCTCTGAGGTCTGCTCAGAAACAAAATGTGCCATTTTCCTGAAAATTTCAGCCGATTCCGTCCACAAACGCCAAAGTTATTAGACATAGAATTTTCAAAAATCCCATAGGGAAAAAATCCTAACTATATATACCTACTGGCGAGACGCCAGTAGGTAATATATATATATATATATATATATATATATTTTTTTTTTTCCATTATTGGCTATATTTATTATTTTTTGTTTTCCTTCTCTTCCCCATCCCCCACCCCTCCTCTTTTCTCCTCTCTTTTTTTTTTTGTGATGTTTAAACTCCAAAAAACCCTTGACCCACCCGGTGCCTTACCAATTATATTAGAAAGGGAAAGATGCAGAAATATCCCACTAGCTCAGGCTATTCGCACCCCCCCTTTGAACTCTCCCCATTTTCCCTAGAAACTCGTCCGCTTCAAAGGGGGATCAAATATTGTACATCCTATTATTGTACATTACCCGCAGAAAAGCGGGAAACCGCATCTGGACGGTGGCCCCGGCTGCCCTGAGCTTTTCCATCCTCAGACCCAGCTCCCATTGCGGGTCTAATGTGACTTTGGAGAGATCTGACCTGATTTCGCACAGAAAGTCGGGTCCCTTGAGAGTCTTTGCCTTTAGCACAAGATTCAACATTTTTTCTTTCAAAGTATAAGTTTGAAAATTTACCAAAATCTTACGTGGTTTGATTCTCCCAGGATTGAGGCGAAAAGGATCTCTATGGATCCGTTGAATATCTCTTTCCAAAAACTCATCTGTCTCGTCTAGTTTTAAGGAGTCTTTCTGTAGCGAGATCACAAATGCTTTTAAGTCTCCCTCCTCTTTTCCTTCGGGAATTTTCAATATCCGCAAATTGTTCCTTCTGGAAAAATTCTCCAGCGGCTCGACCCTCTCCTTCATAGCTTCTCCTTCCCTCCGCAGTATTTGAATCTTACTCTGAGCTGCCTCCAGATTTGCTTTTATGGATCCAAACTCTCTTTCCAAGCTCTCTGTTCTCTCGAACAGTCCATCTACTTTTCTTTCCAATATTTTGCAGGCAGCTCTTATTTCTGTTTGGTTTGCCTTTGAGATTGCGAAATCACTCCTAATCTCCTCCCTCATAGCAGACAGGGCAGTCAGGATAGTCTCAATAGAATTGTTGGACTCCCCCCCCCGCCCCGCCCCCCACGTAATTATCTTGCATAGAGTTTATGCCCTCCTTACCCTGGGCATGGATTACTTCAATGTTATTGTTAATGGCACTGGGAGGGGCAGAAGTAGAGGTATAATTTGAGGCTGGGATAGAAATGGAGGTAGTAATAAGAGAAACAGAGGGCCTTATTTATGAAGTCCTTGCGCCACCGGTGCGTCTCTTTTTCCCATGTTAAAAGTGACGCACCGGCGGCGCAAGGCCTTCATAAATAAGGCCCAGAGTGAGAGGGGAGGGCAGGGGGGAGCTGGGGAACTGGTGCCCCTTGAACAAGAGCCTGTGAAGGCGAGGGCAGTACTGGGGTAAGGGACTTTGGGCCTACAGAAAGATCAGGCTGACTGGGTTCAGCCCTACCTGCCCGATTGATTGGGTTACCGGACTTCTCGGAGTTAATAGCCAAGACCTGAGGTAGCACTTTGAAAAAGAAACGAAGTGATGGGGTGACTCGGACTGCACTGTTTAATGTACTCTTATCCTTGCCCCTTCTCCTTTTACCAATCTCCTTATTTCCCTGAGCTCCTTTACCTTTATCGCTAGGGTTATCTGAATCACACCCACCCTCAGCCTTATCTTTAGCTAAACTAGATATCTTAGAGGGGTTCAGCACCTTGATATTATTTTGACTGGCTTTTACTTTTTTTTTGCGCCTTGTGCGCCCTTTCCTCTTCCTCTTCCCTGTCTTTTGCCTTTGTTTTTTGTGAGTGTGTCCCCAAATAACTGCTTTTTTATGGGTTTAGCGCCTTCTCTCCCTTCCTCCAGCTCTCCCTCCACCTCACTGCTCCCCCTGAATCGCACAGCCCTTTGTTAATAACAAGTACTGTGGGGCTTGCTGTGGGGTCTAATTTACCTTGTGAGTCCGTTGTTACCTTCCTTGCCCCTCCCGCACCCCCGTCAAACCTTTCAGCAGGAGCCCGCGAGCCACTGCCCTGCGTCCTCTCCTTAGCTCTACGGCTGCTTGTCTCCACTTCGGCAAGCAAGCGGGGTGGTGGAGTCTCTCCATCGAATCCCAGCACATCGACTCACTCCTAAGACCCGCGAAAGGATCACCACGCAGCCCTTGGTCCGAATTCACTGAAATCCGAGGCCCGACCACGGACTGCTGGAGACTGCTGTTTTGTTGTTAAAAGGTATCCCGATCCGGTGAGGACGTAAACGTGTTGAACACTAATCTTCCTGATTTTTTTAGCGTTTGGTTTGTGGGCTTTTTTTTCCCCTAAAGCACCGGGGGATCCAAGAGTTTAGGTCGTGTAATCAAAAAGTCAGCCGTACTCTGCTGAATTGAAAAACGAGCTTTCCACCGGCCCATTACACCTGTGGTAGAGCAGTAGGGCAGTGAAGCAGGCGCTCTGGGTGAGACGTGCGTGCAGCGTTAGCCTGCGGCCGCCATGTTTCCTGATAATTCCCACACCTCGCTATGTAACTGAGTTGAAAGGAGTAGGAGGAAAAAAAGAGAAAAATTGTATAAGAGGGTATAGTAGGAACACTGTGAAGTTACTTTAAGCAGTCTGTACGGTGCAGAGGCAGGGAGTTTGAATGCTGCGTTGGCCGTGGAAATCACGTCCGCAGAACAATGCTGTGCGGTATTGCGGCAAGGATGCGTAGGCTCTGGAAAGCCCATCGGGAAACAATGCACCTTATTGTGACAAGCAGTGTGTAGGGCGCACACACAGGAAGTGAGAATGTTGCGTAGGTCGTGGAAATCACATCCCCAAAACAACAATGCGCGTGATTGCAACAATGTTCAGTAGGCTGTGGAAATCATATTGGGAAAACAACAATGCATCGTATTACGGCCTTCCTTTAATATAATGCGGAGTAATGTTTACTTATAATGCAGTGTTCACTTTTATCACGGATAGTGTCACTTTGTTAGAGGAAATGCCATATTATGTGGGATGGTGTGTTCTCTCCCTGTGCGCAGAACAAAATGAGGTGTTCCAACAACAAGCTTAATGTTCATTGGCTGCAAACCATTGAAGGTAGAAGGGTTTCCAGCCATTCCCGTTCCTTCCGCAAAGTAGCAAGGACATCTGATTGGCTCACATGTAACAAGGAGGACCTTCCAGGGCTTAATGTTCATTGGCTGCAAACTTGAAAGTAGAAGTGTTGCCAGCCAATATCTTCCCCTCCGCGGAGTAGAAGGGACATCTGATTGGCTGACGTGTTTCACGGAGGACCTTCTAAAGCTTAATGTTGATTGGCTGTAAACCATTGAAAGTAGAAGTGTTGCCAGCCATTCCCTTCCCCTCTGCGGAGTATCAGGGACATATCATTGGGTAATGTGTTCCAAGGAGGACATTCCCAAGCTTAATGTTCTTTGGCTGTGAAGCATTAAAATTAGAGTGATGGCAGCCATTACCTCCACTTCTAAGGAACACCATGGACATTTTATTGACTAAAGTGTTCAGAGTACAAGTTTGCTCCTTATTGGGTTGGAACGGTTTACTGTAGGCAGCCTTTTTTTGTGACGTACTTCAAAGGAGTATGGGGAAAGAAAAATAGTAGAGGGGAGGGTAGCAACACTATTAACTCTGTACAGTGGTCACAAGGTGGTGGACAGGGACTGGGAAGGTAAAAAATTGTTTTTAATATATTTTAAGGGCCATTTATATAATTTGCGTGGGGCCTACAAATCACATCGGGAAAATAACAGAGTGTGTTGCGGTCTTCTTTTTATTAAGTCAGCGGGTGGGATACTTCACAGGAGCAGTATTTACTTATAATGTGGTGTTTACTTTTGTAAATGTAAATGTAAATTGATACTTGTATAGCGCACTACTCACCCGCAAGGGTCTCAAGGCGCTTGTACAAATACCGCTGTGGAACCCATCCTGGCTTTCCCTGTGAGGGGTCCACTCCTGGGCACCCCCAAGGTGGAGGCCAGGCATCCTTAGCGTTGTGGGGGCCGTTGTGGAGATCAAGCAAGCTATTGCCCAGAGTTGCAGAGTGGGACTCCATGATTGGAATAGGCACCGAGGCGAGAATTATCAGGTCCATGGAATTTTGAGCCCAAGACCCACCGAGGCGGGGAATTGAACCCTGGTCCCGGGCTAGACCTCTGCATCAGAGTCTGCCTCTCTAATCATTGAGCCACACTTCTCCACTTTTCTGACGGGGAGTGCTGGATCTTTGGAGCACATATTATAATATGGAGGAGGGGGTTGAAAAAGAAATAAGGTTCTGAGTAAGCTACTTCTCGGGAGCAATGTTTACTTATAATGTATAGTTATAGTGCAGTGCTTACTTCTGTCACGGGTAGTGCTATTTCCTTGCAGAAAAATAGTATTTGTGGTTGCGCAGCAAAAAATTAAGTCTAGGTTTGAAACAGTTTTTATTAAGCAATCACAAATATTCTTTCTTAGGAAAGTGTAGCTGTATATATCAGAGGGGTGACAAAGAAAAACGCAATTCATAAAATATCCCTTAAGCATGGCCACACCTTCCTTTTTGTGTCGCCTATAGTTTGTAAAAGTGTTGCCCCATATTCTTGTTAATATAAGAGGGCATCAGTTACTTTTAGATAATGTAGAAAAAAAGTGCTATAAGAAACACTCCCGCACTACATCATCTCAGGTCACACAACAATAACAGGTAAAAAACAGTTAAACACAAATGACGTCATATATTACCTAGCAATGTGCGCTTCATCAAAATATTAAATAAAGCACTATGTATACAATTTTTTTTAGGGATTACTATTTTATAAAATATTAGTAGTGTTACAAACTGTGAGGGAGTAAGTTATCAACAGAAATAACTCAAGTAAATGTTGTTAATCTGTTGCAAAGATAGATCTCCAACCCCTCTGAAGTACTATAAGTTCACAGTATTAAAATGTACAGGGTGAGTTTATAGTATTCCACAGGAGAAGAAGAATAAGGAGCACAACAAAAAAAAACATTTTTACAATCTCTATTCTATAGAAGTCGGGACATTTTTGTTGTAGTTCTTAGAGGTCGGTCACTGGTCTGCTAACAGATCATGTACTCCTTTAAGAATATAAAGGAAAGTAGTAATATATACAATACTGTATTTCAGATGGTGTACTTCTGGCAGCGACAAATCTCCAATTCCTCTTGTGTGAAAATATGACACTTTACTACAATATAGAGAGTATCACTGATGCCACACAAAAAAGGAAAAGGAAAATAAAGTGAAAAACACAAAACAAGATCAATAACGAAATATTTTCCATCGGTGAAAATGTTCTATTCTTTTTTTCTCCGGACCTTCGAAATCTTTCGTCTTCGCGCCAATGGCTCATAAACTCTTCTGAGATCATAAAGACTGTGAATATTATAATATATAGATATTCACACTATATAAACCCAAGGGGGAAACAGAGTTAGATACCAGAAGGTGCTGACGTTACATATAAATCTTTACTCTTCGTACTGACGGGTCATGAACTCCTCTGAGATCATCATCACTGTTAATATTTTAACCCCTTCGCCGCAGCGCGAATTCGGCCGTGGAGTGGGTGGGGCTAGAGGGTGGGCATGGTGCGCCCTTACTCCTGACATCTCCACGCTGTTGTGAGTCATGGGTGGTGTGTGTTCATGGCGGCATGGAACCATCATGACTCCGCCCACTTACTAATTCACCCGCACAGGCGGGGAATTAGTGCCACGCAGGCAGAGCGTTGGCGGAGCGGCAGTTGATGACGGCTCCACGCGATCGTGAGCACACGCCACCCATGGCTCATGACGGCGTGGAACCGTCATGAGCATGGAAAGGGATAATATACATATTAACAGCATATGATCTCAAGGGGGAAACACAGTAACAACCAGAAGCTGATGACGTTACGTATAAATCTTTAGTCTTCATTCCAATGGGTCACCAACACCTCTGAAGTCAAGTACAGTGTCAATAATATAGTATACAAAGTCACAGTATATGAGCTCAAAGTAGCCAGAAAAGGAGCAATGTTTGCTGTATTCTGTCTGTTTTTGAAAACAAGCTGCTGACATTACAGAAAAAAGGTAAAGACAACCAATAACACTTTGTTCTAAATACAAATGTTTAAATATTTACAAATTGCTTTGTATTATAAATATCTACTATGCCATAACCAAACAACGTACAGCTCTGGAATATGTTTTGTTGCCTCAAAACAAGAATCCGATGCTACAAAAGGGAACCTGCATCACAGAATGGACATGGGTAAATAACTCGCAAAAATGAAACTAACAACAGGTGTGGTTTATATACTTTTTGCGTATTAAGTTGTCTATATAAGGAAGATGCGGCTCCACCCATTTAGATGTCTTGTTGTACAATTTACACATGCTCATGTTTTAAGTGTTTAACTTGTGCACGTCTTGGGAAAAGTTACAAAATGTAAAGTGGTAAAGGTTTCGATTTCAATCCTATGGTCCTTAATATGTACGTACGTTGGAGAGCTTAAAAACTGTTAACCGGCAAACCGTGTCATTTCCATTCTCATGACTAAAAATATCTATTAATTGCCGTAATTCTAAATAGAAGACATTAAAAAAATATTGTTCAGAATAGAAGAAAAAAAGTACTTGCTAATTTTTCTCATCCCTATGGTTTGAAATAAAAAAAATGGCAGCATTTGTAAAGCTTACAAATACCCCCGGAAAGGTGTGCCAGATCTCAAGGCGTCAGGAAGATTAAGCAAGGTGTTGACCACAGTGACATAGTGGTGGGCTAATGTGCCGCTGGAGCCGGAAATCGAAATGTGAACGCTGTTGTTCAAAGTCAGGTATCATAGCTGCTGTGTCACATTTTTTCCACACTTATATGCTAATTACTGCTAATTAAATTTTAAACATTGTTAAATTATAACTTAACACAGACTACTGTTACAGTTAGTTTTTTACTACAAAAAGTATGCAACGTCTTTTTAAAATTTACTTAAAAACAATATAGTTTTCAGGGACATTGTAGTTAGAAATTAGCATTTGAAAACCTTCGAAATTCACTGAAAAAACCATAGGTTTTTACAAACGTTATAGTTAGAAATTAGCATTTAAAAAAACCTTTAAAATTCACTGAAAAAAACATAGGTTTTACTGATGTTATAGTTAGAAATTAGCCTTTAAAAAACCTTAGCAATGCACTGAAAAAAAATAGGTTTCAGGGGCATTATAGTTAGCTGGCCATTTCACTCATACTAAACCATAACAATTCTATTGTTATAGTTAGTTCAGCTAACTATAACTCGCGCCCCAGCAATGCACTGCTCATGACGTCACATATTACATCATTCATGGCATGGTCAGTGACATCACTGATGACATCTCAAATGACATCACTGATGATATCATCCACGTGAAAATCTGAGGCACCTCCTCACACTCTCATATAACCTTTGATACACCCACTGTAAAATACAGACTACCAATTTCGAAACCATCAAGACACCAATACAGTTACTACATTTGCACTCACTGATTACTAGGTCTATACACACATCCACTCATTCACCCATACAAACACTTATACATGCAGTTGCTCATAAATACAACACTATCATATGCACTTATTCACCTATTCAGACACTCACACGCCGCCACTCATCCATGGAATTACTCACACATCTAGTCAGTCATGTAAAGAATCAATGGCACTCCCATTTACTCACCTATACAATTATACACACACCACCTCATTAATTCATACAGATAGTAATGCATACTTACTCTTTTATATAATCACTGATACAAGTACACACTCATCCAAACAGTCACTCTCACAATCACTCACTCTCACAAATAATTATTTATATACACCAGCACTCACATATACTGCCTTTTACATATGTAGTTACTCACATGTACCACTGAAACATCCATTCGCTCACCAACATGCTCATACACACACTCACCCACTCATTGAGCTGTTTTGACCTGCACTCTTGACCCTATACACCCAGTGAATCAACTACTCACACATCTATGCACAGAGTCACACATCTCGAACCCACCCACTTACACACACACACAGGCACCCATACAAATACTCATGCAAAGAATCAATAACCCATACAGACACTCATGTAGCAACTGACCAACCCATGTACCAGCTTACACAACAGACAGACTGATACAGACATTCAAACAGTTTAGTCACTAAACTATACATTTTGTAAGACACATTTAATCAGTCACTTACACAATCAGTCACACACCTCCTAAATCCTACATCCAGACACTTATACACCCACTTATTCTTCAATACATCTTGGCATATATATAAAATATATTTAAACTTTACAGAAACACACAGTCACTGGATGATGTCATCAGTGATGTCATTTGAGATGTCATCAGTGAAGTCATCAGTGAAGTCACTGAGCATGCCATGAATGATGTAATATGTTACATCATGAGCAGTTCATTGCGGGGCGCGAGTTATAGTTAGCTGAACTAACTATAACGGTGGAATTTCTATGGTTTTGTACGAGTGAAATGTCCACCTAACTATAACGTCCCTGAAACCTACGGTTTCCTTGAAAGGGGTCACTTATGTGAATGAGACGGGCCTCGCACATTCCCTTTTGGCCCAGGGCCCCGCAAATCCTAGAACCAGCCTGGGTGCACACCTGCAGTCTGAGTTAGACAGGGGTTCCACTCACTTAACCTGTAGACTTGAACACATATGTGCACACGCAGGCATGTGTAACTACTGCAGAGTCTCTTATCAATGCTGTGCAGCAGCAGACTTCATTTTAAAATTTGGGCACATGTGGTGCGGAGCACTCAAAGCCATTTTCTAGAATTTACTGATAGTGAAACTCACTCAATGAGACTCACTCATAGCAGAGGTACAAAAGCCAGGTGAAGTGAAGTCAAAACATCTACATGGGTAATACATTTTACGAAACACTTCCTCATACACAGACTCGAAAATGGGATATACATATGCAGGATCAAGCTTACTTCTGTGGCCGAAATGATAATTGTGACTATTTTGATGCTGTTGTTTCATTCTCTATTTGTTTTCTTTTTTATTAGCTATACTAAGAATTTAAAATCAGAACGTGAAAAGGTTTTTCATGGCATGACAGCTAGTACAGGGACAGCTCATCCACCATTTCTTGTCCATGAAAATATTAGACATATAGATAATTGCCAAAAATGAAGACCATGGTGATGGTAGGGTAGATGTACTCTGTAGAGAGCAGGGGGTAATTGTATTCAAGATGTCTTCCCTCTTGTCTTTTTTCTTAACGATGGTTCTGTTTTTCAGCAGCAACTGTTAAGGAAGCACAATGAAAAGAGCCTTGAACTATTAGCACTACAATATTACATGAAGACAGAGAAAAAACAAATAGCTAATGTCTTTATTGGCAGCACTCTGCATTGCAAACAGATCTATAAGGAGGTTAGTGATGCAAGAAAGACATGTTGACAGGTAGAAGGTTTTGAGTTATTTAACAGAAAGTATGTCCGCTGCTCAAAAAGCAAATGTTGCAATTTCTTTTTAGGATCACAATTTGAAATGTCAGAAAGATCCATATGGTTTCTTCTACAAAACCACACAAAGGATTATTAGATTTTTTAATGGGGATATGCTCTTTACAATATAAGTAAGTTCTGATTGCTCTATTGCAAATTGTCATTAAAGAACAACTACTATTCAAGCCATCAGCCGACAAGGTGAGGGGAGTGAAACATGTAGACCACCCGGGTGGAAATCATTTTCTTAGGTAATTTTGGAGTGTGCAGCTTCCATATATGCTAGTGCCCTCCTCATGTGACTTTTTCAGAATCCTGAATTTTGCCTCATTGTTGTGTGCAGTCCAGAGCCACTGCTTTGGACAACTTGTATACATTGACACAGCACTGAAACTACCCATCCATCAAGGTTTGCTGACTACTCTGCTGTGCTGTCACATGTGCATCTCTGTAGTAGTTTTATAGTACCTGTATGGCTGGAGCAATTTCTGGTGGCTCGGTGGTAATAGTGTAATATGGTCCATGGTATCATTGTGTCCAGTTATATGAAACTAAAGAAGCAAATTTTAAATATTTAAAAATATTTCTTAAAGTTCAGATTCTTTTGATTCTGAGTTGTGCTATTGACCAGGAATGAACTCAAACAATGACATCTCTGTGGACTTCTATCAAATCTAAGTGTTCGATGACAAATGGGATGCAAACTTTGGGTATAAATTACGTATGTGTAAATTTTCCTTAATTTAAAGCGCTGTATTAACTGGGTCAACAATTTGCACCTGTTTAGGAGTAAGGAATCTCAGGATTGAAAATTCTGCATTAGTTGCACATAAGCTCACCATTTTTACAAGTGCAAAAATGGATTGTGAGGGCAAATGCTTCTGCATGACATTTGGCTAAAAATTAACATGTTGAGACCAATCCTGGTATGTTAACATTTTGTGCTGATCAACTGAATGTTGCAGTTTAGTGGGCTGTGAATTTGGCTGGGTACTGATAGTTTCACAACAGCTGGGTGTTGGGCCATGGTAAAAGGCCTTGACATAGGCCAAGGCCTGTGCCCAGAGACCACTGCAGATGCCCAAAGACTTTCTGCAGATGGGTTGGGTACGTTGGTGGAGTCCAACTGTGCATCTGGTTTAGAAGGGAAACGGTTTGGCACAGGCCTGTTCATAGGGTGGGACCTGTGTCAAGATCCCGCTATGAGTGAGCAACCCATTCAGAACTGGTTTAAATGACATGGGAAGACCTCTGTTCACAGCTGAGGGTCATGAAAAACGCTGGTTTGGGTGACCGAATGGGGCTATTGCTGACCCTGTGGTCGGAGATTTAAGTGCACAGTAACCGGCTTAGCGCCAATCTCTCAGGTGGGTAAGGACAGGAGCAAGACCGGGATAAAGGGTAGGCCAAGAGCCATGCACCGCTGGTTAATGGGGCATGTGGGGACGGGGCTGACTCAACTAGACTCTGAGCATAATGCCCATTGAGTGAAAAAGCTGTGATATGGTACAAAGAGGCAGGGTGCACTATTTTATAAAAATGCACTAAAACTTCACTGAAAAAAACTCTGTTAATGGAGAGTTCTGGATAGGTACTCAGAACTCCTAGAAACTGTTAAAAGAATGTAGACATTGCCATAAAAATATTTAGGTGCAGATACGTTATGGTTACAGTTTTTAAACTAATTACAATTGAACGTAATTTAGATAGCAAAGAAGATTTTGCTTGTCCCCAAGGCACCTCTCTTGACTGCAACAGCTTTGAATATCTATCAATTGATAGGGTTTCCCAGCTGATTGGCAACACAAAATCTGGCTCCCTGTCTGATCCATGTCCACCGCATATGATGCACTTGGTTCCAGAGCAAATCTTCAGGGGTATTTTCAACACCGTGGAAGAAGGCCATTATTCTTCCCCTTCTAAAGAAGGTAAACCTGGGACCAAAGGAACTCTCAAATTATCGTCCAATATCTAGACTTCCTTTTCCAGCTAAGGTAGCCAAGAAGGAACTGAATATACAACTGTCCGCTTATATAGAGACCAATCATCATCTCAGCAAAACTCAATTGTGTTTTAGAAGTGGTTTTAGCACAAATCAGCACTTATTGTAGCTACAGAGGAGATCAGATCATCCCTTGATGCAGGGGGCAGAGCAGCTTTGATCTTATTGGATTTGTTGGCAGCCTTCGACACGGTCCTTCACAGTTGTTTGATGGATTGGTTGAAGGCTGCCAGGGTAGAAGGCATGGCCTTTGCACTCACCCAGTCCTTCCTGAATGACAGATCTTAATCAGTCAATTTTAAAGGTTTTACGTTTCTTACCTTGCACGCTGCCATTCGGGGTCCCTCAGGGCTCGTCACTGTTCAATATGTATGTTTCCCCCCTTGCTAAACGAATAAAATCATTTGAATTCTCACTGGTAACCTACGCAGATGACACCCAGATCATTGTGTCAGTTGCTGATAACATCCAATTCACGGCCAATAGATTTAACAACTGCATGAGGGAGGTCAGCGATTGGATGAGCATGAATTGGCTTAAGTTGAATTCCACTAAAACAGAGGTCATGCTCTTCGGGAAAGATACATCGTTTTGGTCTCTTTCTTGGTGGCCACAAGAGCTGGGGGACATTCCTATACTGAAAAGCAAGGTGAAGAATCTATGGGTAATGATTGATGACAGGCTTCTTTTTAAAGATCAAATCAATCACCTGGTCTCCTCCTCCATCTATATTTAAAAACCATCAAGAAGATCACTCATCTACTCACCTTCGACCTGCTAAAAACAGTTGTCACAGCTCTAGTAGTGACTCGCTTAGACTATTGCAATGGACTCCTCCAAGGCATTCAAAAACGTTTTCTCAAAAGATTTCAAACAGTGCAGAACATGGCAGCAAGAATGCTTTTTAAAATACATAGGTCTGAATCCACATCTCTTACTCTAAAACTGGTCCACTGGTATCCAATAGAAAAACAGGTAACGCTTAAGGCACTGTATCTTGCACACAAATCACCATATGGAACCGGGCCAGACTACCTAAAAATAAATCTGACCTGGTGTGTTCCAAAATAGACCCCTACGATCTGGCTCTTATTAAAACTTGGTAGTTCCTCCCAATAAACGGAAGTCATGGGTTGGTAGGGGCTTTATCAGAAACACTGCCACTAAATGGAATGGTCTCCCTCTCTCCTTAACATCTACATCAGAGCTTCTTGCTTTTAGGAAAATGCTAAAAACCTGGCTGTTCACCAACTGAACCTTTCTACCTTAGGATTCACAGTTTGCGCCATGATGCCTCCGGGTATACGATGTGCTTCATAAATACTTTCAATATCAATATCAATGATGTCACAGAAGGCATCATAAATGACATCAATATCATTGATGTTTACAAGGCATACCATGGCTGACCATTAACATTTTCATTGACATCACTATGAATGGTCAAGGCAATGAAGCTCTTTGACAACAAAGAAAACAGCGGGGGTGGAAGATGGAGGATTGACAGCGCTGTGAGAAGCAGTGTGCAACAAGCGCTCCCGGCAGATGGCTTTTTCTGACTAATTTGCTGCACGTCGTATGCTGTGTTAAATGCAGAAATCAGCAGATAAATTGTTACTTTGATTCAATAACTAAAAGCTACTACTAAAACTTTTTTTTTCGATACCCATTTCTTGGCTGTTTTTTTATTCTATTTGGCAGGAAAAGCTCACCTTTCATGATCCGACGGGATGCCCCATGCTTTGTTCTTTCTGGAGACACCCGGAGCTCCGTGGATTGTCGGCTTTGACAACGGCGTTTAGTATTCTACTGGCTTGGTTTAACAGCTTGTCTTTGATCTGGTTGACAGCTAATGGCTCCTCTTAAGGTGAATGCACAGCAGGTTGGACGACTAACCTGTAATCTGCCATAACTGGTGGGGCTAATCTTGCTGCAGAGCTGATACACAACGTAATAAACTAATCTGCTTCACGAGTAAGCAAGCTGGTGATGCAGTTACTCTGTTCGGGAGAGGCTGTAGATCTTCTCGCTGCTGCCTCAAAAACTGCCATGGCAGAGATGGGTCATGAAGGCGGTACAACGCAGGCTTACAGGTTCACTGGCCAGCTCACCCGATGCTATGCTGGCGGCAAATGCTGTAAGTATCTTTGAGGCGGGAATAGAGTCAGTGGATGCCTTGGGAAATGTCGATGTCTTGGAAAAAGCTCCTGATTTACAACTTGACAACAGACCTGCGACAGGCTCATCATTACTTGTCTCACAGGAAACTAATGACAGTTGAATAGACCTGCCAGCAACTAAGGCAAGTGGTGGTAGTGGGGGTAATGCTAGCGACATAACCGGCAAGCTGACCAGCTCCTCTGCTTTGTCACCTACTGATAGCAAGCAATCTAGCCTTAAACTCAACACTACTAGGTCTATGTTGTATAAGTCACCGGCAGAGCATCGCTCTATTGAAATATCAAAATCAGGCAAAGAAAATCTGCAATCCACAAATATGATCTTTAGTGTTTTTTCAGCTGCCTTGGTAGCTCCTGCAGTGGGGAACATAGATATACTTGTATCTCTGCAATTGCACGTGCCAGCAGAAACAGATATAGTTGAACTGCTGAACTTGATAAATTCTTCACCAAATAGCAAATGTGTGGAATCGCCAGCGGATACATTTAATACATCATTGCTTTCTCTATCACCAATGAATATCGATGACTCATCTGCCCACTCAATGGCGAAGATTATAAATTCTCAACCTCAGTCTGTAAAAAAAAAAGCAGAATTTTAAGCTTATTAAATCAGTAACGACTGGGGGCAAGGCTGACATACCTAAAAAAGATGCTTTTACTTATCAACAGCAAGGCAAAATCGTGACCACCTCAAAAGCAAAATGAAATACTCAGGACAGCCCTCTACGCAAGTCGGTTACTGCTAAGGGGGAGGTAAAGGTGATCGTTACGAGGCTATCTGTATCTGTGCAAAACCTGCCCACTATTAGTGGTCAGCCTGCTCCTGCCTCTTATCTTGCAACTGATCAATTGCCAAAGCGTGCTAGCATGACCAGGGACTGTAACATTGTTGAATCTCACGCATCATCCAGCTATACATTTGTCGCAAATTCATCTAGAGATTTGTTAATGCCAATGACAATGCCAGAGCCTTCAATAGCTTTAACTATGCAGGCGCCATCAGCACAGAGATCTGAGGCACAGGAATACTATACACAACTTAGGACAGATAATGCTACCATACAGCAATTACTGTCAGCAGTAACCAGTAAGATGGCAGAACTTGCAACTAAAATGACTACTCTGCAGCAAAGGCTGTCTGATAATAAAGATGCAGGAACACACTCTACTAAACTACTACAAGAACATGATGTGCAACTTAATGTTCTACAGGGGAAAGTTGAAGATCTAGAGAACTGGCAACGTCAGAATAATTTACGAATATTTGGGATCCCGGAAGGCAGAAAAGGCTCGGACCCATGACTATTTATCGTACAAACATTTCAGAAGGCTTTCCCTGATTTAGCAGACTGGGACTGGGATTCCCAAATATAACGAGCTCATAGGTTACCAATGTTCATCAACCAAGCAGATCAGATCGGCTCGCACCGACCACGACCAATACCTATCTATGTTGGCAACTTCTTGTTACACCAGGCTATTGCTTTTAAAGCCGGACCTACAACACCAGTCTTAGTTGATTTGTTTTCCATCATTGCAAGATCAGATCTATGTAAAATCACGATGGATAAGAGGTGGAGGATGAGGCAACTTATCGACTCTTGGAAGGCTCTTGGCGCTCTGGTCTATCTTCAAGAACCTGCCCGATTGAAGGTCATCAAGGATGGCAGCTCACAGATTTACTATACTGACCAAGAGGCAAAATCGGCTCTCGCTAAACTGCAACAAAGTTTTAAATAAGAACACGATCTGAAAATATTTGCTGTTCTTGTTACAATTGAAGCAAGGCTGTCCTGAATCATTAAAAATATAGGCTGTTGTCTTTTCTTATCTATTTTTCTAGTTTCTCCTCTTTTTTCTTTGTCTTTCTTTTTTTCTTGTTATTTGCTTGTACAAGTGCTTCTTACAAGTGCTGTATTATCAGCCGATGCCGGGAGGGTTTCAGAAGGTTCTGCTTCTTTATGCTGTCATCGATCGACAGCATGTTAGTGAGGGTGATTCCTTTCCAGGTTACGGGGTGGGGGGGAACCTGCCAAGGCTCAGGGGGTGGAGGAGGGGGAGTGGGATGTCAGCTGACTGAGGGGTGGCGTACTGATAAGCACTGGTTATGGGGGTGTAAAAAACGGAGGGCTCAGCTGAAATTAGCATTAAGCAGGGATATAAGCTACAAACTTTGCATGGGCAAGAATAATCTGTTTATGTTTTTTTGCAGATACCTAAAAGTGTGTTTCTTTTTAAATTATCTTTGAAATTCTCTAAGAAAAGAATTAGTGTAAACCTGAAATATCATAGGTTATATAATGGGTACGGTTAGATGTATCAGTTGGAATGTGGCTGGGTTAAACTCATCTATTAAACGACGGTTGGTCAGAGAAGAGCTCAAGATATTTAAACAGCATGTGGTAGTTTTAGTAAAGACACATTTGGCATACAAAGGCAGGGGCCTGTATAAACAGATCGGTTTAGAGCTGTTAGAATGTACTTCACAGGGTGCAGCAATCAGAGGTGTAGCAATCCTCAAGGACAAGCATTTTGTCTCTAAAAAACTCAAAACAGTTTCTGACACAGGTGGCAGATGGGTCATCTTACATCTTGAAATTACCAATAAAAAGTTAGTCGTGTGTGCATTGTATGGGCAAAATCAGGATGATCCTACTCTTTTTAATAAACTAATGCTGGAGCTTCTCGACTTGCAAGGGGAAATCATTATTTTGGGTGAATTTAATTGCACTTAAACTACATTATTGATTCAACAAACTGACATGCCTTTCCAAGAATGAGTAGGGTCCGAAAGGTGAATCTTGAACTGGCTCAGCTTTATGGGTAGTCTGACTTATGTCGAACATTACATCCCATTTTGCCCGGTTTCACATACTATTCTGGGCCACTTCGACATTACTCCAGAATCGATGTAATATTTTTGAGTAGCTGCCTTTTAGAAATGTCACATATAGAGGTCTGCCCATGGATATATCTGACCATAATCCGCTTTTGATCTGTTTGCAGCTTTTAATTGGGTGGAATAGTAAACGCCCTTTTTCATTTCCAAGGTATTTGCTGTCCGATTCACAATATAAAACACAGGGACTCTTACTGAATTTTTCCAATACAATATGGATACTGCCCCTCCTTTCACTATATGGGATACGATGAAAGCTTTCATACATGGCTCCACCCAGCAATACATCTATCACTTGAATAAGACCAATCAAAGGTGGGTGAATGAGCTCTATGATACTTTAAAAAAATTAGAAGTAGCACATGCTAAGGAGATTATGTCTAATGGGTCAAATAGTGAAGCTAATATTCTTCACTAATAAGTACAAGGGTGCTTATGACTCAGCAGTTTAATAAGAAGGCTGCAGCTGCTTATAATAAAAATCGACTGAATCAATATATATCCGGGGATCAGGTCGGGTGGTTACTGGCTTACCAGATTGCAGACAAGAAAGCTAGAACCTGGATTGATTCAATTAAGGGTAGAGATGGTCAGTCATACATCTCAACTAATTTAACCTTATAACAATGTTATCAATTCTACTTGGAGCTGTATGCTTTGTCTGACAATGTCGATGCAATGTTGGCTGAAGAATATTTACAATTATAGAATTTTCATGTTCTTAATCCAGACTCTGCGGTTTATCTCCAGTTGGATATAACGGAAGAGGAAATTATAACTGCTTTAGCAGTGCTGCCATCCGGAACGGCTGCTGGAGACGACGCTTTACCTATAGAATTTTATAAAGTTTTTGAAAACTTAGGGCCAGATGTAGGTAGCCCAATACAGGTCGGTAACGGCTGAAATTACTGAATTTCGGCTGTTACCGACCGATATTAGGCATCTGAGATGTAAGGGCCTAATTTAAGGATTCAGTAATTTACCAAATCGATAATTTAAGGAATTGGTAAATTACAGAATTCTTAAAATACCAATTCGGTAAATTACCGAATCCTTAATGTAGGGAGCACTCAAATGAGTGATTTTCCCATTTCAGGATTCGGTATTTACCACCAACTACAAGTTGGTGGTAAATATCGAAAACCCTAAAAAAAAGCAATTTTTTGCAATTTATAACTTTGTCATGTGGCAGACATACATGCCCTTAGGGCATGTATGTGTGCCACATGTGCACCCATGCAATATTCAGGGGTGCAATAGGGTGTAAGAGTGACACCCTGCCACCCTTGAATATGTTCCCGCTTTTACCGAATCAGTATTTACCGATTCGGTAATTTCCATTCATTCCTATGGGCCTCCAGGCCCATAGGAAACGTAGGAATCATACTGATTCGGTAATACTTACCAATTTTTTTCCTACATAGCATTTACCGATTCTAAAATACCGAATCGGTAAAATTCTGTATTTTAGAATCGGTAAATATGGATTACCTACATCTGCCCCTTAATTCTTCCGCTGTTTCGAGTGGTCATGTATCAGATTGGAGAAGACAAGCAAGTTCCTAAATCTTGGGACATAGCAAATATTGTTTTGTTTTTTTACAGAAAGGGAAGAGAGCTGATCACTGTGGGTCTTATTGCCCAATATCCCTTATTAATGCCTATGCCAAAATATTTGCTAAAGTGCTGGCCAATCATCTGGCATCTTATATGCCTGGTTTGGTATCTGAACACCAACACAAAAAATCTAGAAACCAGTGATCAGAGAGTGATTACCGAGACGAGCACCTCCGTGATCTGTCACCACTAGGTCTTGGCAACACAGACGTATCCGCCTGTGTCTATACCTTTACCCTTGCGTACCGTACCTATGGCCCCATGTTTACCCGTTGAACTTTCACTGGTTTCTAGATTTTTGCATCAGGCCTGTTTAGCCCTGAAGAGTCACAGGTATCCTCCTGTTGACGGAACACGTGTCGGCTGGCGTTGTATGTTCTGAGAAAAGAAAGAAACCTATATAAACATCATGTTTTTTACACCACCTGTGTCGACCTACTTTTGTGTTACTTTCTCAGTATTAATGCTGTTTATCCTACACGTTTGTCCAGTACCTGCTTTATGTGTTTCTAGTGCCAAGGATCTCTATCTTTGGCTCTTTATGAGGTTTAGGGTATTCCTCTACACTGGCTGCACCGTGAGAATTTGTACAAACCTACCACTCTCTAACCAACCATTTATACATCTGTTTGAGAGCCAACGTCCTGCTCTATTCTAAACCCTAGGCAAGCCTTCTACTGCTTTTGACATTGCTAACAAAACATTTAGCAAAATGGGGATGATCCTTTTAGACACTGAAAAAGCATTTGATCGGGTGGTATGAGATGCACTATGGTGGATGCTTCATAACAACAGTTTACCAGACCGATTTATGAACTGGATTCGGGCACTATATACTAACCTACAGGCTAAACTAATGTATGGAAACTCGTAATCGATTATATTTTCAATACAACGCGGCACAAGGCAGGGTTGTTCACTCTCCCCTTTGCTCTATGCCCTTGATATAGACCTGTTTATTCAAATTTTAAATTACAATACTAATATTACTCCATTTAGTAATGATATGTACCAACTTAATGCTATCGCGTACGCGGATGTTATCGCGGTCTTTACATCAGACTCAGCAACCGCAGTCGGTATCATTCAGGAAAAAGCAAAAGCTTTTGGTCGCTTTTCGGGGTATAAATTCAATATACATAAAACTATTACGTAACTTGGAATCTACAACATCGATTACAGGTGCCTGTACTGTCGCAGCCTACGTGGACGTCAGGATTACTACAAATATGGATCAAATATAGAAACATTACTTTAAACAGTAATTAAGAAATGTAAGAATTGGAATAATCTCCCAATAACCATCATTGGCCGGATTAATATATTTAAAATGACAATCTTACCTAAATTTCTATATTTATTTTGGGCTATTCCTATACGGGTCCCTAATTATTTTTTTCACAAATTAGAGGGTGCAATCAGTAGTTTTATGTGGGGATACAAGCAGGCACGATGCTTGATAAAACTTCTTAAGTTTCCTTATAATTTTTGCGATTTGCAACTTCCTGATTTTAAACTTTTTTTTTGGATGGCATTTGCAGGGCGCATACAAAGCTTACTAACTGATAAACAGTCATACTATGGGCTTGTCTTATCATTAGGCACAGATAGCCACATGTTCTTGTGTAGGTTCAACAATTCAAACTATTATAAAGGAGTCTTTATTTTTTTCTTATTTTTTATTTTTTATTTATTTGTTTGATTAATTAAAATCTTACAAAAAAGCAGATAAAACGTTACCATATTTAAAATTATAAAACAATTGGATTTTCAATCATTTTTCAAAAGTTAGATATATATTATACACATATAAAAGAAAAAGAGCTGCATTGTATAAAGTCCATATTCACGTAGACTATTGTTTGGTCAATCAAAAACATCCAATTTCTTCTGTACCGCACGAAGGAATTTAACAAGCGCAGAACTCATCGGCAAATCTTCTGGGTTAAGACTTGCGATCAGTGCCTGTCTACATGTCCTTACACTACGCATGTTAAATATTCTTTTAATTGTAGTTTTTGTTTCAATTTCCAGATCCGGGCAAAGACACAATAGGTGTAAGATGTTTTCTTCTCCTAGGTTACAAAGCCTGCATATGTTATTTCCTTGTGGTCTCTTCCATGGTGGTAAGTGGCATGTGCCTGGATAGAAGCCAAATCTGGCATTAATAAAAATGTGTTTATTTTTCTTAGACCATGCAGTTTCTAGATAGGTTTGAACCTTTTTTTTCTTATATCCAGAGACAATTGACCATGCGTGGCTATGCTTGACCAGAATATCTTTATCCATAATCGTGGAGAGGTAGTTAGTGAGTTTGTTTATTGTTTTTTTGAAGCTCTCCGACGTAATTGTGGTTTCCCAGATTGGTGTTATACCAAATTCTGCAATAGCGCTGTTTAAGCAGAAGCTGACGTTTGTGTTTGTTTTGTTGTTCACTTCCTGCCACAATAAGCGGGACATTTCATTATCCTTGTTGTTTTTTATTCTGTTCCATACTTTTAGTATGTGCCCTGTCCTTGCGTAGCATTGATTGTTTAGCCCAAACTCAAGTCTCACCTGAGCTTGTGAGGCATTCTTCGGGAGAGAGAATAAGGATCTGTACGTTTTAGCTACAGCTATATTAATAATTTCAGCATCTTGACCATTGAGTGCCTCACTACCATAGGTTAGAGCAGGCAATAATTTTGTGGCAATTATTTTTAATAAAGGGTGATAAGACAAATCTCCCGTTGATTTCTGAATGATTTTAAAGGCCCCTACTAGGGAGTTTGCCTTTCTTATAATGTCCGATTTTTGTGTCTGAAAGTTGCCTTTGTCATTAAAAGTAACTCCCAAGTATTTATAATCTGCTACTTGCTCCAATTTTTTTCCGTTTAATAACCACTTATGTTTGGATTTAAGATGAACATTTTTTGAAATGACCATTACTTTGGTCTTAGCTTCATTTATTTGCATGCCATTTTCCTGTGAATACCTAAAAATCCCATCGATTAATCGTTGCATGCCGACTTTGGTTTGGCTTAAAAGCACAACATCGTCGGCATATAATAGGTTAGATATCAGTTTGTTTGCTAGCCTTGGGGGATGTGCATTGATTTCATTTAGGTCTGTAGAAAGATCTGCTAAGAATAAGTTAAAAAGTAAGGGGGCCAGAACGCACCCTTGTTTTAGGCCACTCGATGCCCATTCCGTTAAGATCTTCAGTAGGAGTCCGGCAAACAACTTTGCATCGGTGTCCTGCAATGTAATTAGGCGATAGTTTTCCAATAGTTGCCAATTTCCTTTCTTTAGGATTGGTGTTATTAGTGATCCTTTCCATGATTTAGGGATTTGGCCGCTCTCCACTACTTCTCTAAAAACATCTGTAAGATAAGTGGACCAGAAATCAGGTGCTTCCTTATATAGTGCAAATGGGATACCATTGGGACCGGGGGCCCCATCCTTCTGTCTTTTAATTAGCCCAGCCACTTGAGTTTCAGTTATTATAATATCACAATCGCCTTCTTGATCAGCCTTATATGCATCGGATTGATTGCAGGTTGTTTTGGTGCTGTGGATTTGGAATCTAGATGTTTTTTAAGGAACGTCACCCATTCTTCTTCAGATAAGCTGGATCCTATAGCAACCTTATTTGGTCTAGCTAGTTCAATAATTAATCTCCAGAATTCCCGCGAGTTTGTTAAAGTACTTGCGTAATAGATTTTTGTCAAAAGCTCTTGTTTGTCTTTATTTTTTTCGTTCCAGATTAGTTTCCTTAAGGTGCTATTTGTAGTTTTTAAGGATGCCAGTATTTCCTCGTTAAGTGGGGTCTTGGTTAGCTGTTTCCTCAGCCTGTTTCTCATGGTTCTAGTTTTCCTTACCGCATATGGGAGATAGATCTTAGTTTCTTTTATCTTCATAAATGTATTCTTTTTCCTTTGTTTACCTATTATTTTTGAATTGTTGGACACCACTTTCTGTGTAAATTCAGCCCATCTATCTAGGGCAGTGCACTTTGTTTGTTCATCAAAGCATTCCACAGCTAGATTTTTTGCCATTGCAATAGTCTCCTCCATATTTTCACGTTTCCAAGTAAGTTTCTTGTAATTTGTGGTACTGATCTGGCCTTGTAATATCGAGTACTTTTCAGATTCTGCGCAAAATAACTTTATCTTAACGATTTGGTGGCTGTGATCGCTGTTCAAAACTTTTTTTAGATAGTAGGAAGTCACTCTGCTGAAAGTACACAATGATGTAAATGTGTAATCAATGCATGATTTACTGTTAGTTGAATGAAAAGAGCTAGCCGGTGGAGAGTCTGTTGTGAATCTCCCATTTAGTACCCTAAAACCGAGTGCTTCCAAGTTCTTTACCAAGTTTATCCCTATTCTATTTTGTTTAATAGATGTTCTAGGTTCCATTATGGGATCCGGGATTTCCCACTGTTGGTTTTGAGTTTGGACGAAGTCATCTCGCACAAAGGATGTCAGCAAGTTTGTATTGTAATCACCTGATACGATGTAGTCCGCTAACGGCTCTTCCAAGATTAGTTCCAGAAGTAAATTGTTTATGGCGGCAGTCATCTCTTTCTTTAATTTCTGTTTCGGTGGTATGTAGATATTGACTAATATCAAGATTTTATACTACCCCCTTCTGCGAGTTTTGTATCGTAATTTTACTGCTAGTAGATTTGGATTATTTGTCTGTATTTGCTCGTGTTTTGCGTCTAATACCAATGGAACGTATATTGCTAGGCCTCCGCACGGGCAGCCAAACTTCTTGTATTTAATTGCTGGTACAAAATACCCCTTGTAATTTTTTAACATAGGCGGATCTATTGCCCATGTTTCCTGCAATAATATAAGTTGGTTGTGATCCGAGAGACCTTCTATTTTGGCGTTTTTTAACTTACTATTAATCCTGTTGATGTTCCATGAGCATATTTTCATTATAGAGGTTGCTGTGCTCTGTTCCTGTAATGGTATTAGTGGCGAGTCTTGTCAATGTACCTTGTTACCATGCAAGGCTGCTGTAATCCATTTTTCATTTACCTCATTAGTATTGTCTTCCTTTGGACTAATCGGACGTTTTTTATCTTCGATGATTGTTTTGCCAAGAGGATTTTTTAGAATAGAAAATACACTCTCGATTCTTTCAGACTGTAATTTTTTTGTTTGACGTTCTTCATGTAGAAGTGGGATTGGATAGACCTTTGGGGATTGGATAGACCTTTGGGGATTGGATAGACCTTTAAGGAGTCCGGTTCAAGACTATCAGAGATATCGTTCATATATGATATGAAATCCTTGACTACTTTTCACTCACTATTGAGGACCTTATTAGCAATGAGCATCTTAAATTATGGAATAATCCATCTCTCCCGAGCATATTCCATGACTCGGTTGCTTTTAATTGGGGTAGACATGGAATCGAAATATAGGGACAGCTGCATGGTCACTCTGGCTTTTATACTCATTCATCGCTTCAACAATCGTTTGATCTTCCATACCAGTCATTTTTTAAATATATGAAACTTAGAGATTTCTTTCTCAAACAGCAACCCACGCAATTTTTGTTTGCACTCTCACGTTGGTCTTACAGGTTTTCTAAATCTCATTCTTAAAGCTAGAATTAGTTCAATGTATACACATCTATGCTGCTTCAGAAGTGCTGATCTTAGCCATTTAGCTAATAAGTGGAGTCAGACACTTAGGGGCCGGTTAGGATGGCGGTGAATCCGCATCCTCCGGGCCGGCGGAAGCCACCACCGGCCTGGAGGATGCGGATTCACCGCCCCGGCCACAGAAAACACCCACCGCCAGATTCGGATGGCGGTGGGATTGCGGTGGGACCAGCGGCGGACGGCAGGTCCGTCCGCCGCTGATCCGCGGGGTGTGGAGGGCTATTTTGTGGCGATGTCTGCAAGACACCGTCAGCCAAATTACGATCTGCATTGCAACATGCTTTTCCACTAGGGCTTTTCTGCCGTGGAAAAGCATGTGGTCTTTGGTGTTTGGGGGTCCGTTGTGGGCCCCCAGGGTGTCGGGGTGGGGGGTGCACATGGGGGGTACTTATGGTACCCCCCAGCATTTACATGCACAAAGTGGGCAGGCACCGCGCGGTGCCTGCCGCTTTGTGCATGTAAATGTAAAACATGCATTTTTAACCTTGCGGCGGGTGCTGCTTCAAGGAGCACCCGCCGCAATGTTAAAGATACAGGATGTGACCGCCAGGGTGGCGGTCACATCCTAATTGCACCAGAGGGACCGCCACTGCCCCTGTGGATGGTCCCTCCACCTCAGGGGTGGCGGACGGACGCAGGTCCGTCCGCCATCTTAATAGGCCCCTTAATATGGAAACAAATGCATTTGAAATCACGTTGGCATTAGATAAATTAAATAACTCTGTACATTCTATTAATATAAAGCTACAACAATTCTGCACTATCTGTATGTTATATTATCCTCCAGATAAAGTAAGTAAGTGGCAGCAGTCATCACAGGCATCTGCAAGTTGGGGTACTAGAACATGCTTTCCTAATTGTTGTCAAAGGGCAGCTGATATTCTTCATATGTTTTATTCATGTCCTATGCTATTGGACTTCTGGAAAAATGTCACACAGTATGTTGGCCAAATCCTTGGGTCTTGATTCAACTTTTTCTGTTAAAGAGATTTTTCTGGTGTTTAACCCCTTCAACTGCTAGACCTTCCCCCCTGTGCTAAGCCTTTTTTTGACTATTTGGGGAAGTTCACACTTAGGTCCCTGTAACTTTTTGACCACGTAAGGGATGCATGCCAAATTTGCTTCCTTTTCTTCCAATATCCTGGGGATTCTAAAGGTACCCAAGGTGTGTGGATTCCCCTGGAGGGGACCCAGAAATTAGCCAAAATAAAGCAACTTTTTTTTGGGGGGGGGGGAAGTGCTGCAAATGAAAGTATCTGTGTTTTTCCCTACAAATAGTATAAAAAATGGGTTGTGGGACTGAAATCACCATTTTCACAGATTTTAGGGAATTACAGACTTTTGTCAGCAAACCAAATTTTTTTACACAGTTTTGCCATCTTTCTGGGACATAGCCTATTTTTGCTATTTTTTGTGCTTTCAAACTCCTTCCAGTTAATGGTAGACATGGGTATGAAACCTATAATGGATCCTAGAAAGCTGTACATTTATGAAAAGTAAATAAAATTCTGAATTCAGCAAGGGGTCATTTGTGTAGATCCTTCAAGGTTTCTTTATAGAAACTAACAGTTAAATATAGGAAAAATTGAAAATTAGTTGAAAAAAAGCCTTATGTGTCAACGTTTTTACCTGTAACTTCTTCTAATTATGACAGCTCTTTGAAAGCAATATGTTATTACATCCGCTAGACCTTACTAGTTGTTGGGATATATAGGACTTGTAGGTTCACCAAGAACCCGACGGACCCAGAGCCAAAAACTGAGCAGCATCTTGCAATGGTTTTTTATTATGTACCGGGTATATAGCAATTATTCTGGGAAAATGTATACATAAAAAATCGGTATGAAAGACACCTATGTATTTCTGAAATGGGAACAAATATAAAGTGTAGAAACAGTAGATAGTTGTACATTTCCCAAATTGGTAATACTCATACTAACATGAGAATTATCTATCATTTTTCAAAATTACTTCTTTTTTACACATTGTCTTTCATTTAGAAGGGAGAAATGCCTCAAAAGTCAATAGATAATAACAGTTGCTTTACAAATCTGAATTACCCAAAGTCTCCCAATAAAAATGGTACCTCACTTGTATGGGTAAGCATAGTGTCCACGACAGGAAATGGCTCAAAACGCAACGTGACCACACCATATTTCCACAATGAAAAATAACCCTTTTTCGCAAAGTGCCTAGCTGTAGTTTATGAACCGTAGCTCTACCGGCACCTAGGGAAACCTAGCAAACCTACACATTTTTTACCACTAGATACCGTGGAGAATTCAGGATGGGGTGACTTGACTGGCTCACACCAGGTTATGTTACCCAGAATGCCTTGCAAACCTAGAAATTGTTTAAAAAAACAAATTTTCCTCACATTTCTGTGGTGGAAAGTTCTGGAATCTGCCTGGATGCACAAATTTCCACACACCCCAGTTCCTCAAAGTCTTCAGAGAAAAACAGTATCTCACTTGTGTGGGTAGGCCTAGTTCCCGCAACAGGAAACGGCGCAAAACGCAACATGGGCACACCACAATTTCACAGTGAACAATGACCCTCTTTTGGCAAAGTGCCTAGCTGTAGTTTTTTAACCCCAGCTTTGCCGGCGCTTAGGGAAACCTAGTAAACCTAGACATTTTTTAACACTAGACACCCTGGAAAATCCAGGATGGGGTGACTTGACTGCCTCTCTCCAGGTTCTGTTAACCAGAATCCCTTGCACACCTAAAAAAACTGTCCAGAAAAACACAGTTTCCTCACATTTCTGTGGGGGAAAATTCTGGAATCTGCGTGGATCCACAAATTTCCACCCACTTCACCTTCCCTGACATCTTACAAGAAAAACCGTACCTCACTTGTGGGGGTAGGCCTGGTGCCTGCAACAGGAAATGGCACACAATCCAACGTGGACACACCACAATTTCACTGTGAAAAATGACCCTCTTTTGGCACATGTTCTAGCTGTAGTTTATGAACCCTAGCTCTGCCGGCACCTAGGGAAACCTAGCAAACCTATACATTTTTTTAAACTAGACAATCAGGGGAATCCAGGATGGAGTGACTTGACTGGCTCACACCAGGTTCTGTTACCCAGAATCCCTTGCAAACCTAAAAATTATTTTTAAAAAACACATATTCCTCACATTTCTGTAGTGGAAAGTTCTGGAATCTGTGTGGATCCAAACAATTCCACTCAGCCCTCGTTCCCCAAAGTCTTCCAAGGAAAATGGTACCTCACTTGCGTGGTTGGGTCAAGGACTCAAAACCTATTGAGGCGACATCAGAATTACCTATCACAAAACAACCTGGCAGCCCCATCCTAATTTAAATATTCCAAAAGAAAATTCTTGGTATCTAGTGGGCTTTATGCCCCCCTGGGTGGGGCAGATTGGGGGCTACTGCCCCATCTGCCCCCCAGGTGGGGAAGAAAGGCTGTATTAATTGCTGGAGTGGGGGCGTGGGCATGCCCATTTTGGGCAGCCCCCACCCTTATTTTATATCCTAAAAAAAAATCCCTAGTGTCTAGTGGGCGTGTGCTCTTGACGGCCCGGAGCCATCATGAGCACACGCATGAAGGCTCCCGACCTTCTTGGCATGCAAGGGGTTAAGCTGTGTGATGACTTTTCCATGGCTTGCATCTTGTTCATTCTATTAGTAGCCGCCTGTCTCTGTATTGCGAGAGAGTGGATTACTCCTAACTCTCCTTCATTATTCGATTGGCTGGCCCTCATGAAGGGTACTTATGAAAGAGAACGTGCACTAGCTAAATCTTGATCTACTTGTTCAATGCTAAGATTTGACACATTTGGAAAAACTTTGAGCATTAGTATGGTATGCAATCAGACTGACTGTGAATGCTCCCCGGTATATTTACATGCATATTGTTTACTTAAATGTGGACCATTATTTCTTTGTTCTTTTTATTGTTTTCTAATGTTCTGTACTGCTTCTTGCTCATGTGTCATACATTTTGTGCTTTTTATTATTACTAATGTTTTCAATGTCTTTGTTTATTTTTTCTTATTTTTGCATGTACCCTCTGTTAAAACTGCGAGAAAACTACATGCAATGAGTGGAATGTTTAAGAAATGCTCTCATCACGGCGGGATGCCTGGCCTGATGAGGAGTGTCTGAATCAAGTCTCTTGAAACCATTTGTGATTATTTCCACTGTCTGACCAATGGTTTGACCACGGCGTTTGTTTATCACTCTCGCCTACACTCATTAGAGCCTTCGAAGCCCTATAGTCCTTGAAGAAACATGGTGCCTATTAGGCTTTCTCCCTAATCAGATTCGGTGCCCCTCTGCTCTCACCCTCACTTTTGTCCTGAGGAAGTCTCCGTCAGTAAGGATTAGAACCAACCAACACAGTTTCAGGGGTCGAAACGTCAACAAACCATTGATGCCAGTATCACCAACAGCGCATTTTTGCACAGTGACTCTGTTGTACATGGCTATTGTAAATGAGTGCAATGTATTCTGTTAAGAACTATATTATATGTGGCATTGAATAGCATGCCAAACAATTTGATTGTGATACCATTTGTATAGTGTTTTGACACTGGCTTCACTACCTCACACAAGTCAACCCCGCCCTTCCCCCGGCCCCAGTCAGTTGGGTCACCAACGTGATTTTTTAATGATTGTTGTAAACTGTGTCCTAATTAATGAGCATTAGGTGCCTGGTGTGATTAAATAACACTTTCGCACCATTTAGTTTCATAGATTGGTTTTATTTTCTACAACACAACTTTACACTGTTTTCGTATAATTGTGCTGGGACCACTAACTTTAATACTAAGAAGTTGTCTAGGCATAATATTTCGTACTGGAAAGGGTATTCTTTCAGTTCAAATCACAGTGGCGGCTGCTGGGGCATATAAGTGGTGGGGCAGCACCGGGAAGGCAGTGCAGGGGGGCAGTGCGGTAAAAAGAATTATAAAATGCTTACCTGGCATCTCCAGCATCAGCGATCTTCTGGCGTCTGCTCCTCGAGTTCCAGCATACCAAAGGCTACCTTACGGCAATCTAGATGCTGGTCTCATGCTGGTATTACCCAGCATGAGAGTAGCACCATTATTGGGGTGAGAGCCCTAGTTAGGCGCTCTCTAAGGGACTACGACCCTGTGCTTGCTCTCTACCTTGCTGTTCAGCACAGCTAAGATAGAGAGATCGAATTGCACATGACAGTTTTGCTGGCCTTACACAGCCAGCCAAACTGTCATGCTCACTTGAAGCAGTGCCACCACTTCTTCTTCTTCCTGCAGCTGTGTTGTGTCAGAATGGATGACCACGCCCCACCCTGCCCTCGGCTTGGCTGCAGGGAGTGAGCGAGGAAAAATAAAATGTAATACACTTTGTTGCTGCTCTTCCGCCTTATCGGAGGAGCCGCCTCTCTCAAATCATATTATTATTATTATTATTAGATTTTATAAAGCGCGTAGTCATCCGTAAGTATTCCAGCGCTAAGATCCCTACATCTGAGGGTCACTGGGGCGAGGGGGGAAGTCAGATCAGGGGAAAAAGGTGCGTTTTCAGCCGCTTCCTGTTGTATGTGTATGTTAAACAGCATGCACATATCTCTGCATCATGGTGCAAAGGAAGTGCGTGGTGCTAAGTAGCCTGTTCGTGCGCCATTACAATGGCTGAGAGCAAGAGACCTTTTTAGTAAATCTTTCTGTGTGCTACGTAGCCCCCTTGTGATATGCTGTGCACCAACTTTGGACGCTGCTCTGTCTTGTGCTAAAAAATTACAAATCTACCTCTCAGGGGTAAATTGACAGAGTGGTAGCACCACTGCAAATCAGCAAGGTTTATACTTTTGGAGCTCTGCTAGAGTAAACCTCTGTCCTACTGGTCTGTGTCACAAAGGGCATCCAGTGCTCAGTGATAGTCACCCCACTCTATTGATGGAGAGGCAAACTTGTGAATGGAGTTGCAGTATCGATGACTCCCTTCACAGCACAGTTATCCCCACACAACAGTCAGGGATCTCTATAAATAGGGCAGATGTTCCTCTTCCACTGGGTGGAGGATATGGCCGCCACTTTGATAGCATGGTGCACCATATACCAGTGTTTAAATAAACCACTCAGACTACTCACCTGCTCATATTTGCTTTTAAACACATGAAGGCATTGGGAGCAAAGAGGTGATGTGATTGTGTTCTTACTATGCTACTTCACTTCTGTGTCACAAGAGAGACTACCCTGGTACTTGCAGAGTTTTTCCCACTCTGCGTAGTGAGCAGAGTTTTACTCTTGTTTGCCAATGTTAAGGTGGCGAGCGCGAGTGAGTAAAATCTTACTCCAGACCACATCCAGAAAGATTTCTTAACCCATGCGGTTGCGGATGGCCGCTCCCGCTCGAGTTGAGAATCCTTCTTTATGCTTTGCGGAAGCTCCTGGTCTAGTAGAACATCTACTCGAGCGGCAGAAAGAAGCAGCGCCCTCTAGCGTAGCATATGGTGCAGTTCACACTGATTTTATAGCATGGGACAAATGCCCTGTGCTAAAAATCAGAGTGAACAGTGCAACGTAACACGCTCCACTGCTTGTAGAACTCTGTGTAGCACGGCAGAGTCTTTCGGTCACTTTGCAGAGTTCCGCAGGAACACAATGAACTCCGCCCAGGCCTAATTTGACATCTTCTGACTTTGACATGGAGCAAGAAGAATTGTAGAAAAGGTAGAAAGTCAGAGGAAGAGAAACATAGAGAAGCAATGATGAAGGAGAAAAGCAGGGATGAAAACATAAAAAGCTGAGATACAGAGATGGGAAGTGTAGGGTGGTGGAAAAAAAACATGGCGTGCAATCAACATATGGCCGGGATGCCTGTCACCCCCTCCCAACACAATCCCCAAGGATGGGAAGACGGACGCAGTTCTGAACTTTTGGAAGGCGGGAGGGAGTCACCCTCCCGGCCGTATTTATTAAAATATGAAACAAAATTAAAACATTAAAATAACAGTTTCATATCATGTAAAATTTTCATTCATTTACATTTCGATGAAGACATGTTCTTTGGCTAACCTTAACAAATCTCTAGTACAAAGGTTTTCCTAGCCGAGTCTAACATCCTGCAAATGCATACTTTCGGAATTAAAATTGTACATCCTAGCATTACGGGCCAACGGCAAGGTCGCAACCGGTGTCAGATCCCTACTACCAGAACTCTCCCCCTCACGATGTGAGGGCGGGCGCGTAGAGGACTGTACCTCTGTGCCAACTCCAATTTCCCTTGTCTTGAGGGGGGCCCCTATTTAACTCGACGCCATCTTAAGGGTCGTCCGAGGACTCGTGTGAGGTGTCTGTAGAAGGTAGCGTGGACCCCCCTCCCACCCCACACAGTCTATCACATCCGCCGTCGCGGATATCCGGGCCCCGGGAAATTCGTAGGAGGGGCACTGTGGCCGCCTCCTCCCCTGGAAGGGGCCAATGGCCGTCTTCCCTTAGGCGACCCACACTTAGTGGGTACCGCCTCCCCGTGTGAGGGGCCAATGGCCGCCTCCCCCCGGGTGCTCCCATCCAGAGTGGGTGGCGCCCCCCCCTAGGGACCTTGAAATTACTGCTCACCGATCATGACCTTACCGCCACAGGCCGGATAGTTGACCGGCTATCAGGCCCCCCCACAACTCCTACTAAAGGTCATGCTTTTACAAACCCCTTAACCATGCTACGAAGTCTCCTATGAGTGAGACATTCCCCTCCCGGGACAAATGGACCCCATCATCGAGATACATGTGGTCCCCCCGAATACATCCATGCGGAATACAGTGCAACTGCGCCGTGCGAAACAACCTACCAAGTTTGTTATTGACCTTTTTCACTGAATGGTTCAGAGCTGACACAGAGAGGCCCCCCCGCCACACCTTCCTGGGAATCATGTGGGACCATGCTATCGTGCACCCCGGGATCCTTCTCGCCAGCCAGCTAACATTAGATAGAACTCGCTCGAGTAGTACTCGCCGACCGAGTGTCACCAAGTCATTGCCCCCCAGATGTACTATGATCACAGATGGCGGTGACCTCAGCCGCCCTAACAATTCCTCAATAAAACATTGAAACTGGTCAATACAGAGCCCGCCCCTTCCGTGGAAGGTCACCCTGTACCCGTATTCCCCAGCTGCGTGAATCACGTCACCTGCTTTGAATACGTCCCCGGCCCGCCTCACGTATGAGTGGCCCACGACCCACACCACTCTCTCCTCAGCCGGTGATCTCTGACCGCTGATCCCCAGGTGCCGGGTCGACTGCACAGTCCGCCCCGCATTGCATGCTCGCGAAACTGAAAATCAAACAGAAGACAAGAGGCGTGAGTGCATGACATTGACTTTACAACATGTGCAATCGCACATACCTCTTATAATAGTTCGAGGACCATCGTCCCAGTTGTTTCACCTTCTCAACACTCTGACCCCCGGCTGTAGCCTCTGTAGCAGCCCCTATCCTAAAGGAATGGGTCCCAAAATCGCCCGGGTTCAAGCCCGCTGCTGCGATTGCCATTGTTAGCACCCTCTGAAACTGAAACCTCGTCAGCGGGGTGGCGTTGATATGTCTCAGCAAGCTTCCCCCCCATGTATCCGCCCTTTGCGCCAAATATTCCTCAACGCACTTCACCGGGCACATGGGGGACCCTCGCATGCGCTGGACAATCACACTGTCGCCCATAGCACACTGGTCGGTCTTGGACCTGGTTATTGTGACCATTGAATCTCCCTTAATCAGGATGTGATTCCTACACAGACCTCCCTCCACATCGTTCTTATTCTTTGCTACCAGCTCGCTCACTCGCATAGCCCCATGGAATGCTAATGCAAAAGCGGCCCGAAACAGCACTGCCTCGAACTGGGAGGAACATGTCGTAGGGAGTATCGCCATTAGCAGGGACAACCTTTCCAACCCAATCGGGCGCCTCTCGTCTGCTCTACGACCCTCGAGGCGTTGCCAACCATGAAGGGCCCTCTTAACCAAAAAGGACGATGTCGGGTCCTTGATACCATGCGCCTGCGCCATGAATGAAATGGCGCCCGGTGCCTATTGGCAGTTGCCGCTGATCGGCCTTCACTGTGCAGTGCTACTAGAAACTTCAGGACATAATCCTCTTGACCCCAATTGTCCCCTGCTGCCGGACCCAAAAATGCACAATAGGAACGAAACGCTCCTTCGTATGCCTTCCTTGTCCTGGGGGCTAAGCTTGCTGCCACGAGGTATTGTAATCCGGGGCACCGAGTAGCCAGAGTGCTTCGGGGAATGGTGCTGCCGCTAGGTCCGTGGAAGGTAGATAACCCCTGAAAGCCTACATGTGTGAACGAGAGAGTGCATCAGCCGCCTGGTTCAGTACTCCTGGCACATGCTTTGCCCTGAAGTAGTACAATTTCTTTCAGTAATCTCAATATCCACTTGCAGCGTGCTGCCTGATTATTGATACATTCAACTACGGTCATATTATCGGACCAAAACACCACAGAGCGATCTCTGAACCCCTCCGGCCATGCCTTCAGAGTCACAAAAATGGGGAACAACTCGAGAAGTCCGATGTTACCTGTGAGACCGCTGGTGTGCCACCACATCGGCCATGCCTGTGCCGACCATCTATTACCAAAGATGGCGCCAAATCCCACGCTCCCAGCCGAGTCGGTCCACAAACCCAGCTCGTCCGAAGACGCTGGTGGCTTGTTCCACACCACTCGACTGTTGAAGTCCGCCAGGAACGCCAACCAGATGCGCATATCCTGGCGAACCTCTGCCGACAGTCTTGTGCGGTGGTGTCCTTCCTTGAGGCCAACCATGGCTTGTGCAATAGAGCGGGAAAAGGGGTGGGCCATTGGTATCACTCTTAGGGCAAAGTTAAGCTGGCCCACTGCTTGCTGTAACTGATAAAGAGTAACTTTCTCTTTGCTAAGGCACAGTTCCAGGGAAGCCCTGAATTTCGCCACTTTCCCTACTGGCAAACGGAAACATCCCTCCACAGAATCGAGTTCAATTCCAAGAAACTTGAGTGAAGTAGACGGTCCAATCGTCTTACCTGGTGCCAATGGCACCCCAAACCTCCTCATGAGAGTGCAAAATTCATGTAAGGCCTGCGCACATTTTGTGTCGCCGGCAGCCCCCAAGAAAAGAAAATCATCAAGGTAATGCATAACCTGGCTATCCCCAGTGGCTTTGGTAAATGCCCATTCCAGAAAACAGCTGAATTTCTCAAAATAAGCACAAGAGATGGAGCAACCCATTGGCATACATCTATCCATGTAGTACTGGCCCTGAAACACAAAGCCTAACAGACACTGATCCCGTGGGTGTACCGGGAGCAACCGGAACGCTGACTCGATATCTGACTTCGCCATCAGCGCTCCGGGCCCCAGGCGATTCAAAATGGCGACCGCATCATCGAATGAAGCGTACCGCACCGAACAAACTCCTGGGTCAATCGCATCGTTCACTGAAAGACCCCTTGGCGCTGGCAGGTTATGGATCAGCCTAAATTCCCCCGGGTCCTTCTTGGGGACTACTCCCAACGGGGAACAGACTAAATCAGCCACTGGCGGGTGCCTATATGGGCCCGCAACCCGGCCTAGGGCAACCTCCTTTGCTATCTTTCGCTTAACCACCGCTGGATTATGCTGAGCCGACAGATAGTTTCTACAAATTGTTTCCCCACGAAAATCCCCCGCCGGGATGTGGAAACCATATATGAAGCCGTTCCTCAACACCCCAGCGGAGACATGATCAGGGTATTCGTTTAGCCAGGGGATCATTGCCATGATATCAACGGGGGTAGGTAGTGATACACCATGGCCCCCCTCAGACCTGTTTGGCCCCTCCTCTACCCCCGTATCACCATTCTTGGCTCTGCACGAACTCTCGGGGTGTGAAGAATTTCCGCAACCTGCACACACATGTCTGAACTTACATGTCCCTTGTGGCCTTGTGCAATTGCCCCTGTTAAAATTCCAACAGACCCCTTTCTTACCCCCATTCCCACCATTCCTTGGTTGGTGGTCGCCAGCGGGGCCCGCTCGAAAGGGCGCCGCAGGCTGATGGCGGGAAGGCCCCGACCCTTTTCCGCCAAGCGAGGACGACTTCGTCGCGCCCGGCAGGAGCTGCTTCTGCCAAGAGATCGAGTCGAGACAATCCCACGTCAGAGATGAATCGTACTCCTTGGCCTTACGAAACTTCATATCGTAACCCATCCACTCATTGCCCACATACGTTTCATAAAAATATTAGCAGGTCAATTCGGACAAAACCTCGGGCTTACGTTCCCCAATAATAGCAGAAAACATCGCAAAGGCCTTGGCCCAATTTGAGATTGTCTCATCAACCCTGAATCCCGCCATTTTGGCTCGCCATACACTCGGGTGCCACAAATCCTTTTGTGTCTTAACATACTCCATCTCGCAATGATCAGTCAGCAGAGAAAACATATTCACATACTTATCAGCCCATATCCTTTCTTTTGTGGCCAACGGTATATGTTGGACCACCTTCTCCCTTTTTGAGGGCAAAGACCCCTCCCTTGCCATTGGCAATGCCTGCTTACCCGGCTCCGTTGCTGTTCCCGCTGTTTTTTCGACACCAGCTGCCGGTCCGTCCGAGGTCACCTGTGGGGGGACAAGAGGGACATTCGCCTTCGCGGCATCTCGCGACTGCCGCAACTGCTGCATTAGTAACTTGGCCTCTTCGGCCGTATCTCTCGGTGCCGTAGCACCCCCCTTTCTGCCAAGCCATGTGGCCAACTGTGCAGCTAATTCCGGAGGCATGTCCTCCTCACTGGCGGGTGTAACAACAACCGGAATCGGTTGACCCGCGTCTGCGATCGGTACCGGGGTCTCGACTGGGATGACCGGGCTTGCCGGGGGTAACTCGGGGACCAGGACCTCCTCCCCTGCCGTCCTATTCCTGACCCTTTTACCCCTCCCCGTGGGGACAACTCCCGGCAATGCCGGGCCTATAACCTTTTTCGGTTTCCCCGTATTGCTCATCGCTGCCATCTGCTTTTTCATACTCGCCATATCCTTTATCAGCATGCGAAGCATCTGATCAGTCCCAGACTTCTTTCCCGCCTTTTTGCCAGGCATTGTTGATGGTTATCGACCTTCGTTGCTCAACACGATCCTGGACCCTTAGGCTCGAAATCGCTGAAAAAGAAACACACAAAATTACAAGTCCTCAAAATTGCTCCTTGTTCCGTCGAGGGCTCACGTGCAACGAGTGGGTGCAGCTTCCAAGCACAGGAACAAGAGGACACTTCTTCGGATCCTGCTCTCTTTATTCCGCTTCGGGAGGGCGTGTACCCTCCTCCGGTACCCCTACTGGGCGTGGCCAACGGTGTAGGTGTCTAGGACAACCCCTCCTGGGCGGGAAAAGGCGCGCCCCAGCTACGCCACTTTGGGCATACCAGCCGTGACACGCCCCCCGCCCAAAATGGTTTCCCGGGAGGATCCGGGCCCCCTACCATACGTTCGGGGGGACCGAGTGGTCGCCCCTTTCCATTAGCCAACCATGGCATTCAACAGCTCTCTAAGTAAAACTTTGGGCACTTTTTGTTTTGCAAATTTTATAAGCACCATCCCTTTGGCAATAAAACCGCTGCCTCAGTAAGCATGCAGTGTTTCCAAAGAGCACAATATCAGCAGAAATGTACTGACTGCCTCCCTGGCATATTATGCGACTGCATAGTATTACTTGGAAGGAACAGAGGCTCTATTCACGCCAAGGTGCTTGTTTACTGCCACATTACTTTCAGCTGTAAGCAGGACTTGCATAGGCTTTAGCTTTGAAATATGTTAATAATGTTTTTCCAATATGAAGCAACAGCTGGAAAATCTGCAGCTCCCAGGGAGAGGGGCACACAGAGCTTTAGCACGTTGCTGGGTTTTAAGAGACGGCTAGAATTTCATCATCCGCTGAATCTTTGAGATTCATTGGGAATAAGTGAAAGAGCCCTTTAAATATTAATGTCCGAGCTGTGAAGAAACCCGGCGTGCTGTGCGCGCGCCTCTCGCTCTCTCTTTGACTATTTCTCTCTTTATGTCTCATATTCTCTTTTATCTCATGCGCTCCCCTTTCTTTCATTATTACTTATTTTTTCACATTTGATATTCTTATTCCATTCCCTCTTGCTTTATACTTTTTCCTCCTTATTCTTTTTCTTTATTCTTGTCTCTGATAAAGCATTTTCTACTGTTAAATCATGTTGGTCTCATGAAATTCAATGCTGTAATTTGGACCAAATCACAAAGTATTTTTCTGAAAGAAATCTGCCTTTGACTAGTAAAATTTCTAAAACGGGCGTGCACAATTTAGCAATCATTCACGAAAGCTAATGGCTATTTATTGTATATGCGCGTAAGTGCATGATACACTTGCAAAATGTATGCAATATATGTATACATTACCCATACATAAAATATGAAGGATGTTGGAAAGAATAATAGCTGTTGTTATTACTTTCAGATGATTTTCTATGAAAATGAAACGAAAATTTGGATTCTAACCTCACAATGCTAACTATTTCGGAACTTCTGAACATGTAGAAACACACGTGCCACCTGTGGCAGCCATCTTACACCAAAATAGCTGTCGATGAAGTTGCTCAAAATGGCGTTCATTCTTAAAGAAATATGTACATTCGTACTTGTAGATTCACAACATCACATGATGGTAGATTTACTCAATTCAGGAAGTCACACAATCTACCAGTTTACAACTACGGCCCTGCACCAGTTGCATCCTTCCAAGCATAATCCTTGAAAGATGCAACAGAATTTTTATTTACAAACATTTTCACACTTCTAGCCCCCATGTAAAATAACTCAAAGCAAGTGCAAATATTCTTGATAACTTTTTTTCCTTCAATAGGCAAATATTTTTCCCTTGACAATTATAAATCATGAATTGTTTCTAAGGTGGGAAAGGGTCGGAAAATGGCACATGAAAAATCACAACCTGTAAGAAGTCGGTCCTCTTCAGACAAAACACACACAAATGATGGATGGAATGCGGAACAAATCAAACATTCACCCCAGTCAATAGATCTGGGTTAAATCCATTGTACTTTTCCTCACAATGCCACCCCAGTTTAGACCCAGCCATATGCAAATCAGTCTTGACCCTGCGCCTCATGGGAACAGTGCAGCCCGAACTGCCCACCCAAGTCCTCCCAGGACCAGAAACAAGCATGCTGGCACCCGGTCTGGGGTATTATCCCTTATCAGCCAGCCTACCTTGAATCTATTGGCACAGTGAGGGGATCCACGCCTGGTCATACCCGGCGCACCGAGATCAAGAAAGGAAAAGACACACAAATGATGGATGGTCCTCTTCTGACAGCATCTCTAGTAGTGAAGAGCTTCCGAATGAAAATCAACAGTTTCAACACTCTAGCTACCCAGAGGGGACACTTTGTGGTCCTTTGGTGTTTTTTTCATCCACGAATCTTGAGGAAAGTTCTTCCTTGTTTGAAAGAAGATGGGAAAAAAGATGGGGAAAAGAATGCAGTTGCAGCTACCAGTGGATCTAGAGATGATTATGCCAATGCAGTGTATCTTGTCCTCCCCACCTACCTCCTGAAAAGACTTCAAGTAGTTTCAAATGTGGAAGCTAGGTTGATTTTAAGGAATCCTAGATTTGTCACTGTTCACCCTATTCTTCATAGATTCTTCTGGTTTCCCATCAGGATCCAGGTCAAGTCTCCTAGTATTGTTTTCAAATGATTCGCAAAACTACACACAAGCTCGTATCTTGTCCTTTGACTATGTCTGTTCTTAGCCACACCTTACACTCCTCTTCGGAGAATCTCTTATTTTCTTAGTTCGTAAGGCCAGAAACTGAGGACGTAAATTTTCCAAGAGTGCTCCATGGCTTTAGAATCTTCAACCTCTTAGAGGGGAATCTCATTGTTTATCTTTTAGACACTCCCTGGAAATGTGTCTTTTCAAACTAGTATTCTGTATTTATTTGTTTGCTCTGCGGTTTTGTACTCACTAGTAAGGCCCTAGAGGTCATTTAGTGAGCTTGCACTGTAGAAACTGTTTAACATAACCAACATACAAAATATGTAGGGGTTGATGTGTCCACAAACGTCCAGGGCCTTCCCCTACCACAGGAGTAGATTTTTTCAGACAGAAACACCTGAGTGAATAAATCCACCTTTCCTGAATTTGAAAAGAGGCTTTTGACTTCCAAATCACTCTACTTGTAAGTACAGATTTAATTTATATGCTCAACAAGGTTTACAATTGAGGATTAAAATGTTAGAAAGTCCACCATATCATGAAGGCCCAGATACAGAACACAGCATCATAAAATCAGAGCAAAAATTTATATTTAAGCAGCTAAATCTCTCCATATTCTAAGTGTCAAACATATAAAGAGTACTGACAGCATTCCAAGGGAGAAGGAGGACGTCCTAAAATAATCAGACACAGTCCCTGGAGAAAAATTAAAAGCCACCACTGAACATTCAAAACAAGGGTTTTTTATACACATTTTGTGCATAAACAATTAGTAAAACTGCAGATTCAGCACAACTTGATCAAGGTTAGGTCACATTGGCAAATCAAAAGTTGCCTTGTAATAATTAAACCTCTTAGTTCTACCCCATTTCTTAAGGTAAACGATAATCTTTGCTTGCCTCCTTAGCAACTGCAGCTTATACAATTATGTTCTTCAGCAGGTTAACATCTGATCTTCCAGTGGAAATTCTTCAAAATGATACATGGAGCACATGATGGAAAGTTTGATTCACAATACTAGCTTTCTAAAGACCATCAGCATTATCGTTATTGCACCTTGAGCTCCACGGAAACTGTGGGGAGAGACGCCTCGCAGCAGGTCTCTAATTGGGAGGAGGAATGAGCAGGATCAAGAATGAGCAGAAACCCAGAAACTTCATCCATTCTAATAAAATGGAGTAGTGCTAGAAAATGTGGTAAAACTATGTTGCATTATTAAACACACCTTTATCCCACCTAATTAAGTAGTATCAAATGCATGTACATTAATTCTTCAGTTACGACCATATGCAACATTAAAATCACAAATTCACACAAGTAAATTGTCACCCATATTTGCACAGTAGAAAAAAATGTTAATAATTCCCCAGTAATATGTGAGTTCCTTTTGCTTCTGTGTTTCTCCTGCAGCAGGAAAAGCTCTTTCCATCCACATGAAATGCTTCACCTTCCGTAAGGAGGGGAGATTTGTGAGATGCTGGTTGAAGAAATAATCAGTATCCACTGGTCTAATAATTCTCTTTCAGATAAACTCTATTTCCTATGTTTTCCTGGAACTACTGCACTTTTCACCTCCAGGAGACAAGCCCCACAGGTAAGTAGGGGGGGACAAAGAATTCCGCTCCGCCGGCAGAGTTCGCTGAGTTTTGCCCACTCTGCGTTCCGTGAAAAACTCTGTGAAGAGTCGCGTTGAGGGAGCAGCTGCTCGATTAAAATGCCTAATTGAGCATCAGAATGCATCTGTGCCCTCTGGCATGGGGTGCAGTGCTGTTTGTTCTGATTTTACAGCATGAGACACAATTCTGTCACTTATATCAGTGCAACTAGCACAGATTTCGTGGAGTTCCGCAGAGTAAAACTCCAAGAACTTCACCCAGTCTTACAGGTAAACATGATCCCTCAGATTGGACTTGAATCCCATAATATAGCAATTATTTGTGTGGGGTGCACAGGCCGCCTGCTAACCCTGATATTGCTTAAAATTGCTTTCTCAATTAGGTAGCGACTTACCACTTTCCCCACTTGCTAGCAGTGGAATTAACAGTCACTAATTGTCCTACCTAGTTGGTGATTGATTTCTATAATTGTTTCGCTAGAACTAGTGATATTGAACCTATTGTTGCCGTAGAGGGCCTTTTAGATCACTATGGGAAGGTAGATCACCCACACTATAAATGTAATATTCTGGGAGACTTTGATGTGCACCTCAGTTAACATAACTGTACTTTGGTTAAGGGACCTTGGGATGTTTCATCACCTTCATCTCATTTTGAGCACTTGCCCCAAGGTCTTCTGGTAGAGGGTCTTCTGGCAGCTAAGAACATTTACTGCCTTGAAAAAACTGGGAAAGAAGATTCTGTACCAACATTTACTGGCAGGGGTCATGTTTCCATCATTGATTTCATCCTGGTAGCTGCCTCTTTGCTCCCCGATATTCTCAATTTATATTTGTGTTGAACTAGTTTTAGTGATCACAACCCTCTACGCAATTGCGAAGGTCTCAGATCTTTCATGGCATGGAGGGATAGAGCATAGCAAATGTGGAATTAAAAACAACAGATCAGGCAAGTAGAAATAAATTGGAGAAGATATTCTTTTTAGATAATCTGTAGAAGCAGAAGACATTGAACTCTGTCTTGATAATTGTACTCAGGATAGAGTGTTTTTAGATGCTTTTAGCAAAAAGTTAAGCGGATAGCAGAACTGGAGTTATTCGGGGGAACAATAATTTGATGCTGTGTGCTTCAAATCACATAAATCCCTCAGGTCCGCACTGAAACAAAAACCTAGGGATGTGGGAAAGGCTAAGACTTGTAGGAGAGCCTATAAATTAGCACTAAAACAAAGGAAAGAAGTGATACAGGATCAGGCATGGGACGATTTAAGCCAGGCCAGTGTATTATCTAATAGCTCCAAGTTTTGGGAAGTTATTAATAGACCTTTTCTTGTTGATCAACACTCGTCGTGAGAGGGTTGCAATATCCCTACTGATAATTGAATCCATCCTTTTGAAGAGATCTATACAGGGGGGATATAGAAGTAAATGACAGCCCTTTGGTTCCAAATGCAGATATGTGACATGTGATCTTTGGGGTAGATGAGGTTCGTAAAGGCATTACGGAGGACACAGGTCAGCGTAAAGAGCCGGGTCCAGACGGGGTCCCGTAGGATCTTTAGGAAGCTGATTCTGTGAGTTCGGCCAAGGTCCTTCTGAACTGGGTTTTTAATGCAGCTGCCCTCATGGTCTAGTACGGTTACTGTCCCATTCTTCAAGAAGGATGCAAGGGACGATCCTGCCTGTTATCGCCCAATCTCCCAACTTGATTCAGCTGCTAAAAGTATGGATAGGGTGTTTCTGGACTGCCTAACACTGTGGTTAGAAGATTCCTCTATTAGCTTAGAATAGCAATATGGTTTCAGGAAAAGGAAAGGGACCCTGGACCAATCTAACAATTTGCTTGTGGTGATCGGTAAATATATGCATATGGCGTTTATGGACCTCACCTCTGCATTTTTTGCATTGGTCACACTCAAATCTGAGTGCCTCTGCTAGATATAATGAAAATGGTTCACTCTCAGCATCATGGGAGGTCAAGCCGGGGGGTAAGACAGGAATGCATTTTAGCCCCAGTTTTGTTTACTCTTACAATAATAAACTTGGGGAGGTTCTGTCAGCTGCCCAGAGCAGGCTCTAAACTTGTTCTAACTTTGCTGTATGCAGACGATGCAGTGTTACTTGCCAGAATGACTGTAGGGTTGCAAATTCTTGTAATTACTTTTATAGATTTTATGCCTAATTTGACCTATCTATTAATTTTTCTAAGTCACACATAATGACGGTAGGAAGAACAAAGCTCTCCAAATTCTGGCTTTTGTGTAGGAGAGGTGATCTGGCTAAAGTTTCTACATTTCCTTAATTAGGCATCCTGTTAGATGAAAGGGGGTTTGGGTGGCTCAGGGGGTTCTCAATTAAAACACCTTGGCAAGAACTGCTGGAGTCACCATGGACTTTGCTAGGAGACTGGGGGACAAACCGTTACCCGCCCTACTGAAGGTTTACGAGGATAAATATTTACCCATGACCACTTATGAGAATGATGTATGGGGTTATAAAGATGTTAGTGAACTGTTGGCTATTGACTCCTAGAAGTACCTCATTGTACCCCATCTTTAATGGCACATGAGGAACTTGGGCATGAATATATTTCTGATGCTATTGCTATAGCCCTAGTAATGCGTTGGTTGAAAATCTGGTTAAACCCTATTCTGACGCTGAACCGCCTTATCCTAGAGACTGCATGAAGCTTTATAGGGCCCTTGATATTTATTGGTTCGGTTACGTCTAAGATCCATTAAAGATCTTAGGCTGTCCCGAGCTGCTCATGAATCATAGGTCAATGCGTTCTAATGAGCTGAGAGATATAAATTCATTACTCTTAGAAAGAAGGATGGTAGAGAGGGAAAATAGGGAACTCACCAAATCTACAGTAAGGCAATATCCAATAGTGAGCTCAGGGCACCTAGGGCAACCTTATTGGACATATAATAAAAGTCAGTATCATTGTTCTCTTTTAACCAGGTTTAGATTTTAACTTTGTCCCTAGAGGCTTCTCTAAGATGGCTGCTTTAGTGCCTTGCTCTTGTGATCATTTTTCAGAACAAGACTTCTTACATTTTATTTTTTTCTGTGATTTTTATTGCAACCTAAGAAAAAAAAATATTCTCCCATTGTTGAGGCATTGTAAATTTAAACAAGTGAAACCAGCCCTGATATATCCGCAAATTCAGTACTCCTCTCTGCTTTGTTTTGGAGTTGCCAGTTTTTTATCAGGTGCTTTAAGACAAAGGGAAAAACTGCCTGTAGCTTAAATGTGTTATTGACGTTTTAGAATTGAGTTGTTTTAGCAGTTTTAACTGTATTATACTAATGGTTTTATACATATGTACTGCACTATTCTGCACTTAACAGGGTGGTTTAAATGGTGTGTCTCAGTGTTCTCCGAGCTACACACCTTTTTATTGTCTGATAGAGCCAGATGCATTAATATTCTGAGTCTTTGAATATATTGTATTGATTAGTTTTGGTAATTCTTCTTCTTTCAATTGTGTGTTTGATCTGCTTTTATGGCCTAGGGTGGCCGAATGAAGGGGCATATTACCAAGGAGTGCTTTGGAAATTGCACAACGCACTTTCCCGTATCTCCGCCTATCGCCGGATTTCATCGCCGTTTTAGCGCGTAATTATCAATGCGCATCAGGTTGGCGAATTGAAATCCGGCGATAGTCGGCGATATGGCACATTAGCGCATGAAAACAAAGGTTGTTTTCACGCGCTAATGTGGGGCTTGATAAAATGGGGGGTGGATTCAGCTTTATGATCCACACTCCCATGTTATCAATGCCTAACGCCTGGTCAGAGCAGGCGTTGGGAGACCTGCGATAAACGAGTTTATCGCAGGTATTTTCCTCCCAACGCCTGCCTTGGTAATAGGGTGTTCCCACCTCCAACCACATTTTTCATGTGGTTGGACGTGGGAACGCCCACTTTGCATGTCATTATCAACGTTTATCGCCGACAGGCAAAGTGGGCTTGGGCCAGGCTTTAAAATGCCCTTCTTAATAGGGCTCTAGCAGTATCGCCGCTTGCTCGGCACAATTTTCCGAAAAAGCAGCGATACTTGCCCTTGGTAATATGCCCCAAAGTTTCTTTTGACTTGACTTGAACTCGGTAGCTAGGTAGACAAAAAACCTGACCTGAAATGCAAATCACAACAGAACTTGTTTTTGTAAATTGGGTGAGACTTTCTGCTGTTTATTTCACACTGTTTTTGTTTTTAGTTGATTGCTTAATAGAAAGGTGTTTCTTCTAATTGGGTTGACGTTGATTGATTTGAAGATTGCAAAATGTTATGTTGATGAAAAATGTGCACTGAATCTAAATTACTTGCGCTGCACCAAGGCCGCTTGATCTGTTCCACATGAAGGTTAAAAAACGTGAGTGAAATATGAAATAAACATCGTGTTTCTGGTCACGGTGGTAACATTTGAAGTCAAAATACCAAAGGATGTGCTCAACAGGGACCACTGTTTCCCTTTTTAGGGGAAAAGATTCCACACACTTCTAAAATAGGGTTGCCAAAGGATACACAACTCAGTCCTGGATAAGAACAGACCTTTCAAATTACCCTCTTTTGGATCCAAAGTTGCAAATGTACATAATGGGGACAGCTTTTACATTTTTGCTTGAACTGCTGTGGATTCCTTTACTCTGACGTGTGTAGATCCCGATGCAGCTATTTTTTGGTTAATACTCATGGGGCTTTGATTTTATCAAGAGCTTTTGGAACCTCTTGCAGTAACATCACTATTCGTAAAATCTGTCTTTTGTACTGTGTCACTTGCAGTATTTAAAGCCAAATTTGGAACTGCTGACAATTATTTCAGCAAATGTCAGTTTGTAAAACTATTGCCTTTACTTTCACTCACTTTCTTCTCTTTTGCCCTGGCTATGCCCTCAAGAGAAAAGTTTGCATATTACTGACTCGGATAGGAAATTAAAGGTGCAAAACTGCAATGTCAATGTATAATAATCGGTAATATGCCCAGTGGTGGCGGGTAAATTTTGAAACTGTTGGGGCCTATATTGGTGACGTGAATTGCAAGAGTAGGTAACAAATCCAGTCCTTAAGGAGTTCTGAAAGGGTGCTCCCCATGAAAAGTTTGAAAAGAATGGGGCCAAGGGGCGTGGTCTGCCCACAGATGCTGATGGCTGCTTGAAGTTGACCCTCAATGCAGGGACAGACCTGGACATCATTAGTGGCGCTCTCAGCAATGCAGGGGCTCCCCAACAAGCCCCACCCTCACCATCTGAGCAAAGCACCTACCACCAGCACCACAATGGCGGTAGAAGGTACCAGGGTGCCAGCGGACTCTTCCTCTCGGCCCGTCCTGACTGAGGTGTGTCAGGCCAGTGCCACGAGGAGAAGCCGCTGCCCACAGCATGGTGGGAGGCCTGGCGGGCTGATCTATGACAGGGAGCCTCAAAGGCAACCTGCGCTCTCCCTCACAGGATGGTGGGGCCCAAAATTCTGTACTTCCTCCTCGCCTGCCACGCACCTCACCTCACCCGCGGGGCACGGCTCCGGAATTCGACCTACACCTTGCGATCCCCCAGACCCTATGTCGCCAGTACCACTGGGCATGCCACAGGCAGGCAGACCATGATGACTTGCACCCTACCTGTGGGCAGCATCCCACATTGAGGCCATCCTCTCTGCCTTTTTCGTGCCCAAAGCAGCCTCCACCCACCCCACCTCAGAGACATTCTGTGGCCGGCTCACCTGCCAGGAGGGTCACTCCTCGCCAGTCAGACCTCTCCTTCTACGAGCTCCATAGCGGCCCAGACAACAGTCAGTGGCACCAGGGCGCAGGAAGGCTAGAGGGCACCCACTACCCGCTGACACTGTGCTCCCCTTTCTCTCTTGAAAAGGGGCAGGTGCTCCTGACCCACCATGGCTGGGACTTGGTGGTGTAGTGCGAACACGCAGCACCACCGCTTCTGCTCCACAGCGGACCTACCAGAACGGGCCTCTATAGATACTGCATTTCATCCACCGTGGGCTGTATAAGGACCCAGCGGCCCTCCCCTCATTCGTGGGTCCCACCATGGATGGCCGAGGGTGCTGGGCCAACTACAGTCTGCACGCCACACGACCCCCTGTATGAGGTGGGGTGCTGCCCCAAGCTGTGAGACCACCTGAGAGCTACTTGGCACGCAGAAGCGAGTGGTCACTGAGGCTGCAAGTTGCCAGGCCCAGGCCAGGAACTTTTGCCCCTCTCTCCACCGGCTTCTTGGTACCTGCTGACTCCCAGCACAGCCCGTGCAAAGACACCATCAAACCACTGGATGACCATGTGCAACAACCCGTTATCACCTGCAGCCTACTCTGTGGCCTCCTATATCACCACCCCCTGACCTATCAGGGAGTATCTGCCCAACACTACACACACCTGGCAGGGCAACAGGCAAATCTACATCGCAGTTGCTCTTCTCAGAGGTCCTCAACCAGCCTTGAACCTTATCCACTGCACGGGGTGCTGCCCCCCCCTGCACCGGATCCACCCAACTCCCCAAAGCCAGTACCCTGTAAACCACCATGGAGTACATCCTTCAGGAGATCACTGCCATGGGCCACAGCCTGGAGGGCATGGACACAAAAATCTCCACGCTGATGGCTGAGTCCAAATCCATCCACTCAAACAATGAAGGCTTCCAGACCAGGGTGGATGGCCTGACCTAGGAGTCTCTGTGTTGGAGGACCGCTTCAACACCTTGCCGGAGCATGACCAGGAACTTTTAATCCCATGTAGCAAGCTAATTGAACTGGAGGAAGGGAGTCGACCAGGCAAAGTAATATTTTTTGGCTTCCCAGAGTCTGTGGAGCGGCCAGAGGACAAAGCGTTCCATAAGGATGCGCTCCAGGTCCTCACCAGCCTGATCTTTGACCCTCCCTTGGAGCTGCAGCGAGCTCACCACATAGGACTGCTAAGGAGTGGCACTTCCACATGAACATGGCCCCTTACAGCCTATTTTCTGCACCACAAGCAGGCACAACAGCTGATCTCTTCAGCCTGGACCCATGACCCCTGTGTCTATGAGGGGCACAAGGTACAGATGGCTGCGATCTTCTCCAGAGGGACAATCGAGCATCGCAAAGCCTTCTTATCCCTCAGTCCTCTCCTCTGTCAACTGGACATCAAATATAGCTTCTTCGAGCCTGCTCACTTTAGAATTACCAAGGACGGTGACTCAAAATAATTCTTCAAACCAGAGGAACTGCACCGCTTCCTGGATGAACTATCCACACAGGACATGGATACTGCCTCCTCAGCTACCATGAAGGGTCATGCCCTGCCACCGCCATCCCAACCCACTGCCTCCAGCAGCCTCGGCAGACCTCCGGAGGATCCCGTCAAAGGGGCAGGGACCATGAAAGAGAGGCCAGGTCCCAGGGCGACAGGAGCCATTATCTCCAGACAGTGGCTGCACTCATGAATGAGCAGGAAAGGGACAAGCCTTGCTTGCCCTTGAAAGCCACCTTCGCCCCGGAGTGCAAGCCCCGAGAACTGTGAAGGGGCACTGATGCGGATACCAGGGGGGGACTCTGTCTGGAGTATTGACAGCCAAAGAAGGCAGATGGATGAGAACCAGCATAGCCTTTTTGTAGGCTGTTTCTTGTTTCACTCACTGTTCTTTTACCATCACTGTTTGCTGGCCATGTGGTCAAGTGTTTCATGCTCATTGTGCAGTCTCTTGGCCTGACCGATGCTCGTGCCGCTACGTTGACCCCATGGCCAGGGACAGCATGCTGCCACCCTCTACAATTCCTCCACTCCTACGCACCCCAGTTTCCCGTGCACATGTGCATCACGTGTCTGGCTACTCTGGGGCTCCACCATACGTGTTCAGACACTGATTCTTCACTGCGCACCCTACCTATGGCATCGTATTTGGTACCTTGCTCCTCTATGCCCAGGGACCCTCTGATCCTTGATTGTCTTCTGTACCACGTGCACTCATGCCTGCTCTATTGTGCCCCCTCCAAACTGCCTTGTCCCCAGAAGGGGTCTCTCTGCATGCCGCCTCTCAAGCCTAGACCAGCAGCACAAAGTTTAAAGCTGCAGGTGCTGCGCTCTCGACTGCACTCCTCCCACAAAACCCACCTACCAATTACCTCCTCCCACCCTTCCCATTCTGACCCACCCTCTGTTACATCCTATTGCCCCAGGATTGCCCACTCTGACCCGGATGTTTTCTGCCAGAATGCAATCCCTCTGCATACCTGGTTCCACCGCTTTCCTGTTACCCCCGCCGTCCTCCCTCCGCCTCATCCCCGGCCCCTCCCAGCCAAGCTGAAGGTGTGGGATAGGTTCCTGTTTATGGGCACAGTGTACCAGCTGACGGGGGCCAAACGCCCTTTATTCTCCCAGCTGAACCATCTCCTAGTGGAGATGAGCGCGTCAAAGTACTTCTTCGAAGAGGCTTGGAACCTTGCCCCCGGTCACAGTTCTGGACAGAACTGGCCCCTGGACAGGGGAAATGAAGCAGACAGGGCCCTGCTGGGTAATTCTACCTCTGACCATTGCCTCGTGGTGTCTCTTGCATCCAACAGATAAGGAGTATACCTTGCTGTCCTTGGTCCATGGCATGCAATCCAGGCTAGACTACTTACTCATCTCCCATTTAGCAGTAGCACTGGTAGCGGAATCCCACATTCTGGTGGCTGATTTGTCTGTCTACTCTCCAGTACTACAGTCTTTGGTTGCAGGCCTGGCTTTCCTGGGCCACAAACCATGGCGCCTGAAAGTATAAAGATGCCACACCCCCCAGTGCAATTCCCAACTGCGGGTTCATGTCTCTGCATACCTGGCAGACAGCAAGCATTCCATGGACTCCCACAAAACAGGCTTCTCTCCAACAAGCCGAGCTGGAGTAATAGGTTATCACCCTTGCCCGCCTCTACTCCTCCCACCCCACTGTGCCCAACCTCCGTCGCCTGGAGGAGGTCTGCATAGCCCTCAATGGCCTATAAACCTCCAAGGATGAGTATGCCTTCCAACGCCTGAAGGGGAGGCACTACAAACTGGGGAAAAAGGCAGGCTGCCAGCTGCAGGCTGCAGTGGCTATTCCGGCTATCCTGTCCGCAGGCAGAGAGATGCTCACCTGGCCGCAAGTTATTGTCAACAAGTGTGCATCATTCTAAGAAACACTCTATACCCTGGAAACACTGGTGAATGAGGATCGGAAAACCGCATTCCATGAGAAGGTCGATCTACCACGCTTAACTGGCAAGGGACGGGAGCCCCTAGCTGTGGACATTAGTAAGGAGGAGATTGGGGAGGTCATCTTAAAAGCTGCCCTATCACAAAGCCCTGTGGGAATATGGCTTCTGGGCTGAATTCTACTGGTGTTCGAGGGAGGAGATGATCGACTTCATGCGACCTTCCAGGAGGCAGAGCGGATGGCCTTCTTGGGATCCATCTTTAATAGGGTAATGATTGCGGTCCTTAAAAAACCCAGAAGAAACACTTTGCTGTGCAGCAGCCACCAGCCTCTATGTCTGCTGAATGACAATATTAAGATCCTTGCAAGCATATTGATGTCATGCTTAAGCAAGTTCCTCTCCTCCCTCATCCATAACCCACAAGTCGGGTTTATACCAGGCCACTCTTCCCTGGACATCGAGAAGGCATTCGACCACATTGAAGAGGCTTACATCTTCGTCACCATGAAATTGTTTGAAATGGGGGACTAGTTCATCTGCAAGGTGCGGCTACTGTGTGATTGCCCGACGGCCCTAATCAACAGCGGAGGATTCCTCTCAGACCTTCCAGATCCAAAGGGGCACCCATCAAGGTTGTCCACCCTCCCCACTCTTATTCCTTCTGAAATTGGAACACTTGGCCTCTACCATCCACCACTTGCCACTTGTAGAAAGCATGCCCATCATGGGCGGTCTCTCCAAAGTGTATCTATATGGCGATCCTGCTCACTCTGAGGTATCTTTGCAGCTCCCTGCCAGCGTTACTGGAAGTCATTGGCGACCTTGAAAGCCCTGTCTGGTTATACGGTGAGCTGGGACAAGAGCAAGGCCCTTCCATTTTCAAACTGCACCATGAAGGCAGCAATACACGGATACCCCTTCTGCTGGAAAGCCTCCTGTGTCAAGTACTTGGGGATCCTGGTCAACAGCGGTCTAGCTGAGATGATCACAGACAACTTGCCTCCCATCATCACACAGACGAAGCAGGACTTTGACAAATGGTCGCTATTGGGATTCTCTATGTGGGCAGGGTACAGGCGTTGCAGATGGTCACTCTACTGTGCTTTACCTGTGCGCTCAGCATGCTCCCCCTCATGGTGCCCCTGGCCACACTCTGCCTCATCGACTCCTGGAATCAGGCCTTCATGTGGGGATCCACCCAACCCCAGCTAGCTGCATCCAAACTTATGTCCTGTCGCTCCTGTGGTGGCTGGGTGCGCCATCTGTGGAGCACAACGCTCTAGCCCTGCACCTTTCCCAACTTGCCTATTTACTCCCAGACACCCCAGAACTCGCCCACAGGGGGCCACAGGTCGATCACTCTTCGCACATGGTGATGATCTCGACCTCATCTATGGAGACCACCCCTCCAACCATCCCCCCACATCATGTGCTGCATGCCACGTATAAAACCTGGCACAGTGCACACTCCCTCTTTGGAGTGGACCACTGACTGCATACCAAGGCATCTCTGTGGGCAATGACAGCGTCCGCATTGATGGTCAGGTACTTCACTGGCCGCATTGGGCGGAAGCAGGCATACACATCTTGGACCAAGTGCAGCTGGATAGTCACCAGAAACCTTTCAATCACTTGAGGGAGGAGTTTGGCCTCCAGCCGCAACAGGCCTGACAGTATCTTCAACTGCAACACTGCCTGTGGTGCTGCCTTGGCCCCTACCCGTGGTCTTTACAACCCTCGCTGGTTGTGGCATACTTTTCTATCTGGGGCATCGAGACATGATGTTGGGCTTTATGGCACACTCAGGAGCACTTATTCACCCAACACCTCGCTCGTAGCCTTAGCAACAAGTGTCCGATTACCATTGAGGGAGAGGACTGGCCTGATGTTCTGGAAGCCCTGGAGAGAGGCGCCTGGGAAGCCTGATTGCCTCTTTAAGATGCTCCACTGGACTCCGCACAGGCTGCAAAGGCCGGGCCTCCTGTCCCACTCGGACTGCTGGTGTACGGCTACCCAATGCAACCTCACCAACATCCTATTTGACTGCCCCTCCATCTGGCCCTTTTGGGCCCATGTCGGGGACACCCTGGGGGCATCCATGGTTCTTCAGCTTCCCCTCGCTCCCACCATCATTCTCCTGCACAACTTCAGAAATGTTCCTGATCTGCCCTCTGACCTGTCCAGGCTGCAATGCCACCTCCTGCACATGACGCTGTCCACCGCCAAGCCCTGCATCGTTGAACTGTCCCATGAACGCCTTATCTACGGTATGCAGGACCAAGCTGAAGTGTTCACTCCAACATGGGCCCCATTCCTACCGGTGCCCCAACCGATCCCACGCGGCGGCCCCTCCGGACATCCACTCCCTCTTCCGCCCTCCAGAGGCACATCAGCCCATGGGCCCCACCGCTAACTGCACTGGGAGGATTGCTTGTGGCCCACCACCCAGCGGCATCTGGCCGGGGGCCAAGGGCCCAGCGACAGGGCAAAAGGTTGCCTCCACTAGGACCTTCACCCTCCCCATTGCAATTCTCGCTGCTCCCCTCCACATCCCCCCCACTTGTCCCTTCCCTTTCCTCCTCTCCCCCATTTATTGCTCTACCACTGTGTTGCCTTTATTGCATTGCTACCTTATTGTAAACTTTTACCTCAATAAAACATTATGACAAAAATAAAGAAAAGAATGAAACCGAGTGGCACATTTTACTGTTCAATTTTCCAAATATATTCACAATAATACTGCAATTTACGGACAGCCCTAAAAAGGCACTCAAGAAAATAACCAGTAGAGCTCTTCTGACCTTCTAACTCTCAATATATTCTTCTCACCTCACTCTCCCTTACTCCTTCCTCTTGCCTCACTCCCCTGTCAGCATTTTCCATTTTTCACAATTTTCCTTCTAACACTTCCTAGCAGTGTCATTTGTCCCCTAAGATCTTCTTACAAGTGTTTTTAATCTTAACTTTCTTCTGCTTCCTGACAATTTTCTTCTTTCCTACACTCTTAATCTAATCCATCCAAATGCTCTCTTGTGCATTTGGGTTGATGCCTTGGACTGCTTGAGGTTAAGGGTAGCACTCTGCAGGAAGGTGTGCTGCTGCTTGCCACATTGTAGGGAGGCTGTGAGGCCTTTGTTAGAGAGACACAGATTCCATTGAGACCAGAAATACAGGGTCATACCAAGGCCAGAGGCAATGTGTAAATGGTGGCCTTTTTATCTCCACTTCATTCAGCCTCCAGCATCCCTGCTTTACTGTCTGATGCATCCAGGTGCAACCAAAAGAAGCAAGGTCAGGCTTGCTGTTTTCTATACGTTTTCAGTATGGATCCCGTGTGGGTGTAGCATTGGGCCCTGCAGTCCCCTCGGTGCCGGGGTATCTCATGCTTTGTCACCATCCAAGAGGGCGCCAACCTGCACCTGCGATGGCTTGACGAGCAAAGTTTGTAAAAGCCATTTTTTCACAGAGCTAAAATCAAGAAAATGTGCAACATGTTTGCTTTAATGTTGCTGATCGTGCGGCCTCCCAGGGGCATGACAAACCTTCTGGTGGAGAAGTGTGGCTCAGGGGTTAGAGGCGGCAGACCCGGAATCTGAGATCGGCCCTGGACCAGGCTTCAATTCCCCGCCTCGGCGGGTCTCGGGCTAAAAATTCCACGGACTCGATAATTCTCGCTCCGGTGCCTTCTCGACTCACGGGTTCACACTCTGCGACTCTGGGCAATAGCTTGCTTAATCTCCACAACGGCCCCTCGCGGCGGGATGCCTGGCTTTCACCTTGTGGATACCCTGCCGGGGTTATCTCACAGGGGAATACCAGGACGGGTTCCCTAAGCAAGCGCCGGGAAACCCACTGCGGGTAGCTGTGCGCTATATAAGCTCAAATACATTTACATTTACAAAGGGATTCAAAGGGGTCACTGGTCCCCACTACCCTGTATCAGGGGTGTAAACAGGCCCCAGCTTGAAAAGTCTGCTTGTTCTTTTGCCACATTCAAAGACAAGAGAGCCTATGCACGTGCCACGTTTCAACAATTCCAGGAATTTCTCACTAAAGATTTTGCAAGAAATCTAGCAACGGTAATGATACAGGTCTGTTGTTTATAAATTGTTAATTCACCTGCATTTGTATTCATTACAAATTTTGGGCTGAGCATTACTTGCATAATTTGCAGTTGCATAATTAGGTGAAATTACAGAAAAATGATGCAAGATTAGTGCTATTTGTTTAGATCAAAATGCGCCCTTGCACTCAAATGGACCTGAGGATTCATTTTGCACTTCGAAAATAGCACTAACTGCAACAGAGCAGGAACAGCAGGTGCCCGCAGGTGCCCGCAGCTGCTCGCGCTCAGTTCCTGTGCTCTTTCAGCAGGCATTTTGTCCTAGATTACTCTAAATTATATAAACAGGCAGAATTGCATAATTTTTGGTATTTTCATGTTACAAGAGTAACAAGAAATTGCCAAGATTACTCTGGGGTACTTACAATGTTACCAAGGCCTAATTACAATGTTATTTTTTTTACATGATTCATCCAACTCGATAGGCGGTGAGGGCTAGGAGGTGTGCGCACTGGTGTGTAATACCAGTTAGTCGATTAGGTAATTCATCCTCGCTCAACTTTCAATGATCCCACCACCACTGGGCCACCAATCAACAAGAATTCATAACCTATCCGGAAAGGAGTGAATCAGTTCACAATGTTCACAAATCTATTATTCAAGTAATGATTTAGTAGAAAAAATGTTCATAGGCAGTCTTTGATGAATTTCAAACACTGTGGTTAGATCCACACAATGGCTGGTTGATGTATTTTATTAAAATATGTTTTCATTAGTTTAGTCTTTAATCACAGTACAACACTTTGAAATATCCTTTCATTCATACTATACAAATATAGATAAGAGGAATGTTCTCGAGGATATGTACCATTCTAAAATAACAAAGGAACAGTGCATTTCTCCAACATTGGGGCCCTTTAGGATGTCGTGTGGATTGCCCCTGCCAGGCTGGCGTTAGCCACCGCCGGACATCCGCAACTGAATTCCCCCCCCGCCATATTAGTATGACCGTCCCCCGCTTTACCGCCCCGGTCACATTAAAATGTCTAATAGACACCGCCAACCATATTAGTACGGGCCAAAAGAGATGCCGCCACGGAAAAGCATGATGTTTTCACTCTGGGGGCCCCCTGCGGGCCCCCAGAGTGAAGGAGTGGTGATGGGTGCACACGGGGATACCTGTGGTACCCCCCAGCATTTGCATACACGAAGCTGCAGGCACCGTGCAGTGCCTTCCGTTTTGTGTACGCAAATGCATGCATACATTTTTAACATTGTGGCGGGCAGTGCAGTAAGCACCCCCCGCCACAATGTTAAAAATGAGGGATACGCCCGCCACTGTGGCCGGCGCATCCTAATGCATACAACGGGACCCCCGCCCTTAAGGCGGGCGGTCCCTTTTACCGATGGGATGGCGGGCGGACAAAGTCTGCCGCCATCCTAATGGGGGCCATTGTGTCTTATGCATATTGTATTGGAGTGAAGCTTATACTGATCAATATTATGGCTCATTGATTTGTTAATACATTGTGTGGATCTAATAATTTGAAAGGTTTTTGAAATATACCACAGAGTTTGAAATTCATTAAATACTGCATATGAACATTTTTTACGCAAAATCATTACTTGAATAATAAATTTGTGAACATTGTGAACTGAGGCGCTCCTTTCAGGATACATGCATGCATTCTATTTTTTACACCTCTGTTTACTTTTTCATACTTTTCTCACTCCATCTTCAGCAAATATATATTCAGCATATGTAAAGGTCACTCCAGCAACCTGGAACATGTAGTCTGTGTGTGAGATTTTGTTACCATAATTCCCACCATTCTATGTGCTGTAAGCAGCAGCAATCACTTGTCTAGTGTGTAACGAGCAGCTTTACTCTACGTAAGGCCTTCAGTTACTCACCAGGTCTGGTCCATGCTATGTAAAACTGCTAATAAATAAATAAAAATATAGAATTTTTTTTTCTTCCTCTGACTAAAAACAGGAAAAGTAAGAGACATCTTCAACCTGAAATTCGCATTTGAGTTTATCCCAAGCCGGAAGCCTGCTAATCAGCTACATGTGCGCCCAACGATCTGCCCAAACAGCAGCAATATGGAGGAGGTAATAAAACACACACACACAAAAAATAAGGAACAAAAGAAACACCATGTGGCAGCTCAGAGGGAGCAGTGCGGTAACGCTCTTACACCTCTTTGGAGCAACCGCCATTGCAGAACATACCAAAGGTACATTATGACATAAGGGTCACGGTTAGAAATGGGGTCTCTAGTTGGCATTGGCTGGCGCCAATGTCCAAATAGGGGCCCTTCTTCCTAAATCAGGGCAAGTGAGATACCCCCTTTGATAACCCCTGCTCAACCCTGTGGTAACATAGCACGAGCAGTTAGGCCTATCTCAGAGGCAGTGCGTTAAGCTTTTATGACCATGCACAATAAGGCAGTAACGACACCACAAAAGGACACAAATCAAGTAGGTATAGCAAATAGTATCTTCATCTAACGTTTAACTCAAGACTCTCAAAGCGTTTTAACAAGCTACCATGCATGTAAATCAGGAGGGACTTAAAACTGCAATAACATATTCACCAGAACGTGGCACTGACTGAAGTCAAGGCCAAGCGACCCATTGCGCACCAGATACCTGTCGTTTTAAGGAGACTCAGCATGTAGCTTCTCAAAGAAGCGGAGTCAGTGACAGGCGGACTCCCAGCGACCACAAGTCTTGGCTGCAGTGGTCCGCAGCATGCACCCACAATGATTGGGGCACTCGGGGACAGACGGGCTGCCAGAGGCATCAGCACACGGCTGCGGCGGCCCGGCCTGGTGATGGCGATTAAGTTCGTCGTGCAGCTCCGTGGTGGGTTCACAGCAGCAGCATCTCTCTCTTAGCTGCGGTGGCCCACAGGAGAAATCACAATGGTGCAAAGTTGGCAAAGGTGCAGGCACTCAGCGTCACCAGCTCTCTCTTAGCTGCGGCGGACCACAGGAGAAATCATGATGATGTACGGTTGGCAAAGGTGCGGGCACTTAGTGACAGCAGCTCTCTCTTAGCTGGGGCGGCTCACAGGACAAAGGATGGTCACGACCAGACTGGCACAACAGTGGGTTCTCAGAAACTACAGCTCTCTCTTACCTGCAGCGGCTCACACAGATTCAGTGAAGGTTCCATAGGTTCAATCCAAGATGGCCTCTCAATGGCGGCAACTCTCTCTTAGCTGCAGTGGCCCACACAGATTTGGGGAAGGTTCTGAAGGTTCAAATTAAGGCGGGCTCTCAGCGGCGTCAGCTTTCTCTTAGCTGTAGCGGCCCACACAGATTCAGCTAAATTTGTGAACGTTCAGATTAAGGTGAGCTCTCAGTGGTGGCAGCTCTCTCTTAGCTGCAGCTGCCCACATGCGGAGTTAACAAGGGTTACCAGTCCACGTTCCTCACAGTAGAACTAGAGGCTCCAGATTACTTGACGGAGGCCTCACCTGCAAGTAGAATTCCTCGCACAGGGATTCTGACGGCTGACGGAGTGAAGTCTAATGTTCCTGAGACTTCAGCAGGAGGCGCTCTCAATTCAGGCCCTCGGGTAGTTTCTTCAGCAAGCTTGGTGAAAGTTTCAAAGCCCTTTCCTCTGTTCACTTTGACAGAGTTTCGTCTTGACATCCAGAAGGAACACACCTGGACAAGGTTCCAGTGCAGCATTTTATACCTAAAAAGTCTTTGTTCTTTAAAGTCACAGATCACTCAATATTGCCAGAACCAGTTCGGTGGGGTCGGGGAGCACTTGGTTTACGAGGCGACATCCTGCCCTTTCAGAATGAGGGGGTCTGCTAACAGATGCCCAGTGGGAGGTGGAGGCATCATTCACCTTGCCAGGCACGCCATGCTCAGATCAAAGAGTCACCACTCCCTATGCGCCGAATGCCGATCTCTCTCCCCAGCCAGGTCTGACCCAACTGGCCCTGCTGCTTCAAAACCAGACGGCCAATACACATACTAGCAAAGCCTATGGAAAAGCTTAGGCAAGAAAATGGCAGCGTACCCAGAAGAGGCATTTTCAAACATGCAATTTATAAAGAGTCCTTACTAAAAGCTGTAGCTTAATGTCCTGAGCTTAAACATATAACATTTGAATTTCCTGTCAAGTTCCTGGGGTCAGATAGGATTAGGGAAGTTAATCCTCAGTATGCCCATTGTGGCCTATGAGAACGGATAACTTAACAATAGTAAACAGTGAACTCGCTATTAGAACATGCTATACAGACCTAGGTATATGGTTATCCCAATTCATACAGACATCTTTACACAGGGAGCATTTGTGCTGTGGAACTGATTAGCAGTGGCACACCGCCCAGAGCATCTAAATCCAGCCAACATAAAAGATAGGAAGCGAACAGAGAAGGGGAGACCCACGCCAATGATGCCAGATCTAACAGTCACCCATGGTACATGGATAACATTAATAGCAAAATTCCAGGACTGGCATATTATATGTAATTGTTCGCACAAGGGAGCACCCAATAATTACAGGGGGGCACCATTAGCAAAATGCCATCTCTGACAAAGCGGAGGTTATTTTTCTGACATATGGGTCCACCCCTAGAACAGTTTGGGAAAAAAGGGAGTCAACTTCTGTGGAACTTCAGGTTTTAAAAAGTGCTCTTTCATAGCCCATGGCTTTTTAGCAGATTTATGTGAAAATGTTTTTATAAAATGTTCCTGTGGGGAGAACCCCTTACCCCAAAATCCAGTCAAGAAAGCTCTGGTTCGTTCCCTTTGCTCAGTACAATTTAGGGCAACTATGGCATTACACTGTCCCGCTTTCAAAGGTTATGTCAGCACCCTCACGTAGGTGGATCTAAGAGAGACATTTGTGTTGTATTTTTATATTAATGACATAGTTATAGTATACCTCCAGTGATGTCAAATATCGTGATATCTTTTGAGCTAAGGTCAAGTCACATTACTTCCTGGCAAGATTCTGGGTCAAAATTATATGATGCCATTTTCTTTGATGGCAAAAACGTCAAGGGCATGTGATGTCACCTCTGCTACCCCTGACATTTTGTTGAATCAGCATCCATGGGTGTCAGTTCACCATCCAGTGATTGTGGGCAAAAACCTTAATCCCCCTGTTCGTACAAAAAAAAAATCACCTTGTATAATATAAAATTAAACTGTAACAACAAGAAAATAGAGACCTAGACATTGAAGAGAATGTACTCTTTGATATAGATGGGCACAAACATGTGTGAGGCATGTGGAGTAGCTGTCCACAATGGTTACACAAAGTATGAGCAAATAGAAATGCATTTAGAAACTTAGAAACTATAAAACTTCCAGATGTTCCACCACCATAGATGATAAGACAATGACAAAAAATGTACATTTCTGGGCTGATTGCTGATATATATATATATATATATATATATATATATATATATATATATATATATATATATATATATATATATATTACCTACTGGCAGTCGCCAGTAGGTATATATAGTTAGGATTTTTTCCCTATGGCATTTCTGAAAATTCTATGTCTAATAACTTTGGCGTTTGTGGACGGAATCGGCTGAAATTTTCAGGAAAATGGCACATTTTGTTTCTGAGCAGCTCCTGGAAATTTGGGGGGGGTCGTCAAGGGGGGGCCGAGAAAAAAGGGGGGTCCCAAAACGCGTTTTTCCCATGTTAATTTCCATAGGGCGGTTGGACTCACTTTTAGCCCGAACGGCTGAATGGATTTTCACGAAACTTGGCAAAATTGTAGGGACTGTTAGCCCGATGTGCCTTTGCTAGGTCTCAATATATGTGCTTCAGTGGATTTTGAGAAATTAACGTTTAAATCAAGATATATATCTGTAACAGCGCTCCGGGCAGCGATCCGGTTAGCGAACTTTTCGCGTATCGGAACTTTGCGATGCGAAGCTGATTGGCCCTCCGGTGTCTGTCAACATTCTAAACAGTCCGGAGCGGCCGCCATCTTGTCTCTCGGTAGGATCGAGAGACAAGAGGAGGCCAAAACAAAGGGGGAAATTACCATAAGGGGGCATAGTAGATCCTCGTTGACCCCATAGGTTTTATGTGGAGGTTTTAAAAGGGCCTAGGAGGGTCCAAAAAAAAAAATATATATATTTTTTTTTTGCGTGGTAAGCGCCAAGTTTGCGAACCGGAAAGCGTTCTGGGCAGCGTACTTTAAGGATAAAAGAATGATAGACTTTTCTAATACTGTATGTTAATTATTTGTTGTTTTTGTTCGTTTTTTTATTTATTTATTTATTTTGATTTAAAAAAAATGTATTTATTATTTTCATAGTTCATTAAAACTTCCAGCATTATATCATCTGGTATCTCGTCAAACATGGATGTTTCTGTCTCTTGTAAGGTTTGAATAAATTGTTCGTCAAAAGATTGATCCATAAAATCTTCATCCACATTTTCTTCAGTTACAATGTCTTCGGATGTAATCTCATGCAGTCTCCCAAAATGGCCACCAGAGACAAAAGAGCCCAAATGTAGCCCAAATATCACCCAGATGTAGCCCAAGTATAGCCCAATGACAGAATGTCCCAGAGTGTTCTAAAGAACAACTAGAGCGCTAACAGTCCTACTTATTACAAAGGTATGGCACACCTGAAGCCATCTTGATTGGAATAAAGTGGTAACTCTTAAAACATTTAATTTAAAAAGAAACAACATGAGGGGGTATATTTTGCCATAGAAAGTATGATTAGTGCTGCAGAATGAAAAATTAGGGCACATTTTGAGTGACTTCTCAAATCCTTTTCTATTTCATTAAAACATTCTGACATGCAGTCTCCCAAAATGGCCACCAGAGACAAAAGAGCCCAAATGTAGCCCAAATATCACCCAGATGTAGCCCAAGTATAGCCCAATGACAGAATGTCCCAGAGTGTTCTAAAGAACAACTAGAGCGCTAACAGTCCTACTTATTACAAAGGTATAGCACACCTGGAGCCATCGTGATGGGAATAAAGTGGTAACTCTTAAAACATTTAATTTAAAAAGGAACAAAATGAGGGGGTATATTATGCAATAGAAGGTATTATTAGTGCTGCAGAAAGAAAAATTAGGGCACATTTTGAGTGACTTTTCAAATCCTCTTCTATTTCATTAAAAAATTCTGACATGCAGTCTCCCAAAATGGCCACCAGAGACAAAAGAGCCCAAATGTAGCCCAAATATCACCCAGATGTAGC